>NC_057861.1:55326864-56013531 GCF_019393635.1 Dromiciops gliroides | reverse complement strand
ATGGCCAAGGTCACACAAAGCAGAGGGAGGATTTGACCCCACATCCAGTCCTCTTCCTGCCACATTATTCTTCCTACCCAGGGGGATAGAGATGGTGAAGCAGGCAGACTGATGACTCTGGGGCCTGGGCCCTTGTGGCACAAAGCAGGCCCTCTTGGCTAGCTACCTGCTGCCAGGGTGGGTAGAAGAGCTGGCAGAGAAATTCTAGACTACTCCAAGGCCAAGACATGACCCTCTTTGACTTTTGGATCAGTTAGTCAGTATGCATTTATTAATCACCTACTGTGTGCTAGGCACCGTGGTCAGTGCCTCATAGGATCCAAGAATCATAGACTGGAAAAGCAGGAAGAGACCTCCAAAGGCACCTCTAAGTCCGTTGTCTCCCTTTCCACCACTCTCCAGGTGAAGAACCAGTCTTCAAGTCCCAGATAAGCCCCCAGACCTCTTTAGGCCTGAGCTACCCCTTAGGTAAAAAGGAAGGATTAGGGGGGCAGCTAAGTGGCACAGTGGATAGAGCACTGGCCCTGGAGTCAGGAGGACCTGAGTTCAAATCCGGCCTCAGACACTCAACACTTACTAGCTGTGTGACCCTGGGCAAGTCACTTAACCCCAATTGCCACACTGAAAAAAAAAAAAAAAGGAAGGGATTAGATTAAATTCCCTAGAGGCAGTAGAAATGATCTCTAGAACAGTGGAAAGAGCCCTGAAGGCCTGGGTACAAATCTCACCTCTGACACTACCTTTGTGACTTTAGCCCAATTATTTAAGCTGCCTGGACCTCAGTTTCCTCAGTTGTCAAATGAAAGGATTAGACTAAGATGGCCCCTGAGGGCCCCCCTACCCTTCTCTTCCAGCTGTAATTCTTATAATCCCATGGATTTTGGTGATGGGTAGTTTACTACCTCACAAGGCAACTCATTCTATAGTGCAAGGAATTTTAACTTCTATCAAGCCAAAAGCCATCCTCTCCCCCCACACCCTACCCCTGCAACTTTCCCTCATTTGTTCTTTGTTCCATTGTCTGGGGCCCGGCAGAACAAATACAATCCCCCTTCCATGTGACCAGTATGTGATCGAGCCCCCCACTCAATCTCTTTTCTTTCTCCTCAGTTCTTTTATTGACTGTCTCGTAGCGTGGCCTCCAGTCCCCTCACCACCCTGTCCTCCCTCCCCAAAACCCCTCCATTTGTCAACATGTTCTTGTCTGACCAGTCAAGGCAGGGGCAAGAGAACTGTCCCCTCCCTCATTGTAGATACCCATTCTATGAATTTGGAATAAGATGGAGACAAGGCTTTTTTTTTTTAATTAGAAGCAGCTAAAATCACATTGATATTGAGAAGCTAAGGTACAAACAGCAGGGAGAAGATTGGAGATCATAGCCTGCCAATATCTGTTGAAGGATCTGGGAATGTATGGCCTGGAGAGGATGAGGGTTACATTTGCCCCAAGTAGCAGAAGGGTTGTCATGTGGAGAAGGAAGGAAACAAGCATTTATTTTTTTTGTTTTTTTGTTTTTGTTTTTAGTGAGGCAATTGGGGTTAAGTGACTTGCCCAGGGTCACACAGCTAGTAAGTGTTAAGTGTCTGAGGCCGGATTTGAACTCAGGTACTCCTGACTCCAGGGCCGGTGCTCTATCCACTGTGCCATCTAACTGCCCCAAAACAAGCATTTATTAATTGTACTGTGCTAAGCGCTTTACAAATATTATCTCCTTTGATACTTATAACAACCCTGCGAGGTAGGTGCTATTATTATCCCCATTTTACAGATGAGCAAACTGAGGCAGGCAGCAGTTAAGTGACTTGTCCAGGGTCACATAGTTAATAAATGTGTGAGGCAGCATTGGAACTCAGATCTTCTTGACTTTAGGGCCAGTGTTTTTAGCTACTATGCCACCAAAACTACCTCTAATTGGGGAAATGAGGCTTATTATTTTGGGCCTCAGGAAGCAGAACTAGGAGCCATGAATGGAAGTTGTGAAGAAGAGAGGAAGGAAGGAAGGAAAGTTGGTTCTTAACAAGTATACCTGTCCTAATGTGGAGTGGGCTGCCTCCTCCCTCCTTGTCTGCTGTGTTGTGGTGGCCATTCCTTTCAGTTAATTAGCTCCTGAGATACCTCCAACTCTCAAATTTTGTGACTGAGTTTGTTTGACCCCAGAATGGAGAAGTAGGGTAAGGGGAGTATGTTGGAGAGAGACCACTGTAACATTCCAACAGTTACAGCTCTCCGAGGGTAGAAAAAGCAGCAGAAAAAAGATAAAAAGACACTTCATGGAGAGAGGCATTGGGTTTAGAACAAGGGAGGTAATGACTTCCCGCCATCTTGTTGAAACTGGTGTCCTCTGCCCTGGTCGGACCTCCCTGGGAGGGTGGTGTCCGGGTCTGGGATTACAGTTTAAGATAGATATTGACAAGCTGTAGCGTGTCTGAGGATGGTTAGGGGTCTGGAGGGCATAACTCATGAGAATCAGTGATGGAAAGGGAGAGGTTTAGGACAGAGAAGACGTTGGGAAGATAGGATACTTACTTTTTTTTTTTTTTTTGGTGAGGCAATGAGGGTTAAGTGACTTGCCCAGGGTCACACAGATAGTAAGTGTCAAGTGTCTGAGGCCAGATTTGAACTCAGGTCCTCCTGAATCCAGGGGCGGTGCTTTATCCACTGAGCCACCTAGCTGCCCCAGGATACTTACTTTCAAATATTTGAAAGGCTGTTGTATGGTCTGCTTGACCACTGAGTACAGAGGCACAGGAGCATTGGGGCTGGCACAGAGGAGTGGGAAGAAAGATTGGGATGGAGGGGCCCATCACTGGTGGTCTTTGAGGATAGACTGGCTGGCTGCTCATCAGGGATGCTTCTAAGGGGATTCTTGCCCCAATAGGGGTTAGATCAAGTGCCCTCTGAGGTAATTCCCAACTCTGAGGTTCTGTGATTCTGTTCCTTCCACTAATCAGACTTACCCAACAAGGGACTGGGCTGCTGAATAGGTAGTGAGTTCCTCGTCATTGGAGGTACTTAAGCAGAAACTCCTCTCTCTAAGAAGTTGTTAGGCAAATTCCTGTTTTGCATGAGGAGGCTAAGCTAGATCTCTGCATTCTCTCAGCCTGGGTCCAGGGGGCAGTTATCTTTGAAACAGGAACCCCCTGGGCAGGCTCCTTCTAATCACCAGTTCCCAACAGGGGTTTAAGCTTCTCCATCCACCCCTCTATCACTGACCAGGCTCCTTCCAGGGCTAGAGAGGGAGACTGGGGCACCCCAACTTTTCAGGACTGAAGGGGCAATGTCAAGTGAGGGTACCCTAGTGTTCCAGGGCTGGAGAGGGGCAGTGTCGAGTGAGGGCACGCCAGCCTTCCAGGGTTGAAGAGGGATAACATTGGGCAAGGGCACTCCAATCTTCCAGAGCTCCCCAAAGGCCTTCATCCCCAAGTGAATTCCCCTCGCCCCCATCTGTATCCCCGCTCTTCACCTTGACCTAGAAGTCGTGGCAGCAGATGCCATGCAGAGCCTGCGGGGGGGAGGGGGGAAGAGAATTCCAATTTCCAAGCCAGGGAAGGAGGTAAACGCCCTTTTATTCTTCCCACTAAAGTCGGATTCCTCAAAGGGGCGGAATTTTGAGTGGCAAGTGTGCCCTGAATCCTAAGTAGCGGAGGCCTGAGCCCAGCCTGCCCGGCCACTCCTGGGTACGTCTGGCTGACATTTTCACACTTCTTGTGATGTCCAACTTACCCTCATGCAATCAAGCCATGCTTGATGATACTGGGGGCTGGAATCTAAGGGGGGGAAAGGCAGTAATTAAAAACATGTTGCAGTCGGGAGGGAGTCTCGGACACCAGATTCTTTTTACAAAAGTGACATTTTCCGACCCCTCCTGAGAAGTGGAAATTTAATAGAGATTAAGACACCAGATGAAATAGGCTGAAAATGGAGGTTTGAGAACTGGTGGGGGTGGGGTGGGGGGATGATCATGGGCCCCAAAGCCCCTAGAAGTGTTTTATGATTTCTGATTTCTCCCAGAAGGAATCACAAAGGCCAGTTAAGATTTGGGGCTGGAAAGGACCTGAGTGTCCATCTCGTTCAACCCCCTTACTTGAAGCTGAGGCTTGTAGAGATTCAAGGGCACTTAGGAAGGGAGGGTCAGAGGAAGGACTTGAAGGAAGGTCATCTGATTCCTGATCCAGCAGTCGTTTAGTCCGGCTATTTCATTTGACCGATAGAGAGCCGAAGCCAGGAGAAGGGAAACAACTTGGCAGATCTGATTTCAAATCCTGCCTGAGATATTTTCCAGCTGTGCAACCCTGGACATTAAGAAACATCTCTCATCCTCAGTTTCCTCATCTGTAAAATGGGGGGGGGGTTGGAACCCAGTGGCCTCCAATGCCCCCTTCAGCTCTAAATCTGTGAGTCTAGAGTCAAGGGGCCTGGGTTCAGTTCCCATCTCTGACCTCATTTCTCTAAACTGAGCCTCAGTATCCCTGCCTGTTCAAATGAGGGGTTTAGAGGGCTTGGTTGTCCCAAAGGTGCCTCTGGGCTGCAGATCTGCTGCTGGCTGGCTGGCTCAGCTCAGGGGCGCTTCATCAAAGGGTAGTTGAATGTCTCTGGCTTTTGTGTTCCGAGATGGTTTCTGACACCCCGACTCTCCTATATTGGGGATGGAGATGAGCGTCTTCGGGAGACACAAATGTTGTTTTGGGGGCTCCCGCCGGGCTTCCCGCCGATGCTGCTAACGGAGCTTGAAATTAACAGCACATTGGGCTCGGAGAAGGCACTTTCCACCCCAGCCAACCTGAAGCTCCTGGCTCCCTGCACTTAACCGGCGGGTGATGAGCCTGTCAAGTCCCCACGGAGGGAAAGCCACAGAGTTGGGTGGTTTTTTTCCTTAGGCTTTACAAGACCTTGGGCAAGAACCTTCCTCTCTCTGGGTCTCTCAGTTTCCCCATCTGTAAAATGAACACATTGGATTTGCTGATCTGTAAGGAGCCCGTCCAATTCCATTGCTTGCCATTTTGATAATTTCTAGAGCATGGTGGTTCTCAAACTCTTTGGTCTCAGGGCCCCTTTACATATTTTTTTTTTAAAGTGAGGCAATTGGGGTTAAGTGACTTGCTCAGGGTCACACAGCTAGTAAGTGTTAAGTGTCTGAGGTCGGATTTGAACTCAGGTACTCCTGACTCCAGGGCGGGTGCTCTATCCACTGTGCCACCTAGCTGCCCCGCCCCTTTACATTCTTAAAAATTATTGACGACCTCCACAAAAGGCTTTTGTTTCTCTCTGTTCTATCAGTATTGTTGTATTAGAAATGAAACTATCGGGGCAGCTAGGTAGCACAATGGATAAAGCACCGGCCCTGGATTCAGGAGGACCTGAGTTCAAATCAGGCCTCAGACACTTGATACTTATTAGCTCTGTGACCCTGGGCAAGTCACTTAACCCCAATTGCCTCACCCCTCCCCCACAAAAAAAGAAATGAAACTATCTTATTATTTTTAGGAAAATGGTTTTGACCTTAGGGACCTCCAAATGGGTCTCAAGATCCCCCTCCCCAGGGGACTCTAGACCACAGTTAGAGAGCCACTGCCCTAAAGGTCTCCATAGCAGGTCCTATGCCACAAGTCCTGAGAGAAGGTGATGGTTCAAGTATACCCATTTCACAGATAAATAAACCAAGACTTAAAGTGGTTAAGTGACCTGCCCCAGATCACGCAGCAAGTAAGGGTGTAAGGAAGGATTCAAATCCAGGTCTCTCCCAACTTCAATTTCAGTCACTCTCCATTATTTTGTCAATAAACATTTGTTAAGCTTCCGCTGGGGCATCAGAGTAGTGCAGTGAGGGGGCAGCTAGGTGGCGCAATGGATAAGGCACTAGCCTTGGATTCAGGAGGACCTGAGTTCAAACCCAGCCTCAGACACTTACTAGCTGTGTGACCCTGGGCAAGTCACTTAAACCCCATTGCCCTGCAAAAAAACAAAAAACAAAACAGAGTAGTGCAGTGAGTAGAGCACGGGAAGGAAGAGTGTGAGTCAGGAAGAAGACACATTCTGCTGAATTCACACAGCTGGCTGTGAAAGGGATACTGGGTCTGGAGTCAGAAGACCCAGGTTAGAAGTCCTGGCCCTTACCTTCCTGACCCCACACATGACTCAGCTCCTTTTCTTGCTTGAGGGTAGGAACTCTGATCCCAAATATAGGACAGTCAAAGGTGGGAGTGAGGCTGGTGTTCATGCAGTCTGACTCCTTTGTTTTATATGTGATCAGAGATGCTCTCAGGTCACCCATGGGCTAGTGCCTGCCTGTGCCCGATGTATGCATGTACTGTGTGTTGAAGGCCACAGCAAAGTGTGGCCACTGAGCCCAGCAACGGGGGTGACAAGTGAAGTGTGAAGAGCCAGGATTCCAACCCAGGCCTTCAGACTCCAAATTCAGCCCCCCACCCACCACACCATGTATAAGACGGTCCCATAGACTTGGTTTAGTTCAACCCACTTTGCTTTGCCCTTTGCAAACCTTAAAACCATTTAAATAAACATCATCTGTTATCATTATCCCCGTGTCATCATAATATCAAATGCGACATTGGCCTTAACAAGCAGAGGAGTTAATTTGGCAGTCCTATTTGCAGTATTTTATAAACTGTGCTTGGAGTACCCAATTTGTGGCTAGAACATCTGTCTTCAAATCCTGGCTTGTGGCTTATTACCTATATGACCCTCAGTGGGCAGCTTGGTGGGGCAGTGGACAAGAGCACTGGCCCTGAAGTTGTGAGGAAGTGAGTTCAAATCTCACCTCAAAACACTTACTAGCTCTGTGACTCTGGGCAAGTCATTTAATCCCAATTGCTTTAAAAATCTGTGGCCAGGGGCAGCTAGGTGGCACAGTGGATAGAGCACTGGCCCTGGATTCAGGAGGACCTGAGTTCAAATCTGGCCTCAGACACTTAACATTTACTAGCTATGTGACCCTGGGCAAGTCACTTAACCCCAATTGCCTCACCCCCCCCAAAAAAATATGTGGCCATCTCCAGCAGTCCTGATATATATATACATCTTGCTCCTGGACCCAGAGGAGAGAGTGAGGTTGGTGACCTTACACAGCCCTCTCTCACTTAAATCCAATTCAGTGCAAGTCATGACATCACCCCGATGTCACGGTCCTTTTCGAGAATGAAGTACAAACAACAACAATATGACCCTGGGTAAATCACTTCCCTTCCAATCTACTAAAATTATTTTCAGTGCCTGCTTTGTGAAAGCCTATGTCAACCTTAATGGGGGTCAAGGAGCAATGGGGAATGGCAGAAGGAGCCAAAGGCCCCATCTAGGCAGTGTAATGTATATAAACTTGGAGTCAGGAAGACCTGAGTTCAAATTCTGCCTCAGACACTGGTTTATTATATCACCCTGGGCAAGTCACCTCATCTTAGTTTCCTTATCTGTAAAATGGTGATAATAATAACACCTACCCCCTAAGGTGGTTGTGATGAACCAGTGAGTTAACGTATGTAAAAGTGCTTGCAAACCTTAAAGTATTATATGTAAATGCTAGTTATTAGCTAGACTCATTAGTTTCTCATTTGTGAAATGATAGGGTTTGACTAGATGATAATGACACCTAGATTTTATATAGTTCAATAAGATCTGCAAGGAGCTCTCTAGGTAACTTTATCTCCAGTTAACAGATAAGGAAACTGAGGCTTGGAGAGATTAAGGTTGTGGACTAGGGTCACAGAGGTAGTATGTGCCTGAGGCAGGCTTTGAACTCAGCTCTACCCAACTCCGAGTCCAAATCGAAGTCCTCCATCTGATATGCCATATCACCTCTTACATGACCTAGCTCTAAAACTATGCCACTGGGCCAAGGTCTGCGAGATTCAATCGGTGGGGAAGAGGAGGTTTTCCGCAGGGAATTTGGGGCCCCAGTGTAGCAGCTAGGTGGCGCAGTGGATAGAGTACCGAGCTTGGAGTCAGGAGGACCTGAGTTCAAATCCAGCCTCCAACACTTCCTAGCTGTGTGATCCTGGGCAAGTCACTCAACTCTGTTTACCTCAGTTTCCTCCTCTGTAAAATGAGCTGGAGAAAATAGCACTTCAGTATCTTTGCTAAAAACAACAACAACAACAAAAAACCCAACGGGTACAAGAAGAGTAGGACGTGACTGTACAACAACTGTATCGTTGCCACCCCCACCCCCAGCAGTCTCTGCCTGTAGCTCTAGGTGGGATGGATGGTAAAGTACTGGGAGAAGCCCCAGCAAGGTTGTCGGCCTCCTGACCTTTGGTCCCCTCCGGAAGCCCTGAGTGAGTGCTTGGGGAGATATCAGAATCCCTTAATGATGACAAATGGTCGCGTGTCAGAGGTATGGGAGAAGCTGTCCCTCTCCTGATGGAAAGGGGAGGGAGGGGGCGTGGCGGGCAAGCGGTTTGATTATTTATTTTTCCAGCTCAGCTGCATCAGCAGGGTCCCCAAAACAGGCTGCGGCTCCTGCTGCTTCCTTCAATAAACAGCCCGACAGACTCTGTTGGGGAGCGGGAGCCCAGCTGGGCTTGTGGGTCTGCCTCAGGAGGGGCTGCAGGTGAGAGGAGCCGTGTACACAGTAGAGTAAAAAGCCGTCTGGACCAGACAGCAGCCGGGTCCCTCCCTTACTCACGCGTTTGGCTTTGGGATGTTGTCACTGCACTCCTTACCTCACAGGCCCCTTGGCAGGAGGGTGATAATTAATAATAGCTAACATCAACGTGGCGCTTTAAGGGTCGGGGAGCATTTCATACGTGTTAGTTGGTCTGACCCCTGTGAGGTAGCTGCTATGATCATTCCCATTTCACAGATGAGGAAGATGAGCCTTGGAGACTTGTCAAAGGTCGCACAGACAATTCGTGTCAGAGTTAAACCAGGCTTTGTAGCTCCGGGCCTTGGGCTCTTTCCCCATCTCAAGCCGGTTGTCCAATAAGGCATGAAATGGCAGGTATATTGATAAGGATGTGTGGGAGGGAAGGAGAGGAGCCAAAGTGGGATCTAGACAGACGGGAGACAGGAAACGGGAAGGATCGCTGTCAGCTGGGCCCATCCCAGCCAGCCCCCCCACTCCCCAGGCCCAAGAAGGTGGCCTTTTGGCGTGGCCAGCTGGTCTAGTGGACTCGGGAAGCCAAAGCAGATCGGAAGCAGTCCCTGAGAGGCCCGTGGGAACAAGATGGCTTTGTCTTCCTTCTCTGAGGGCAGCTTGGGTGCTGCCTCCCTCCCCCTTCCACTGTCCTGGATGTCCCGAGCCTCCTTCCATGGTTTGAGGCCAGCCTGGAGTGACAGCACAAGACCTTGTCTGTGGCAAAAGAAGCCTAGATTCACTGGCTCTGGCCAGCTGTGTGACTTGAAGCAGGTCCCTTCCTCTCTCTGAGCCTCAGTTTCCCCATCTGCAAATTGGAGGAGTTGGCCTAGAGAGCCTCTGAAGTGGCCCCTTCAGCTCCAGATCAGTGATCCTTTGGCGTTCTGGTCATTCAGCAAAAAGTTGTAAAGCACTTACTATGAGCTTGACAGAGATAAGAGGGTGTGGGATGAGCTCAGTTCTCCCCCTCGTAGAGGGACTTGGCTTATTCTCGGGTTACAATAATACATGATAGTCAGTGGGGTGGGAGAGGGCCTCCTGGAGGAGATGGCATTTTGTGTTGGGCTTTTGAGGCCAGTCACATTTTCAGTAGTCAGAAAGAAGAGAGGGATGGTATCCCAGGCAGAGGGAACGACATAGGCAAAAGTGCCAAGGCAGGAACTTTGTGGGGCATAGCACAGTAACTAGAGCACCAGCCTATGGAGCTAGGGTCATGGTCAGCACTTAGCGGGACCGGACCTTGCTGAAGCAGGTGGTGAGGCAGTGGGAGTGCCCACCTGATGGGATTGATGGTCCTTGTCTGCTCCTAGGGGGCCCCTCCCAGTCACACCTGTGCTCTGCCTCACTAAGCCTGTAACAATCTCCTCTTCCTTTTCCCTCTTGTAGCTGCCACTCCCCCCAACATGGTGGACCGGCCCTGTTTAAAGCTGAAGGTTTACGTGAAGCCAACAAGTAAGTCCATCTCTGGGCTGGGGAAGGCTCACGGTGGGAGGGACCTTGGGCAAAACCCTTCCCCTCTCTGGACCTATAATATGAGGGGTTTGATCTAAAAGGCCTCTTCTCAAAGCCCAAAGGGAGAAGTCAACTGTTTTCTCTTTTTTCCTTTCTCTGTTTCTGTCTTCCTCTCAGGTTCTTTCTTTCTGTCTTCCTAACTCAGTCTCTAGTTCTCTATGTGTATCTCTGTCTCTCTCTCACCTCCCTCCCTTTCTCCTCCCCTTTCAGTCTGTCTCCGTATCTCTCTGGCTTTGTTTCTCTCTTTGTCTCTGTTTTTGTTTTTTGTTTGTTTGTTTTGTGGGGCAGTGAAGGTTAAGTGACTTGCCCAGGGTCACACAGCTAGTAAGTGTCAAGTGTCTGAGGCAAGATTTGAACTTAGGTCCTCCTGAATCCAGGGCCGGTGCTTTATCTACTGCGCCACCTAGCTGCCCTTCTTTGTATCTCTATTTTCTCTGTTCTCTCCTGGTTCTCTCTCCTTTCTTTATCTCTCCATATCTGTCCCCTTTCTCTTTATCTCTCTTCTTACTGTTTCTCTCTCTTTTCTCTCTGTCTCTCTTCCCTTTCTCTTTCCCTTTTCTTTATCTTTCTGTATCTTTCTCCTTTGTCATTCTCTCCTCTGCTTTTTTTCTGTCTCTGCTCTCTGTCTCTCTTCTCTGTCTCTCCCCTTTTTGCCTCTGTCTCTCTTCCCTTTCTCTCCCCTTTTTCTTTATCTCTCTGTATGTTTCGCCTTTCTGCCTCTCTCTTCTCTGTCTCTGTCTTCTCTGTCTCCTCCCTTTCTTTCCTCTTTCCGTCTCTGTCTCTTCTCCCTTTCTCTCCCCTTTCTTTCTGTCTCTCTCTCCTCTCTGCTGTCTTTTTGTCTCTCCTCTCTCTGTGTCTCTCTCCTCTCTGTCTCTGTGTGTGCGTCTCTCTCTCCCCTCTCCCTTCTCTTTGGCAGGGGTCTATTTTAGGAGTCAAGTTGAGGTTATAGCCAGGCCCAGATGGGAGTAAGGGGTCATTGTCGGGACGTGGGGCAGGCTCTGGGTTAGGGGCCAGCATCCAGGGCTGGAGTTGTCAGGTACCAGGCATGGTGATGAATGAGGTTAGGGTCTGAGGTTAGGGTAGAGGCTAGAATAGGGATGGTTCCTGGGCCCAACCCCCAGACTTGGGAAGGAGCAGGGGTGGGGTGAGGGTGGGGGTGGGAGAGGAGGTGTGGGGGAGGGGGGTTCTGGCCCCTTTTCTCCATCTCCGATATGACCTGTGCCTTTGTCCCCGACAGACGATTCTCTGTACGAGTCTCCAGAACCCATCTTCACCAGCAATAACTCCTGCAGCAGCCTCAGGGTGTCCCAGCTATTCCTCTCTGTGGTGCCCGTCTTTTGGACCATCTTCACCTCCTAGCCCCCCGGCCCTCCTGCCACCAGGCACCGAGGGCTCGGCGTTGTTGTAGGTGGAGCCGGGGAAGACGGAGGGAACCCTAGAGGGATGGGGGCAGCCCTGCTGTTTCCTTTACTCAAAACCCCCCCTCAGACCCTGTGTGCCCCTCCTTCAGGAGGCCAGGGAGGAAGGCCTCGAGGCCGCCGTGCCAGACTTCCACCTTCGGGACCACACAGAGAGGACTGAGGAGGAAGCAGATGGTGTCTGCAGGCACTGAGTTCACGGCTGCCCGGGAAGGTGACCTCCAATCCTGGAAAGTTTAAGCCTTCGGGAGCCTCTGGGGCAGGAACAGCTGCTTCCCCACCCTGGGGCATGGGAACGAGAGCTGCTTATAGACCAAATAGAGAGCGTCCTTCTTGTTTCGATTTGGTGCTGTCATCCCTTCCTCCCTGACTCTCCGACCTCTGACCTGCCCAGGGACCTTCACAGAGATAGAAGAGGCTGCCACTGCACCAGGATGGTCATTGCCACCCAAACTGCTGCTCCTCCCTTTCCCCTCTGCATCGCTCCAGCCACCTGCCCCAGAGACAGCAGGCAAGCTGTCATTTCAGAAGGAGCAGAGACGGCAGGGGGACGGGGGTGGGACTTGGGGGGGTCCATACCCTTTGGTTCTGTCCCCTTCCTGCCCATCTCCTTGCCCTGAACTAGTCCTTGTCTTCTCATCAGACTGAATGCTGCCAGGACAGAGCTGATTGAAGACTTTTGTCCTTGAGATCACTGGGGAACCCATGCCCTGGGGAGGTCAGAGGTGCTATTGGCCTATGAGTTCAGGAGTAGATGCCTGGGGTGGAGGAGGGAGCTGGGGACGATCTACTAGGAATAGGCTGAGCTCAGTACCATGATCCATAGGGTCCAGCTACAGACTTCTTTGGGCTATGTGGTCATGGAAAAGGGACAAGAGGCAGGCACTGGCCATGTCAGCCTCTCGCCTATGACTGCAGGTCGGGGAGGGAAGGGGTAGAAATACCTCTCAGTTCTTCTTCTTCTTCTTTTTTTAAGTGTATTTTCATTGTTTTATTTGAGACTCGAGTTTTTAATTTATTCTACCGCCTCACCCCCCTGACCCAATTAAGACTTTGGGGAAGGAAACAGGGGTCCCTGGCTATGGATCTGGTCCCACGCTCCTGATCTGCTCCCCCAATTTCCTTCCTTTCCTCAGCCCCTGTTCATCACTTTCCCTACTCTGTGCTCCACCAAAACACCCAAACAAATGAGCCCACATCCCAGAGGAAGTTCCTAGCCTCCCTGGCCCAGCTCCTTTCCACTGCTGTCTTTCCCCATGGATTTTAGGGGTTTCCCTGATTTCTTGCCTCCATCTCTGGCTTTGTCTTTCCTTGACACCCTGAGCTAAGTAAGGTCACAGCTGCCCCAATGGGCCATGGGGGAACTCCTAGATCTGGGCTCCAGGACTGTGGGCTTTTTTTTTTTTTTTGGAGGGACACGGTATTATGGTGAAGGTGGAAGGAACCATTAGGGGAATGCACATTTTGCAGACTTCAGAAGGGATAGCGCCACTTGTTATCTGGGTCCCCTCTTCCTACCCCCTTCGGAAGCCAAAAGTCTGAAGCAAGAGCCTAGAAAGGAGGGAGGGGTGGCCATTCGGTTCTAAGGGAGGTGGCTGCACTGACCCAGATCCCCAACTGAAGCCACTGGCTCCTGGGTGCCTGCAGAGAAGGCTCTAGGAGGTTCTAAGGAAAAACAAACAAACAAACCCGCCCCTCACTGCCCTCTCTGGAGGAGACAAAGCCTCCCCATCTCTTACCCCGGTGTCTGACTCCCCTTCCACTTCTTAGCCTTGGTGCGGGCTTGAGTCTCCCCCACGTCCCAGAGAGAACAGCTAACAAGTCCCTCCACCAGGCCATAGTTCAGCACCCCCTCTGCTCTCCATTGGAGGGGGCCTTTTTATTAAGGACCCTCTTGTTTCTTCCTTCCTTCCTTCCTTCCTTTCTTTTCCTTTTTCTTTTTTTTTTTTTTTACAAATGCAAATGAATCTACCGATTTCTATTGCTTCAAGTAATCTGTCTCTGAGGAAGGGAGCAGACGCTATATTTCTGTAAATAGAGCCCGCAGGTACATACTGTGATTTATTTTTAATGCAATGCTGAGAATGAACTCGGTGGAGGTCTCTTTCTCTCTTCCTCCTTCTTTCTTTTTCTGTCTTTCTCCCTTTCCCCCCGCCTCTCTGTGTCTGTCTACACCTGCCACCTTCCTCCTCTCTCTCTCTCTTTGTCTCTCTCCTCTCTCTATCTCTTTCTTCTCTGTCTTTTTCTCTCTTTGTCTCTTCCTTTTCTCTCTCTTTCTCTCCCCCCTTTCTGTGTCTCTATCTACCCCCCATCTCCCTCCTCTGTCTTTTCCTCTGTGTCCTCTCTATCTCCCTTTTTTCCCCTCTCTTCCTCTCTTTGTCACTCCCTCCTTCACTTTCTGTTTCTATCTACCCCACCTCCCTCCTTCTCTTTTCCTCCATCTCCTCTCTCCCTCTTCTCTCTCTCCTTCCCTCTTTGTCTCTATCTGCCCCCACCTCCCTCCTTCTCTCTCTTTCTCTCTTTTCCTATCTCTTCTCTCTCCCTCTTCTCTCTCTTCTCTCTCTCACTCTCTGTCTCTTCCTCCCCCTTCTTTGTCTCTGTCTACCCCCACCTCCCTCCTTCTCTCTTTTCCTCTGCCTCCTCTCTCTTTCTCTCTTCTCTCTTTTCTCTCTCTCTTCCTCCTCTTCTTTGTCTCTATCCCCCCCCTCCTTCTCTCTGTCTCTGTCTCTCTCTTCCTTTTCCCTCTCCCTTTCCCTCTCTTCCTTTTTCAAGGGGTTGGGGTGGGTTTAGAGTAGAAGCTATAACTTGCAATAAGCTCATTTTGTCCGTCGGAATTTCTCCTCCATCTGTGCCCTCCCTCCCCCCATAACAGTTTCTAAGAAAAACCGACAGACAAAAATTAAAAAAAAAATCCTTCAGACATTTTAATGGAGTAAACACATTTATACAGATTTCATATTTCTATCTTCCTTTCCTTAATCTGTGTTTTATATATATATTATATATATATTGTGTATATCAACCACGAGGTCCTGAGGACACAGTGAGAGGAAAAAATTGGAAGGTGAATTTAGGGGAAGTGGTCTCCCCACCATGGTCTGGTTTGACGGGTGTGCCCTGCCCCACCCCCTGTTCTGGTGGTCTCGGACGTCGTTGAACATCCTCCTCGGTTCCCCTCTGCCTCTTCCTCCAGCCCATTGTTCGGGATCTCCCACTCCTGGCCCCTTCCCCACCCCCCATCACCACCCAACTTTGGAATCTGTATTTTTTTATAATAAAATAAAAATAAACCTTGTGGGATTTGAGTGTTACCTCTGCATCTTCCTCACCCTGGCCTCAATCCTTCTAGCAGAAATTTTCAGGGGACTCTGGGTATTGATCCCAAGAGTGTTTTGTTTGATTGGTTTTTTGGAGTTTTTTTATGCAGGGCAATGAGAGTTAAGTGACTTGTGCAGGGTCACACAGCTAGTAAGTGTCAAGTGTCTGAGGCTAGATTTGAACTCAGGTCCTCCTGAATCCAGGGCCGGTGCTTTATCTGCTGTACCACCTAGCTAACCCCGCCAAGAGTGTTTTAATGTTGACAATTGCCTTTGCACACACTGCCTCATCTGATCTTCACAATAAACCTGGAAGGTGGTAGATGCCATTGTTACCCCCATTTTAACAGATGAGGAAACTGAGGCTCAAAGGTTCCTGCCCAGGAACACGCAGTTACTACATGTCTAAGGTAGAATTTAAACCCAGGTCCTGCTGACTCCAAGTCCAGAATGCTGTCCACTCTTGCCAGGGTTTCTTAACCTTCTCAGGTACCCTGGATCCCTTGGCAGTTTAGTGAAACCCAGGGTCCCTTTCTCAGAATAACGTTTTTAAATGCACAAAAGAAAATACATGAGAATACAAAGGAAACCAGTTGTCTTAAAATACAGTAATCTGGTAGAAGAAGGAAACAAGTTTGTGGGCCCTACATTAATAATCCCTCCTTCAATAATTTTTTAGGGATGAGGGTGTCTGTATTCTGGGCAGAGAAACCATTACAAACCATTAGCATCTTCTTCTTGATTAATAATACTTATTATATATATATATATATTTTTTTTTTTTTTGCGGGGCAATGGGGGTTAAGTGCCTTGACCAGGGTCACACAGCTAGTAAGTGTTAAGTGTCTGAGGCCGGATTTGAACTCAGGTACTCCTGACTCCAGGGCCAGTGCTCTATCCACTGCGCCACCTAGCTGCCCCGATGACCAGTATTTCTGGAAATGAAGACGGAGGAAGGAGAGTGATACATAATCAGCCCAAAAAGGTAGATTGGAGTCAGATTGTGATGGGCTTTAAATACCAAATATGTTTGTATTGGACTTGGCCTAGGAGATTGGAAATGTTACCTTGGGTTTTTATCATTCCATTCCATTCCATTCAATGCTATTTGTCATCCTTCCTTGTTGGGTGTCCAAAGACAGGTGGGGGAGGTATGGGAAGCAGAGAAGGAGACCCGAGGACCATTGGTGAATAGAACTTGAGTATTGGGGCAGGGGTGATAACAACAACAACAACAACAATAACAATAATTCAGTTCACACCCTTTAATCACAGGTGTCCTTTCCAGGGGGATCTTGTCTCTTTTCTCTTCTCCCTTTATACTACTTCTCTTGATGATCTCTATGGACTTATTTGCCATCTCTATGCTGATAATTCGCTCCTGCACCAACCCCTCTGCTAACTGCCAATCTCACATGCCCTGCTTCCTTTCAGACATCTCAAACTGAATGTCCAAGAGAAATCTGAAACTCAACATGTCCAAACTAAGCTCATTCCCTTCCCCACTAAACCATCGTACCTTCCCTATTACTGTGGAGGGCAATACCGTCCTCCCTCAGGCTCCCTCTCTGTCTCTCACCCTCCGTATCCAGGCTATTGCCAAAGCCTGTCAATTTCCACTTTGTGGCATCTCTCCAATATGCCCCCATTTCTCTTGACACTGCCTTCACTCTGGTGCTGACCCTCATCACCTTGTAGCTGGACTATTGTAATAGCCTGCAGGTGGGTCTGCCTGCTTCAAGTCTCTCCCCATTCCAATCCATCCTCCATTCAGCCCAAAGTGATGTTCCTAAAATTCCAACCTTGTCAGCCTCCCATACTCAATAAACTTCAGTGGCTCCCTATTGCTTCTAGGGGCAAATACAAAATGTTCTGTTTGACATTCAAAGCCTTTCATTACCCAGCCCCCTCTTACAAAGCCTGGCTTGTTACACCTTGCCCTTTACTCTTTGATCCAGTGACAAGGACCTGAATGTTCCATGAGCAATACCCTCCATCTCTTAGCTCCAGGCATTTACTCTGGCTGCCTCTAATGCCTGGAATTCTCCCCCTCCTTTTCAACTACTGACCTCCCTGGCTTCCCTTAAATCCCAACTGAAGTCCCTCCCGCCTTCTACAGGATGCCTTTCCCAGCCCCTCTTAATTCTAATACCTTCCTTCCCTCTGCTAATTATTTTTCATTTATCCTGTACATAGGTTGTTTGTACATATTTGTTTGCTTGTTGTCTCCCCCAATAGATTTTGAGCTCCCTAAAAGCAGGGACTGTCTTTTGCCTCTTTTTGTATCCCCAGTGCTTAGTGCTTCCTGGCACATAGTAGGCACTTAATAATAATAGCTAGCATTTACATGGCACCTACTATATGCCAAGTACTGTGCTAATTAAGTGCTTTACAATAGTTATTTCATTCACGACAACCCTGGGAGGTAGGTACTGTTATTATCCCTATTTTACAAATGAGGAAACTGAGTCAGAGAGAGATGAAGTGACTTACTAGTAAGTGTCTGAGTGTCTAAAGCTGAATTTGAACTCAAGTCTTCCTGACTCCAGGCCCAGAGCTCTTCCTGGTCCCCTCCCCACACCTGCCCCAACACAACAGACACTTCCCCTTATGAAGAAACTAGGTCTAAGCCCCAGGATGTAGCAAGACCTGAGTTCAAGTTCTGTTTTCAAGACTTAGCTCCTCCAACTGCAAGGCAAATCACTTGACCTCTCTGAATTCCTCTTATAAAAGGCTTCCAAACACACCTACAACATAAGGAGGTGGTGTTGGGGAAAGTTCTTTGTGAGCCTTCGAGAGCTGAGGGCTGTGAGAGTAGCTGGCCAAAGTCTGGCTCCCAGGACCCCCCTCCTCATACCCCATGCAAAGGCAGATCCACGTGGGGCTCACTTGAGGCCAGTCTCACCCCCCAAACCTGCCTTTCCAATCTAGCTGATGGAAGGGATGATGAGATGCTTCCTCAAGGGATTATGAGTTCTGCAAAAGGACCCCTCCCTGCTGGAATAATAGCCCTGATGAACCCCTCCTGGGCGATTCCCTTTGCATATATTGGATGTGCTTTGTCTCACAGTAAGGTAGACCCACAGACCTCCAGCAAGTGTCCTAATGATGATGGGACTTTGAGGATCAATGAAAACAATAGAAAGACTGTTTCTGGCTGAACTCCATCAGATATAAAGATAGGAATGAAAGGATAAGAAGAATCACTCCTACTTAGCCTAATGCTGGGCACACAGTAGGTGTTTAATAAATGCTTGCCAGTTGAATGTATTCATGTAGCACTCTGAGGTTTGCAAAGCCTGTGGTCTCCCAACATCCCGGCTGTTATTGTCCCCATTTCACAGGTAAGGAACCTGAGACTCAGAGATCAATCGATTTGTCCAACCAGCATTTTTCAGAGGCTGGACTCAAATCTGGATCTTCTTTCCTGACTCCAGGTATGGAAAGAATCCCCACGAACTCCATTTACTTCCTGTCTACTGCAGCAAGATTGCATGGTAGAGAGAGAACTTGACTTGGAGTCCAGAAGACCTGAGTTCAAATCCTGCCTCAGACACTTACTAGTTTTGAGACCTTGGACATATCACTTGATCTCTGTCTGACTCAGTTTCCTCATCTGTAAAATGGAGGTAATAAAAACAAATGTTGAAAACTATCTTTACATGTAACTAGAAAATAATAAAATACTTTTATGATAAAAAAGAAACAATAATAAATAAATAAAATGGAGGTAGCAATAGCACCCACCCCCCAGGGTTGTTGTAAGGATCAAATGAGATCATATTTGCAAACCTCTTTTTTGGGGGGAGGAGTGGGGGAGCAATGAGGGTTAAGTGACTTGCCCAGGGTCACACAGCTAGTATGTGTCAAGTGTCTGAGGCCAAATTTGAACTCAGGTCCTCCTCAATCCAGGACTGGTGCTTTATCCACTGTGCCACCCAGCTGCCCCCAAAAGTTGACTCTTATTATCATAGTCCTCACTGCCCCTTATCCAAGCTGGGGAGGGACTGGTAGCCTTGACCCAGACCCCTCACTGAGTCTCTGATACCCCTGGATTAGGGATTAACCAGTTCTCAAACACTCACCAACTGTCACTTAGGAGTTTGGGTGACTCCGTAGTGGTCCCTCTCTCCATCCCGCTGCCAGAGACTTTGCTCAGGGTAGTTTGGAATGGGGGTGGGGCACAGCACCTGGTGCAAACAGATGAGCTGAGGTCCAAAGGCAACGATGTGGTGGGTAAGCAGGGGGCCTCCAGAGTCCCCAAACCTCCAACTCCCCTCCTTGCCCCCTACCCCTTCCATGCCATGGGCTCCTCTTTTAATTAAATCCTCATCCTCTGCTCCACCCCCCAGCCCCAGCCCCAGTCAATGTGTGTGCACGTGTGTGTGCTTGTGTGAGGGTGCCTATGTAGTTGGGTTCATTGCCCGGGTTTATTGCATATTTCAGCTTAATTAGCAGAATGGGAACAATCCGCTCTTAATTAATTCGGGCCTAATACGCTGGAGCTGAGCCTCCCAAGTTTTCCGAGAGAGGGGGAACAACTCATTTTGCTTTTTAATGAGGGCTGCGGGTGTGGAGAGATGACTGAGCTGTGGTTATCCCAGAGACCCTTGGGTCAGCCCCCTACTCCATTCTCTTTCCTGACTCTGGCCAACTCTCTGGCTTCTCATGTTCAATATCCAGAGATGTGGTACCATTATCGAAGAGAATCCTTGCAAAATCATGAAACCTGATTCGAAAATCTTCTACTGAGAATCATAGAAACTTAGACTCGGGATAATGGAATCCTTTAGAATAATAAAATTCTAAGATCAGAATTCTTCTTATTTTTTTTTTGGATCAGAATTCTTAAATCCTGAATTTTACATATGTTTGACCTCACTGGATCCTACCAGGGAGGTAGGTGCTCTGAATAATTTCTATTTTACAGATGAGGAAACTGAGGCTCTGAATTGTTCAATGACTTGTCCAGGGTCACACAGCCAATAGTTGTCAAGATCCAGGAAAAAAATAGATTCCCAGCCTTGGAATTCTGTTCCAAGGGAAGAGAAGGAGGGAAGTCTAGAAAGTAGTTCCCCAAAGAAACAACAAACTTGGGGTGTGAATGGTTCCCAGGCTCGATTTGTATCTCCCCAGTGCTTGGGGATTGACTGACTGTCTAAGTCAGCTGCGTTATAGCAGTTGAAAGAACAGATGGGGCCTTTGGCTGCATGAATAAAAGCAGAGCTTTGGGGACCAAAGAGATAATAGTTTAACTGTTCTCTGCCCTGGTCACACCCTCCCTGGAGAACAGTGTGAGAGTATAACTGGAGCTAGGATCCTCCCAGTTCTGGGACTGTGTTCTAAGGGAACTATCAGTGCTAGATTTGGAGCCAGGAAGATCTGAATGGGAATCCTGCCTCAGACAATGACTGATTGCACGACCCCAGGCAAGTCACTAGCTGCTAGGGGCCTCAGTTTCCCCCTCTGTAAAATGGAGATAATAGTAGTACCTACTGTGTAGGGTTGTTTCGAGAATGAAATGCACTGAAATGCAAGGCATTTTGCAAACCTTAAAGGACTAAATGAGTGCTAATCCTTCCTATTATTCTAAGGGCCCTTCCAGTTCTATCATTCTGTATTCTGAACTTCCTCTCAGCTTTGACACTCTGTGTTCTAGGGCTATCCCAGCTCTGCCATCCTGTGTTCCAAGGGCCCTCCCAGTTCTGTCATCCTGTGTTCTAAGAGCCATCCTGTATTCTAAGGGCCCTCCCAGTTCTGACATCATGTGTTCTAAGGGCCAGCCCAGCTCTGCCATCCTGGGTTCTAAGGGCCCTCCCAGCTCTGACATCCTGTGTTCTAAGGGCCATCCCAGCTCTAATAGCTTGTGTTCTAAAGGCCCTCCCAGCTCTGCCATTCTGTGTTCTAAGGGCTCCTGGCTCTGACATTCTAGATGGTAAAGGCTGTCCTAACTGTTATTCTGTGTTCTAAGGGCCTCCTAGTCCTGACACTCTGTGCTCTGAGGTCTCTCATTTATAATGCTGCATGAGTTTTTGAATCTGAAGGCCAGACAGGGCCATTCCCAGGGCTATGTGTCTGCCCAGGTCCCATGGGCCACGAAAGGCCGTGAAAGGCTGTGATCTCCTGCCCTGGATTGTCCACCGAAGCCCCAGTGTCCGTGACAGCTACCTGTTCACCCTAGTGCAGAATACTAAAACTGGCTCATCGCCATTGGGTGGCAAATGGAAATCCCTTGTTCCCATCCCTGGACCGCCACCCTAGTAGATAGAGCCTTGGGGTGGAGTTGTCTGGAAAGAAAG
The DNA here is from genome assembly GCF_019393635.1 of Dromiciops gliroides. Taxonomy (NCBI): domain Eukaryota; kingdom Metazoa; phylum Chordata; class Mammalia; order Microbiotheria; family Microbiotheriidae; genus Dromiciops; species Dromiciops gliroides. The sequence goes on along the minus strand of NC_057861.1, from coordinate 55,992,397 downwards.
AAGCCTGTGCCGAGGAGTTCAGCATGTGGCTCCACCAGCCCCCATGGACCCCAGCATGGACCCCACACTATGCCCAGGTAGAACGACTTCTAGCTGCTAGGCCTCAGTGTGAATCTCATCTTAGTGCCTGGCCAAGTTGGGAAAAGGGAGGGGGTCTTAACAAGGTGACACAGGGAGTGAGAGGTCACTTCGGCAAAGGGCTGAGGGCCTGTGACAGTCATTGTTCCTGAGCCCGGCCTTTGAAGAGACAGAGTCCTGACCTTAGGGGGAGGGGAGGGCAGAGACCCACCACCCAAGCTGTTAAACTCAGACCCACCCAGGCCGGAAGAAGCCTCCATCTCCCTTGGTATTCCCATGGGTGACAAGCAGCGTGAGGGAGGATGGTAAGGGCACGTATTCACATCTATGACTGGCTGGCAAAGTACATTTCTATCTAGGACCCCCATCCCTCCCCTCTCCTGGGGGTAAGGGGGCAGGGCCTGGACTGCTGGAGTGGAAAGAACATGAGGTTGGGAGGAAAAGGCCGTGGATCCATTCCAGCCTCTCGACTGGCAGACTGGGTGTCACCTCTGGGCCTCGACTTCCCCTTCTGGAAAATGGGAGAGTTGGGCTACAGCAGGGTTTCTTCAGCTTCTGTGTCCTGGGCCTTTGGTGGTCAGCCTGGTGAGCCTACAGTGCTTCTCAGAGTCAGCTTGGACACAGAGTCAGGCTTACAGAGGACACCGATTCTGCTGAAAGCCCGGGCGTCAGAAACCAAAAAGAACAAGCACTCTCAGACTAGAAGTCTCATGGGCTGCTTCTCACATCCCTCCCACCGCTTTCTTCAGTGGAGTTTTTGTGCAGCATCCCAAGGTGCTTCCTACCCTGGCATTGGAAGCTCTGTAGTGGACGATCAAGTACCTTCCATGCCAGGCACTCTGAGTTCCAAAGGCCATCCAGCTCTGACATCCTGGGTTCTAAGGGCCCTCTCTGACATCCTGGGTTCTAAGAGCCCTCCCAGCTCTGACATCCTGGGTTCTAAGAGCCCTCCCAGCTCTGACATCCTGGGTTCTAAGGGCCCTCCCAGCTCTGACATCCTGGGTTCTAAGGTTTCTTCTTGGTTTAGGGTTGCATGTGTATTGAGTCTGATTGGGAGGAATGTCCCTGTAGTGATATGGTCCACGCAATTCACATGATCTGTGAAATTCTCTCTCTGAATCTCAGTTTCCTTCTAGGTAAAATGGGGAAGTGCCTGGTCTAAGGGCCCACAGAAATCTGGGAGACAGGACTCCAAGTCATGAGTTGACCCTCAGAACAGGGCTTGTCACCAGTGGGTAGCGGGGGAGAGCAGTGCCCGAGTTGTCAGCTGAGGTCATTGATGGGTCACAGCAAGCGTAGATTCTTGTCTCCAGAAGGAAGGGGAAGACCCTTTCGGGGTGTCCTCTAGCCCCCTCTTCTGATCATATCAGTTCATTATCCTCCTAGAAGGCACAGGGAGCCTCTGAATTGGGGACAAGAAGTGTAGGCCTGGAGTCAGGGCCGTGGCCAAGAGAGTGGGGTGAGCCTGAAGGGAAGGGGTCCTTTGGTTTTCACATCCTCCCTGGGTCCCACATTTTGGGGAGGGGAGATTGTCCCTCTCCCCGGCAAGCCAAGAATCTTCCTGATGCCCTTGGCAGGTGATTGGCCCCCTGGGATACCCGATGCTGATCAAGGGCTTACCCGCACCTCTGCCCAGCTTTCCTCAGCTCTCTGTCTTCCCCTAATTGACCCGCTGTCCCCTGTGAGGGAATCCGTCTGCTGGCTCCACTGGGCCACCTGTCCTATTAGCCATTGATGGAGAGCACTGGTAATGATGGCCCATCTCTCCTAGGAGGGTCAGACTGAGGCCAGACACACACACACACACACACACACAGCCTAGATGAGCTGTCAGGAATCCCTGCTTCTATTCTGGGCTCTGTCACTGGTTCCCTGGTTGACCCAGGATGAGGCCCTTCTCTTCTTGGACTTGTGTGTTTCCTTATTTGCAAAATGAGGAGCTTGGATTAAATGGTTCACTAAGGTCCCTCCCAGCTCAGATGTTCTATTCCTATGCTTGGTGACCATCCTCCCAGAGCAGGGGGCTCCTGTCCTTTACCACCAGACCCCAGAGGGGCTGCTTAAGCTGGGACACTCCTCTTCCTAATATCCTCACCTTGTAACTGTTCCTGGGAGTCTAGCTTCCTTGGGAAAGTAACACAAAATATGCCCTCAAATCAACTTCTCCAGGGTACTGGGAAACCATAGGAGAGATGGTGGGGGTGGGGGAATCAGGGTTGCCCAGACAGGGGAGAAGCTTACCTGGGATGGGGGTGGGGAGGAGGGAGGAAGCAGACAATATTTGACAGTTTCCTACTTTAATTATTCTTGGTAACTAAGTGCTAAACTCATGTTTGTTTTTTTTTTTTCCCTAGCTTGCTGAAGGACAGTAAACACTGTGGGCACCCTCTAAATTTTGGTGCCCTGGTGTAAAGTCCTAATTGTCCCACCCTAGTTGCTACTCTGTTTAAGGGAGTTGGAGAGGAGAAACAGAGACAGAGAGGCAGAAATGTTAGAGGGAGAGTGTCTCTATTTTGCATCTAGTCTCCATGTCCCCAGTGATTTCAGAGAGTTGAGCCAACTTCCAGAAAGTTTCATCCCTTATTTCCTTCCTGCCAGTTTTGACACTGCCTGATTAGGGAGTGGTTCTACCTGACTTAGCTGAGGGTCCAGAAGCCTAGTGGCCCACCCTTTCTCCAGGGTCTGGCCCTAAGCAGGGGGCATTACCCATCATCCTCTGCACAAAGGCCTCCTCTTGACCTGGTGGCCCAAGTGACATTTCAAAATGTTGCTACCCCGCCCCTCTCCAGCTCTGTCACCCTCTTCCTCCTAGTTCTTTGCCCTTAGGCTCCCAGTTCCCAGTTCCCCTCCCTCTCTCCCCTCCCTTTCTCCTTTTCCTCCTCCCCTTCTTCCTCACCCAGGGCTCCAGCTGCAGCCCCATCTGGTCCAGCCTGTTACTGCTACCAAGAGCTAATGTTTCTGTGTTTCACATGTATAATATACATTACCTCATTTGGGAGCTATAACAACTTAGGGATGGCGATACTAAAGGTATTATTACCCTTGGTTTCCAAATAAGGAGATGAAGTACCAGAGAAGTTAAGCCACTTGCCTTTGGTCACACAGCTAACACATGTCAGAAGCTGGATTAAAGACAGCTCTGATCTTACTCCATAATCTGCTTCTCCATCCTCCCTCCCCCCCTTATCGGGGGTCCTTTTCCCTCTGGGCCTGGAACTCATCTGAGCCCCTGAGCTAATGAGTTCTGTATCTTCCTTCCCAAGTAACCCTGAGGCCTTTTGGAAATGATGCCTTACCCCAAAGGATATACCAGTGGGGCATGGAGTGTGTGTGTGTGTGTGTGTGTGTGTGTGTGTGTGTGTGTGTGTGTGTGTGTGTGTAACTTGTAGCCCCTGGGCAGAGGCTGGAGGGGATCTGGGCATCCTTGGGGGCAAGTTGCTTCAAGGAAGATAGGGATATGGGGTGAGGGGTGGAGGGGGCTCTCTCTGCCTTCCTGATGCCATTCCCTTGGCACCATCAGACTTCTTCACTGACTGCACTCTGAACCCCCATTCTTCTCCAGCAAGCATAGCTTCCTGGCCCCCTCCTGGGCCCAGAGCCCCAAGGGGCCATCCATAATTCAGTATCCCCAGCCCCAGGCAGACACTTTGCACTTAGATAGCTCTTGTCCCCAGGGAGCCCCGGGCCCCTACTTCCCGGGAGAAGATCCTGCCACGGTGTGTTAGCTCACTCAGGAATCCTTAGCCGTGGTGCTTTGGGAGAAAAAAAAAAGACAACAGCTTTTGGCAATAGTCCTGATGGGGGCTGCAGGTAAAAGGAGGGAGGGAGGACGGGGATGACCAGGCCTCAGCCTATTCAATGAAGTCTAAGGTTCTTTCCAGCTCTGTATAATCCTGTGACCTGGGCTTGAGCCACTGTTCCTTTGGGAGAATCACTTCACTTCTTTGGGTCTCAAAGAATTTTCAGGGTTTTAAGGGACTTCTGTGCCCATCTCATCCAACACATCCTTGAAAAAGAATCTTTCTTCTCCTGTAACCTATGATGACCAAGAGGGTGGCTGAGACTCCTGTGTCTCAGAGTGCTCCATTTCTCAGGGGCTTGGTCTTCCTGGATGGCTTTTTCCTGGGCATCTGTCGTCTGCAATGTGTCCTGGGAAGGCCTATGGGCTGTGCTTTGAGCTGCCTGAGGTCAAAGGCACAGAGAAGGAGCAAAGGTTGTGCCAGGATGGCTGGGTCCCCCGGTCAGGGGCAGCTGCATCCTTTGTACCTCCCCTGCTCTCTCTGGTGTGCCTGGATCAGGGGTTGTAAGAACTCAGAGGCAGAGAAAAGTAGTAGAAAGAACTGTTGACTTTAGAGTCATAACCTGGGTTTGAGTCTCCACCCGTTCTTTTTGTGGCCCAGTGGACAGAGCACCAGGCCTGGAGTCAGTAAGACATGAGTTCAAATTCCATCTCAGACACTTACTAGCTGTGTGACCTTGAGCAAGTCACCTAATCCTGTTTGCCCGTTTCCTCATCTGTAAAATGAACTGGAGAAGGAAATGGCAAACCCCTCTAATATCTTTGCCAAGAAAACCCCAATTGGGGTCAAGAAGAGTCGGACACAACTGAAAATGACTAAATGACAAACCTGGGTTTGAGTCTTAGCCCAGCCACCTGCTTTGTTGCCCTAAGGCCTATCTGGGCCTCAATTTCTTCATCTGTAAAAGAAAGTAAGACTAAAACAAGAATTCTTAACCTTTTTTGTGTGCTGAGCCCCTTTGATAGTTTGGTGAAGCCTGTGGACCTCTTCTCTGAATCATATGCATAAAATAAAAGAATAAGATTGCAAAGAAAACCTTATATGGAAATATACTGGTCAAAATATGTACAGGTATATATCTCTATCTATCCATCTAGCTGTCCATCCATCCGTCCACCAACCATCTATCTGTCCATCTATCTACCCATCTGTCTATTGATGGCTTTTTGTTTTTTGTTTTGTTTTGTTTTTGGCGAGGCAATTGGGGTTAAGTGACTTGCCCAGGGACACACAGCTAGTAAGTGTTAAGTGTCTGAGGCCGGATTTGAACTCAGGTCCTCCTGACTCCAGGGCCAGTGCTTTATCCACTGTACCACCTAGCTGCCCCTATTGATGTTTTAAAAGCCCTCCCCACAAGATCCCAGACCCCAGGTTAAGAAACCCTGGACTGTCTAGTCTGTTCATCTGTGACCTCTGAGCCTATGACAGTTTCAGAGACCTAGGATTCACAGCCAGAAGGAACCTTCAGAGATGGTCCAATCTTGTCATTGGACAGATGAGCAAGGGGAGTCTCAAAGGACAGTGACTCACCCAAGGTGTCAAGGGGAGTGACAGAGTTGGAATTCAAACCCGGGCCTCCTTTGGGACTTGAGATCCTGTTTCACTCTTGGGGGGCCTGTAAGGGGGCTGGGCTATATCTAGAGTTCTCTTCCATCTCTTCCCCACAGCCAGAGGGGGTGGGAGGCCTGGCCTTCCTTTGCACCCTCACCAGCGCAGGCTCTCACTTTCCAGGGTCCTTGTGAGGGGGGCCCTGTGTACACTCCAGAGGGCCACGGAGACATGAGCTGCCGGGCTTATTAATAAAGCAGTCCCCTGGCCACGGCTGTCATTAACTCAGCTGGGGCTGGCGCATTGGTATGCGGCCCCAGCCAGTCTTTTTCCGGCCCAGAGCACCTGAATGGGGACGATTTCCCGGGAGCCTCTGTGGGCCCAGGCGGATTCCCCCCTCCAGCAGTGGGGACATTACCTCCGCCCCAGCGACTGTCTGCCAGCCTACCTTCATGAATGAGGTATGGCTAGCCCCAGTGCTAGGCACCTGTCTGACTCACCTGCCCCTCACTCCGAGGCTGCTCTACGGCCAGGATTGCCACCCCCCCACCCTGCCCTCAGACCAGAGACTCCCTCGGGGAAGGACCCTATCTCCTCCCTCAGATGGGGGAGCGCCCCCAGACAGGATCTGTCAGTTCAGGTGCTGCCCCCCAAAAGGCTACGTTCCTTCCCTCACCTAGGGGGCTTCCCTAGGCAGAACTTTGTCTCTCTCAAATCAGGGGTTGCCTTCGGGAAAAGGCTGTCTCTCTCTTCAGATGAGGGGCTCCCCTAAGGAAAACTCCTGACTCAGACCAAAAGCTTCCCCCTGACTAAAACCCCATTCCTCCCCTAGCCAAGGGCCCATCCAGGAAAAGGTTGGGTTTCCTCCCTCACAGAGAGGGCCCCCCCCCCCCGCAGGACCAAGTCTCCCCCCTCCCTCCTCAGACCAGTGGTTCCCTGAAGGAATGAACTGTGTTAAGTTGGGAGTTAGTGTCTCTGGTCTCAGCCCAAGGGTCCCTCTAAGCAAAGGCATGAGCATGAAGACCCTGGGCCAGGTGGGCAGGCTTTGGGCTGGGAGCACAGGGCTCCACTTCCTGAGGAGGACTCCCCTGGATTGTCCATTCCCCGGAGTCTTTTTTAGTACCCTGGCTGTCTTACTCATAACTCACTTTTACACTGGCTTCATAGTTACAAATGCACTCTCACCTCTGTGATTTCTCTGCATCCTCGAAACAGCCCTTGGAGGGAAGCTGGGTAAGGATTTATGGGGGGATTAGCCTGGATGAGCTCTAAGATGCGGCCCAGCTTTAGCTCCTGTGGTAGAGAACTAGATTTGTGGTCAGGCGGCCTGGTTCTGAATCTCATCTCAGACACTTACTATTTGTGTGACCTTGGGCAAGTAATTTCTAATGGAACTTGTTTCCCCATCTATAAAAAAAGGGGGTTAGACTAGGTTTACTGGCTAGATCATTAGATGTTCTAGCTTTGAATCTTCTAATTGCAACTGAACATCTTTCCATTTTATAGATGATGAAATGGAAGCCCAGAGTTTTATGGGGCCACATGGTGAGGTTAGTGGTAGAGTAGGGACTGGCACAAATTCTTCTCTCTTGACTGAAGCCCATCTTTCAGACAGCTAGCTTGGGATGGGTAGGTGGGTTATCTCCAAAGGTGTGCAGAAAGCATTAGAGGGGAAAGGGGGGAAGGGAAGAGAAGAAGGGAGAAATCATTCTTATTTCCAAGGTGATCTCAAGTGTAAACAGTGTTTTCAGTTCAAGAATGGTTATTCCCATCTTTTTTTTGGGGGGGGGGTGAGGCAATGAGGGTTAAGTGACTTGCCCAGGGTCACACAGCTAGTAAGTGTCAAGTGTCTGAGGTCGGATTTGAACTCAGTTCCTCCTGAGTCCAGGGCCAGTGCTCTATCCACTGGCCACCTAGCTGCCCCTATTCCCATCTATTTTTACAAAAGAGGAAACTGAGGCTCAGAGAGGGTTCCCCCCCCCAAAAAAAGCTGAAAGAAATCTTAGCAAGTATTTAGTACCTAGGCAAGGAAACCCAGAGAAGAAAAGCTATTTGCACAGGGTCATGCATGGCAGAGTTGGGATTCGAACTCGGGTTCCCAGAGAAGTCGGGTGACTTGCTTAAGGTCACTCAGCTAGCAAGGGTGTGCGAGGCCACCCTCAAACCCAGATCTCCAGACTCTAAGGCTTCTCAGCCCACCCTGTCGGATGGATGGTCTCCCCTGCCTCAGTTAATATTTCATGGCACGCGGTGAGCGGAGACACTCCTATTTAAATGATTTATTAAGGACGCACACACGGAGGTTTCCGATGAAATATGTCCGGCCCCTAATCCCGACAGCATCGGGCAGAGGGAAGGCGCGTATATTACCCGCCGGCCGCCGGGATCTGTCGGACAAATAAAAAGTGTGTTTACAGCCCGTGGACGTCTCCCGGGAGCGATCCATCAGTCGAGACAAGACGCAGACAGGAAATTAAGTGGCTGAGGCTAAGACAGTGGGACGGACGGGCTGGCGGGCGGGGAAGGGACAGACTGACTGACGGATGGACTGACAGACCGACGAGTCGGGGCAGGGAGATGGCGATCGGTCCAGGGGCGTGGCCTCTCCCATTACGGGACGCCACAAGGGGCCTGTTAGAGAACACGGTGCGGTAGGCGTGTTCATTAAGGCGCACGGCTGGAGGGCCCCCAGCCCTGCCGCTGACTTTGCGGTGTGACCCTCTCCTTGCCTCCTCTGAAAGCGTGGGGTCTTGCCCTTTCTGTGTCCTGTACCCCTTTGTGGCCAGTCTGGCCACAGTCAGACTCGTGCCTTCAGATGTTAAAATAAAAATACACAAAGGGAGCCAAGAATATTGAAATACAGTTATCAGAACATGGAAAAAGTTCACTGAGCTCAGGATAACAACACTCGTTTTGAAGTGAGGGCAATTGTCCTTGTCACCTGCTTAGCACTGTCGGGATGCTCAGAGGTGTGGAGGAGAGTGTTTTCAAAGTGTGAGGTGGAGCAAGGGGACATCCTTCTAAAGCTTCTTACCTTCCTCTCTGTCTGTCTCTCTGTCTTTCTGTCTCTGTTTCTCTCTCCCCCTTTCTCCCTCTCCCCCCTTTTCCTTTTCCTGTCTTCCTCTTCTCTCTGTCTCTGTTTCTCTCTCCCCCTTTCTCCCTCTCCCCCCTTTTCCTTTTCCTGTCTTCCTCTTCTCTCTGTCTCTGTTTCTCTCTCCCCCTTTCTCCCTCTCCCCCCTTTTCCTTTTCCTGTCTTCCTCTTCTCTCTGTCTCTGTTTCTCTCTCCCCCTTTCTCCCTCTCCCCCCTTTTCCTTTTCCTGTCTTCTTCTTCTCTCTGTCTCTGTTTCTCTCTCCCCCTTTCTCCCTCTCCCCCCTTTTCCTTTTCCTGTCTTCCTCTTCTCTCTGTCTCTGTTTCTCTCTCCCCCTTTCTCCCTCTCCCCCCTTTTCCTTTTCCTGTCTTCCTCTTCTCTCTATCTCTGTTTCTCCCTCTCCCTCACCCCTCTTTTCCTTTTCCTGTCTTCCTCTTCTCTCTGTCTCTGTTTCTCTCTCCCCCTTTCTCCCTCTCCCCCCTTTTGCTTTTCCTGTCTTCTTCTTCTCTCTCTCTGTTTCTCCCTCTCCCCCCTTTTCCTTTTCCTGTCTTCCTCTTCTCTCTGTCTCTGTTTCTCTCTCCCCCTTTCTCCCTCTCCCCCCTTTTCCTTTTCCTGTCTTCCTCTTCTCTCTATCTCTGTTTCTCCCTCTCCCCTCTTTTCCTTTTCCTGTCTTCCTCTTCTCTCTATCTCTGTTTCTCCCTCTCCCCCCTTTTCCTTTTCCTGTCTTCCTCTTCTCTCTGTCTCTGTTTCTCTCTCCCCCTTTCTCCCTCTCCCCCCTTTTCCTTTTCCTGTCTTCCTCTTCTCTCTATCTCTGTTTCTCCCTCTCCCTCACCCCTCTTTTCCTTTTCCTGTCTTCCTCTTCTCTCTGTCTCTGTTTCTCTCTCCCCCTTTCTCCCTCTCCCCCCTTTTCCTTTTCCTGTCTTCTTCTTCTCTCTCTCTGTTTCTCCCTCTCCCCCCTTTTCCTTTTCCTGTCTTCCTCTTCTCTCTGTCTCTGTTTCTCTCTCCCCCTTTCTCCCTCTCCCCCCTTTTCCTTTTCCTGTCTTCCTCTTCTCTCTATCTCTGTTTCTCCCTCTCCCCTCTTTTCCTTTTCCTGTCTTCCTCTTCTCTCTATCTCTGTTTCTCCCTCTCCCCCCTTTTCCTTTTCCTGTCTTCCTCTTCTCTCTGTCTCTGTTTCTCTCTCCCCCTTTCTCCCTCTCCCCCCTTTTCCTTTTCCTGTCTTCCTCTTCTCTCTATCTCTGTTTCTCCCTCTCCCTCACCCCTCTTTTCCTTTTCCTGTCTTCCTCTTGTCTGTCTGTCTCCTCCCCTCCCCCTATATCAAAACAGCCAGGAAACAAAAGGCATTGTTAGCACGTGGCTCTGGGCAAAGTCCCTTCCTCTCTCTCCTCCTCAGTTTCCCCCGTCTGTTAAATAAGAGGGTTGAACTAACCAATTTCTCATGTCCCTTGCCAGCTCTAAGATCCCATGGTCCTCTTTTCCTCCTCCTCTGAGCTTTGCCTGCATGACTTTCCCCCGAAAGACCAGCCACGGGCAACCTCAGAATAACCTGGAGTTCCCCTGCCTCTGCCCCTATCCCTACATCTACCCTTCACCCCTCGCCACCACGGGCTTGCTACAACTGGGGCTATGCGTGAGCTGCTTTTCTTCCTAAATTGCTCCACTTATGAATCCTGCCCGGAAGGCCAGGACTGGGCAGGCAGTTGTGAGGAGGACAAAGGGAAAACCCAACTTGATCTAGATTCCATATCCTAGAATCTCAAAGCTAGAAGGGACCTCAGAAGCATCTACATCAGCCCATACCTAAGCAGAAAAACCCTCGGCCATCCTTCCCTTGAATACTGTCACCCACGGGGAGCTCACCACCAAGCCAGGCTGTCAATTCTTCTGTTGGACACTTCTAATTGTTAGGAAGCCTTTCCTAATATTGATGCAAAACGCTTCTCTCTCTCCCTTCCAGACTTGCTAATGACCACTCCATTCCCGAGGCCAATTTCCCATGTCCTCGGCAGGGGTTGGGTATTAGCGAGCCTCCAGACCGGCTGCACAGCCCTTGCTGGGGCGGCCACAATCATGCTGACATGGTCAATAATTACCGGGTAATTACCAAGTTATTACATGGCTCATTGCTCCCTGTGAAACAGCCAGCAAGATACCCAGCCCGAACTCTGTGCCAGGGCCCATCTCTGCCACCCAGTCCTGGCAAGCAGTTCCCATTTGCTGCTGCAATGAAACCCAACCAGCTAGAACGACAGAAGGAGGCCTGGGCCGGGAGTCGGGAGACCTGGGTTCTGGGCCCAGCTCTGCTACTGATCCAGCATTTGACTGGAGAATGGCTGCGCCTCCTGCTTGGGCCTCAGTTTCCTTTTCATTTGGAGTAGATGATTCTGAATTTCTCTGCCTTCTCTAATACTCTCTGTAAGCTAGATTCAGCATTTACTTCCATTGTAGCTGGGTGACTCAGTTGGAAAGGGTGCTGAGCCTAGGATTAGGAAGACCTGAGTTCAAATCCAGCCTCAGACATTTACTAGCTGTGTGACCCTGAGCAAGTCACTTAACCTGTTTGCCTTAATCCACTGGAGAAGGAAATGGCAAACCAATCCAGTATCCTTGCTAAGTTGAAGAGTCAGACACAAATGAATGACAACAGGTTCCCTCCAGCTCTGACAGTCTGTGTTTATGTTCTTCCAGTTCTAATAATAATAATAGTAATAATAATTACATCTTAACACTTTTATTCAATTACAAAAATCAGTCTTTCATGTTAAATTTAAAAGAATAGTAAGTATACAAGATTGTTATTTAGTAAGTATACAAGATCACAACTTTCCCCAGGACCATTTCCATTTGAATACCATCAAAGAAGATGAGACAGGATAATACTATGCTGCTATTACTACTAATGACATTTCTGTTGTACTCCAAGGTTTACAAAGTGCTTTTACAATACATTTTCTTCTTTGATCCTCACAATAACCCTGTGAGACCATACGGAGACTGAGAGACTTATCCTGGACCACATAACTGGTGTTACATACAAGATCTTCCTGACTCCAGTGTTCTATCAGAAAGGGTTTTCCCTCCCTCCCCCCAAAAAAGCTGAAAGAAATATTAGCAAGTATCTTCTGTTGTGAGTTCTAAGGTCCCTCCCTCCTCAGACATCTAGAATTCTGAACTTCTGAGTGTAAGGTTCCTTTTTTATTCCTCCCATTCTTTTACAATCCCAGTTTTTACTCATTCATCTTTCCTCTTTTTTTTTTGTTTTTACATATTAAAATGTTCCTATTTGTTGGTGATCATTGGGTGCAGATTAGAAGAGAAAATTTATTTTAAAAAAAATGGGTGCAGGTGGCTAGGTGGTGCAGTGGATAAAGCACTGGCCCTGGATCCAGGAGTGCCTGAGTTCAAATCTGGCCTCAGACACTTGACACTTACTAGCTGTGTGACCCTGGGCAAGTTACTTAACCCCCATTGTCCTGCAAAAAAAATGGGTATAAATCATGTACCCATTTACACCCATTTTTAGGAGTAAATTTTCTCTTCTGAGCTATAAGGTACCCCTTCCAAGGAAGTCTGTGGGACTTTGGCTCCAAGCTCAATAGTCTTCCAATCAGCTCATACTGGGGGTGGGGGGATTACTAGGGAAGACTCTTGGGCTATTGAGCCCCAGGCCTACTTCACTGACATTCACCCTTGTAGCTCAAGAGAGCTGGAAAAAAAAAGGAAAAGAAAAAAAAAGTCATCACCTCAAAACAAGTGGGGAGGGGCTAGGGTACTCCCACTCTCGGTTTGGGACCTATTGAGAGGCAATGTGGTGTGTTGTTTGAAAATCTAAATGTGTATAAACAAAAGTTGAGAACTATCTTTACATGTAACGGAAAAAATAAAATATCTCATAAAAAAAAAAAAGAAAATCTAAATGTGGGGGCAGCTAGGTAGCCCAGTGGATAAAGCACCAGCCCTGGATTTAGGAGGACTTGAGTTCAAATCTGCCCTCAGACACTTGACACACTTACTAGCTGTGTGACCCTGGGCAAGTCACTTAACCCTAATTGCCCTGCAAAACAAACAAACAAACAAAAAATCTAAATGTGGGTTCTAATATGTTCCCCCCCACCCCCCCACCACCCCCACCCCCGGGAAACTGGCTAAAATCGCTGATAAATTCATCAAGAGTTTAGGCTTTTAAGGGTTTATGAAAAGATATAAGATAGTGAAGAGAGAGAAAGATTGAGAACAGATTCCTTATAGCATGGAAATCCTAGCTTTCCTAATAGCCCACATGAAGTCCTGCCACCAAGCCTATGTCTCGAACCAAAAGAAAAAGATCCCATCTGCCAGCCTCTGCTTCCTACTTCCTGTCCTCCTCCCAGAAATGGGAGGTTCTTCAAGTTGATTGACTGAGAGTAGTCTCCTGTTGATGTTGCAGTCCATAGCCTCTGAGAACACACTCTCCTCAGGGTTGGCTAAATTTAAACTAGGTGGCTAACAGGGCAGGCCAGGTGTGGCTAAAATCTAATCACCTTTAAGTGGGTACTTAGTTCCTCATTCACACCCAATTCAAACACTACTAAGTCAATCAAGTCGGACCCCTGGGCATCTGCCAAATTCCATTATTTTACCACATTCCCCCCTTTGTTTCTTTGAGGAACACAAGAGTGTTTCCTTGATGAAACTGTGATGATATGAGTATTGGACCTGAAGTCTGGAGCCTTGGCAGCAGCTAGGTGGTACAAGGAGAGAACACTGGGACTGGCTATTGGAATATCTGAGTTTGAATCCAGCCTAGAAAGATTGTTGGGAAGACAAATCAAGACGGATGATGCTTGTAAAGCTCTTTGCAAACCTTCAAACCCTATGTAGAGGTTACCTGTGATTCGGACAGCTTTTGGTTGTGTGACCTTGGACAAGTCTCCTCACTTCTCTGAAATTCAGTTTCTTTATCTACAAAATGGGGATAATATTACCTGCACTGCCTATCTGCTTTTGTGGTAGTTTGTTGTAAGGGAAAAAAGATGTTGGAATAGGGATGATTATTTTATTCAGGGTCTTGGATGCTATGGTTGGAGGAGGGGGGGGTCCGGATTCCATTCAGAGTCCCTTGTATGAGTCATTTAGACTGAACAGGTGTGTGGCACTTTCAGGGGTGTGATGTGATTTACTCATGTTCTTAGCTCATCCAGTCCTTGGAACAGCCTTGAAAGTTAGGTAGATCAGGTGTTATTACTATCCCATTTAACAGAGGGGGAAACTAAGGTTTAGCAAAGGACAATGACTTGCTGATGACACTCACTACAGCTAGCAAGGGTCAGCTGGTGGACTCTAACTCATCCCTTCCCCAGGGTTCTTTCTGCTTTGCTTCCCAATTCAAATCCTAGCTCTGGCATATGACCGGTGTATCCTTGGCCAAGAGCCTTGGTTCCCTCATCTGTAAGACATGGGAGTTGGACCCCATAAGAATAGTCCTTACGTCCATCATCCCTGCCCTTGTGGACATGGAAAAGTATTGGTATTGATTATCAGAATCAAATATATCTCAGGGGCCCATGTGTCTCACAGCATCCCAGCAGACCCATTGGAGTGATAGTATTTCAACAAAAGGCCAGACTAGTGAAAGTCAAGGGAATTACTCTTGGGGTTAAGGATGGAGTCTTCTCTTGCCTCATCTCCATGACCAGAGAGAATTTGGTCCTTTCAGACTTCATGATGGATTTCTCATCTGTATCAACAGCAATGTCCCTGGAGTGATTAGATCGCAGCATCTTCATTGGGAACTGAGAAATAGACTGGAGGAAAGCTAGACAGACTGGGGAAAAGACGCTTCAGAATTCTACGAGGGTACCAACCCTTGGAGCCCAGCAGAGAGCCACACCTATGGGGAACTTCATGAGGATCCCATGAAGGGGAGAAAGGACTTGAAGTTACCACTGGTCATGAGTTCACCTTTTGGGCTCTCCAGGTCTGAGACTGTTTCCCCCAGGGACCTTGTGTGTGGGAGGGTGTGCCCCAGTTTGGGGAAAATATTTTATATCAATTTTTTTTTGCTGTATCATCCAGTGAATATCATTTTGTAAAAGCTAATTAACTCTGACTAATTGATAATCAATTGGGAACACCCCAGATGGGGGCTCCTGAGTTACAATAACAGGCACTCCCAACCCCTCAGAGTTATCCCTGGAGCCCTGAGGGGAGAAGTAGCAAGTCACTCTCTGTAGCCCCAGCCTGCCCATGTGAGGGGGAGTTGGGAACCAGCCTAGAGGGAGGGAGGGTTAAATGTAGCCCGCTAAAGTCTCCTCCATCTCTCTATTTGTGATCCTGTGTCGCCACAATTCTATTCTCTGATTCCCCAGTTCGATGCAGAGTCTATTCCATGATTCTCATAGCTTGATGCTATAATTAAAATCCATGATTACTCAGTTCTGTTTGATGGTTCTCAGATCATGGGAGGTCCCGTTACTTCCTGCTGGCTGGTTTGATGACAGACCTAATGAGAGAAGAGCGAAATGGGGCGCGATGGAGAGTGGGGAAAACATGTCATTGGCCTGAATAAGATTGTTCATCATCTCTGCACTGACTTCCTCCAGAGCCACCCCAGAGGCAGCCTCGCTCCCTAAGGGGACCGTCAGGCCAATGGAGATGAAAAGAAACTCAGAAAAGAACAGAACCATGACCATTGCTCATTGGAAGAGTGTGGTTTCCAGGAAGTCTCAGTTCTGGGGTCCAGAGGCAACATTGGTGAGTGATTCTCCAGGCTCCTCTACCCCACACCAGGAAGAAGGCAGTGAGACACAGTGGAGAGTGTGCTGAACTTGGAGTCAGGGAGATCTGAGTTCAAATCCTGCCACAGATGCTGATTAGCTGGGTAATCTCCCCCATCCAAGTCACTTTACCTCAATGAATCTATCTCCCCATCTGTAAGAGTGGGAACAGTACCTGTGGTGTCCATCTCATAGACTTGTTGGAGGTTCAAAAGAAAAGTTAGGTAAAGAGCTACAAATGCCAGTTGTCATAATTATTCCCAGCTGCAGTGGCCTTTGGGCTGGTAATCACCTCCTCCTGCCACTCTTTCCTCTTGTCTTAGAACCTCAGGGAACCTGTGGGAGAGTGATCACTGTCCATATGCTCAGTACGGCCCTAAGTAAAATACACAATAGCTTCCTGGAAATGTAGTGGATCTTTAACCTTACTAGTGTGGGTGGGTGCTCCCCACGTGGGATAATAGTACTACTACTACTACTACTACTGGCTAGCTAGCTAGCATCTATATAAAGTTATCTCATTTGATTCTCACAACAACCCTGTGAGGTAGGTTCTATAATTATCCCCATTTTACAGAAGAGGAAACTGAGGCTGAGGAAGATTTAGGGACTTACTCAGGGTCATGCTGCTAAGTAAGTTTATGAGGCAGGATTGGAACACAGAACCCCCCACATTCTTATCTAGCATGATTCTGGCTCATTCCTTCCATAGCACCTTAGTGGAGGATCTATCTCACACTCTGGAAGAATCCCTTTGGGTCTCTTAATATTTCTTGTATACCAGTATGAATGTGGTATCGTGAAAATTCAGGATGAGGATTGCTACATGGCAACACTAGGTTAATTGATGGCTTATTGATACTGACAGCCAAGCACAGCATGGAGGAAATGGACAGATGGACAGCAGTTCGGTCAGGGATGGAGTCCCAGGCGGACTCCTGAGCCCCCACCATCCCATGGGGCAGCATGCAGGCTGGTGGCCCAGACGAACAGCGGGATGTGCACTAGGGCTGAAGGCACCGAGCTGTTGGAGGCCCGGGTTTATATAGGATTTTCAGACAAAGGGCCTGCCGTGGCAGCTGTCGTGTCATTGGCGGGGTGGTGGGGTCAGTGAACCAAAGGTGGGCGTGGGGGGGAATGGTTTCTAAAGATTAACCAGGAAGGTCTAGTGAGGATGGGGAGGGCAGGATTATAACCAGGCCCAAGCAGCAGAAAGCTGGTGGGATCATTTTTGAGGCCAGATCTACCTAGAACCTTAAGGGTCGCCCATGCTCTGGGGGAGGAGCCAGGCCCAGGAGATCGGGGCCACGTGGGAAATGAAGAAAAGCAAAGATATCTTCTCTGGTTATTGCTGTTTCCTAGGGAGGTTTAACCAATTGCCACAACACTGAGGCCAAAAAAAACCCCCAAAACAAAAAAAAAAACCTCAGCAAGGAAAGACAGTCAGTCTTCTTGCCAAACAGAGAAGAAGCAAACAGGCAAAAGGTGCCTGGATTTAGAACAAAGAATCCTAGAATAAAAAAATGTCAGAGTAGAGAGGGCCCTAAGAACTCAGAATGTCAGAGCTGGAAAGGTCCTTAGAATAGAGAATGCTGGAACTGGGAGGGCCTTTAGAATTGAATCTCAAAGGTCCTTAGAACATGGAATACAGAATCAAGTGATGAACCTGAAAACGATCCTGCACATGGTGTGGAATGATGCAAAGATGCTAGGGGAGGGATTGTTGGATTGTGGGCTGAGCATCACAGGTTGATGAGACTTAGAGAAGGAACAGATCGTAGCAATCACCTCCTTCCAGAGTACCCAAGTTGGAGGGCAAGCACAGATTCCCAGTATCTGTAGACAAGAAGCTTTTGGACCACATGCCGGATGATGGCCATCCAGCTCTTGCTTGAAGACCTCCCTGGCCTGAGAGCTCACTACCCCCTGGGACAGTCCATTCCTATTGGAAAACCCCTTGTCATTGTCAAGTTTTTCCTTTGCTCAGGCCTAAATTTACCCCTTTGCCACGTTCACTCGTTGCCTTCTGGGACCAAGCAGAGCAGCTGTAATTCTTCCTTTTCATGGGAATTCTTCACATACCAGTGTGTCCTTCACCCAAGCAGGTGTCTACCCCTCCCACCCACACCTTACAGCAAGTCTAGTGTAACTTTGGGCAGAAATGCTCTCTTCAATAGAAAAAGCCCTGGTGATCTCTCCAGGCTCCCAGGGTATCAACCTTTCCTTAGAAAATTCCAAGGTTGAGGGCAGCTAGGGGGCACAGTGGATAGAGCACTGGCCCTGGATTCAGAAGGACCTGAGTTCAAATCCAGCCTCAGACACTTGACACTTACTAGCTGTGTGACCCTGGGCAGGTCACTTAACCCCAATTGCCTCACCAAAAAAAAATAAGAAAAGAAAAGAAAAGCCCAAGGTTGGCTAGGGGTCTGTGGTACCTCCAAAGAGGTCTCCTTGGACCTTAGCACTACCTTCCCCCCATGCCTATTTGCTTAACCCCCGCCCTCCCTCTTCTAAATAGTTTAACCCACAGACCAAGGCACCATGCTTATTCTAGGAGATTGTAGAGTCTCTCAGGGACAACCTTGGAGGCAGAGACTGCAGGCAGAAGTCAGTCCTAAGCCTGGCAACAAGAATTCCACCCATGTGTCTCCATTGTGCTGTGGTCTGGAGCCACTGCTTTCTTCCAAGCCCACAAAGGGTTTGCCCCTGAGGATCCTAAAGAAAGGGGAACTCACTGGCCCGTTCATTGCTGGGTCCTTTGGTGACATTGAAATTTCCAGGCAGCCTTAACCAAAGGAACCACATGATACCTCGTGGGACTGTACAGCAATAGAGGGATTGGAGGTCTTACAGAGGGCGTCTGGCCCCCATTGACTGGAACACCATCTCTGCTTCGCAGAAGGGAAGGGAAAGGAGCAAACATTTATATAGCATCTACCACGTGCCAGGAACTGTGCTAAGTGGTTTTATAAATATTAGCTTATTTGGTCCTCACGACAACCCCCTAGAGGGAGGTGCTATTATCATCCCCACTTGACAGTTGAGGAAACTGAGGCAAACAAAAGTTAAGTAATTTGCCAAGGGTTGTGGTTGTTCAATTGTTTCTGTGGAGTTTAACTCTTTGTGACCTCATTTGGGGTTTTCTTGGCAGAGATACCGAAGCGGTTTGCCATTTCCTTCTCCAGCTCATTTTACAGATGAAGAATTGAGGAAGGGACAGCTAGGTGGTGCTGGGGCAGCTAGGTGGCACAGTAGATAGAGCCCCAGCCCTGGAGTCAGGAGTACCTGAGTTCAAATCCGGCCTCAGACACTTAACACTTACTAGCTGTGTGAACCTGGGCAAGTCACTTAACCCCAATTGCCTCACCAAAAAACAAAAACAAAAAAGAATTGAGGCAAATAGGATTAAGTGACTTGCCCAAGGTCACATAGCTATTAGGTGACTGAAGTCATATTTGAACTCAGGAAGGTGAGTCTTCCAGACTCCAGGCTGGGCGCTTTATCCACTGTGCCACCCAGCCACCTCATAAATCTGACCTCATTTGAGCTTAGAAGATCTGGTTCCCTTCAAGATTCAGCTCAAATTCTGCCTTCTGCTCTAGGCCTTTCTCAGTCCCCTGTACCATTATCTCTTTCTCCCCATTGCCTCCCCTCTGAGATTGTCCTGCGTTTACCCCCTGACTATCTTATATATACATAATTGTTTGCATATTGTCTCCCCCAATAGACTATGAGCTCCTTGAGGACAAGAACTGTTTTTTGCCTTTCTTTGTATCCCTAACACTTAGCACAGAGACTGGCATATAGCAGGCACTGAATAAATGTTTGGTGACCGACTATTGGATGATCACGTCCTTCTTCTCTCCACTAAATCTTCTCTTCTCCAGGATAAATGTCTCTTAGTTCCTTCAGCTGTTTTTCACCCAGCCCCATCTCCAGACTTTTCCCCATCCTGGTCATCCTGCCCCAGATGCTCTGGCTTATGAAAAACCTCCCAAAATGTGGCATCCAGAGCTGACCCCAGGACTTCAGATGTGGGAGGACAGGGCTGGGAGCAGAGAGACGGATCAAGTGATTCTCTATCACCTCCAGAGTCTCAGACCCAGTGACTTTCTTCAGCTCAATTCAACAAATATTTTTGCATGTCTACTATGGATCAGG
Source organism: Dromiciops gliroides (assembly GCF_019393635.1). NCBI lineage: Eukaryota > Metazoa > Chordata > Mammalia > Microbiotheria > Microbiotheriidae > Dromiciops > Dromiciops gliroides. The sequence goes on along the minus strand of NC_057861.1, from coordinate 55,972,969 downwards.
CATGGCCCCATTAGGTCTGGGGATGCAAAGATAAAAATAAAAAGAGGCCCTGACCATGAGGAACTTGCAAGCTCATGACTCTGTGCATGAGGAAGACTTCATGTAGAAAGAGGGAAATACTTGAGCTGAGCCTTGAAGAGAGCAGGGGTGGCTTCCCAGAGGTAGTGGTGAGGAGGGAGTGCAGACCAGGCAGGGGGTATAGCCTGTGCAAAGATAGAGGCGGGAGATGGAATGTAGTCCAGGAAGCTTGCCAGTGATCAAAGGCAGAGATGCATTTGAAGCCTTGTCTTCTCATTCCAAATGCACAATTCTTTCAGGACACACACAGTCAGTGTATGCCCGAATCAAGCCTTGAACCTAAGGCTCTCTGGACCCAAAGTCTGCATCCTATGGTCATTATTAGCTTTCTTGACTGATGTGTCACACTGTTGACTCATCAAACTTTTAGCCCAGTAAAACTCTGATTATTCATTTTTTTCAGTCCAATGCTGTTTAGCTGCCCCTGCCCCCCAATTCTGTACTGATAAAGTTGATTTTGGGGGGGGTAGGGCAATGAGGGTTAAGTGACTTGCCCAGGGTCACACAGCTAGTGTCAAGTGTCTGAGACTGGATTTGAACTCAGGTACTCCTGAGTCCAAGGCCAGTGCTTTATCCACTGCACCACCTAGCTGCCCCCCTGAAGTTGATTTTTTAAAATCTCAAGTGTAAGGCTTCACATTTGGTCCCTATTAAATGCCATATCTTATTGGATTCAGTCCAGTGTGGAGGCAGCTAGATGGGGCAGGGGATCGAGCCGTGGGCCTGGAGTCAGAAAGATCGGAGTTTGAATCTTGCCTCAGACACTTATTAGCTGCATAATTCCTGGGCAAGTCACTTTAACCACTGCTTGCCTCAGTTTCCTCAACTGTAAAAAATGGGGATCATGATAGCAACTACATCCTAGGATTGTCAAAGGAGATCAAATGAGATCTTTCTAAAGTGCCTGACACATAGAAGTGACTTTAAAATGCTTCCTTCCTTTCAGCATTCTGTTAAGAATGTTTGGCATCCTGACTAGTTCCACAGTTGCTCCCCCTAGCTTCATGTCATCTGTAATTCAGATAAGGATGCCGTTATCCAAGTCATTGATAAAAATATGAAACACCACAGTGTCCAACACCAATCCCAGGGGCACTCCACTAGAGTCCTCTTTCTGAGACATCATCAAACTATTCATGATTATCTTTTGGGTCTTGTTTAACCTGTTCTCTATTCACTTAACTTCATTGTCATCTAACCCTCTACTCTCTATTTCATCTAGAAGAATATTGGCAACTACTTTGCTAAAGTATAGGTAAACAATTTGCAGAGTTCTCCATGATCCATCATTCTAGTAACACTGCAAAAAAAAACAAAAACAAAAAAAGATGCGATGATCCAACCCATGCCTTCAAAGAGGTCCACCAGTCTTGCACAGTGCAAGTGTTTTCAGACTTGGTCAATGTATTGAGCAATTCTGATTTCTCCTCTTTCCTTCATTCCTTTGTTCCTTCCTCCCTCCCTTTCCTTCCTTTGTTCCTTTCTCCCTCCCTTTCCTTCCTTCCTTCCTTCCTTCCTTCCTTCCTTCCTTCCTTCCTTCCTTCCTTCCTTCCTTCCTTCCTTCCTTCCTTCCTTCCTTCCTTCCTTTCTTTCTGCCCCCCTCTCTGTTTCTGTCTCTCCTTTCCTTCCTTTTTTAGTCTTAAAAAGTATTATTTGTTATCTAGGCTGGAGGAATGGGGGGATACCGGAGAAAACTAAGATGATGTAAAAAACAAAAGACATCAATAAAAACTCATTTTTTAAAAAGGAATGAGGTTATTTCGGTCAGACCCGTTCTTGTGGAAGCTGCACTGCTCTCTGTCATCACTGCTTTCTTTCCTAGATACTCACTCACCATCCTTTTTTTATCCTAAAAGTATTTTATTATTTTCTAGTTACATGTAGGGATAGTTTTCAACATTTGTTTTTATAAGATTTCTAGTTCCAAATTTTTCTCCCTCCCTCCCTTCCCTCTCTCCTCCCCAAGACAGCAAGCAATCTGATGTAGGTTATATATGTACAATCACATTAAACATATTTCTGCATTAGTCATGTTGTGAAAGAAGAATCAGAACAAAAGGGGAAAACCTCAAAAACAAAACAAAACAAAACAAAACAAAAAAGTAGAAACAGTATGGTTCAATCTGCATCTAGATTCCACAGTTCTTTTTTCTGGATGTGGAGAGCATTTTCCATCACGAGTCCTTTGGAATTATCTTGGACCATTGTATTGCTGAGAAGACTTAAGTATATTACAGTTGATCATCTCACAATGTTGTTGACACTGTGTACACTGTTCTTCACCATCCTTTTAATACTGTGTTCCAGAATTTTGCAAAAAATCAAAATCAACCTCATTAGCCTTGTAGAGTTCACAGATCCCATTCTCTTCACTTTAAGAAAGAACCAGGCCATTTCCTCTCCTCCAGCCCTGTGGCACCTTTCTTATTCTCCATGGTTTTCAGAAATCATGGGTGGGGACTCAGGAATCCTATCCACTGATTCCTCAAGGGCCCCTGAATGCAGTTTAAATGGTACCTCCAACTCCTTCAAGGGCAATGAGATGCCATCCTACCTAGCCCTAACTCTACTCATCTTGGGTTTTAACAACAACAATTACATTTAAAAAGCATTTAAGAGCCACCTGTTATATGCCAGGAGCATTGTTAAGTGCTGGGGATTGATGTTGTTTATCCTTCATTTTTGAAGAGGACCAATGACATCATGGGGTGATATCTTGACTCATTAATTGGTGAATAGGATTTAAGTGAGGCAGAGCTGCACAAAGTCATCGGCCTTGCTCTCTCTTCCAGAGTCATCCAAGTCCAGTGGCAAGACAAAAGTCAAGAGGATTGGTGATGGCCCAGATGCAGGGGATGACCTTGGTGTCTTCGATGTTTGACCAAGTTCTAAGCATTCCAATGTGCCTGCTTCAGTTGTGTTTATGGCTGTTGGAACAAATTGTTCTCATTGGCCCGTTCTGCCAAGGGGAAGTCTTCAAATGCTTGGGGCAGACATCCCCCTAATTCACTAATGGTTTTGAGGCCTGTGGATTACCCTTATCCTGGTTTAGCCTGTCTGCCAAAATGGTTTATTGGGATCTGGGTGCTAATCATGCTACAACTTGGTTCCTGCCCTCAGGAAGATTACATTCTATTGGGGGAGGGGATAAATTATAACAGGAAAATGAAATACAAAATATTTACAAAGTAAATACAAGTAAGTTTAAGAAGTCTAATAGAAAGGGCAGTTTGTTAACAACGGAATGGGGGTTCCAAAGGGCACAATGAGAGAGTAAGAAAAGTGAGATAAGGACATTGGAAAGATGGGAGAGACAAACATTTATTAAGCATCTACAATGTGTTAGGCACTTTATTCTCATTTGATCTTCATAACAACCCTCTGAGGTAGGTGCTATTACTACTTCCATTTTACAGTTGAGAAAACTGAGACAGACAAGGTTAAATGACTCACCCAATGTCATGCACCTAGTAAGTTTCTGAGGCTAGATTTAAACTCAGGTCTTCCCAACTCTAGGCTCAGTGCTCTACCTGTTATGAGGGATAGGAGAATGATGGCCAGGTAAGGGAACTCCTGATCACACAGTCTGACACTCTGAATCACAAGGATTCCAAGCAGAGCCACAGGTTGTCTACCCTTTGCAGAAGCAATGATGGTATAGATTTGATTATTGATCCCTGAGCAAGAGATGGGAAGTAAGGGGAAGGAGGACAGAAAGGGACCAATAGGGAAGAGAGTGAATTCCTGGTCCTATCCAATCTTCTAGGCATGGGTTTTGACTTTCTTTGTCTTCCCAGAGCTTAGCTCAGTCCTTGACACATTTTAAGTGTTTAATAAATAAATGTCTGTTGACTGACTGACTGATTGACTCACTGGTGTTTTGGAGAGCCTGGCTGATTATAGAAAGATGAGGTGTGTTTGGAATTCTCCTTAAATCTTCAGCCAGGTCAGCTCTGGTCCAGGGTACATCACTATGTTGATTATTGCCCTGGTGGGGTATGAGTACGGTGCTGAAGGTGGTGGCAGCGAAGGAGAAACTTTGATCTAGACTCGTTTCAACTCCTAATTAGTCATTTTGGCTTTTTTCCCTTCCAGTTTGAAAGGCAGTGTGAGGTAGTAAATAGGTGATCAGCCCGGAGTCAGGAATACCTGGGTTTGGGGCTGGTCTCTGATACCCACTGACTGTGTAATCTGGGCCAAATGCTCCCAGGAAACTGCGCAGAGAAGATGCAGATGGGAGTTTTAGGTAGGTCTCTATTTCAGTGAAGTCTGGTCTATTCAAGTCCAAAGATCATTTGTTGAGGGGGCAACTAGGTGGCACAGTGGATAGAGCCCTAGATTCAGGAGGACCTGAGTTCAAATCCAGCATCAGACACTAGACACTTAACTAGCTGTGTAACCCTGGGCAAGTCACTTAACCCTCATTGCCCCACAAAAACAAAACAAACAAACAAAGATCATTTGTTCTGGTAGAATAATGATAATCATAAATAATATCTAGCATTTATATAACGCATAAAAGCTTGCAAAACACTTTATATATATATGTGTATATATATATATATATATATATATATATATGATCTCTTTTGAACCTCATAATGATGCTGTGAGATATTATTATTCCCATTTTGCAGATGAGGGAACTGAGAATGAGAAAGGTTGGATGACTTGACCAGGGTCACAAAGCTAGTAGGTGTCTGGGGTAGGATTTGAACTCTGGTCTTCTGATTCCAAAGCCAGAGTTCTATTCAACAACACCTGGATCCCTACAGAAAAAACAAAAGAAAACAAAACAGAGACAAAGTCAGAGTTCAGAGCATTCTGTCATCCATTCTCATTGTCCCATCCCCTCAAAGCAGCAGTCTTATCCCTTTTAAATCTTTTTTTCCCCTAATGTGGTTGTTTTTTTTTTTTTGAGACAATGGGATTGTGACTTGCCCAGGGTCACACAGCCAGTAAGCGTCTAAGGGTGGATTTGAACTCAGGTCCTCCTCCTGACTCCAGGGTTGGTACTTTATCTACTGTGCCACCCAGCTGCCCATCCCTAATATACATTTGATTTTTTTGTAGTCCATCTCATTTTACAGATGGGGAAACTGAGGCCTAGAGAAGGGAAATGACTTGGTTATGATCACTCAAATAGTAAGTAGCCAAATCAGGATTCACACCCAGGTTCTCAGACTTATCATTTCTTGCTTTCTTTACTATTGTTCTCTAGGGAAGCTTTGTGGCCCCCTGGGGAGAGAACGAGGGAAATGTCTCCCCACCCACATCTTCCTCCTTGCTAGAATGCCCTCCCCTCTTCTCCATCCCAGTGGGGTTGGAGCCCAGGGTTCCCATGTGGGGAGACAGCAGGCAGCCTTGCCATCTGGGGTCAGGGGACCTCCCTCCTCCCTCGGCTAATGGAATTTCCCACCCCCCACCATGCCCCAGTCACTCTTCTCTTTCTGAGTCACTTGGATCTCTCTGAGAACACGCTTGGGGAGAACCCCCACCCCCACCCCTCCAGCTCGGTTCTGAGAAGGCGTTGTTGGGCTGATTTCTTCTTTCCCTTCGGTTCTCTGGTTATTCTCTTTTATTCATTCATGCAGCCTGTCTCTGTCCCAGAGGAGAGGGAGGGTCTCCCAGGACAGAAGCCATGTCCTTTCCTCTAACAGTGGGTTCTCTGATAGAGTGAGCCAGCGGCTCTCCCTGTTGTCTTAGATCTGTTCTGCGGCACGAAAGTGGAAAATGTATTCTTTCATTCTTAGGGAGTAGGACAGGGCTGGACAGATGAGGCAGCATGCCCCTTAGTGCAGCCAATGACACCAAGCCCTGGAAGCAGATGGGGGTGGGCTACATTGTTGCCCTCCACTTCAAGAGGCATTGAGAACTTGTGACAGATTCAGGAACATACCATCAGGCCCCTGGAAATGATGGTCCAACATGGAATGATGGAGCTTGAACAATTTTACTATATATAGGGTTGGAGTTATAATGGAGCATTGGATTGTCCAATCAAAGGAAGTATGCTCCTCTAAATTTCAGTGCCCTGGGTCAAAATTCCAATGGCCCCAACCTAGTTACACCTATGGTCTATGACCATCTTGTGCTTGCATCTTCATGGAGATTCTCAGTGATAGTCTAAGCAGGTAACTCTCCCTTTCTCCCTTGGGCCCAGACCCAGAAGGCCTTTAATCCATTCAACCTTTCTTTGCTCTTCACTTTTTTCCTGCCCACACTAGGAGGGTTGCTCTGTGTAATCCTGGTATTGTCCCCGGCTGGTTTTACATACATTTATAAGCTTTTCATAATAGATTTACTCTCCTCTAGAACACCCTGCACAGGGCGATTAGAGGCATAAAGCTGTCTATAATTGAAACCTCCCCCACCCTCCTCCCCTGGTGGCAGCTGCTCCTCCACCCGCCTCCCCTGAGAAGGAGACTCCAGCTCCGGAATGCAGGGAGAAACCCCCAAGACAGGGCCCAGCTTAGCGGGATGTCCTGTCCTCACAGTGGTGACCTCCAATGATAAGCGACATTAATCATCATCATTTACATAATAGCAGCTATTCACATTTCTACAGAGATTTCAGGTTTCCCAAATGCTTCCTGTCTAAACCTGCCTGCTTCCTCAGGAGGCAGAGCTTCCCCTCCTTTGGAGGTCTTCCCCCAGAGCTTGGATGGCCACTTGTTGGGTAGGGTTATAGAGCTGATTCTTTAGGGAGAGGGGAAATGGGTTGGATCAGATGCACCCTAAGGTCTTCTCTAAGTGTTATTATTGTGATTCTTGTACATGCCCCCATTAGGCAGATGGGCAAGGTTTATTGTTATCTCCATTTTACAAATGAAGAAAAGGGGGTTCAGAGAAACGAAATGATTTGCCATTGGTCCCACAGTCAGAAAGATCTGTAGCCGGGCTTGGGGGTCCCTCCTAACGACTCTCTGCTGCTATTCCCAAGGCAGACCCCACCTTCCACTGTTTCAGCAAAATGCCCCAAGACGCAAAAGGTGAATTTCATCCTGAAGAATTATTCCCTATCAATGAGATGTCTCCCAAAGCACCACAGACTGCCTTTGGTAGTGGTGGGTTCTCCCTTCCTGGGGCGGGGGGTGGGGGGGGCGGGGGCAGGGATGGAGTTCTTTAAGCAGAGGTTGGAAGGCCAGCTGTCAGGTAAGTCATGAAGGTGCTATAGGTTGGACTAGAAGGTGACTGAGTTCTCCTCCAGTTCTGAGGTTGCATGGAAGTTTCCAGCTGTTGGAATCCTACAGCTTCTGACCCAGCTGTGCCCCAGAAAAGAGGGAAGGGTTCAAGAGGTCTCGGAGAGATCACATCAGTCACTGACCACGTCATCGATTTTCCCTTCCCCATCCTCCCCAAATCCACCCCACTTCTGAACTTCCCTATTTCTGTGAATTTATTGAGGGCCCCATCCCCCATCTGGGCACCGGGCTCATACCTTGAGTCATTCTCACGCCTTCACTTGCCCTCACCCCACACATCCAATCCAAACTGTCAGATCTTATCAATTCTCCCTTGACACCTTTTGTGTGCACACACTTTCCCCCACTCCACCCTTGTCACCCTTCACCTGGTCTTTTACCATAACCTTTCATTTGTTCTCTCCCTCTCCATTCACCCTCCACTCAGCTTTTCCTAAAGTAAGAGTCTAACTATATTGCTCCTCTGCTTGATAAACCCCTCAAGGGCTCCCAGTTGCCTTGAGGATCAAACACGATCTGTCTCCGGCTGCCTGTCCAGTCTCATTATGCATCACTCCCCTTCACCTATTTCTTGGTCCAGCCAAACTGGCTTCCTGGCGCTCCTCACACAGGATACTACATCTCCCTTCTTTGCACCAGCTGTCTCCCATGCCTAGGATGCACTCCCTTCCTTCCTCCCTCCCTCCCCTTTCTGGAATCCCTCCCTTCCCTCAAAGCTCAGCCCAAATGCTACTTCCAGGAAGCCTTTCCTGGGGGCAGCTAGGTGGCATAGTAGATAAAGCATTGGCCTGGATTCAGGAGGACCTGAGTTCAAATCCAGCCTTAGACACTTGACACTGACTAGCTGTGTGATCCTGGGCAAGTCACTTAACCCTCACTGTCCCGCAAAAGAAAAACAAAACACAGAGAGAGAGAGAGAGAGAGAGGAGTAACCAGGAGGCCTTCTCCTGATCCTTCCAGATGTTGGTGAAACACCCCCTTTCCCCCACCATTACTCATCTATGTTCCCCCTTCTCTGTCCTTACATCCCCAGCATCTAAAACAGAGCCTGGCACACAGTAGGCACCTAATAAATGCTCATCATTTGATTAACCGATACAAAGGCATAGGATTCGGAGCTCAAAGGGACCTTACAGATCATGGCTCATTTTACAAATGAGGAAACTGAGGCTCAGAGGAGCCAAAGACTGGCTCTAGGTTACAAAGGGGGGAGACGGCGGAGCTGAGACGATCACTCTTTCCCAGCACAGAACTTGACATCCCCAGGGACACACAATACCCAGGAATGCAGACTCATACACGAAAAAGTCATTGGAGAAACACCAGGCCCCAGGAGCATGGCTCTCTTGGATTCCCATCTGTGTAGACAAGCGACTCTCAGTCACGAGACAGCCGAAGCCCCCATCCCATATGCTTTGCTTCTGCCTGCTTTGGTCTGTCTTTCCCAGGGTGACAACCAGCAACAGAGGCCACCTTTCTGGCCTTCCAGCTCAGAGGCCCTGACTCCCTGGGGCAGTAACACTCGCCCACTCTCCACTGCCCCTCACTTGTCCATTTCCTGTTCCATTGCTCTGCACGTTCTGTGTTCTAAGGTCTTTCCCAGCAGTGACATTCTGTGTTCTAACATCTATCCCTAATCTGACATCCTATGTTCTAAGGTCTTTCCCAGCAGTGACATTCTGTGTTCTAACATCTATCCCTTATCTGACATCCTGGGTTCTAAGGGCTCTCCCAGCCCTGACATCCTGAGTTCTGGGGCCCTCCCAGCCCTGACATCCTGGGTTCTAAGGACCTTTTTAACTGATATTTTATGTTCCAAGGTTCTCTGGAATCTTCAGACCCCACTTCTTCTCCCACCTCCAGACCCCACTGAACTCCAAATGGTGGTGATTCCAAAGAGGGTGACTTGATAGGGGTGAAAGTCTCCTGGCGCATCTTGGCCATAGCTGGGCCTCTGGGTTCTCTACTGTGACCATCCCTGTCCTTGAACATCTCTTCATTTCCCACCAGCTGTACTCATTTTGCCCTTCTTTGGTTTACCCCCACCCCTTGAATCAGGTACCTCCCACTCCCCTTTTCAGCTTTCTTTTGTGTGTTGTCTTCCTCCATTAGATTGTTTTTTTGTTGTTTTGTTTTTGCAGGGCAATGAGGGTTAAGTGACTTGCCCAGGGTCACATAGCTAGTAAGTGTGAAGTGTCTGAGTTCATATTTGAACTCAGGTCCTCCTGAATCCAGGTCCAGTGCTTTATCCACTGTGCCACCTAGCTGCCCCCCTCCATTAGATTGTAAACTCCTCAAGGGTAAGGGCTGTCTTTCTTCTTAGCACAGTTTCCAGCACATAGCTGGCACTTGATACGTTTTTGTTTGTTTGTTTGTTTGTTTGTTTGTTTTGGTTAGGCAATTGGGGTTAAGTGATTTGCCCAGGGTCACACAGCTAGTAAGTGTCAAGGGTCTGAGCCCAGATTTGAACTCAGGTCCTCTTGAATCCAGAGTCAGTGCTCTATCCACTGCACCACCTAGATGCCCCTTGATGAACATTTTTGACTTGACTATTGTCAGCCTGGGAAAACAGTAGATTGCTACATCTATGCAGGAAAATCTATGTAGAAAACACAACCACTGCTTGCATTCCCAAAAGCCTGTTCTCTCATCTAATCTTCACTCTTTCCTTATTTTACAGAATGGGAAACTGAGGTTCAGGAAGGACGAATCATGGGGATTATTTTGCATGATCTCTAGCTGGTGCCATAGTACACAGAGAGCTGTACCTGGAATTGAAAAGACTCATCTTCCTGAGTTCAAATCTGTCCTCAGACACCTCCTGGCTGTGTGATCCTGAACAAGTCACTCTACCCTGTTTGCCTCAGTTTCCTCATCTGTAAAATAAGCTGGAGAAGGAAATGGCAAACCACTCCGGTATCTCTGCCAAGAAAACCCCAAATGGGGTCACCAAGAGTTAGAGCCAACTGAAAATGACCTTGACAACATTGACGACAACGAGATTCCTTCCAGGTCTAGAACTTGTGCTCATGAGTCCCAGGCCCCTTCTTCTCCCTCTCCCTTCTAGATCAATCAGTCATTGCCCATTCATTTCTCAAGTATTCACTATATGCCAGGCATACTGCTAAGCTCTGGAAATACAGAGAAAAGCAAATTCAGTTCCTGCTCTCCAGGAGCTGACACACTCATGGGGAATGGATAGGATCAGGGACTGGATCTGTGTTTTCATAGGGAACTCCCAGATGAGACACTCCCCTCTACCAGCACAGGTCTGCACCTTCTCTGAAAATATCAATCTTTTTGGTAACATTGGACCCCTTTGACAGGGTGGTAAAGTCTATGGTTCCCTTTTCAGAATCATGTTTTTAGATGTATAAAATAAAATATAAAGTATTACAAAGGAAATCCAAGACTAGTGAATATAAAGAGGTCATTTCCGCCCCCCCCCCATCTTACTGAATGAATCCCCCCAAATCTATCTATAATCCTGTGGACCCTAGTTTAAGAACCCTTGTGTTGGGGGGTTATCAGATCCTCTGGTTGTTGTGTTTTTTGTTTTTTGGTGAGGCAATTGGGGTTAAGTGACTTGCCCAGGGTCACACAGCTAGTAAGTGTTGTGTCTGAGGCTGGATTTGAACTCAGGTCCTCCTGAATTCAGGGCCGGTGCTCTATCCACTGCGCCACCTAGCTGTCTCCTCTGATTGGTTTTTAAAGCTCTTCACAATTTGGCCCTTTCCTACCTTTCTCATCTTATTACACCTTATCGCCCCCACCCCTAGCCCCAGGTACTCTGCTGTCTAGAGAACCCAGGTGTTCATGCAGTTCCTCTTACCAGACACTCCATCTCCTAACTCTAGGCATTTCCACTGGCCATGCCTGGAATTCTCTCCCTCCTCATCTCTTTCTTTTGGCTTCCTTCAAGTTACAGCTTAAATCCCACTTTCTGTAAGAGGCCTTCCCCTGTTCCCCTTAAATGCTGATGCCTTCTATCTGAGATTACAAATCTCCCATTTATCCTGTATATATTTTGTGTCCCTGGTTATTTGCATGTCATCTCCCCCATTAGAATGTGAGCTCATTCAATTGGAGGACTGTCTTTGTCATTCTTTGGCTACCCAGTGCTTAACACTGTGCTTAATCAATGAGTGTTGACTAACTGACTGACTGACTGACCTATTTGCACAGCTAGTCTGTGTCAGGGGTGGCACCCGGACCCAGGTTCTCTCTGGTTTTGAGGCCAGCTCTTTATCCATTTTTCTCTCCTGCCCTTGTAGGGAAGACAGCATAGGGATGAGTAGGTTCATACAAGATACATGCAAAGTAGATACTGAACCACAGATCTCAGCTCCCAGGGAATAGACTGGAGGCAGAGGATCCTGGGACCTTGGGAGAGTTCCCCTTACCCCCACAGAGTCTGGCTGGGCCCAGCTCTCCCCATCTGGGCTCTTCCCTCGAGAGGTCTGGGGACAATAAGCCTGACAAGAGCAAGGTCCTCCCTGGATGTGCCAATTGATTTCGTTATTAATGAAGACCCACCCCAGAGGGAAGCCGGGCGAATATTAATTGTCATAACTCTTGGAGAGGCCTCCTTGGTGTGTGTGCGCTGGAGAAAGGTTCAGCATCGCTCCTGAGGAGGCGTTTTGAAATATGTCACGCTGGTGGCTTATTGGAGAAAAAAAAAAAGAAAAACCGGATTAATAACACGCTCTTTGATTTTTCACTGGCTGAAAAAGCATTAAGCTGTCCCCCGTCACCTCGGGAACTCCGCTCTGCCATCCACTCATTAGGTGACCAGTTTTTGCGTTTGCCGGGAGCAGTTATTGTCTCCAATAAATATTCTCAGCCTTGCTAGGCCTGCAGACTGGGCGGTTTCTTCCCCGCCTCCCCCCCCCCCTTCCCCTCTCTGAGACAGGAGAATTATCTTCCTGCTGTTCACCTGCGTTGATGAGGCGGTTAACCTACTTTGGGAAGTTGGGAAGAGACTGGAAGGCCTGAGGTCAGGAACCATCATCTCCTTGGGGACACTGGGGCCAGGTTCTTAGCCTGCCCCCCTCAAAGCCATCACTTTTAATTTCTTTCCAACAACGACTCCCATTTCACCGGTGCCTTAAAGGTTGACAAAGCAGTTTCCCCCCCTCATGATAACCCTTCAAGGTAAGTAGAGTAAGTCTTACTGTTTCCATTTTACAGATCAGTCAGTCAGTCAGTCAACAAGCATTTGTAAAGTACCTACTATGTGTCAGGCACCATGCTAAGGGCTGAGTATACAAAGATGGGCAAAAACTCAGTCCCTGCACTCAAGGGATTCACAATGTAATGAAGGAGATGATGTGTGAATCATAGGTCCACACAAGAACCATACCCAGTAGAGGGAAGGCAAAGCTTCGACTTAGGTTTAGGGTGGAATGAGGGAAGTGTATGGGAGAGGGAGGGAGGTGACCTGGAAAGTCCTCCCATAGAAGGTGGGATTTGATCTAAGTCTTTAAGGGAGCTAGGGGAGCCAAGGAGGCGGAAATGTGGGAGAGCAGCCCAGGCATGGAGGCCAAAGATGCAGTGTGTGTGTGTGTGTGTGTGTGTGTGTGTGTGTGTGTGTGTGTGTGCTTGAGCAGCAAGTAGGTCAGTGTGGCTGGATCATAGAAGACCTCGAAGCTGTAATGTCAACTTGGACTCATGTATTGGCCATGCTCCAACTTCATTCTCCCAGAACCAGGCCTGCTCCTTCTGCCCCTCAGGGTTCCAGGATGCCCTGGGGGGTCCCAGGTGTCTACTCTCTACTGCCGCTGGACCAAGCTCCCACAGGCTGTGTTAACCACCAGCGAGCAGAGTCCCAGTTTTATTTAACAATTAGCTTTTCCAAAGGGATGTTTACTTCGAAGTTATAGAGAGAACAATGTACATTTCGCCCCTCAACACATTTTGGGGGGGTCCTCTTTGTTTATTTCCTACATTCATCCTGCTGGATGAAGCCTCATCTCAGCTACCACTGGGCAGGTCCTTAAGGTCATTGCTCCATCCTCCGGGCGCCGATGATGAATTGGCTGCAAAACCTGGTTTTTGGGAAGCCCTGACACTCACTCTCCTGATGGAGACTCCAATGCCCTCCCCTAGAACAGAAAAGGACATATGTAGAGACCAAGGACTGCGACCCATTTTCCAGACTATATGGTCTCTACCTCCCTAGCATTGTCTCTGGATGGACACCCTCAGCAAAGGAATCCAAAAGCTCCACTGAGTCAATAGATTGGACGAGGCTGAATCAGACCTTTTGGAAGACGTCCCCGGTTCTGGCTACACAGCTGATCGAAAAAGTCTCTTCCTAATGCCGTGGTTAGCAGGCCAGAACCAGGTATAGTCTGTCTACACACGCTCCACAGTCTCTCCATTCCACGTCTCACAACTTTACTGGAAGCAAGCTTCTCCTCTATTTTTCCAAATGGGTTGATGTTGTCCCAGGCACTCTGGGTATGCACCAGATCCCTGTTACCTTAGTTTACATTTAAGGTCTCTTCCAACTCTGAGATCTTGTGATTCTTGGTAAAGAGATAGTTAAAGTCTCCAGTATAGTGCCAGGCACATAGTAGGTACTATGTAAATGTTAACTGCTACTCTCATCACCACCACCATTACCATTGACATCATCACCACTACCACCATTGTCAGTGTCATTGTCATCATCACCTGCATCATCCCAGTGGGTCTAGGTCTGCTTGCTTTTACTGGGGCTATCAGAGTGACGGAAAGACTGATAATTTCATTAGGATTATTGCCAGCAGCTGCCTCCTTCTTGCTTCATGTGGTTCATTGGGAGGCCTGAAATGTTTTTCCTCCTCCACTCTCACTTTTGGTTTCCTCGAATTCCTTTCAGATTCAGCTCTACTCCCTGCTTCTGTGGGAGACCATTTCCTAATCCTGCCCTAGGTGATTGTGCCCACTTAGATTGCCTTCCAGTTGCTTGAATGCACTTCATTATTTAGATGTTATCTCACCATTAGAATGTGAGTTCCTTGAGGGGAGGGACTGTTTTTGCCATTTTTTGTATCCCCAACACTTGGCACAATGCCTTTTGGACCATAACAAGTACTTAACAAATACTTGTCGACAGTTGACTGATTTGACGGACTGATTCAGTGGACTGTCCACCCAGCTGTTTATCTTCAGTAGGGTAAGGAGGTGGTCTGTTATTCCCCTGGAATTCTGGGGCTGGGGAGGAGGAGAAGAAGAAAGAGGAACTTCTATCCTGATGGGAAAGGGGATATAACATTTAGAAGAGAAGAGGGGGGCGTATACGCTTGGCACCATGATTTGGAAATAGTTGGAAAGTGATGTGGATGTATAATCTATAATAGATTGCTTGCCTTCTCAATGGGAAGGGAGGGAAGGAGAGAATTTGGAACTCAAGAATTTTAAAAAATGAATGTTAAAAATTGTTTTTACATGTAATTGGGTAGAATAAATTATTGTTTTTTGGTTTTTTTAAAAGAATGTGATGCAGAGGCCCGATTCTGGTTAAGATGAGGTGAAAGCCTGCCTCCAGGGCTTAGAGTCTCAGGGGTAGAGCTCAGGTTCCTGAGGGGGGCGGGACAGGATCAAGAGTGGGCAGAACAGGCAACAGTTTGGAAATACCCAGGAAATGGCTAGCAATGAATCAGCTTCACTGATTGAGGAATGACTAAATTTGTGGCACATGAATCTCTCTCTCTCTTTTTTTTTTTTTTGGTTGGGCAATGAGGGTTAAGTGACTTAGCCAGGGTCACACAGCTAGTATGTGTCAAGTGTCTGAGGCCAGATTTGATCTCAGGTCCTCCTGAATTGAGGGCTGGTGCTTTATCCACTGCGCCACCTAACTGCCCCATGGCACACGAATCTCATGGAATATTACTGTGCCATAAGAAATGAGGAACATGAAAGTCCAAAGTATTAATTGATGCAAAATAAAGCAAGCAGAACCAGAAAAACAATATGCACGATAAATGGAGCAAAGGAAATGGAGAGGACAAAAATTCCCAAGCTGAACGCTCTGTGTAATTATAATGACCAAACTTGGCCCCGGAGAAGAGAGGATGAAATGCCCCCTCCCTCTCTCATTTGAAGAGGTGCAAGACTAGGGGTATGCAACTCTATTAGATTTGACTGATGTGATGGGTAGGTGTTGTTTTTCCCCTCTTTGTTCTTTGGTTTAAAAGGATGGCTTATTAGGTGGGGAGGGGAGGGATATATTCAGATATGAAGGTGATATAAAAATAAAAGATATATCAATTTTTAAAACTGGTGCTGAGATACACATGACCCAACTCAGAACAGGACAAGGAGTCATCCTCCATCTGGCCCGGAGCACAGTGGGAAGCCTCAGCATGGAGCTGCAGGCGCAGCTTACTGTGGTCAAGGACTCTGTGTCTTTGTCCAGACTGTTCCCTGTGCCTGGAAGGTTCTCTCTTCTTTTTTATCTGTAGAATTCCTGCTTGTCGTTTTAAGCTTCACTCAAGCACTTCCTCTTCCCGGAAGCTGAACCCGATACTCCTCTCCCCCACCGGCTGAGGGCAACTGTCCCTCCTTGGGAGTTCATGGAGCACTTTGGGATCATTTAAATGAACTCATTGTGCAGATTATAATTGTCTAAAGCTCTTCCATCCTTTACTAGACTGTGAGCTCTCTGCAGGCAGGTCTCATCTATCTATGAATCTCCCTCAAAAGGAATCCGAATACAATAAACATTTGATAAGTGTTTATTGGGTCCCTTTTGAATATGTTTGGTGGGGGCAGCTAGGTGGTGAAGTGGATAAAGCGCTGCCCTGGATTCAGAAGGACCTGAGTTCAAATCCTATCTCAGACACATGACAATTACTAGCTGTGTGACCTTGGGCAAGTCACTTAACTCCCATTGCCCCACACCAAAAAAAAAATGTATTTGGTCTGGGGACTCTGTTTAGCAAGGACTTGGGCAGGCCACTTTACAAATGGAGATGATAAGACCTACTTAATGGGGCTGTCCTTTTTCATTGGTTTATGTTTATGATTATCCCTTCCACAAAACGACTTTCCCCATCACAATTTTGATATACCTTGGGATAACATAAGAAATGAAATGGGAATTTTGGAGAGGTTTTGTGGAAGCCAAAGACGACATGCAAAGGCCATCAGACAACCACTGAAAAAATTTAGAAACCCAGAAATTACATACAAACATACACACATATATATGCATACATGCATATATATATATATATATAGAGAGAGAGAGAACCCACATTTTACAATAAAGTACTGTAAACACCTCATAAAAGAAAAAATTTAGACATCTTCTCTGGTACGAAGGGAGGGCCAAAATATTTTACATGGATTTTTCAGATTGCAGCATCATGCACCTAACCTGCATGATGTGGAAGGGATAACTGTATCTGGGTGATTTCCTAGATATAGGAAACTCCTCAGCGAGGAAACTCCTACTAAAGCAGATCACCACCTACTCTGCAACTTATGGTCTTTTTTTTGTTTTGTTTTGTTTTGTTTTGGTGAGGCAATGGGGGTTAAGTGACTTGCCCAGGGTCACACAGCTGGTATGTGTCAAGTGTCTAAGGCCGGATTTGAACTCAGGTCCTCCTGAATCCAGGGCCGGTGCTTTATTTGCTGCACAGTCTAACCGCCCCCGCACAAATGAGATGTTAGGTGACTTGTCCAAGGTCACATGGCCATCATGTCATCATAGGCAGGACTGAATCTGGGTTATTCTGACCCAGGGGCTGGCTCTCTAACTATTGTACCAATCCGTTGCCTCAAGAGGCATGTGAAGATGGAAGTAATACATAGTGGATAGATTTGTGTCCATGGAGCCAGGAAAATCTGTTTAAATTTCTCCTCTAGTACTTGCTAGCTGTGTGACCCTGGGCAAGTCATTTAACCTTCTCTATAAAATGAAGGGGTTGGGGGTGCAGCTAGATGATGCAGTGGATAAAGCACTGGCCCTGGATTCAGGAGGACCTGAGATCAAATCCAACCTCAGACACTTGACACTAGCTGTGTGACCCTGGGCAAGTCACTGCCTCTCCAAAAAAAAAAAAAGGGAGTTGGACTAGGTGAGTTCTAAGGTATCCCTTCCAATTCCAAATTTAAGACATAACATTAGAGATCCTATATGTAAGTTGTTCAGTTGTATCAGATTCTCTGTGACCGAATTGTCCAGGGTCACACAGCTAAGTAAGTGTCTGAGACCAGATTTGAACACATGATGATTCCAAGGTCAGTGTTCTGTCCCCCGAACCGTCTAGCTGCTCCCCCTGTATGTAAAGTCCTTTGTAAAGTGCTACAGGGATGTGATCGGTAATTGTTATTATTGTTGTTAAGGAACTAGACTGATTTGTTGTTGTAATGTCCTTCCAGTAGCCTGAAATACTAGGACCAATATTTTTTCTGGATATAGTTTTCTCCCCTTTGTGATGAGTTATATCCCCTTATGGGCTGCATTCAGCCCACTTCTGGGTGTTATGTAGCATGATGATGATCATCATCATGGACATCTTTACTAATGAGATGATAGGCTCAGACCACCTTTAAGGAAGGGAAGGAAGGATTAAACATTTCTACAGTACCTACTATGTGTCAGGCACTGTGCTAAATGCTTTACAAATATTATCTCATTTGATTCTCATAACAGTTCTGGGAGGTGGGTACTATTATGATGCCCTATTATGTGTATGGATGGAGTGGATGTATTATGTGCTTTGGAGATAATCCCAACACAGGATGGAATTTACTGCATGTGATATATCTGTATTTTCTGCAGTATGCAGCTGTGACAGGGAATAGCATTTGTTATATACTGTGTGTGACCCACCACACGTAATTCCAATATGGTTGTTATCGAGGTAGTGGGCAGATGTGGGTTTAAATCCTGTCTCAGACATTTACTATGTGTGGGACCCTGAGCAAGTCCTCTCTCTGAGCCTCAGTTTCCCCATCTATACAATGGGGATAATAAGAACACCTGAAAGACAGTATGGTAATGAACTGATATGGAGTGAAATGAGCAGAATCAGGAGAACATTGTACACAGTAATAGCAACACTGTGTGATGATCAACTGTGATAGTCTTAACTCTTCTCAGCAATGCTATGGTCCAAGATAATTCCAAAGGACTCATGATGGAAAATGCTCTCCATGTCCAGAAAAAAAGAACTGTGGAGTCTGGATATAGATTGAACCATACTGTTTCTACTTTTTTTTGTTTTTGTTTTTTCTTTTTTGAGGTTTTCCCCTTTTGTGCTGATTCTTCTTTCACAGCATGAATAATGCAGAAATATGTTTAATGTAATTGTCCATATATAACCTATATCAGATTGCTTGCTTGGGGGGAGGGGAGGGAGGGAGAAAAATTTGGAACTAGAAATCTTGTAGAAACAAATGTTGAGAACTGTGTCTGCATGTAACTGGAAAATAATGAAATGCTTTTATGATAAAAAATAAATTTTAAAAAAGACAGTATGGTATAGCAGATAGACAGCCAACCTTGGGGTCAGAAAGACTGAGGTTCAAAGTTAAACACTGACTGTTTGACTCTGGATAAATTACTCAACTCAGTGGCCTCAGGCAATTCTTCAAAACTATAAATGATAGTGCAATTGCTAGAGTACATTAGTGAAGAGAGTACCCTCGCCATGAGCTCCCATATGCCAACAAAATCAGAGGTCTTAGTTCTTCTGCCCTCCCCCTCCTTGTAGCCCCAAATAATGTCTACCTTGTAGGACTGTCGTGGGAATCAAATGAGATATATTCAAATACGTGTGCCTGCTTCAAGGAATTCATTATTAACACTAATCAAGACCTAGCTGTAATGCATGGGAAATACTTTGCAAAGGCTGTATAAATGTACCTTTAATATTATTACAAATGTGATTGTTATGTACAATGTATTTGAAATAATTGCCTATGACTACACTATGCAGATTAATGGATGTTTATGATGCAGCATGCCTACAGATGTACCAGTGTACCGTGTGTGATTTGCAGAGACAGCAATTTTTTTTTTAACTGAGGGTACAAGCTTGCCTGTTCACCCATCCTTGACATTATTGTAGCTAACAACTGACACCAAGCTCCCTTCTAATTGTTTGGAATAGTGGGATGGTGTAGAATAACATTACTCTTCTCTTTCTTGGCTCTAGGCAGAATAATAGATCTCCGGAAGAAGTGGTCCCCAAATTAATCATGGTTTGAGGTGTTGGCTTTCTATTTATTAATGGGGCAGGAACCCCTTGATTCAAAACTGGTTCCCAGTGAGTCATGTATACTGGATTAAAGAAGTGGCTTTCTGTTTATTAATGGGGTAGGACCTTCTCTTGATTCCAAGCTGATCCCTTCCTTGGAAAAATGTAAACCTCTTCCATTGACCGACAGAAATAGCAGTCTTTGGAATGGAGAAGATAAGAAATATAGCCCCACCTTTGGATGAATTGCTGGTGAACCAGGTTTGGATCCCAGAATGGGGCATGACTTCCCCTGAAGTAGTAAGTAGAGCCTTAAGACACAGGATTTCTTGGGTCTTTCCCTGGACTATTCTTTTTCCTTTTAGTTTGATCAAGGCCCCTCCTTGTTCTTATGCTCTTTCTAACTCATCCCCCAGCTGGTCATCAGAGTAGCCTCTTGATCATGCTCTCACTCTCTCCTTTGCTTGGGTGCCAGGGATTTTGGCTCTGTTCTCTCTGGCTCGTCATTCATCCTTCCCTTCTAGGGGCCCAAGGGAGCAGAATTTTCTTTTCTGCTTATTGTCTTTTCATAAGGGTTAAGGAGCATTCCTTAGCTCTTTTATGCTTCTCAGGTTATACATGGAAGGTCCGATCATGACTAGCACAACTATTAATTGGGAATCAATCGCCCATCACTTTTTCAAGGCAAATTTTTTTTTTTTGGTGAGGCAATTGGGGTTAAGTGACTTTCCCAGGGTCACACAGCTAGTAAGTGTTAGGTGTCTGAGGCCGGATTTGAACTCAGGTCCTCCTGCCTCCAGGGCCAGTGCTCTATCCACTGTGTCACCTAGCTGCCCCCTCAAGGCAAATTTTATTGATGCCTTTTGATTTTACAAAGTCATTTCTACTTCCAAATTGAATCTTCAGTCATTAAAAAGCATCACCTTCTACCCAAAAAGAAACTCAACCCAGTCACTACACCCAACAGCATTCACTTAGGCGTCCTTCCCTTCTCCGCCTAGAGATAAGAAGTATGCTTCCTGATTTGTTCATTAGAGTTTATTCAGTGGCTCAGAATTGTATCATTTTAATGATCTTTTCATTTACATTGTTTCAATCTGTGTGTATATTGTTTTCTTGGTTTGGCTTATGTCACTGAATCATTTCTTACAAATCTCTCCATGCTACTATTGTACTATAAGAAATGACAAGCAGGATGGTTTCAGAAAAACATTGGGAAGACTTACATGAACTGATGCAAAGTGAAGTGAGAGAACTAGGAGAACATTGTACATAGTAACAGCATTGTTGTAAAAATGATCATTATATTAACTACTCTGAGCAATACAAGGATTCAAGACAATTCCAAAAGGACTTATGATAAAAAATGCTATCCACCCCCAGAGAGAGAACTGATGAACTCTTTAATGCAGATTGAAGTATAATTTCTTCACTTTTTAAGTTTTCTTGCCTTTTTTTGCAACATGGCAAATGTAGCGATATGTTTACATGATTTCACATGTTTCACTTTGCATTCCCAATATATTTCTTGCCTTCTCAATAGGTGGGGGAGAGGCTGGAGGGAAGGAGAGAATTTGGGATTCAAAAAAATGTTTAAAAAAAATAAAACCCCCCAATATTTTTGAAAATAAAAAAAACCCCATGCTTCTTGGAATTCCTCATTTTGATAATTTCTCATTGCATAATAACATTCCATTCCACTGTTATACCACAGTGTTTCCCCCCCAGACATTCCACAAATGACGGGCATATGCTTTGCTTTTCATTCTTTGCTGCCACAAAAACTGTTGCTTTGAGTACATAGGGGTATGTATTGGATCTTTGTTTCTGTCCTGCTTCTGGAGTATATTCTTGTATAATTCCAAATTGATTAAATCTATCAAATTGATATGCAGACCCGATGGACCAGTCCCCCCATTTCAATAGTGTACTTGCCCCTTCAACAAAGACCATTCCTTTTTTTGGTCACCTTTCCCCCATCTACTTTTTAGGAAGAGTTGTTTGTGTCTGACATTTTTAGGATTCTTGCGCTTGATAAGTTTTAGCTTATACTGAGGCTGTGTTATTGTTGAGTCATTTCAGTAGTATCTGACTCTCTATGACCCCAGTTGGGGTTTTCATTCCAAAGATACTAGAGTGGTTTGCCATTTTTCTTCTCCAGCTCATTTCACAGATGAGGAAACTGAAGCAAACAGGGTGAAGTGACTTGCCTAGGGTCACATAGCCAGTAAGTGTCAAGTATCTGAGGCTGGATTTGAACTCAGGTCCTCCTAAATCCAGGGCTGGTACTTTCTCCACTGTGTCACCCAGCTACTCCCTAAATACCTCTCTTTCTAGCAAAATTGTTGTCAACAAGCATTTATTAAATGCCTATTCTGTGCCAGGGCTTGTGCTGAGCAACCGACTGGGGTTAGAAAGAAAGGTAACAGCTGCTGTCAAGGAGCTCACAGGCTAATGAGGAGGCAATATACAAAGAACTATGTACATATGATATAGAGGGTAAATTGGAGATGACTAATAGAAGCAAGACACCAGCATTGAGGAGGACCAGGAAAGGCTTCTTGCAGAAGGTGAGATTTTAGCTAAGACTTGAAGAAAGCCCAGGAAGGCAGGAGGGTGAGAGCATTCCAGGCCTGAGTGAAAATGCCCATGTCTGGGAGAGATGAATGCCTTATGGGAGGAACAGCAAGGAGGTCAGTGTACCCAGATCATCGAGTGTGTGGAAGTGAGTGAAATCTAAGAAGACTGGAAAGGTAAGAAAGGGCCATGTTGTGAAGGATAGAAGATTTTATCTTTGATCCTGAGGGGTAATAGGGAACCTCTAGAGCTTATAGAATGGGGGTGGGGATGAGAGAACGAGGCTCAACTCTTCATTCTAACATTTCCTAGTCATGGAAATTTGGGCCTTGGGTTTATGGGCTTTGGTTCGCTAGGAGCTCTGTTAGCTCAAACCTATGTGACCCCAACAGTAACTGCCCTCAACCAATTTGGGGTGCCCCAGGCTTGGTAAAAGAAGATAGGAGAGGTGGTATTTAGCTTATTAACTCTGTCCTCCTGTGATCCTCTTTATCTTGTGAGAAAATAATGGAATTTGACAGACGAACAGGGGCCCCACCTGAAAATTTACTTGGAATCGATTGAATTGGGTGAGGCTGACTGATTGACTGACTGATTGACTGAGAACCTACTTAAGGTTGATTAAATCAAGACCACACCTGGCTGGCCCTGAGCAGGGTGTTGTTCTCAGGCTGTGGACTACGACAACAACATGAGACCACCCTCAACCAATCAGTTTGAAGGACCTTCCCTTCTGGGGGAGGAGGACAGGACGTAGGAGGTGAGGCTGGCTCCCTGGGTCTGCCTTTTCATTCTGGGACTTTGGGTTGGTGGCAGAGAGAGGAAAGGAGATGGGTTTTTCTTGCTTTACTTTCTGTACTCCATGTGTTCTCTTTACTCTTTAATAAATGCTTAATGCCCAAAACTGGTGCTGATGTTTCTAGCTTATAAGTAAACCATAGCTAGCTCTCCCCACCACATTGGGGGTAGAAACAAGGCAACCACACATTAGATTTTAAACACCATGCTCTATAGTTGGTGGAAGATGAGGAGAGTGCAATTTTACTAGTGAAGAAACACAAATACCCATGAGGGATAGAGAAAGACGTTTAGGACATTGTTCTTGAGTTATGCTTTCAGGGAAGCTAGTGATTTAACAAAGCAGAGGCAAGAAAGAAGTGAAATCCAGACATGTACAAAGACCCAGGGGTAGGAAATGGGATGTGAGTAATAGGAATAGCTTGGAGACTAGTTTGACTGGAACAGAGGCTGCAGGAAGGGGAGTATTTTGATTTAATGCTAGAAAGATGGTTGGGAGCAAGACCATAGAGAGCTTTGAAAGCCAGGCCTGGGAATTTTGTATTTTATCCTAGAAACAATAGGGAGCCACTGAAGAGTCTGGAGGAGGGTAATGGTAGGGTTAAACCTATGTTTCAGGAATATTGCTTTGGCAGCTGTGAGAAGGATAATTTGGAGAAGTGATGAGGTGTTTCTGAGTAGCTGGGAAAGGAAAACTTCATAGAGAGGAGTAGAAGTGAAAAAACAGGTGTGATAGAGAGAGCCACAGGGTAGGAATAGAAGATGGAGGGGCAAACTTTGGGCTGTTGTTGAAGAGAAAAGGCAGAAGGATGAGCATATGGCTTATTATACATCAGTCCCCTTCCCACACTCTATTTTCCAGCCAAAGTGGCCTCATGGCAACTTTTAGAATCCCTGGTTTCATTCAAAGCTCAGCTTAATATTACAGGAAGTAAATGGATAATTTTGATTATATTAAATTAAAAAGGGTTTGCACAAACAAATCCAATGCAGCCAAAATTAGAAGGAAAGTAGAAAACTGGGGGAAATTTTTTATAGCAAGTTTCTTTGATAAAAACCTTATTTCTCAAATATATAGAGAACTGAGTCAAATCTATAAGAATATGAGTCATTCTCTAATTGAGAAATAGTCAAAACCTGTACATACCCTTTGACCCAATAATACCACTTGTAGATCTATATCTCAAAGAGATCACAGAGAAAGGAAAATGATCTATGTGTACAAACATATTGATAGCAATTCTTTTTGTGGTGCCAAGGAATTGGAAAATGAGGGGATGCCCATCAATTGGGGGAATGGCTAAACCAGTTCTGGTATATGATTGTTATGAAATCCTATTATGCTTTAAGATAAGAAATGACAAACAGGATGGTTTCAGAAAAACCTGGAAAAACTTACATGAACTGATGCAAAGTGAAGTGAGCAGAACCAGGAGAATATTGCACACAGTAACAGCAATATAGTGCTGTGATCAACTGTAAATGACTTAGCGATTGGAAGCAATACAATGCTCTAAGAAAATTCCAAAGGACTTATGAAAAATAAGTGAATGAAAAATGCTATCCACCTCCAGAGAAAGAACTGACAGTCTAAATGCAGATTGAAGCATCTTTTTTAAACTTTATTTTTCTTGGTTTGGGTTTTTTTTTTTTTTGGGTCTGTGTTTTCTTTCACAACATGGCTAATATGGAAATATGTTTTGCACGACTGCACATGTACAGTCTATATCAAATTGCTTGCCTTCTGGAGGGGGGAAGGGAGAGAACAAGAGAATATGGAACTCAAGATTTTTAAAAGCTAATGTTAAAAATTGTTTTTACATGTAATTGAAAAAAAAAACCAAAGTGGAAAAAAGTCCAGCTTAAATGCCACCTCCCAATGTTGTCTTTCTTGACCCCCGCCCCCAGATTCTAGTGACCCTTTCCCCAATTTGTGTTGATTTTTTGTATCGATTTTGTATAACCTTATATAGCTAGCTACATATTATATTACTCAATAAAATGTTTCTTTTTAATTGTAGCCAATAAAATGTAAAGTCCTTATGGGGTGCCAAGGAAGGGTGCTTTCATTTTTTCCTTTGCATTCTAAGTTCCGAGTACAAGGCCTGGTACATGATTAGTGCTTAATAAATGATTTTTTTGGGGGGGACAATGAGGGTTCAGTGATTTGCCCAGGGTCTCACAGCTAGTAAGTGTCAAGTGTTTGAGGCCGGATTTGAACTCAGGTCGTCCTGAATCCAGGGCTGGTGCTTTATCCACTTTGCCACCTAGCTGCCCCTAATAAATGGGTTTTGATCAATGAATTGATGCAATGGTACTTCCATGACATCCCAAGAGACCTGGAGAAATCCTGATTATCCCAGAACCAAGCCAGGAGTTTTCAGCAGATTCCAGTGTGCCTAGAAAAGTTGGCAGATTACCATGTTGGCCACCTAGAAGAGATGGAACAACAGTGAAATTTTCTTTATCCTGTCCAGCCACATATTAAAGGACAGTTTCCCCTGTCCCTTGTAAATTTTCCCTGGGAGGTTTCTATTCAATTTACCACCTGGAGTTATTGGAGATTGCACTCATTTGTGTGGCATCAAGGTGGCACCATAGTGTGCAGAGTGATGGCTTTAGAGTCAGGAGGACCTGAGGTCAAATCTCAACTCAGACACTTGCTAGCTGGGTGACCCTGGGCAAGTCACCTGATTCAATTTGCCTTGGTTTCCTCATCTGTAAAATGAGCTGAAGAAGGAAATGGCAAACCCCTCCAGTATCTTTGCCAAGAAGAGCCCAAATGGGGTCACGGAGAGTCGGATCCCATTGAAATGTTCAACAAGAGCTCATTTACTTATGGGGAAGGGGGGGATTTCTATTATTTTTTTGTCCCTCTTGGGAATTTTTAAAAAATGACAATAGGGGCAGCTAGGTGGCGCAGTGGATAGAGTACCGGCCCTGGAGTCAGGAGTACCTGAGTTCAAATCCAGCCTCAGACACTTAACACTTACTAGCTGTGTGACCCTGGGCAAGTCACTTAACCCCAATTGCCTCACTTAAAAAAAAAACATTAAAAAATTTTTTTAAAAATGACAATAAAAACGCTTTTGATAGATTGTTGACTCTGGTATGGTCCCCTGCTGGTTCTACTTATGACTTTCTGTAGACATGGAGGTCTTCTCACCCTAGAACTCCTCTCTGATCCTGGGACTCTCTTACTTGAAATCCCTCTACCCATGTCACCCCTTTCTCCCTCTGGTGAGTCTCATTTTAAGGAGGGGCCCTGACTAGCTATCATTCATTCCCCTCTCAACTCTGCTACTGACTCTAAGGACTTTACCACCATGCTCCTATTCCCCCTCCCCTCCCAACCCCCACCTTTTCAGCTCACTTTTGTGTGAGAATTAAGATGTATGCTCCTTTTTACATACATTTGTATCCCAAGGCTTAGCACAGTTCCTGGTGCATAGTAAATCACTTAATAAACCTTCATTGCCATGCCTTGCTTCTGATACCAGAGAGTGATGTATTCGATGGGGGCTTGAGCTGTGATTTGCACAACTGAGCACCCCCAAATAGCTTCAAAACCATGGTGACTGGATGCAATACAAATTTATGTTACACAGTCTCAACTGGACCTTCACTGCTGCTAGATAACCCTTCTATATCTCCTTTATTGACTCCCTATCTCACTCTTCCTTGAAGCTCTTCCAGATCTTTTTATTCCTTCTCAGACTTCCCATGGTTCCCCTGACCTCAACCCTGTCATCTGAAAACCTTGCCAGACATTTCACTAAAAATATTGAGGCCATTGGCTGTGACCTCCTTCTTGTCTCCTCTTCATCTCTCGTTAGTCATATATCTTCCTCTACTATCTTCACCCCCATCTCACATGATGAGGTAGCCCTTCTCCTTGCCAAGGCAAATGCCTCTATTTTCATAAATGATCTGCTGTCCCATCTTTTCCTGCAGCTATTTCCCTCTATCATCCCCACTTTCTTTTCCTATTTTTATCATAACAGTATTTTATTATTTTCTAGTTACATGTAAAGATAGTTTTCAACATTTTTTTCATAAGATTTCTAGTTCCATATTTTCTCCCTCCCTTACCTCCCCCTCCCCAAGACAGCAAGCAATCTGATATAGGTTATATGTACAATCACATTAAACATATTTCTACATTAGTCATGTTGCGAAAGACGAATCAGAACAAAAGGGAAAAAACTCAAAAACCAAAAAAGTAGAAATAGTATGGTTCAATATATATCTAGATTCCACAGTTCTTTTTTCTGGATTTGGAGAGCATTTCCCATCATGAGTCCTTTGGAATTATCTTGGACCATTGTATTGCCAAAAAGAGTTAAATCTATCACAGTTGATCATCACACAATGTTGCTGATACTGTGTACAATGATTTCCTGGTTCTGCTCATCTCATTCAGCATCAGTTCATGTAAGTCCTTCCAGGTTTCTCTGAAATCTACTTGCTCATTGTTTCTTTCTTTCTTTTTTTTTTTTAAAGTGAGGCAATTGGGGTTAAGTGACTTGCCCAGGGTCACACAGCTAGTAAGTGTTAAGTGTCTGAGGCCGGATTTGAACTCAGGTACTCCTGAATCTAGGGCCGGTGCTTTATCCACTGCGCCACCTAGCCGCCCCTTGCTCATTGTTTCTTACAGCACAATAGTATTCCATTACATTCACATACCACAACTTATTTGGCCATTCCCTAATTGATGGGCATCCTCTTAATTTCCAATTCTTTGCCACCACAATAAGAGCAGCTATGAATATTTTTGTACCTGTGGGTCCTTTTCCTTTTTTTTTATGATCTCTTTGGGATAAAGCCCAAATAGTGGTATTATTGGGTCAAAGAGAATGCAGTTTTTTTGCAGGGCAATGAGGGTTAAGTGACTTGCCCAGGGTCACACAGCTAGTAAGTGTCAAGTGTCTGAGGCTGGATTTGAATTCAGTTCCTCCTGAATCCAGGGCCTGTGCTCTATCCACTGCACCACCTAGCTGCCCCAGGAATGCAGTTTTATAGCCCTCTGGACATAGTTCCAAATTGCTCTCCAGGATGGTTGGATCAGTTCACAGCTCCACCAACAATGCATTAGTGTTCCTTTTTTTTCCATAGCTTCTCCAACATTTAGTATTTTTCTTTTTTGTCATTTTAGCTAATCTGGTAGGTGTGCGGTGGCACCTCAGAGTTGTTTTAATTTGCATTTCTCTAATCAATAGTGATTTAGAGAATTTTTTCATGTGTCAACAACAGATAGCTTTGATTTTTTCATCTGAAAACTGCCTGTTCATATCTTTCACTTATTTTCAATCTCTCCTTGTCTACCGGCTGTTTCCCTATTGTCTATAAACACACCCATGTCTTTTCCATCCTCAAAAAAATCCTCACTTGATATAGCCATCCTAGTTAGCTGTCATTCCATATCTCCCCTCCCTTTTGTGGCTAAACTTCCCGAGATGGCTTTCTCTAATTGATGCCTCCACTTCCTTTCTTCTTCTCTTCTTAACTCTCTACAGTCTGGCTCTGACCCTATCATTCAACTGAGATTCTTCTCTCCAAAGTTACTGCCGATCACTTAATTGTCAAATCCAATGGCCTTTTCTCAGCTCTCATTCTCTTTGACCTCTTTGCAGCCTTAGACACTGTTGATCACCCTCTGCTCCCGGATTCTCTCTTCTCTCTAGGTTTTTGGGACACTACTCTATCCTGATTCTCCTCCAGTCTCTCTGACCTCTCCTCAGTCTCCTTGCTGGATCTTCATCCAAGTCACGTCCACTAAAAGTAGATGCCCCAAAGGTTCTATTCTGGTACCTCTTCCCTTCTTCCTCTTTACTAGAGTTAACCCTTACACAATGTGGGGCAGTGGGGATTAAGGGGGAAGTGCCCCCATGATATGTAAAATCCACATAAAATGTTTGAGCCCTCCCTTCGTACCAGAGAAGTGTGAATTTTTTTTCTTTTTCATTATGGGGTGTTTATGGTGCCTTGTTGGAAAATTTGGGTTAAGTATTTGGTCACAGACTCAATTACACAATACTATACATCTATTTTGTGCATTTCTGAGTTTCTAAATGGTTTCTGGGTTGTCTGCTGGTCTTCGTGTGTTGTCTGTGCCTTCCACAAAACTACCCCCAAAATCCCATTTAACTTTTTATACTGACCTGTGATATATCAATACCGTGATGGGGAAAATTGCAATGTGGAAGAGACAACTGCATTTTTCCAGGTAATCTTATCAGTACTCATGGATTCCGTTATCATCTCTGCCGATGATTCTCAAATAATCCGTCCCTAACCTCTCTCCTGACCTCCAGTCCCACATCTCCAACTGTCTGTTGGACATTTCAAACTAGATGGTCTATATACATCGTAAATTCAACATATCTAAAACTGAACCCTCCCTTATTATCTTTCCTGTTACTCAAGGGCACCAGCATCCTCCCAGTGACCCAGCCTCTCATCCTATGTATCATCCATGACTTATTACTCTCCCTCATCCCCCATATCCTATCTGTTCCCAAGGTTTGTTGATCTTACCTTACATCTCTTAAAGGTACCCCCTTCTTTTCTTTAACACCATACCACCCTGGTTAGGCCCTCACCACCCCATCCCTGGACTATTGCAATAGCCTGCTGGATGGTCTCTCTGCCGGAAGACTCTCCCCATTCCAATCCATCCACCATTTGGCTGTCAGAGTGATCTCCCTTTTAGCATAGGGCTGACCATATCACCCCCACTATTCAAGAACTTTCTATTACCTCCAGGACCAAATGTAAAATCCTCTGTCATTCAAAGCCCTTCATAACCTGCTTCCTCCCAGGAAGAAGAGAAGGAAGAAGGAAGGAAGGAAGCAAGCATTTAGGTAACACCTACTATGTGCCAGACGCCCTGACCTAAGTGCTTTATAGACATTGCCATCTGATTCACAACATTATCTGCATTCCATAGATAAGGAAACTGTCCATATCTTATCTGTACACTGATGTGTGTGTGTGTCCCCTCTCCACCATTAGACTGAATTTCTTGTGAGTGGGGACAGTCTTTTACCTTTCTTTGTACAATGCCTGGTACCTGTTTGTTCGTTTGGTTGTTGTCCTTCATTCTCAAAGAGGACCACAATAGCATCACTATGTTAGAGTCGAGGTACAGTGTGTCCAGCTTTGGCTGATCAGACCAACATGAGTTCGGAATGCTCGACCACAGGTCGGACACAAATAGTTTGTGTGAACATTAGGGTTGGAGTCTCTAAATCTGTGCATCTCACGTTCTTTTTGAGCCACTTCAATTCTGCTTCCCTCCTAGAGCACGGCACCTTCTCTGATGAGGGCACGCCACGCGTGGGCGGTCCTGGGCCGGCATCTCCCATGTGATGCGATCAATTCCAAAGTTCTTCAGAGAGACCTTGAGTGTCCTTGTATCACTTCTGACCACCATGTGAGCACTTGGCAAGTGTGAGTTCTCCATAACGGACGTTTGGCATTCAAACAACATGATCGGCCCATCAGATTGTGCTCTCTGTAGTAGAGTCTGAATGCCTGGTAGCAGTGTAACCACCACTTGTTGATTTGACTTGACTTTGAACCTTGAGAAAGTAGAAAGTGGCCTCAGTCCCAGAATTTTCTGAGAGGCTTTTTTATCCCCATTATGCAGATAAGGAAACAAAGGCTCGGTTTAAGTGATTAGGGTCCCAAGGCTAGGAGGAATTAGAGCCAGGATTTAACACCAGTTCACTTGCCTCCAAGCTCAGCACTCTTTCTGCTAAACCTCACTATGTCTCAAAGGGATCTGCAGCCTGTATGATTTCCAGATGGGGATGCTCAGGATGGTGAAAGGGGCCAGAAGCACGCCCAGCGAAGTAATGTGAGGCTGTGACAAGAGTGCGGGCATTTATGAGCCTTGTGACTGTGAGCCTCAGTTTCTTCACTGGTCAAATGAGGATAATAAGCTGGAGTTGTCTGTCTACGGAAAGTGAACTCAGAAGCATCAGTGGAATGAGTGTTGTTGTTCTTATCACACGAGGAGAGGCTGAAGGAGCTGGAGGTGTTTGGGCTGGAGAAGAGAAGGCTTAAAGGGGATGGGAGAGGGGGCTTGGCGTATCTGAAGGACCGTCATAAGGAAGAGGGATTGTCTGACCTGTTTGCCAGCACAGAGCAGAATTAGGAGCAGTCAGAGAGGCAGATTTCAGCTTGAGGCAAGGAGAAACTTCCTAACAAAAAGCTGCCCACCCAACGGAGCCAGGGAGACCTCTGGAACCTGGCTGGTCTTCCTGTGGAGGCTTAAAGGGGCAGCCCTCTGCTGGGGCTGGGGGGATTGGGCAGAGCCAGATGCCTGATGAGGGCCCGTCCAGTTCTAATTCTGTCATTCTTTGCCCCTTTCAGACTGGAGGAGGTGACAGGCAGGAAAGAGAGACAATGGAGCCAGAGCACCTTGGTACAGTGGAAAGGGCAGATGAGCAGGCCTGGGCAACCCAGCTGGTTCACCAGCCAGATGGTGAGGCAGTCCGGTCCCCTAAGCCAGGGTTTGGAGAATACCAATTGTCAGATTAAAATACAGATGAACAATAAGGCTTATTTTCATAAAAATATTCCTGCTCCTCCACCACTCACCAACTCCAACAGCCCTATGAGTTAGGGAGGACAGATTAGTGCTGACCTTCATTTTACAGATGAGAAAACTGAGATCCAGAATCAATCAATCCATCAACATTTATTAAGTGCCTACTATGTGCCAGGCATTGTTCTAAGCCATGGGAAATTTTTTAAAAAGAGGGAGGACCTGCATTCGGATCCAACCTCAGACACTTGACACTTACTAGCTGTGTGACTCTGGGCAAGTCACTTAACCCCAACTGCCTCACAAAAAAAAAAAAATGGCAGTCTAGCTGAAGGGACTTGTTCAAGGTCATACAGCCAATAAGTGGAAAAGCTGGACCTCAAGACTGGTGAATCTGGAGGCAGTGTAGCCTAATGGAAGGTGGCTTCATTTTCAGCAGCCCTGGGCGCATGCACCAGCATGCATGGCACAAGTGGAATGAATGCTGGCCCTGGATCAGGAGTGGCCTGGGGTAGAATCACACCTGGATAGGTGATCCTGGGCAAGGCCCATAACCTCAGTGTAACACATCGATATCACCACCTATTCTAGCTGCTTCCCAGGGTTGCTGTGAGGGTCAAATGAAATCATGTAGGAAAAGGACTATACAAGCATCAGCCACTACTATTACTCCTTGAGCAAATCACTTTCTCTCTAGCCAGGCATATTTTTTCATCTGGAAGATGATGGAATAATAATAATACCAACAATAACAATAGCCAGGACATATGTAGCATTGTACAAATATTAACTCATTTTATCCTTACAACTCTGGGAGTTGTCTATACTATTAAATATTATCTCCATTTTACAGATAAGGAGACTGAGGCAAACAGAAGTTAAATGACTTGCCCAGGGTCACACAGCTAGTAAGCATCCAGAGCAGGATTTGAACTCAGGTCTTCCACATGCCAGTCCCTGAACTCTATCCACTGCACCACTTTGGTCAGATTTCTAAGGTCCCTTCCAGTTCTTAGGTGTTTAAATTTCCTGGATAATGATGAATTATGATGGATAATGATGGACTAGCCTAGGTAAAGTAGAGGCAGCTAGGTGGCGCCATAGTGCACAAGTGTTGAATCTGGAAGTCAGAAAGACCTGAGTTCAAATCAGACCTCAGACATTTACTAGCTATGTGACGCTGGGCAAGGCACCTAACTGTTGCCTGCCTCAGTTTCCTCAACTGTAAAATGAGGATAATAATAGCACCTATACCTCCCAACATTTCTGTGAGGATCAAATGATATAATATTTGTAAAGTACTTAGCACAGTGCCTGGCACATAGTAGGCACTTAATAAATGCTTATTCCCTTATTCAGGGCCCATCACCAATTGGGTCCTAGGAGAATGGACTTCTTGGGCACAGCTACTCTCCATGACCATCTAGCAAGTCCTACAGTCTAGGATCCCTTTTTTAAAATTTTTTATTTTTTTCCCCAGGGCAGTGAGGGTAAAGTGACTTGCCCAGAGTCACACAGCTAGTAAGTGTCAAATGTCTGAGGCTGGATTTGAACTCAGGTCCTCCTGAATCCAGAGCCAGTGCTTTATCCACTGAACCACCTAGCTGCCCCCCAGTCTAGGATCTTTATGGACCTGGGGTAGGGGTCCCCACACAAATGAAATCAGGAATCCTTGAAGGGAACGAAGCTAAAGATGCTCTGGGATCATTTCAGAAAAATCAAAATGCCATTAGACAAAGGGAAGATGGCCAGTGGGTAGAAGCAGGCTGCCCTGTGTTACCAGAATTGACTCACCGCTCCCCCCCTACCAAATGGCATACACGATGCCATTAGAGACATGGATGATCAGGAGAGGACTGGCAGGTCAGCTGCCTATCTAGAGTGCAGGTAGATGGGTTCCCCGAGTGGTCCATTGGTGCCCCTGAGATACTCTAATGAGCCAAAAAACTGGGGAGTGCTCAGGGGAAGATTTGTGGGAATACCTGGGCAGGAACCACTCAGAAGGTACAGCAGAGTTCACGTGTCTCTTGGGGGAGGGACCAGCCATCCTCAGAAACCGTAGATCCCCATCAGGTTTTTATGTGGCAGGATGCATGAGGCATAGAACCCTAGTGGGCCTGTACTCAGCTTCATTTATAATGCCCAGCCTTGGAAGGCAGAGTATCAGATG
Organism: Dromiciops gliroides; assembly: GCF_019393635.1. Classification (NCBI taxonomy): domain Eukaryota; kingdom Metazoa; phylum Chordata; class Mammalia; order Microbiotheria; family Microbiotheriidae; genus Dromiciops; species Dromiciops gliroides. Next base: position 55,939,390 of record NC_057861.1, on the reverse strand, counting down.
TCAAAGGGAACCTAGATCCTGGAAGAGAGAATGCTAAACAAAGTTGGAAAGGTCCTCAGAACATAGTGAATTGGTGCTGGAAGCAGGGAGAACATAGAATGGCAGAGTTGGGAGGGACCCCAGAGATCCTTTAGTCCAGAGATTCCCAAACTTTCTGGTCTCAGGGCCCCTTTATGCTCTTAAATATTATTGAGGATCCTAAGAGCTATTACTTATGTGGGATATATATATATATACACACACATACATATATATATACATATTTTCACTCACATCATATATACACACATCAATATTTACCATATGAAATGAAACTGAAACAAATTTTAAAATGTTCATTCAAAAATGACAATAATTATCTCATTGCATATTAACATCAATAACATTTTTATGAAAGATAACCATGTTTTTCCAAACAAACAAAATTTAGGGGGAAGAGTAGCATTGTTTTACATATTTTTGCAAGTCTCTTTAATGTCTGGCCCAATAGAAGCCAGCTGGATTCTCCTATCTGCTTCTGCCTTCAATCTGTTGTGATATGTTGTTTTGGTTGAAGTATATGTAGAAAATATAGCCTCGCACAGATTTGGAATTGGAAAAGGGGAGAGCATTTTAATAGGCATCTAACATCTTCTGCTGCTGCAAATAGTTTTGACATTGCAGAGCCCTGAAACAGTCTTGGGGACCCTAAAGACCACATTTTGGGGAACGTCCGACCCAGTTGAAATACTTCATTTTACAGATCAGGAAACTGAGGGCCAGAGAGGGGAAAATGGCTGGTTCAAAGCTGCATGATTAGTAAGTATTAGATCTGGGACCCAAACTTTTCATCTTACTCCAAGTCTGCTGTTGTTTGCCTCACACCCCACTGCCTCTGAAATCACTTTCTCTCTCCAGACATCAATTTCCCCATCTATAAAATAAAAGGGTTATACTCTCTTCCCTGTGGGCCTTTCTAACTCTGAAATTCTCTTCACTAAGGAATTTGAGAGCTGAAAGGGACTTTAGCGACCACCTCATCCAACCTGTATATAGAAAGAATCCCTACCACAAGAGACAAATTCTAAGGACCCCATTAGCCCTGATGTTTGGTGCTCTAACATCCTTCCCAACTTGGATTTTTTTTTCGTTTTTTTCTTTTTCTTTTTTTTTTTTGCAGGCAATTGGGGTTAAGTGACTTGCCCAGGGTCACACAGCTAATAAGTGTCAAGTGTCTGAGGCCGGATTTGAACTCAGGTACTCCTGAATCCAGGGCCAGTGCTTTATCCACTGCACCACCTAGCCACCCCCTGACTTGGATATTTTGTGCTCTGAAGGCCCTTCATCTCTAATATTCTGTGTTCTGAGGTCCCTATCAGCTGTGACATTGATGTTCTAAGGGCCCTCATAGCTGTGACATCTTATGTTCTAAGGGCCCGCCCAGTTCTGACATCTTATGTTCTAAGGGCCCTCCCAGCTCTGCCATCCTGTGTTCTAAAGGCCATCCCAGCTCTGCCATCCTGTGTTCTAAGGGCCCTTCCAGCTCTAACATCCTGTGTTCTGAGGTCCCTTCTAGCTCTGACCTGTGTTCTGAGGTCCCTTGCAACTCTGACAGCCTGAGATTCTGAGATCTGCAGCCCCACCTGAGCAGCACAGACCATTTATGCTTCCAAAGTTCAGATGGAGGGATCATTGGGAGGGGGGTGGGGTTGGATCTAGCCCTTGAAAGACAGGCAGAGTCGGGCACTCCAGGCTTCTTGAGCTGCTCACACATTTCCCCTCCCCCAGATGCCAAGACCCAAAGCTTTTCATCCATTGTACGGCTTCCTCCCAGGCCAACTCAGGCCCATCGCAAATTACCATTTACAAAGCCCCTTCATTAACATAGGACACACATAAGAAGGTGCTTGTCTATAGCAAAATACAGGATCGGGTAATCCGTGCACAAAGGGAGGGGGCCCTGAATGCCTTCTCTCCTAAGGAGCCAGGGGCCTCTCTTGCTTACCCATTACCAATTAACCCTTAACAATTAGCTGTAGTCACCAGCCCAGAACTTTGGCGGCCCATGAGCATAGGTCAGCGGTGGATTGGATGTCACTACAGCCTTGTCCACTCTCAGGTGGGGATGTGAGCCTCCTTCTCAGACTCAACCCACCCAGCTCCCAGACTATGGCCCTAAGAGCCACACTTTCCTCTTAAGAAGTGATGACAGGAACTCACAGTCCCATTTGTAGACACTCAGCAGAGCTATATGTCTCTTTCCCCTCGTTGGGCCATATCTTGGTACAATGGAAAGACCTGTGGACTAGAAGTGAGGAGAGCCGGGCTCATTTTTTGCTCTGCAATGATCTCATTTTGTGAACTTGGGTGTGTCACGTCTTCTTTCTGGGCCTCTGCTCCTTAGTCAAAAGATGTTGTCTATGGTTCCTGATCTCAACAATAGGAGCCGAATTTGTGTGCCAAGCCAGGCTAAGCCAAGCAGGTGTCGTACCTGGGCTGGTGCCTGTGATCCAGCCTTGTGTACCCACATGGGTGATGGAGGCGATGATGTCCTCCAGGGTAGAGCTACCTCCCCATCCCTTGGGGACATTGTGAGGGAAGGGGCCATGAAGGGAATGCAAGACCTCCGGGATAAGCTGTATTGTCCATCCATCACTTGTATTGTCACTTGACCCTATGGGTCAGGCCATGGGTTAGGGTGACCAGCTTAGGCTGCTGCTTTTACCTTCTCCTCAATGTACCCAGCAAAGCCCACCAGAGCCGCAGGGAAAGAGCTGTGACCTGGGAGCCTGGAGGCCTGGGGTCCCCTTCTGAGTTCTTCTATTTGCCTTGTGAATAACCTGGGGCAAGTGACTGCTTTTCTCTGGGCCTGTTTTCCCTTCTAATTAAGGGATAAGACTAGATGATCTCTAAAGGCAAAACCAGCTGTGACCCTATCTGTTCTAAAGGCCCTCCCAGTCCTGACATCCTGTGTTCTAAGGGCCTTCCCAGTTCTGACATCCTGTGTTCTAAGGGCCCTCCCAGCTCTGACCTTCTGTGTTCTAAGGGCCCTCCCAGCTTTGACATCCTGTGTTCTAAGGGTCCTCCCAGCTCTGACATGCTATGTTCTAAGGATCCTCCCAGCTCTGACATCCTATGTTCTAAGGGCCCTCCTAGCTCACATGGAGTGTTCTAAGGTCTCATTCAGATCTGCCATTTTGTGTTCCATGAACTAATATCCCTTACAACTTCACTGTTCTAAGTCATAGAGCATAGAGCATAGGTTCTAAGGTCCCAACTTTATCTGATACCCCATGATTCCATGATTCAGGTCTCCATCCAAGCACCTTTCTCAGCCCATAACTTTCCAGGGGAAGAAGCCTTAAAAGTATCTTGATGCTCACCCTGAAGTCCCTTTGACAGGGCCTACTTCTCCTTTGGGTCAGTTCCTCCCCAGACCCTTTTATAGGGGTGGGATAGGGGTGCAGGGAGTGGGGAAGGGTCCCCATTTCTAGGGCAATGAAGGGGGGGAAGCACCTCTCTCCCTCATACCAAACCCCAGCCCAAGCCTCAGCCTTCTCCTGGATTCCTGGGCCTTAGAGAGAGAGAGAGAGAGAGAGAGAGAGGGAGAGGGTGAGCCCCACGGCCCAGACCAGCTCTCACACTGTGTGCCCCCCCTCCCCACCCCTCCAACCTCTCTCCCTTGTCAGTCCTCTGTCTGCTGTCACTCAGGATTGGAATTCTCCTTCAGGTTGTCACAGTGAGGCGGCAGGAGGGGATTATACGGGCCCTGTCCAGAGTGGAATCATGTGGAACGGGCGCTTGACTAGCGGAACCGCTGGTGAGCCGTCGGCCCTCTGAGACCCTCTACTTTCCCACCTCCTTCAGACAATGGGGCATTGTCCTCCCCTGGCCCCCCTGATCCTGGGCCCCATAGCCGTGACGGACACCACTCCCAGGGCCAAAGGCCCCCTTTGAATTGCTAAAACCCATTTTCAGGAAGTTCCCCTTGGTGCTCCCCCCACGAAAATCTCCTAGGCCCATTGTACGCTGGGGCCCCCTACCCCACTGGGTAACAGGCCTGCCCCCCTTCCTTCCCTCCGTCCCTCCCCATCTTTCTCAAATGCCTTAAAGAGCCCCCTCCCTGCCCTCTCACAAACCATCTCAGGGAGGTTCAAAAGCTCCAGAAGACAGATGAGTATGGGGCGGGGAGGGGCCCTGGAGGAGATGAAGGAAGAAAAGTCACCGAAAGACCTTGATCTTCTTTAAAGAAGGTCACTGTGACCCCTGCCAGGCTGGGTTTCTTCCAATCCCATACTGAGGCTGCAGCCTGCCAAGGGCCCTGGCTGAGGAGAAGATGTGGGGGTCAATTCTACCTTTGCCCTGGGGAATAAAAATAATAATAACAGCAATAGCAACAGCTCTTACCCCCTGGGCCCTTTATCATTTGCAAAGCTCTCTTCTCACTCACAGCAATCCTTCTGGGAGGGGAGTAAGGAAGAAGTGTTCCTGTTTTACAGATGAGGAAACTGAGGCATGGAGCACTGAAATGAGTCACCCAAGGCTGGATAGCTAGTGAGCATCAGAGCTGGGTGGGGGTGGGCCTTGTGATTTTAAAAGCTCTCTTCCTCTCTCTATTCTCTCTAGAATACAGTAGATTTTTTTGTCTCTTGGACACCTCTGGTGGTCTGCTGAAGCCTGTGGACACCTTCTCAGCAACCAATTTTTAAATCCATAAAGAAGGGGCAGCTAGGTGGCACAGTGAATAAAGCACTGGCCCTGGATTCAGGAGGACCTGAGTTCAAATCTGGCCTCAGACACTTGATACTTAGTAGCTGTATGATCTTGGGCAAGACACTTAACCCTCATTGCCCTGCAAAAAAAAAAAAAAAAAGTACAACACAGAGGATCATAAAGGAAACCCATTTTAGTGAAATTAATCTATTGAAATATTTTTAAAGACAAGTTCACAGACCCCAGATTGAGAATGCCTCATCTGAAGGGAGCCAGCTATGGCGTAGGAGTGAGGAACAGACCTCCAAGCCAGAAAGACCTGGGTTCAGGTCTTGCTTCTGGCATATATTGGCTGGGCGACCCCAGACAACTTATTCAACCTTTCTGTGTGCTAGAAAACTCTCTAAGGGAGTGGCAGAGGAAGTGGAGAAGGGGTCTCCTCATTCAAGAGTTCCCTAGACCAGGGAGATCACATGTCCTGTCTCTTTGCCCATCTCTTTGTACAACTTCCTGCTGCCTTTGGTCTCTAAGTTAAATTGGTCAATGAGAATTTACTTATTACCTTTGGTGTGCCAGGCACTGGGCTTGGTGTTGGGGGCATAGCCAGAGTGAAATAATCCTTATCCTCAGGGGGGCTTACATTCCAACAGGGAAGACAAAATGGAAGCATATAGCACAGATATGAGGGTACCTTGAGGGGCACCAGTAAAGACCTGCAGAGGGTGGCCCTGATCTGAATCTTGAAGGGATTCCAATAAATCCACAAAATGGAGGTGAGGAGAGAGCATTCCTGGCATGAGGCACAGCCAGTGCCAAGACATAGAGACCAGAGATGGCCTGTTGTATGTGAAGACCAGAGAGAAGGTGAGTTTGTATGGCTCAGAGAGGGTGGGTAATGAGGCTGGGAAGGCAGGTTGGAGACAGATGGTGAAGGGCTTTAAGTAAGAGGGAGCTACTGGAGTTTATTGAGGAAGAGAGGCATGATGTTGACTGCCTACCTGAGATCCCACAGTGGCCACCCTTTGCCTGGGATTGGGGAAGGGTTGGGACAGGACCAGAGCAAAGGTGCCTGGGAGCCCTGAAAAATCCTCACTCAATGCATTGGCTGAGGGGCATAAGGGCCAGGTTCAGGGGGAGAGGAGAATTTCAAAACTTAGAAAGAAAGGATTTTCTCCCAGCCAAGGCTGGGAAGTTGTCTGGGAACATTAGAGTCATAGAATCACAGAATACCAGAGCTGGGAGGGCCCTTAGAACATAGGATGTCAGAGCTGGGAGGACCCTTAGAACCCAGAATGCCAGAGCTGGGAGGGCCCTTAGAACACAGGATGTCAAAGTTGGGAGGGCTCTTAGAACCCAGGATGTCAGAGCTGGGAGAGCCCTTAGAACATAGGATGTCAGAGCTGGTAGGGCCCTTAGAACCCAGAATGCCAGAGCTGGGAGGGTCCTTAGAACACAGGATGTCAGAGCTGGGAGGGCCCTTAGAACACAGAATGTTAATGTTGGGACGGCTCTTAGGACCCAGGATGTCAGAGCTGGGAGGGCTCTTAGAACATAGATTGTCAGGAGGGCCTTTAGAACAATGTCAGAGCCAGGAGGGATCACATGGATCATTCATTTTACAGATGTGGTCACAAGCCTCAGAGATGAAATGACTTGATTCAGGTCACACAGGAAGTGAGTAAGAGAGTCAAGATTCTAACCCAGGCCCTCTGGCCCTAAAATTGGTATCCCAATACCAGAATTGATTGCCCCAGAAGGGTCTGCTCTGGGGAAGGCTCTCTGGGCCCAGAGGCCCTCCACACCTAAGCCAAGGACCTGGCATGGAAGAGTTCACTCCCCTAGTGCCCACATCTGCCATCCCTTGGCCTCAGCTTGGCCACGCCCCAACATCTTGGAAATGGGATGTGACAGGAAGGAGCATCCAGCTCCCAGGGGGCTGAATAGGTTTCCGGCAAATGCAATTGATCTTTGCTGACCCTCTAATCTTCTCGGTCAGCTCCCCAATGGGGAGTGGGCCCAAGCTGCTACATCCATGTCAACTGGATAGGGCTTATCCCCACCTACACACACACACACACACACACACACACACACACACACACACACATACACAGAGCTGCTCCCCCTGACTCACAAAAGGTCGCATCCGGGTCAGGGTCACCAAATCATCCTGGAGGGGCCTCGGCATCTCCAGTTGCCAGGCAGACACTCGTCAGGCCTGGTGTGTCTGGAATGCCTCTGCCACGTGTCCCTGACCTCTCCTGTCACCGCAGGACAGGGCTTAGGAGGTCATGGAATGTCAAAAATGAAAGATTAGCTAGGCCAACTCCCTGATTTTACTGTTAGGGAAACTGAGAACCACAGAGAAAGATTCGGCCCAAGGTCACGAAGTAAGATGGCAACAGAACCGGGACCAGATCCTAGGGGGCCTGGACCATGCCTTCTTGTCTACCTGCTTCTGGATAACTTCTCTCTTGCCTTCCAAGATGCCATGCTTGTCTTGTTCTTATTTCCTCTAGCTAATTATTCCTTCTTTGGTTCCTCACCTTCCCAACACGTTAAGGTGGGCACTCCCCAAAGAGGTCCCCTCTTCCTTGGCCATCTCTGCTGCTCTACCCTCTTTAATTCTCCTCTTGTTGTGGGTGACTCTCAGATCCATCTCCTTAGGCCTCATCTCCCTTCTGAGCTTCAGACCTACTGCCTATAGGACCCCTCCACTTGGAGATCCCAATACCACCATCTTGTGCTCCCCTGTGCTTACGAGCTTAGGGGTCTCTTGGCTGGCTCCCTTTTCCCACTGGTAACTCCATTTGGAAGAGGTGCCTGAAGCTGGCCGTGCTTCCTTCCTCTCCCATCTGTGTTTCCAACTCTTCCCACTTGGCCATCATGCCCCTACTTCTCCCCTCTCCACTTTGTTTGGCAATACAAATACAAGAGCTTATGTTTGCATCCCTTGTGCTTGGCATAGTGCCTGGCACACAGTAAACACTCCATAGAAAGTCGTTGCCTGCCGTCCCTTTACCTCTTTTGTCCAATCAGTCTGCAATCAATGAGCATTGGTTAAATATCTACTGTGTGTCCAGCACTGTGCTGGGCATTGATGATACAAAGATAAAGAATGAAATAATCTCTACTCCATGGAACTTATGTTCTGTCTGGGGAGACACGTGTACATTTACACTTATAAAATATAAATATTTATACAAAGAAAAAATATAGGGGCAGCTAGGTGGTACAGTGGATAAAGCACCAGCCCTGGATTCAGTAGGACCTGAGTTCAAATCCGGCCTCAGACACTTGACACTTACTAGCTGTGTGACCCTGGGCAAGTCACTTAACTCTCGTTGCCCCCCCCCCCAAAGAATAAATATAAAAAGGAAGGAAGCACTTTAAAAGTACCTAGGGGCAGGTAGGTGGTGCAGAGGATAATGTACTGGCCCTGGATTCAGGAGGACCTGAATTCAAATCTGGCCTCAGATATTTGACACTTACTAGCTGTGTGACCCTGGGCAAGTCACTTAACCCCAATTGCCTCACCAAAAAAAAGTACCTACTATGTGCTAGCCACTGTGCTAGGCACTACACACAAGGGCTACATTAAGATGTAGAGTCTCCAAACTTAAAAAAAAATATATTTTGACATCTATGTTTTAGTATAATTGGTTTCCTTTGTAATCCTCTGTATTTTATTTTGTGCACTTAAAAAACCCCACCACATCATTCTGAAAAGGGATCCATAGGCTTCACTGGCTCTGCAAAGTGAGGCATGACACCCTGTCCAGAGATAAAAGACAAAAGTCCCTGTCCTCAAGGAGCTTTCATTCTATGAGAAAGAAACAATGTGTCCATATATAGATCAGTAGCCATAAAATAGATACAAAGTAATTTCACAGTGGGAACATTAATTAACAACTGTGGGAAACAGTATTGCTCTCATGTAGGAGGTGAGGTCAAGCTGAGCCTTGAAGAGAGCTTCCTTCCATAGAATTTCATTCCAGGCATAGGGAGCACACTATGCAAAGTCATGGGGGGTGGGAGGTATAGAGTTGGCTGATTTTACTTGACTCTCGAGGTGTGGTAGGTAAGCCTGTGATAAAGATTCATTAAATAAAATTTCCTAGTCCTAATCTCTTTTATCAACAATTCAGGACCATTTATTTAGGCAGGCTGGCCATTCCAGGGAGGTTGGCTGACTCTCTTGGCATAGGTCTCACCCCAAGAGACACAATTAGATTCCATCAGAAGGGACCACAATGTACACTCTATCCCTTTTCACACAGAATCTGATTTGAGCCCCACAATACTCCTGAGGTCAGGTGTAAAATGACTGTTATCCACAAGGCATCTATGGTTATAAAAGGCTTATCTACAAGGCAGCTAAGTGGTACAATGGAGAGAACAGTGAAGGAGCTAGAGTCAGAATGCACCTGAGTTCCAATCCAGCCTCAGATACTTACTAGTTCTGTGATCCTAAACAAGTCACGTAACTTCTGTTTCCCTCAGTTTCCTTACCTGTAAAATGGGGATAATAACAATATCTACCTGGGGCAGCTAGGTGGCACAGTGGATAGAGCACCAACCCTGGAGTCAGGAGTACCTGAGTTCAAATCCGGCCTTAGAAACTCAACACTTACTAGCTGTGTGACCCTGGGCAAGTCACTTAACCCCAATTGCCTCACTAAAACAAAACAAACAAACAAAACCCCCAATATCTACCTCTAAGGATTGTTGTGAAGATCAAATCTGATAATATTTGTAACGCACCTAGTACGTAGTAGGCAGTACATAAATGCTTATTCCCTTTTACTGAGGAAGAAGCTGAGGCTCAGGTTAGGGCAGGCACTTAGCAGCCACCAGTAAGACAGTGTGGCATAATGGAAAGAGCATTTGGAGACTCAAGAGCCTGAGTGTGAGTCCCAGTTTTAGTACTTCTTTAGTCTCAAAATAATTCCCCTATTTGGACTTCAGTTCTTTACTTGGTTTTTAGTTTTTTTCCCAAATTAAACTTTCCCCCAAGAATTTGGAAATTTGGAAAGCATTAAGAAGCCCACATTTTCTCACTGCCCTCCTCACCCCAAAAAAGAAGAGAAAAAATCCCTTCTAACAAATACACACACACACACACACACACACACACATATATATATATATACACACAGGCAAAGCAAATTCCTATATCGACCATATCTAAAAATATATGTCTCATTTTTCATACTGAGTCCATCACTTTTCTTTCAGGAGGTGGGTAGCATTCTTCATTGTTGGATGATAGAATTATGGCTAATCATGGGGTTTATCAGAGTTCTTAAGTCTTTCAAAATTGTTTGGCTTTAGAATGTTGCTGTTATAGACTCAGTTGTTCTGGTTCTCTCACTTCACTCTTTGTCAGTTCATACAAGTCTTCCCAGGTTTCTCTGAAACCATCCATTTCAGCATTTCTTATGGCACAATAGTATTCTGTTACAGTCACATACCATACTTGGTCTAGTCATTCCCCAATGTATGGATGCACCTTTATTTTCCAGTTCTTTGTCACCATGAAAAGCTCTAGTATAAATAATTTTGGTACCTATGGATCCTTTTCCTCTTTCTTTGATCTCTTTGGGAGACTAAGGAGTGACATATTGCTGGGTCAAAGGATATGCAAACCTTAGTATCTGTTCCTTATTTGTAAAATATGGGTGATACATGTCACAGGGTAGTCTTATGAATGGAAGTTGTTATTATCTAGTCCAATCCTCCTCCTCTTTTAAAAAAATTTTTTTGTGTGTTGGTGAGGCAATTGGGGTTAAGTGACTTGCACAGCTAGTAAGTGTTAAGCGTCTGAGCCGGATTTGAACTCAGGACCTCCTGACTCCAGGGCCAGTGCTCTATCCACTGTGCCATCTAGCTGCCCAATCCTCCTCCTTTTGTAAAGTGGAAAACGAAGGGCCAGGGTGGGCTAGTGACTTGCCCAAGTTTACATAGCTAGTAAGATGCAAAACTCAGAACTGGAACCTAGGGCCTCTGATACCTAATATTGTACTCTGGCATCCACAGCTCATCCTAGGTTCTTTGGTTCCAATCTGTGTTGATGCTAAATAGCTGCTACTCTAAGCTTGTAAACCCCAGTCCCAGTGCCCATGGGGACCAGGGACTATCTGACATTTAGAGGGTGTCATGTCCCCCAATTCCTTCCTTCTCAGATTCCAGGGTAGCTCAGCAGCCAGGCTAGGTCTCCTACCTCCTTTACTAAGAGCAGGAAATGGAACTGGTCATTAAAATCAATTAGTAGGCCTAGAACAATGGACACAATTTAAGTTAAAGTTTCATAGAGATAAACATAATTCTTGATGCCATATTGTTCATGGGAGAAAAAAAAGTCAATGGTACAAGTAAAGGATGAGTAATTCATTACTAGATGAGAGATCATGTGGTAAAAGATCTGGAGGTATTAATGGACCACAAGGTCAATGGAAGCAACAGAATGTCAAGAGCACCATCATCCTTCCAGTCACCAGTGGTTCACAACCTGTCTTCTGCTCTCTTCTTTACCCCCACCTCCATATCCAATCAATTGATGAATATTTCCCATTCTACTTCCACAAATTTCAAATCCACCCCTTTATCTCTGCTGAGACAACCCCTACCCCACTTCTTGCCCTCATTGCTTCTCCATTGGACTATGCAATAGCCTTCTATTTGGCCTCTCTGTATCCAACCTCTCCCTACTCCAATCCATTTCCCCTAGAACTGCCAAAGTGATATTCCTAAAGCATGGATCTGACTCTGTTATTCTCTTGTTCAAGAAGCACCATTGGCTCCCTATTGTCTCTAGGACCAAATATGAATCTTCATTTTGGCATTTTAGGCTTGACTACCTTTCCAGACTTATTTCCCATTATTCCCCTCTACAACTCTACAATCCACCCATATTGGCCCACTTGCCATCCCTCACATATTCCCTCCTCTGTGACTTTGCACAGCCTATACCCCTCACCTGGAATACACTCCTTTCTCATCTCCCTTCTCATCTTGGAATCCTTACCTTCCTTTGACATTTAGCTCCTTAGGAATCCTCTCCCAATACCCCCTCCTTGCCTAGGCTGCCTTCCTCCTAGCATTATTTTGTATTTTCCTTATATCTACTTTTATATGTACATCTTTTCCCTGATAGAATGTAAGCTCCTTCAGGGCAGAGATTGTCTCATTTTAGTCTTGGTATCTCCACTATCTGGCACATAGTAGGTGCTTAATAAGTGCTAATTGACTAATTGGTTAACATAGAAGTAACAGAAGAGCTAATATGATCTTGGGCTGCATTGATAAAGGCAAAATGTCCAGAATGAAGGAGGGGATGGCACCATGACTGCATATTACCCTCGTCTGACCCCATCTGAAATTTTGCATTCCATTCTGGGCACTACATTTTAGGAAACACATTAACAAGTTGGAGCTTGTCCAGAGGACAGCAACCAAGATAATGAGGGGACTGGAAGCCATTCCTTATGAGGATAAGTTGAGGGAATTGAGAATGCTTAGTCTGGAGAAAGGAAGGCTCAAGGGGAACATGATGGGCCATCTTCAAACTTCAATTCAAAGAAGCATTTATGTGCCTACTGTGTGCAAGGCACCAGTCATACAAAAAATAAAAAGGACCCAATTCCTGTCCCCTAAAGAGCAGTGTCTAGAAAGGGATGCCATAAACCCAGAGAAAAGTACAATGCCTGGAGTGTGCTTCCACTTGTAGAATCTCTAGTTTCTTTTAAGGCTTAGCTCAGGTTCCACCTCCTACAGAAAGTCTTTCCTGATTCCCACCCCCACCCACCACCCCTGACATTGTTCATGCTCACTCCCTCTTGAAATTATTTTGTATTTATGTGTGTGTGTGTGATATCCCCCAATTAGAATGTAAGGTTCTTGAAGGCAGGAATTTGTCTGCCTTTTTCCCCCCTAACAGTCAGCATCTCGGACAGCTCCTTAGACACAGCTAGTTAATAAATGTTCATCCCCCCCCAAATAACCAAAACAAAAACAATAAATGTTCATTTATTTGAGTTGTTGAATTAAGTATGACGCAAGAAGATCCATAACAAAGGACAGATCCAAACAAGTGCTTTATGCAAATCTGGGGAGGGAGAGAACATCTGCCTTCAACTGAAAAGATCAGGGAAGGCAAGGAGGGTGATGGCAGAATGATCCCAAAGAAAACAAAACAGTCATTTTGCTCTCTGTGGTAACAAGAAACTGAAAACACAAAATGGGTGTCCATCCCCTAGAAGATGACTGGAAAAAGAATGGTACATAAATATAATGGGATATTGTTTTGGAAGGACTAAGGAATATAAGGAATTTAGAGAAATGTGGGAAGACTTGTAAGAATTGATGCAGAGTGAAGCTATTCACCTACTCAAATGGATCTTGGATCTCATCAGTTAGGGAGTTCTTTCCAATAATACCTATCCCAATCCATCTGAGCCTGCCCATCGTGGATCACTCTCATTCATGTTTTCCATGCAGGGGAGGCATCCAATATTTTAAAGGCCTTTCTCACTTTCTTCCAACATTGAGAGAGTGCCATTGGGATACTCTGCCCATTTATCTGTCATTCGTCACATAACCTGTCCATCTTTTCTTTCTGCCTTCTGATTTTTTGATGACATCCTATATTCCTGCCTTTAGTTATTTGGAGGCAGTGATGTTCCAAGTCACTCTTTCATCTAGTAAAATTGTTAAAAATGTTTGTGTTGAAAAGATAAGCCTTTGTTATTATAGAAAGTTTGGGGTCAGTAAAAGGTACAATTTCCCAAAGGCAATTCAGCCTGCCCTTATCCTTTTCAACTCTGGGCACAGCTTACTTTCCATATGAATTGTCAATCACAGACACCTTTACATATGTACACATGTAGGTGTATATATGGACACATGTACATATGAATTGTCAATCACAGACACCTTTACATATGTACACATGTAGGTATATATATGGACACAAATGTATATACATATATTTCTTTATAAACATGTACACATATATTTATATAAGTATATATACATAATATGTGGCATATTATTCTACACATGGCTTGTCTTATATGTGGATATACGTATATCTACATATGTATATGTGTTTTTATGTGTATGTATATATATGTATACATATACACAAAAATACACACATGTAAACAAATTCTATAGAGTATCCAGAATGCATGATGAAATCTGAACAGTAGATATTCTTCATCCACTTGGTCTTTCCTGTGTGGATGGACAGGCCAAACTCTTGAATGATTACATATTTCTTCCAGGAGGCTCTGCAATGTCTTTGAGCTGAATGTAATTGGCAAATGGTCCTCTGCAAACAAAAGCCTCTGTTTGCACCATACCTCCTAGGGAACCCCTCCTTCACATGGACTCTGCTCTGGATTTCCATTGAAGTTGCAAATACTTATAGTGAGCACTCATCTCCTTGTTTTATGCTTCCCTTGATATTTAGTGTATCAGAGATTTGTTGGATGTGTTTATGTTCCAAGGAATGGTCAATTATCCTGACTTATGGATAGCAGACACCATGCTGTATAAGAACCTTATAAGGTAGTGTCTTGTTCTACTGAATGGAAGGCTTTTTCTTCAAAAGTGAGCAATAAGTGCAAAGAGATTTTATATTTTCTATGCTTTTCAGTCAATTTTAAGGGAGCAAAGATTCCTGTTCATTGTTTAACATCACTGCGAAAACCTGCTGGTTCCCCACCATTGTCCTCATGGAGACTCTCAGTTTGCATATAAATGATCCCTATAAAGATTTTGTATAGATGGAGGACTAGGCATATCAATCATTATAGTTGTCAATGTTTTCTTGGTCACCTTTCTTTGGAATCAGTAAGGTCCAAGATTTTCCCTCCATAGCTTTGGTATCTCCTCTTCTTTAGATACCTCAAAAATGGGCCCTTTGATGAGCTCACAATTGCTCTGCCTCCAGTACTGACCTTCTCCAAATGCAAATGCACTTGAACCAGTTTTGTTGCTTTCCTACTCTTTGGCTACCACACTGTCAATGATAACCCTTAGAATCCTCTGTTGAATAGTAATGAACAATCTTAGCCCCACAGAAATGATAATGAAACCCACCTCTCTCCCCTCAGGAGAGAGCAGGCTTACAGATGGTGAAGGCAATGTGTGCGGTCAGACAGAAAACAGCTGTGGCCATTGACTTTGCTTAAATGTTTTTCTTTGTTACAAGGTATAGAAGGTAGGGTTCAATTTGGGGAGTGGTGTTAAAGAGACACAACTAATATAAAAAAACCAAATGACAATAACAGTCATAAAAATAATAAAAGGATGAAAGACAAAGGAAGGCTTCAGAGAGAAGGCGAAGCCTTGAAGAAAGGTAAAAGATTCTGAAGGCTAGAGATGAGGAGTGAGTGCATTCCAGGCATAGGGAATGCCTTGAGCAAATACAAAAAGATGGAAAATTGAATGTTAAGTTTGGAAGTGTAGCTAATAGTCTAGTTTGACCTGATGTAAAATGGAGTGAGATGGAATTGGGATGGAAATAGGCTCATAAAATCATGAGAAGCATAAGGGAACTTCAAAGTTGTCAAGAGCAATTCCCTCATTTTACAGATGGAGAAGCTGAGACCCAAAGATGACTTTCCCAAGGTCATACAGGTAGAAAACAGTAGAGCCTGGGACTTGCACCCAGGATCTTTTGTGCAAAATTCAGCTCCAAATCCAGCATGATGTCATGAGAGAGTTGTTGAGGGCCTTTTTCTGCCAAGCTGAGGAGCGTATGTTAGAGGCAATAGGGAGTCACTTAAAGGTTTTGAGGAGAGGAATGATGTGATAAGATGTGAAGGAATTCATAGGAAGATGAATTTGTCAGCTGTTTGAAGATTGAACTGAAGGGGAGGAGACTGGAAGCAAGGGGACCATGTGAGAGGAGGCTCTTACAATAGACCAGGGAAGAAAAGTGGTGGAGAGCTAAAACAGAGAGGCGATTGTGTACATCAGGAGGACAAGATAAGTGGGGGCGAGAGAGGTTTTGGAGGTTCCTGGCACATAGTAGGTGCTTAATAAGTGTTTTTTATTTATTGGTAGAACAAGCATATATATTATATATGTAACACACACACACATATATAGACACACACATGGGGGGGGGGTGTCTATATGTGTATAAACACCTACTATGTACCATACAATGTGTTAGGTGCTGGAGATACAAAACCAAATATGAAGTAATCCCTGCCTTCATGAAATTTACATTATTTCTGGTTTTGTTTTTTGCGGGGCAATGAGGGTTAAGTGACTTGCCTAGGGTCACACAGCTAGTACGTGTCAAGGGTCTGAAGCCAAATTTGAACTCAGGTACTCCTGAATCCAGGACCAGCTCTTTATCCACTGTGCCACCTAGCTGTCCCTGAAACTTATATTCTAATAGACTTCTATCCGTTCGATTTAATATTTCTGGTGGAGGTAAGCACCGAACACATGGGAGAAGATTAAGATTCTTGGTAGAGAGTGGGGCAGCTAGGTAGCACAGTGGATAGAGCACCGGCCCTGGAGTCAGGAGGACCTGAGTTCAAATCCAGCCTCAGACACTTAACACTTAATAGCTGTGTGACCCTGGGCAAGTCACTTAACCTCAATTGCCTCACTTAAAAAAAAAAGATTCTTGGTAGAGAGTGTGGTCCAGTGGAAAGTACACTGGGTCTGGACTCAGAGGACACAGGTTCAAATCTTATCTCTGAATCCCTGTGTGACCTTGGGCAAGTCATTTAGCTTCTGTAGATCTCAGTTTCTTCTTTTGTAAAATGTGAGGGTGGACTGGATGACCTTTGAAGTCCCTTCTAAATTTAGAGCTATGTTTCTGTGATCAGTAGACAAGATCACAGACAAAAAACAGTATAGAGAGAGGAGCAGATGGAGCATGACAGAGCCTTTCTGAAAACCTTCCCTTAGGGGATAGGAGGAAGAAGATGGTGGAGCAATGAAGATGATCGAGGAGAACAGGGTTATGAAAGACAAGAGAGGACAGAGAATCCTGTAAGGAGGGATGGGTCTATTGGTATAAAGGATCCCAAACTTCTAAGAGACCAAGGAGGCTGAGGGAGGAGAAGAAGCCAGGAGATCATGGGGGACTTTTGAGAGAGTGGTTTCCATAAAATCCTGGGGTCAGAAGCCAGATTTCCAGGGGTTAAGGAGTGAGGGATAAGGAAGTACAAGTAGTGAGTAGAAAGCATTCTTTTTGGAGGCAGCTAGGTGACACAGTGGATATAGCACCAGCCCTGGATTCAGGAGGACCTGGATTCAAATTTTACTTCAGATTCTTGACATTTATTAGCTGTGTGACCCTGGGCAAGTCACTTAACCCTTATTGCCCCACAAAGAAAAGAAGAAAGAAAGCATTCTTTCTAATAGGGTTCCCAACCTTTTTCAATCCCTGTCCCTCTCGAATTTCAATAAGCCTTCTTGTACCCCCTACTTTTATGAAAGAAAATAAATCTGAGAGTTGACCAAGTGTACACCCATAAGAATATGCATATTCAAAAATAAAATAAGGGCAACTAGATGGTGCAGTGGATAGAGTGCCAGGCTTAATGTCAGTAAGACATCTTCCTGAGTTCAAATCTGGCCTCAAACATGTACCAGCTAGATGACCCTGGGGAAGTCACTTAACCCTGTTTACCTCAGTTTCCTCATCTGTAAAAGCATCTGGAGAAGGTAATGGCAAACCATTCCAGTGTTTTTCACAAGAAAACCCCAAATGGGGTCATAAAGAATTGGATGTGACTGAAAAATGACTGAATAACAAGGATAAAATAAAGATTCATTTCAACAGAATAATGCAGTTCTTTACAAAATATTCCCTTTACACCTTCTACCCCCTGGGGGTTTGCATACCCTAGTTTGTAAATCCCTTTTCTAGGAGTTTAGCAGGAAAAGGGAGGAAAGTTGTCTCTTTCTTTAGAATGTTGTTGCTCCTTTCTTCATGGTAGAGACTGTTTAATTTTTAAAAAAATCTTTGTATCCCTTGCATTTAGCCCGGGGATGAGATACAGTGGGTGCTTAATAAACGCTTATTGAATAACTGACAGAGAATCATAGGATTGTAGATTTCAAGATGGAACGGGCCTGGGGTTCAAATCCAGTTATTTCATTTTGCAGATGGGGAAACTGAGGCACAGAGAAGTTAAGCAACTTGCCTAGGGTTACACAGCTAGCAGGGATCTGAGGCAGGATATAAACCCAGGTCTTTTGACTCTAAATCCAGCATTCTACCTGCTACACAAATTGCAGGTTTGGAATAAATACATTGGGTCCTTTGCTTTCATTGTGACTGGAAGGGAGGAGGAAGCATAAAATCACAGATCTAGGGACCTCAGGGGTCATCCAATACAACCTCTTCATTTTCTAGAGAAAGAAACTGAGGCACATAGAGGTTGGGTAACTTGCTGGAGTCACACAGCTAATAAGAGTCTGAGGCAAGATTCGAACTCAAGTCTTCCTAACTTTGAGTCATTTTCTCTAACCACTTCACCACTTAGCTGAGATATAGGATGATAGCTTGAAAAGATAGCAGGGTCAAGGACATGCTTTTCAAGCCTGGAGGAGACTTGGACATATTTAGAGGAAAGGAGGCGATTCATAAGGGAGTTAAAAAATAAGAGAAGGTAGCTAGAAGATTTTCAGTTGGAGAACTCTCTGCTCAGACTCCGAAGGGAGAAGTAGGAGCAATGGGCGGAAGCTGGATGGAATGGATAGAAATCTATTAGAATGAAAATTTCTTGAAAGCAGGGATTGATTAGTTTTTGTCTTTGTATCTCCAGCACCTGACAACATGTATTGGAATAAAATAGGTGTTTAATAAGTGCTTGTTGAATAGAATAGAATAGTAGAAAGGTAGAATTCTACTTCAATCCATCAACCAATAAACATTTATAAAGCGCTTACAATGTGGCAGGCAGGCTCTTTGCCAAGCACTAGGGATACAAAGACAGGCAAAAGACAGCCCTGTCCTCATGGAGTTTTCAATCTGCTTGGTTTAAGGAAAATCATGCTAACTGTTAAAGTTATCTCAAAAATGGAATGGAGTGTCTTGGTAAGTAATGAGCCCATCTACCTCTTTAGAGACTGGATGGCCACTAGTCAATAATGTTATGATAGATGGGATTCCTTTTCAGGTTGGACTCCCTGCCTTCTCTTTCACCACTGAGATATCATGATTCCATGACCTGTCATTATGGGGTCTTCAGTGCCAGCCTTCATGGATCCGAAGCCAAGGCCAGCCTCTATGGACTTCCCAACACAAAACAGGAAACTGGGTGGGTTATTATAACCCATTGGCAGACAGTAGGAAAAGTCATATCTGAATGGCTACATCTACGCTTCACAAATTTGCAAGTCATCCTTGCGCAGGGGTCATGCTAATCTTCTCTGTATCATTCCAATTTTAGTATATGTGCTGCCGAAGCAAGCACTGAATGGCTACGTCTAACCAGAAGAATAAGATAGGTGGACTGGTTCGCTGGCCCCAGGCTGGTCATTGCCTGGATGAAGTGGGCATAAAAATACTTAAGAGTGGCTCCAATTGCCTTAATGCTTTAAGATTTGTAAAATGCTTTCCTCACTAGTCTTTGCAACAGTCTGTGAGATGAGTACCATAGTACAAGAATTTTTATCCCCATTTTTCAGATAAGAAACAATGAGGCTCAATGAGATTAACTGTCACTACAGCTAACAAGTAGCAGAACTCAGACCTGAACCCCAGATGTCTGGCTTCGTGTCCTCATGCTCCTATCTCTTCACTGGACAGAGACAGTTAGGGTGGGGAAAGGGAAGGGACAGAACAGTAGGATGACAGAACCTCAAAGGTGGAAGGGATCTCAGAAGGATCACAGGGTCATAGATTTAGTGCTGAGAGGGAACTTTGAAGTCAATTCATCAAACTTGATCATTTAACAGATGAGGAAACTGAGACCCAGAGAGGCAAAAGAATTTGCTCAACTCACACAGGCAGTAAATAGCAAAGCTAAGATTCAAACCTATGCCCTCAGATTCCAAATCCAGAGTGTTTTCACTGGATAGTGCTAGGACCTGGTCCAACTTCTGACCAAATGCAGAAATCCCCTCTACAGCCTCTCTGGAAAATGGTCTTTTTGGAATACCTGCAGTGAATGAGGAGCTCATTACTGGCCAGGCAAATCGGGGCTGTCAAATGGAGCCTAGAATACTGGAGAGCAAAGCAGGCAAGTCTTCCCAGTCCTCAGCCACCTCCCCCTTGGATGACCCAGTTCTGGTCTTCCTGTGCATGCGAGGCATTGTTGGTCCCTGGTTCCCTGCTCCCAAATAGCTCACGCCCATTATCTGGAACCTCTCCATCACCCATGGCCCAGTGGCTGCTGTGGAGTTCCGGCCCCCAGTGGCATGGCCAAGCCTCCAGCCGGGGCTGGGGGCAGGGGGACCCAGGCTGGCTGCCACAGAGCTGAGTTGAGGGTGCGGACTGACTGGCTGGTAAGGAGGGCTGCTATTGTGTGACTGATAGGGAGGGCAGGAGCGCCACCTTGAGGCCCCCAGGGAAAGGAGATGGCACGCAGCTGAGGGTTAGGGGCTGGGGCTAGGTGGGGGCCGGGGCTTACTCTCATCTGCATCTCCGAACACTGGGAGAGGCCCTGGAGTCCAGGTGTGGTGAGGCAACAGTCCTCTTGTTCTCCGTCCTAGTCAGAACCTGGGCAGTTGTGGGCACAGCAGCTTAAGAGGACAGGGATAATAATAAGCTGGAGGGTGTTCTGAAGAGGGTAGCCAGGATGGATGGGCCCCAAGGCCATGGCATAACGGGATCAACTTGAGGAAATGGGGACTTTTAGCCTGGAAGTATGGCTACGCAGACGCACTAACACACTGTAGAACACACTCCTTGATGTAAAAATAGCCAAACAAGCTTGCATATCCCAAGGCAATAAAGGGGGAGAGACCACCCCCCTTCAAAGTCAGTAATCCCTCCCCCCAAAAAGTTTCCTAATTTGGGATGGAATTGAATGAATAAATAAAAAAGCATTTATTAAGTGTTTACTATGGACCAGGCACTGTGCTGAGTGCTGGGGGTACAAATATAAAAAAAGAAGACAGTCCCTACCCTTAAGGAATTTCTATTTTAGGAAGGAAGAAGGAAATAAGCATGTATCAAATGCCTACTATGTGCCAGGCACTGTGCTAAGTGCTTTACAAAATATCTCATTCAATCTTCATAACAACTCTGGGAGGTAGTTTTTGTTAGGATTCCCATTTTACAGATGAAGAAACTGAGGCAGCCAGAAGTTAAGTGACTTGCCCAGGGTCATACAGGTAGTAAGCATCTGAAGTGGGACTTAATTCAGATCTTCCTAATTCCAAGTCCAGGGTTCCATTCACTGTGCCCCCTAAATGCCCCCTATTCTAACAAGGAAAGACAAAAAATATAGGGAATGGTGGCTAAGGAGGGGTATTTCGGTCAGAGATAATGAGTA
The DNA here is from genome assembly GCF_019393635.1 of Dromiciops gliroides. Lineage (NCBI taxonomy): Eukaryota > Metazoa > Chordata > Mammalia > Microbiotheria > Microbiotheriidae > Dromiciops > Dromiciops gliroides. The sequence continues at coordinate 55,918,214 of NC_057861.1, read as the reverse complement.
GAGCTATAGAGTAATTGATTGACCTGTCCTTTCTGAGAATGGTGGTGACAATTTGATTATTGTTCCCAGAATTAGAGGGAGGAAATGGGTGGAAGGTTTGAAAAGGTTGGTTGGTTCTGTCAGGGAGATAGCCCAAATATGGCCAGGGTATTGCAGTCTGGTGAGGCTGAATTGGGTTAACAATAATGAAATCTCACCAATCAGAAGCCCAGGTCCCTTCTAGACCCATTGGAGGATTCACCTGGTGACCATCTAATAGGAGGCACTATGGGAGCATGTTGGGTTTGAGGCTGCCAAGGACGTGGAAAATGCCTTGAATATAGTAGTAGCTTAATAAGAAAATGTCTGTTAAGTTGAATTGAAAATTCAGGTGCCTGAGGAATGGGGGCTGAATGGGATCCATAGGGGTTTGGAAACCACAGAAGCCTGGGGTTGGAAGAAGTTGAAGACCTGGAGCCTGAGTCAGTGGGGCTGAGGGATCTTGGGTAGAGCCCAGTAATCCAGGTGTTTGGGGAAGGATAAATATGAAGTTTAATGCTGGGTTAAAAAAAAATGCACTGCAATCAACAAGCATTGCTTAAGGACCTACTGTGTGCTGGGTGCTTTGCTAGACAATGGGGATGCAAAAGAGACTCTGTTCTATGGAGGGAAGAGAATATCTACACAAATAAGTATATTTACGATATATTCAGAATAAACTCAAGACAGTTTGGTGTGGAAAGGCCTTTAGGAGCTAGAAGAACCAGGAAAGGCTTCAAGAAGTAGGTAGTGTTTGTGCCTGAGGGGTTCCTGCTCTTCCAGTTTGGGCAAGATAGGGAGACCAGGCTCTCCAAAAGAAAAAGTGATGCTTGAGCTGAGTGTGGAAGGAAGGATGAGGGGAGGATCGAGTGCATGGGAGGGGGCGGTGCTGATCAGGGCAAAGTCAAGGAAGTGGGAGACAGAATTTTGTGTGTGAGGAATGACATGAAAGGGAAATAATGCACAATGACTGGGCTCAGGTTGCCAAGTGCCTTGAATGTCCAACAGAGTTTCTATTTTACCCCAGAGGCTATATGAAAACATTGAAGTTTATTGGGTAGGGAAGCAGCATGGTTAGACCAATGCTTAAGGAAAACTAACTTTGGTGATTGTGGGGGGTATGGTTTGAGGCAGGGAAGACAATTAGCATCAGGGTGAGGGCTTCATGAGCAGAGAGAAGGGATTAGAGTAGGCAGCTAGGAGTTACAGTAGAGAAAGCACCGAACCTGGAATCAAGGTCTCACATACTAGCTGTGTGACCCTGGGCAAGTCATTTAACTTCTGCCTGCCTTGGTAGAAGAGAAGGGGATAAGGACTTATGTAGCACTTACCATGTTCCAGGCACACTGTGCTAAGTACTTTTACAAATATTATCTCATCTTACCTTCACAACAACCCTATAAAGTAGGTGCCATTTTACAGTCCCTCATTTCACAGTTGAGGAAACCGAGAGAAACAGAAGTTGTGACTTTACCAGGTCACAAAGTTAGTCAAAGGCAGATTTCAACTCAGGTCTTCCTGACTGCAGGCCTAGAGCATTAACCACCATACCACCAGCCACCTTGGTTTCCTCATTTGTAAAATGGGGGTCTTAATGGCTTTTACTACCTAGGGTTGTTGTGAAGATAAAATGAGATAGTACTTGTACAAGGCTTTGCAAGTCTTAAAGTGCTACATATATCATAACTATTATTTTTATTATAGAATCAAGAAATGTTATGAAGGGAAAAACAATTGAATGGATATATAGGGTAAGGGAGAGTAAGCCATCAGGTATAAGGATGAGGTCTCAAACTCGATGATGGCCCCTTGGCCACAACAGGGAAGCTGAGAAAAGGGGAAAGTACCACCATGAGGATGTCTACTGGCTATTGTGATATTTAAAATCTAATGTGTGTGGGGCAGCTAGATGGCGCAGTGGATAGAGCACCGGCCCTGGAGTCAGGAGTACCTGAGTTCAAATCCAGCCTCAAACACTTAACACTTACTAGCTGTGTGGCCCTGGGCAAGTCACTTAACCCCAATTGCCTCACTAAAAAAAAAAAATCTAATGTGTGGTTGCCTTACTCCTGTCCCAAGTGTAGGGAAAAATAGCTAAATTAGAAGCTTTAGCACCAGTTTTGGGCAGTAAGCATTTATTAAAGCATACCAGGTATTAGTAAAAAGAGAACACCTGGGGGCAGCTTGGTGGTGCAGTGGATAAAGCACCGGCCCTGGATTCAGGAGGACCTGAGTTCAAATCTGTCTCTGACACTTACTAGCTATGTGACCCTGGACAAGTCACTCAGCCCTCATTGACCCACAAAACAAAAAACAAAAAACAAAAAAAAAGAGAACACCTGGGTCAGAAAGAAAGGAAAGCCTAGCTAGGATCTATGGGAGAGAGAAAAGAAAAAGAGCGGCCTTCAACTACGAGTCTCAGGACAAAAAGAGGAAGTTCTTGTGCCTGTCAGAGCGGAAGCTACCTGCAGGTCTGGAAGAGAGGCAGTGCCTACACCCCACTCCAAGCTAATTGGCTGGTAGCATTCAAGTCCATTGATTCACTGGACTTGAGGGTGGTCCTGTGTTGAGGTCGAAGTCCACACAAACATCTCCCCTTCAGAGTCAGGCAGGTGTGGTTTCAATCAAGTCAACTTCAAGTACATTAATCAGCAAAGTCAGTCAATTCTCAATCAATCCAATCAGTCCAAACCAATCCCAGCTGGGGCCTTTGGGCATTGGCAAAGCCCATTCTTTTCTTACACTATCCAGTTGTAAATGGCCAATAGGCAGTTGGTGATGTGGGATGGGAGCTCAGGAAAGAATGCATGCACGTGGGCATCATATACATAGACGTGATAATTAAACCCATGAGAACCGATGAGGTCACCAAGTGGTAGAGAAGGAAAGAGAGCCTAGGAGTGATCCTCACCATATGCCTGAAGACTGAAGACTGAGAAAAGGCCTTTAGGTTGGGCCATTCAGAAATCACTGGTACCTTGGAGAGGGCAGCTTCCTGAGGTCAGAAGCCAGATGGCAAAGGGAAGAGAGGCAAGTAAGAGGTGTTAGGGGAGATATAGGAAAAATCAACCAACATGCATTTCTAAAGCCCTGCACTCTGCTGAGTACCAGGGATACAAAGAAAATGCAGAACCAGCCCCTGTCCTCAAGGAGCTTACATTTAACTTGCAGGAGACAACACGGAGATAACTTGGCAGATACAGAACACATGGTTGTTACTCTTCCTTTTAGAGGAAAATCTACGACATCACGATGTTGGGGTCCAAGTCTAGTGTGTGCAGCTGTGGCTGCGTATGGAGTAGGTGGACGTGAACCTTAGGGAAAAGGCGCTAGCCACTGGGGAAAAGCCACAGAAGGTGGTGTTCCAGCTGAATCTTGAGGGAAGCCAAGGATTTTATAAGAGACAGAAGTGAGAAGAGAGAATTCCAGGCATGAGGCACATTCAACAGCAAAGACCCAGAGGCCAGAGATGCAGAATCGTGTGTGTGTGTGTGTGTGTGTGTGTGTGTGTGTGTGTGTGTGTGTGTGTGTGAAGAATGGCAAGTAGACCAGTGTGGGCAGAGAATGATGGCTAAGACTAGAAAGGCAGGAAAGGATCAGGTCGGAAAGAGCTTTAAATGCCAGCCAGAGGGACTTACATTCAGTCCAAGAGGTAATGGGGTAGCCCTGAAGGATGATCACTTGAGGGGATGTTCGGATCTAGGGAGTATTTTTCTGAGATGGAAGAGGCTTGGGCATGTTTATAGGCAGAGGGAAGAAACCAGTAGATGGGGAGAGACTTAACAAGTACCAAATGGTAGAAGTACATCTAGGTACTTCTAGGTTTAGTATGTCTTGAGGGGGAAAAAAAGGAATGGAGATTTCAGTGGACTGCAAGGCTTGGTCTGAGTCAGCAGCATGACTTAGCAGTTAAAGCCAATGTGATCTTAGGCTATATTTATGAGAGGTACAGTATGGTCTGAAATCAATGAGGGGGGCAAAATTGCTGCTCTCCTGCTGCTCCGCTCTGTCCTCATCTGGCATATTGTGGCCAGTTCTAGGTACCACATTTTAGGAAAACACTGGTGAGCTGGAGAGGGTCTGGAAGGGGTGGCAACCAGTTGAAGATCATGCCATCCAAGCATCTGTCAAAGTCATTGGGAAAGTTCAGCCTAGAGAAGGGAAGACTGGAGGTGACAGAGGGTGGGTGAGAAGGGAATGATAGTCATCCTTAAGTACTTGGGTTTTTCTCCTTTTTTTAATTAAAAAAAAATCATTTTCTTTCCCTCCCACCTCTCCCTTAACGAGAACAAACAAAAACAGAAAGAGAAATTCTAACAAAAATGCAAAATTTAGGAAAACAAACCCCCACATTGGCCATGACCAAATATGTATGCCTCATTCCATATCCTAAGACCACCACCTCTCTGGCAGCAGTATCTTCCATTCTTTAGAATCATGGCTGGTCACTGCATTGATCAGTTTTTTCCTCACATATTTCAAGGGGGGTTTATGTAGAAGAAGGATTAAATTTGTTCTATTTGGCTTTGGAGGGCAAAACTAGAAAGTTGCACAGAAACAGGTCTAGGGTTGATTGAAAGAAAACTTCACCGACTGAGCTGTGCACAAGTGGTGGGGGCAGCCTGCCTAGGAGGGAGTAGCTCCCCTAGTGCTGGGCACTTCCTAGCAAAGGCTTATCCGGTTCAATGTCCAGAGGATTCTTGATCAGATTCAGGTTGAACTACATGATTTTTGTGGTTTCTTGTGATTCTGGGATGAGTTGGAGGCTAGAGGCTGGAGAGGCCCAAAGAGCCAGAGACTGGGGAGGCCCAGGAGGTCAGGTGGGCAGGCAACAAGCATTTATTAGGCACTTCCTATGTCTCAGACAGCATGTTAAGTGCTGGGAATACAAATACAAGCAAAATAAGAAAGATTGTATCTGCCTTCAAGGAGCCACAGACAACACAAAAAAGGGGATTAAAAGAGAGGGAGGGTGTGAGGGAGGAAGGGAAGAGGGGATGTTGAGTCAGAAGCTCAGCCAGGAGGGGAATGAAGTACGGCCTATCCTTCAAAGGGAATGGCCTGGTGGAGGGACATCCCAGTGTGAGAAGGCCTTCCAGGAGAAGGTGTTTGAGTCATGGTGTCCAAGAGGAATGAAAGCCAGAGGACAGGGAGGCCCCCCTCCCCAGACTGGCCCGAGGTGCTAATGGGCATCATCCCTGCCAGTCTCTGCCTTCAGGGCCCCTCCATAAACCCTGGCTTCACCTCCTCTACCTCTTGGCCTCTGGCCAGCAGGCATTTTAAAGAGACTCTACAACGGAGGGTTTTTCTTTTGGGACACCCAACCAAAGCTTCAGATTAAATGATTTTCCACATCCTGGCCCTGTCCTACGCTCCAATGAGTCGCTCTCTTTGGTGCCCCTCGAGCCCAGTTAGCGTCTGCCTGGGGTCCGGCTTTGTTTCTTCGATCAATTTCAATTTGGCCCTGGCCCAACCTTCACTCTCTTCCTTCCCTTCCTGGGAGAGAGGGCCCAGGCTTGGCCTCTCCTGCCCCTCAGGACTGGAGCTGCCCCTCAGCTTGGGAGAGGAGATAAGGGGGGCATAGTGGGGCAGGCAGATACTGTGTCCCTGAGGGAGAGACTGTGGCCCCTGTCCCTGAGGGAGAGACTGTGGCCCCTGGTGGCAGAAGAGGGGCCCAGTTACTTACTGCCTTTACTCTATATAGTCTATTCCTAGTTCTCCAGGGCTTTGAGATAATCACAAAATTATAGGATTTTTGAACCATCTCTTCACAGAATTCCCATTCCCCAGAATAGAGCCTTGTTCCCCTCACTGAGCCCTCATGCCCCACTGGGCTCCCATCCCCCTCACTCAGCCCTATCCCCCTCACTCAGCCCCCATCCCCTCACTCAGCCCCATCCCCCTCACTCAGCCCCCATCCCCTCACTCAGCCCCATCCCCCTCACTCAGTCCCCATCCTCTGCTGATCCCCTAGCTTCCTAACTGAGCCCCTGGCATATTCTCAAAGCTCCTGTCTTCCTCACTGAACCTCTATCCCCTTTCCTGAGCCTCCTTTTTCCTCACTGATCCTCCATTCTCTGTCCTGAGTCCCCCAGCCTCTTCCTCACTGATTCTCCATTCCAAACACAGAGCTTCCTCCTTCTCTCACTGACCCCCTGCCCCAGCTCCATTCTGCATCAGACTAGTTTTCATATGCCCAAATCAGACAAGGATTTCCTAAGTATGAGCCCGAAAGTATCCTCCATGTGGGTTACATGCTCCTTCCCCTCATCCTCCGCCCACCCCTCCATCACCACCACCAAGGACAGAGAACTCTCTTAGGGGATTCCATTTCCCACTCAGGCCTGGGATAGTTCCAAGCTTACAGCACTCTCAGCAGGGTCCCACCCCCAGAATACAGCCCCAGGGAGAAGTGAAGGGTGGGAGGGGGACAGATCTAAGAAGCCCCCTCCTCCATTCTCCCTCCCAGTTTTCCCACTGGAGTCTCCATCTGGGCTTTGCCTGGCCTGTTTGAAGCATGTTTTCTGACAAATCTTGCAGAGGCCTATTCCCCCCAGAGGAGACTTCGGGGCCAGGCCAAGGGCCCCAGCATCAGATGCATTGTAATCACTTTAATCTTTCAGAAAACAACTGTTCTATGCTGGTCTCCTTAGGAGCCAGCTGGCTCACTCTGCGGATGTCATTACATTGCCACTCTGACTTCTCTAGAGAGTGCCAGCAGGGAGGATGGGAAGGTTGGACAGAAGGGGAGGGACGAGGCCGGCTGCAGTGTCCTTTCTATCCAAAATGTGCTCAGACCTGACTTATTTCAGACTTTCCAAAAAGCCCTGATTTCATGAGCCCAGGAGAGACTCAATGGAGGAGCCAATAGAGGGGCTGGCCTTTGAGTCACCATCCATCCATCCATCCAGAAACATTTTTAAAGCACCAACTATGTGCCAGGCACTGAACTAGGCACCGAGGTGTGGCGAGTAAAATTATATGTGGTTGAGGGCAGCTAGGTAGCACAGTGGATAAAACACTAGCCCTGGATTCAGAAGGACCTGAGTTCAAATCCAGCCTCAGACACTTGACACTTACTAGCTGTGTGACCCTGGGCAAGTCACTTAACCCTCAATGCCCCACCCCCAAAAAAACCCAACCCACTATATGTGGTCGCCCTATTTCTGTTCCAAGTATAGGGAAAATTAGCTGGGGTTTATCATATATTTGTTACTTAGAAATTAGAGGCTACTGTACCAGTTTGGGGCATTAAGCATTTATTTAAGTATATTATATCAAGAGAGTGCACATGGCTCTGAAAGATAGGAAAGCCTAGCTAGGAAATAGAAGAGAGAGAAGAGAGAAAATGGGGAACCCTAGTGGGCTACATCGGCTCTCACCAAGTTCCTGGGCCAAAGAAAGAGCCCAGTGAGCGGAAGCTCTCTGAGGGAAGGGGCAGAGCCCGCCCTAACACACTGCTTAAAGCTAGTTGGCTAGCATCATTCAACTCTATTGGTTCACTGGAATTGAGGGTGGTTCGGCAAAGTTGTGCTGATGTCAGAGCCCAGAGAACAGATCCTCTGTCAGGAGCAAGGCTTTCAGGTGGGTGTGGTTTTGAGTGAGGTAACTTCCTGACTGTGGGCTGGCCTTAAGAAAGGTCAGGGCTGGGGCAGCTAGGTGGCACAGTGGATAGAGCAACGGCCCTGGATTCAGGAGAACCTGAGTTCAAATCCGGCCTCAGACACTTGACACTTACTAGCTGTGTGACCGTGGGCAAGTCACTTAACCCCCATTGCCTAAAAAAAAAAAAAGAAAAGAAAAAAAGGAGGCTCCTGTAGGAGGCTGCACCCCCCTTGAGTTTTTGGTTTTTTTTAGTGAGGCAATTGGGGTTAAGTGACTTGCCCAGGGTCACACAGCTAGTAAGTGTTAAGTGTCTGAGGCTGGATTTGAACTCAGGTACTCCTGACTCCAGGGCTGGTGCTCTATCCACTGCGCCACATAGCTGCCCCCCCCCCCCGTTGAGTTTTGAAGCAGACTGTCTAATGCACACACCTCAGTGATATTCCTATGACCTGGTGTCCAGTCTCCTGCCATCCTGGTTGCCTTCCTCTAGACGAGGGGCGGGGCTAAGCCGGAGTAGAAAAGGTTCTTAACCCTTTTCTGTGCCCCAGATCCCTTTGTTGAAGCTTCTGGAGTTCTTCTCAGAATCTTATTTTTAAATGTACAAAGTAAAATATGTAGGATCACACAGGAAACCATTTATATTGAAATTTTTTTTAAAGTTCACAGACCCCAGTGAAGAATTCCTGCCTGGTAGAGCCATGAGAACAATGTATACATTGTATACATTGTAAAGAGAGGCAGCTCTGCAATCTCATCTCAGCAATGAGCAGCCTGGACCTGTTATTCCAGCCGGGTTCAGGTTTGTCAATTGCTTTGCATGCACTATCTCTTTTGTTTTGTTTTTGTTGTGGAGCAATGGGGGTTAAGTGACTTGCCCAGGGTCACACAGCTAGTAAGTGTCAAGTGTCTGAGGCTGGATTTGAACTCAGGTACTCCTGAATCCAGGGCCGGTGCTTTATCCACTGCGCCACCTAGCCGCCCCATGTACTATCTCTTTTGATCGATGATCAAATAGGCTGCTCACCTCCTGACAAAGAAGTGATCAACTCAGGCTGCAGATCGAGACATAGTTCTTGTTTATGGCCAAGTCTGGGGAATTGTTTTGCTAGATTATGCATATCTGTTTTTTAAAAAAATTGTGTTTCTCTTTCTTTTTTTAATGGGAAGGACAGAAAATAGATTTTTGTTCATTGGGGGGAAAAGCATTTAAAAAAAAAAGAACCTTTGCTCTAGATTTCTTCCAATTTGTCCACCTCCTTTTAGGTATTTCGGTCTGCAAAATAGTGATGATAAGGTTTGCAAAGACCCCCATTACAGAACTTTTGGGAGGGCCAATCAAGCAATCAGTCAGCAAACAATGCTACATGCACTGGGCTAGGCTCTGGAGAGACAAAGGCATTAATGTAACAGTCATTGCCCTCAAAGAGCTCCCTTCAATCAAGAGAGACAAGTCTATTTATTTCGATATATATATGACGATATATATGACGTAGATATAGGGTCGTTGTTCAGTCATTTCAGACTCTTTGTGAACCTATTTTTGAGGTTTTCTTGGCAAAGATCCTGGAGTGGTTTGTTGTTTCCTTCTCCAGATCATCTTATTGATGAGGAAACTGAGGCAAGCAGGGTTAAGTGAATTGCCTAGAGTCACATAGCTAGGAAATGTCTGAGGCAAGATTTGAACTCAGGTCTTCCCGACTCTAGACCTGGTGCTCTATCCATTGGATGATCTAGCTGCCCTTAAGAAGTCATTAGGGTGGGGCAAAGGCACTAGCAGCTGGGGTTGGGGGAAGGGGAGACAGACAAGGCATTAGGTGGAAGGTGACATTTATGCTGAGTCTCCAAAACAATTAGGGATTCTAAGAAGGAGAGGTGAGGGAGGAATAGATTACAGGTGTGGCTGAATGGGTAATCTGGGGACCTGCTGTGAAGACCTTAGAATGTCAAACAGGGGAGTTTATACTAGATCCTAGGCATGCCTAAGAACCATCAGTTTATCAAGTAGGGGAGAATTGGGGTCAGACCTGGGTTTTAGGAAAATCACTTTGATAGCTGAGTGGAGAATGGATTGCAGGGAGAAGAGACTTGAGGTAGGGAGGCCAATTATGACAAGGTTATTACAAGAGTCCAGGTGAGAGGCAGCTAGGTGGCACAGTGGATAAAGCACCAGCCTTGGATTCAGGAGGACCTGAGTTCAAATCTGACTTCAGACATTTGACACTTACTAGCTGTGGCACCCTGGGAAAGTCAATTAACCCTCACTGCCCTGCAAAACAAAACAAAACAAAACAAAACAAAAAAACACCAAACAAAAAACCAAAAGTCCAGGCTGAGACATGACAAAGGCATAAATTAGATTGGATGACTGTATTAGGAATGAGGAGAGCATGGATGAGAGAGATATTGAGAGGGATGAGTGTGTAGAGTTTAGATGACCCAACCAAGGTCACACAGCAAATGGCAAAGCATGGGTTTGAATTCAGGACTTTTATCTGAAATTCCAGCAGTCTCTCCTGTTCTGTCCCCTGGGGGAAGTTGTTGTAGTTGTTCAGTTGTTTCAGTTGTGTCTGACTCTTCAAAGAGCCAGTTCCTGCCCCTCCAGAGCTTATTATAGCCTGGTAGAAGAAAAAAGAAAGCAATATACATGACCTCTATGGGCCACCTACTCCTCACTTGTCAAGGGGTTGGATCAGATTACCTGAAAAATCTGAACCCTCTTATAGACCTTCAGAGAAAGACACCTGGAAGGTCATTTAGTTAATTTGTAATTGGTTGGGGTTTTTTTTGGGGGGGGTTGCAGGGCAATGAGGGTTAAGTGACTTGCCCAGGGTCACACAGCTAGTAAGTGTCAAGCATCTGAGGTCGCATTTGAACTCAAGTCTTCCTGAATCCAGGGCTGGTGCTTTATCCACTGCGCCACCTAGCTGCCCCTCATCTAGTTAATTTGGCCCAAGACCCAATATTGGAATCCACTCTAGAGCCTCCAAATGACCAATTGGAATGCATCTAGCATGGGGATTCTTGGCCTGGGGCCCATGGATATGGTCTCAGGGATGGGGAGCCCACTTCTTTAGGAGGCAGGCTTTTCCATTGTTCCCATGCTTTCATCAATGTGAATCATGCTCCCAACACGGATCATGAACTCAGTACACATCATCTTCAAGAGAGACTGTGGGCTGGAGAATTCACTCTCACCCCCTGGCTGAGCTGGGGTTGAGCCTCTCTGGTTTTAGCCAAGTAGGTCTTTGGATAACAATAAGTGCATTTTTATGTGATTTAATCTTTGAAGGAGCTCTCAGTGAGGAATGTCTTTTACCCATGCAGATCACCTCCTTCTCTACAACTTACATAGTTGCCTAGAGCACTAAGAGGTTAAATGACTTGCCCAGGGTCACTCAGCTACTGATGTGTCAAGAGGCAGGACTGGAACCCAGGTCTCTCTCTACTGCTGCTTTGGAGCAAGACTGTCAGTTCTTTACTGAATCTGTGCCTCAAGTTTCTCCCTATTCAATTCATCCTCTCCCTCAGGGCAGGGACTGTCTTTTCTTTTTCTTTTTCTTTTTTTTTTAGTGAGGCAATTGGGGTTAAGTGACTTGCCCAGGGTCACACAGCTAGTAAGTGTTAAGTGTCTGAGGCTGGATTTTAACTCAGGTCCTCCTGACTCCACAGCCAGTGCTCTATCTACTGCGCCACCTAGCTGCCCCATCTTTGCTTTTTCATGTTCCTAACCCTTAGCACAGTTCCTCACATAGAAGGCACTTAATAAAGGCTTGTTAATAACTTTCACTTGCCAGAGCTTTTGTTTTGCTGGAAGAGTCTTTAAGTGCCCAGTTGCCTCCACTCCATGATGAGGTATCTGAAGAGGATTTTAGTGAAGGTACAAGATAATTAAAATACCCATAATTCCCATGCCTTCCTCTGCCCACATTTCCCTCTCTCTGGCCACCTCCACTGCAGGAGACTTCCTTGCTGACCATACCAGAGATCATGCTCTGGAGGAACTTTTGTCCTGGGGTCCCACTCCCAGGATTGGTGACTGCCTCTTTCACAACACCATTTCAGCATGGTTTCACTGTACTCCTTCCATTACAAACTCCCCACCAACATCCTAGAAAAGTACCTTTTTCCTCCCCCTCTTCCAATTCTGGAACCACAAACCAACCAGGATCAAATCAATTTCACCATTGTCCATGGATGGGGTGTGTCAATCTACTCCACTATGGCCCTACTCATCATATATATAGGTAAAGTGCACATCCTTGGCCACAGCTACCCTAGGTATGGTGCTCTACCCCATTATTATACACATTTCTGATGGGGTGGTACTGTTTTGGGTTTTCTATTTGTGTCTTCCAACAAATAGCTTGGTGCTTTGCATATACTAAGCACTAAATAAATGGTTCCCCCCTCATTCATTTGTTTATTCATTTCCCTTCCTTATTCTACGTCTTCACCCCCACAACTCCTTTGGATTATTAATTTCTTAAGAAAGGAGCCAAATTCCATCCATTTTTGTATCCCCAAGGCTGAGCACTGGACCTCAAGCACAGTAAGGATTTAATAAATGTTTGCTGAAATGAGTTTAAATAAATCTGAATCAAATAGATAAAGTGGTATAATGGAAAGAGACTAGATTCTGAGTCAGAGGACCTGTGTCATTTGTGTGCCCTCAGCCCAGGTATTGCTGTGTCTGAGTTTCCTTAGGTTAGATGATCCCTCAATCACCTTCCCAGCTCTACCAACCTCTAAATTGGGAGTCGATTTTGGAAACAATCTGCTTTTGGGATCAAAGTACCTGGGTCCATATCTGACTTCTGTCACTACTCATGTGACCTTGGACAAGTCTATTAATTTCTCTGGGCTTCATTTTCTTTATCTATAAAATGAGGGAGCTACAGGAGATTGTTGCTCAGGCCCCTTCCAGATGTGGGTCTGATTCTATGATACCGCATTCTGGTTAGACAGTAAGTAGTAAATAAAACAAGGTGATTTGCAAAGAGCCTTGGGTTAGGAGGCAGAAGACCTGGGTTCTAGTTCGGGTTCTGCCTCTGATTCACTGGGTGACCGTGGGTGATTCCCTATCCTTTTATGGGACTCAGTTTCCCCTCCTTTCAAGCGAGAAAGCAAGACTTGCAGGGTCTCTCTCAGAGGGTACCCCCGGCTCAGAAAAGCCTGCCACTCCTCTGTGGCTTGTGGAAAGGCGAGGGCGGTGGCCACTAGGTGGAGCGAGCAGGCCGGCGGAGAAGGAGGGGCGGGCGACAAGTAGCTGGAGCTTCTCACCTGGGTCAGGGGCTGCCAGGGCCGGCTGGCTGGGGAGTGACCAGCCGAAGAGAGAAAGAGCCAGCGCGGGCTTCAGACGCGGCCCCGAGGTCAAGCTCCCCGCGGGCTACTGGGGCCATCCAGCGGCTCTGCGCTCTGGACCCGCTGGGCAGTGGGGGAGGAAGTCTGGGGGCGGTGCCAAGCCCCCGGGAAGAATAAGTAAGCCGGGAGGGGAGCTCCAGCCTCCTCCGGCGTGCCCAGCCATGGAAGGCCCCTGCCATCCAGGGGTCCCCTGGCATCTAGGAGGGTCATGCCGTCCGGCTGTGCGCTGCCATTCGGGGGGGGGGTCCTGTCATCCAGAGGTGCCCTGCTATCCACTGGTAGCCTGCTATTTAGGACGGTCCTTCTATCTAGTGGTGCCCGCCGTCTAAGAGTGTCCTGCCAGCCAGTAGTGCCCAATCGGACACCGCTGCCTCCCGCTCCAGAAGTTTTTTGGTTTTATTTTTTTTAACCATCCACGGAGCCTTCCTGTCCAACTGCATCCGACCCTGCCCGCGATGGCTCTCCCTTGCCTCCAGCCTGGGGCTGGGTAACCAGAGCTGCGCCTCTGAGGCAGGGAAAGCCCCCTGGATCTCCTGTCCGTGACCCCGGCCCGCCCCTTTCCAGGAACCGGAGCCCTATTCCCCCGCCCCAAGCCGAGGCGGGATGCCTGGGTCTGAGCCCCTGCCCCCACGGAGAAGCCACCCAGGAACTGCTGTACAGCGTGGGCCCTGAGCCTGGCAGGTAGGCGCTGGCCCTGCCCAGACCTCTCCCCGTCCTTGCCTCTGCCTCTGCCTGCCCCACCCCCTCCAGAAAAGGGGGGATGGGGACCTTGTCCTATGTGGGATTTAAGGAGAGGAGTGTGGGCTGGCAGCCCCGGGCCCCCCTGCTGGATCCTGGCCCCTTTTCTCTTTCCTCTCAGGTGAGAACATTTCAAGCCTGGCAGAAGCCAGACAATCCTTTGCCCTCAGGCGTTTCTTCTCAAGTGACCTTAGAGGGAAAGTTCTTGGCACTGCCTGATGGGTATCTCTGGGGGTTCTGGGCAGCATTTCCCACTAAGGGAAGAGGAAAGAACATTGGAACTTAGAATGCAGAGCTGGGAGAAACCTCCAATATTGGAGATGCAGACCAAGCACTTTCTTTGCCTCAAGAGAAGTCAATTAACAGATATTTATTAAGTGTTTGAACTGTTCTGGGGATATAAAGAAAGGCAAAAACAGGGTGCCTCCCCTCAAAGAGCATGCCTCCTTATGGGGAAGACAATGTTCAAACAACTAGGTACATATTAGAGAGCTACAGAGTAGATGGAAGGTAATCTGAGAGGAGAAGTGACTTACTCAGGGTCACTCAGGGAGTTACAGGGAGAGTTGAAACTGCCTCCCAGCCCAGGGCTCTTTTCTCCGGGCCAAAAATTTCCAGATGGGGTTTGCACAAAACAGGGGACACAAGTAAAGGGTTTTCGCTTGGTTGGTTGGTTGTCTGTCTTTGCATTCCCGGTTTGGACTGAGGAGAGTGGTGCCACATCTGTTAGGCTGGGAATATTTTTGATGGCAAAGCGGTTTGTCATCAGAATTCTGCAGAAAACTGGAAGTCACTGAGCCCTCCCTACCCCCCAGCTCTGTAGCCAAGGCTGGGTCCTTTGTCACCTTCAACCTATGCTCCCCCAAATAAAAATCCCAAGCTGAGAATTCAGAGAGGATGTTCACCAAAGGCCCTTGTGTCCCTATAGGGCTTACGTGGGGGCTCTGGTCACTGCTCCTCCCTCTCAACTTTTACCCCAATCCTTTCTTTCCTGTGGTAGAGGTGACAGCTTGGGGTAGACAGAAGACTGCCAGTCCTGGGTTTGAATCCTGACTCTCTGGCCTTGCTCGCACCTCTTGTGATTATCTCCACTTTTTTTCCTAAACTATCTCTTGTTTGTATATACACTGTCTTCCCCATTAGACTGTGAGCTCTTTGAAAACAGGGACTTGGGGCAGCTAGGTGGCGCAGAGGATAGAGCACCGGCCCTGGAGTCAGGAGTACCTGAGTTCAAATCCGGCTTCACACACTTAACACTTACTAGCTGTGTGACCCTGGGCAAGTCACTTAACCCCAATTGCCTCACTAAAAAAAAAAAAAGAAAGAAAACAGGGACTTGCTTTGCATTTCTTCATGATTTCAAATGCTTAACACAGTGCCTGGCACATAGTTGTTCGGTTGTTTCAGTTGTGTCCAACTCTTCATGATCCCATTTGGGGTTTTCTTGGCAAAGGTACTGGAGTGATTTGCCATTTCTTTCTCCATCTGATTTTACAGAGGAGGAGCTGAGGCAAATGGTTAAAGTGACTTGCCCAGGGTCACTCAGCTAGTAAGTGTCTGAGGCTATATTAGAACTCAGGAAGAGAAGTTTTCCTGATACCAGGTCTGGCACTCTATCCACTGTGACACCTAGTTGCCCCTGGAACATAGAAGGCACTTAATAAATGCTTGTTGACTGACTTACTAAGTTTCAGATTCCTCATCTGTAAAATGGGGATAATAGTTTATTTACTGCATCCTTCCCAGGGTTATTGGGAGAAAAACATTTTGTTAGACCTTAAAGAGCTAAATGGAAATGGAAATTATTGTCATCATTATTATAACAATCCCAGAGACCATCTTTCTTGATGTGGGCAGAGCAGGAATTGATTCATTCATTCATTCATTCATCACTTATTAGACTCCAAATGTTTGTAAAGCCCTTTGCTGGGAGCTGAGTAATACAGAACTAAATATGACTCAGACCTTTTTCTCAAGAGGTTTACTGACCAATCAACTGATCAATCCACAATTTAAAAAAATTAAGCACCTACTACAAGTCAGGCCCTGTGCTAGGAGCTGGGGGTACAAAGAGAATCAATCTCTGCCCTCAGGGATCTTCTATTCTAGAGATGCTTGCACATATGAAGGTATATAGGAAGTGTATATAAAACTTATATAAGGTACTTTTGGGGAAGACTAGCAGCTGAGGTGGGGGAGGGGGGCGGTGCTAGGAAAAGTTTCATGTTCCATGAGCAGAATCATGAAAGAAACCAGGGATTCCAAGAAGTGGGGGCCAGGAGGTACGAGGGACAAAGAGGCAGCGATGAAAGTCCAGGGAAAGGAGCTGGCCAGTTTTGTTAGAACCTAGAGTCTCTGTATGGGATTAATGTGAAAACAGTCATAAAAGGTGAACTGGAGTCAGACTGTGAGGGCTTTATCTGAAGGTATTTGGAAGGATCGTGGGGAGAGCTCCAGGAAGCCACTGCCTTTCCTCCGCCATCTTGGCTACTTGTGAGGGCTTTAAATGACAGAGAGGACATTCTATTTCACCCTAAAGGCAATAGGGAGCTACTGAAGCCTTTTTTTTTTTTTGAGGCAATTGGAGTTTAGTGACTTGCCCAGGGTCACAAGGCTAGTAAGTATCTAAGGCCAAATTTGTCCTCCTGACTCCAGGGCCAGCACTCTATCCACTGTGACACCTAGTTGACTTTTTAAAAGGAGAGTGGCATGGACAGACCTGTACCTTAAGAAGATGTTCTTGGAAGCTGTGTGAAAGATGAATTGGAGGGGGCAGCTAAATGGTGCAGTGGATAAAGCACTGGCCCTGAATTCAGGAGGATCTGAGTTCAAATCCAACCTGATACACTTGACACTTACTAGCTGTGTGAGCTTGGGCAAATCACTTAACCCTCATTGCCCTGCAAAAAAAAAAAAAAAAAAAAAAAAAGATGAATTGGAGAGGGGAGAGAATGGAAACCAGAAGACCAATTAAAAGACAGTTTTGATAGTCTAGGTGTGAGAGAGGTGATGGGGCCCTGACTTGGGATAGTGGTGAGAACTGGGAAGGGGGGGGGGGGACACATGTAAGAGACATGCAAGTAGAATTGCCAACAGTTGGAAGGTAACTATGTCTGGAGTTAAGGGTGAGGGAAGAGGCTGGGAGAACTCTGAGATTTTGATGTCTAGAAAGTTGGTGGTGAGAGCATGTGAAGGTTGAAGATTATGTTGGTATGAAATAAGGCTGGACATGGATGTTGGAATTAGATCATAAAGGACCTTAAATGCCAGGGTGAGGAATTCATATTTTGTGGTGGCACTGGGGAACCAATGGAAGGCTGCTGAGATACATGATCATGCCCAAGCATTGGGAAGATCACTTGAGCATTGGGTGGAGTTTGAGTCTGAAGGAAGCTACTGATTCCAAGAGACTTAAGAAGGGAGTGATTCCAAGCATGAGACTAGGAATGGGGGGGGGCAGGAAAATGCATAGAGGTGGGAGATCAATCATCTTGTGGATGAGGAACAAGAAAGTCACTTTGGCTGGATTGTCAAATTCTTGGGATTTGGGGAGAGGAGAGGCTGGGAAAAATAAGACCAGGAAGGAGTTTAGGACAATAGTACCAACCAATAGAAATGAGGGCTTGAATCAGTGTGGTGAAGTTGTGAGCAGAGTGTGACAGGTAAAACTAAATATATGTGGGCACCCTACCTGTCCCCTGTGTGTGGAAAGCTAACTAGGACAACAGTTTAACAGTGTAGGTATTAAACATTTATTAAAATATATTAGAGGTTAACAAAGAGAGAACAAGTGTCTCTGAAAGCATAGGAAAATCCTAACTTACCTTCCAGGAGTGATCAGAGCTCCACCTCTCATGAGGTTCCAACCACCAACTCCCAAAATCAACTGACCAAACCAACTGCCTCACACACAGCTTCAAGTTGATTGGTTGAGAGTGGTATCATGCTCACTCAGCAGGGGGCCCCTGATAATATTTTCACAGGAGAGGAGATGGTTAAAAGACTTTGTTGAGGTAGAATTTCTACCCTAACCCCCCACAGAGTGTAAGCTCCTTAAGGGCAGACATTGTTTTGTTTTTATCTTGTGTCTAGTTGTTGTTCAGTCACTTCAGTCATGTCCAACTCTTTCTTTTATGTCCAATTCTTTCTGACCCCATAGGGGGTTTCCTTCACCAGGATACTGGAGTGCTTTGCCATTTCCTTCTCCAGCTCATCTTACAGATGAGGAAACTGAGGCAAACAGGGTGAAGTGACTAGTAAGTCCCTGAGACCACACTTGAACTCAGGTCTGCCTGACTCTATGCACTTCGCCACCTAGGTGCCCTATTTGTATCTAGTACAAGTGCTTAATGTATTTTTTTTTAATTGAATCAATAGGGCTATGGGTTGCCATTGTGATTTTATTGAGACAGGTGATTCCCATATGAAGAGAATCCCTCTACTCATGCAGGTCAACACCTTCTCAGCAATGTAGTATCTTAGGGAATTTTTTAGAACATCAGAAGGTTACCTTATTTGGAATTAAAAGCATTTGGGAACTCATTTGATGCAGGTGAAGGAGAGAGAAGAGTCCAAAGACAACAGCATTTTTATTTATTTATTTGCAGGGCAATGAGGGTTAAGTGACTTGCCCAGGGTCACACAGCTAGTGTCAAGTGTCTGAGGTCAGATTTGAACTCAGGTCCTCCTAAATCCAGAGCTGGTGCTTTATCCACTGTGCCACCTAGCTGCCCCGACAACAGCATTTTAATTGGAATCAAGCCTCTTTCCAAACATTTCCAAGCCAGGCCAATTGGAACATGCTCAGCTCATTTCTGGGTCCACCATTAGAATTTGAAGGCAAGGGCCGTCTTGCTTAATCGTAATTATACACTCAGAGCTTAGCACAGTGACCAAAGTAGGGTGAGCCCTTAATCAATAATTTTTTCATTCATCCATCCATCCATCCATCCATCCCAGGAAAGAGGAGGGAGGTGGAACAAAGTACCAGTTGCCACAGAAAGGTCAAGAAATATGGGGACAGAAAGGAGACCATTGGACTGAGTGACAAGGAGGTCATCAGTGTCTTTGGGGAGAGCTGTTCTGGTGTTGTGGTAGGAAGGGAACCAGAGTTGGAGGGGCCAAGGACCAAGAGAGTGAGGATGAAGAAGAGCAAGCAGAAAGTGTAAATGACCTATGTTGAATTTGGCAGTGATGCCGAGGAGAGCAGTGAGGTCATATTTGGGAGAATTGGCAAGGTCAAAGGAAGGAAAGACTAAAGGAGACTTGAACATGGCTATAAACTTGAGGGGGGGCGGGGAATTCTAGCTCAAGGGAGAGATTCAAGATCTATGAGAGAGGGAGAGAATTGGGGAAGCAAGACCAGGAGGAGAGGGTGTTGAGGATACTAGAGGAAGGGTTCACTTTGCTGAGGAGGGGGAACCTCCTCATCCTCCCAAGCTGGAGGGAAGGATGAGAGAATGGGGGATGGTTTTAAGAGGCTGAGGAGAGTTCAAGGAGTTAACCTCTTATGACATAGGTCTTCTCAGGAAAGTAGGAGGCTAGGTAGTCTAAGAGTAAGGGGCTTGGGGAAAGAGTTGGGGCCCTGAGGAGAGAGGGTTTGCAAACTTTAAGCAAAGCACTTTATTTATTTATTTTTTTAGTGAGGCAATTGGAGTTGTGACTTGCCCAAGGTCACACAGCTAGTAAGTGTCAAGTGTCTGAGGCTGAATTTGAACTCAGATCCTCCTGACTCCAGGGCTGGTGCTCTATCCACTGCGCCACCTAGCTGCCCCCTGCAAAGCACTTTAATAATAATGATGGCTAACATTTATATAGCACTTTAAGGTTTACAAAGAACTTTTACATATATTATCTTCTTTGATAATTTGGTGCTTTTATTATCCCAATTTTACAGGTGAGGAAACAGAGACAGAGAGGTGAAGTGACTTTTCCAGGGTCATACAGTAAGGGTCTGAGGCAGTATTTGAACTCAGTTCTTCCTGATTCCAAGTCCAGCTCTTTGATCCACTCTGCCACCTATACGTTATCTTGTTTCATCTTCATGACAACTTCTGAAACTAACAGAAATCGAGGCCAACAGAAACTGAAGCTGAGACTCTAGGCTTGCTCAGAGTCACATAGCTAGTAAGTGTGTAAGGTAAGATTCAAATCCAAGTTTTCCTGACTCCAAATGCATTTTTCAAGACACTAGGGGAGACAGTTAGGTGGTACAGTGGATAGAGCACCAGCCCTGGAGTCAGGAGGACTTGAGTTCAAATTTGGCCTCAGACACTCATTAGCTGTGTGACCCTGGACAAGTCACTCAACCCCCAATTGCCTCATATTTATTTATTTATTTATTTATTTATTTATTTATTTATTTATTTATTTATTTATTTATTTATTTATTTATTTATTTATTTATTTATTTATTTATTTATTTATTTATTTTTTGGTGAGGCAATTGGGGTTAAGTGACTTGCCCAGGGTCACACAGCCAGTAAGTGTTAAGTGTCTGAGGCCAGATTTGAACTCAGGTACTCCTGATTCCAGGGCTGGTGCTCTATCCACTGCGCCATCTAGCTGCCCCGCCTCAAATTTTTTAAAAAGTAAGGTCACGGGGGCGGCTAGGTGGTGCAGTGGATAAAGTACCGGCCCTGGATTCAGGAGTACCTGAGTTCAAATCCAGCCTCAGACACTTGACACTTACCAGCTGTGTGACCCTGGGCAAGTCACTTAACCCCCATTGCCTGCCAAAAAAAAAAGTAAGATCACTTTGAGGTGGAAGGGAGTTGGGAAGTGGACAAATTGGATTGCAGAAACATTTGAGAGAGGAAGACCATAGTGTAGGCAAGAGTCAGGAGGACCTGAGCTCAAATCTGACCTCAAATAGATACTTACTAGCTGTGTGACCCTGGGCAAGTCACTTAAAGCTGATTGCCTCCAAAAAAATGAAAAGAAAAAAAAAGACAGTATGATACCCTGCCTCTTCAATAACAACTATATGGGAAAAAGCCGACAAAAAAGAATTTTCAAGATTATGATGAGGGAATTTTTGAGTGAAGGTCTGTTTGTAGTGAGACAGCATACATATGTGGTAGACCCAAGCAGTCTAATTTCATGATTTACTCCACTAATGCTTAGCAAATGGAGAAGAGAACATTACTAACACATCTTACCATAAGGTCAGGACTGGATAGGGGAAAATAGGGTTGACAGATTGGGAGAATAGAAGATAATCAAGGGACTGGATATTGCCCAAAAAAGTATGGAAGGAGAACAAGAGTTGGAGGGTTGGTGGAAGGGGCAATTTTTGAGCTCGTAATCTTGAAGTCTCATGTCTCAAGGAGTGATGTTGTCCAAGGTGGTCACAGGATCATAGGCCAAGAGCTGGCAGGGGTCTTAGGAATCACCTAATCCTATCTCCTTGTTTTACAGATGAGGAAAATAAAGAGCAGAGAGGTAAAGACTTGTCCAACATCACTCAATTAAATCCCAGAGTCAGGATTTGAACTCAGGTCTTTTGATTCTAAAATCGATGCTCTTTCCAGGGTAGCACAATGGGAATTTAAAGCACTGTGCCAAATGGTTTCTATACAGATTTATATTCTCTGATCTCAACTGGGCCCTTGATGTTGCAAGGCAATCCTTTCATTACCCCCAGTTGACTTCCTCTCACAGTCTCCTCTTTGGTCATTCAGAACCATCTCTTCCCTCCTTAGTCCTCTAATGTTACTCCTGCCTGACCCTCTCAACAGAAGATCACACCTTCTGCTTTGCTAAGAAAACAGAGGCCATCTGTCCTAAGCTTCTTTTCTCCCCCACTCTACACCTCAGAATCCCTCTTCATCAGCCTTTATTCTCTCCTTCCCAAGTGCAACCCCTCCCCTTGTGCTTCTGGGCTTAGCTCCTCCAGGAGCTTGGCCCTGGGTCCTTGGCTGCTCCCCCGCCCTCATCCTCAGACTCATCTGATCCATTGCACCCTTCCTGGTAGTCCACAAATGTGCCCTGGTTGGACTGGATGGCCTCTGAAGTGTAAATCTGAGATCCTATGAAAACTTTCATGTGAAAGCAGGCAGGGAGGTGAATAAAACCTAGACTTTGAATTAGGGAAATCTGAGTTTGACTCTTGACTCAGATACTTAATATACCTATGTGACTCTGACCAAGTCCTCTCTAAGCCTCAGTTTCCACATCCATAAAATGGGAATAATAATAGCACCTACCTTTACAGGGTTGTGATGAGAGTCAATCAATGTATATATCTATATCTAGTTATATGTATGTATATGTACATACCCACACATATATACACATATAGTGATGTAATGTAGATAAAATATCTATAAAATCCTCTGCAATCATTAAAGGGGCTACATAAGTATTATTGTTTATCATTTTTATGTGACCCTGCCATACCCTGGAGCTGTTTATCTAAATCTTTGTTCCTTTTCTTTCTTTCTTTCTTTTTAAAAATTAAATTAAGGGGGCAGCTAGGTGATGCAGTGGATAAAGCACCAGCCCTGGATTCAAGAGTACCTGAGTTCAAATCCAGCCTCAGACACTTGACACTTACTAGCTGTGTGACCCTGGGCAAGTCACTTAACTCCCATTGCCCCGCCAAAAAAAAAATTAAGTTAAAATTTTTTTCTTTGCTCCTTTTCACAGCCAAACTCCTCATAAGAGTCCTCTGCACTCATTGCCTCCATGTGTTTGCTCACTCATTTCTTGGCCCCTTTGCAGTCTTGTTTTTGGCCTCACCACTTGACTGGAGCCTCTCTCTCCAAGGATTCCAACCATGTCCTCACTCTAGGCTGTTATGATTACTGTTTTTGTTGAGGGAGGAGGAAGAAGGGGGCTAAAGCAATGTTTTATTTCTTTATTCTTTATTATTTTATTATATATTATATTATAAGCAATTTATCTTTTGTTTTATATCACCTCCACTTCCTAATATATCTCTTCCCCCACACACACCTAGATCCTGTATGACAAAAATTTTTAAAAAGAAAGAGAAGGAAAAAGCAGTTTAATTAACCAATATACCAATCCAGTCTGACAGTCTATGCAATATTCCATTTCCATAGCCCCCCATCTTTGCAAAATAGAGAGCTATATTCTCATCTCTACTTTAGTGTTGCTTGGTCATTATAATTAAAGATAGATATCAGCTTTTATTCTCTGTTGTTGCTTCTCTTTCCATTTACATCATTATCATTGGGTATATCATTCCTCTGTTTCTGCCGACTTCCCGTGCCTCAGTTTACAGGTCTTCCCATTCTTCTCTTGTTTGTATTGTTTCTTACAGAGCAAGAATATTCTATCCTGTCTGTATCCTACCACTGGCTTCACCATTCCCCAGTAGACGGGGCATCCACTTTGTTTCCAGTTCTTTGCTACAACAAAAAAATGCTGCTATAAATACTTTGTTGTCCTTAGGGTATGTGCCTCCGCTGTTGAATTTCAGAGTCAAAGGCTATGGAAATTTTGTGTTGCTGTTTTTTGAAGCAGCTGAAATGGTCACAAGATCATCGGGTTTAGAGCTGAGGGGGCTCCTTAGAGCATAGAATGTCAAACCTGCAGGGAGCCTAAGAGATCATTGAATACAACTGCCTCATTTGGGGGGAAACTGAGGCTTAGAAAGGAGATAGAACTTGCTCCAGGTGCTCTGATTCCAAATCCAGGGCTCTTTCTCCTTCTATCAAATGATTCAAGGGGCCTCTGGGCCTTCAGAAACAGAAAATGCACAGATGGCCACGGCTAGGTTTTAAAATGGAATTTTTAAAAATGTTTTTAGATGGATGTGTGCAGTCATATATGTCTTTCTGTGTGTGTCTCTCTCTGTTCCTCTCTCTTTCTCTGTCTCTCTTTTTCTCTGTCTTTCTTTTTCTGTCTCTCTCTTTCTGTCTCTGTCTCTCCCTGTCACTCTCTGTCGTTTTCTGTCTCTTTTTTTCTCTCTTTCTCTGTCTCACTGTCTCTGTGTCTCTGACTCCCTCTGTCTCCCTTTTTGTCTCCAAGTGTCTGTTTCTCTCTCTCTTTGCTTCTCAGTCTGTGCCTGTGTGTCTATTGCTATCTCTGTCTTTCTGTCGCTGTCTCTATGTCTTTGTCTCTTTCTCTGTCTCTCTGTCTTTCTGTCTTTGTCTCTCTGTCTCTGTCTCTGTCTTTCTCTGGCTTTCTGTCTATCTTTCTGTCTGTCTCTCTATCTCTCTTTTTCTGTCTCATGTCTTTCTGTATCTTTCTCTGTCTCTGTCTCTCTCGCCCACCAATTCTCAGAATGAAGGGCCTGTTTCATTTCATTATTTCTTGGTCTGATGTGAGGGTTGGCTGTCAGTGGACCCAGCCTCAGCGCTGGGCGATAATAGGATTGCCGACTTTTGAAGTTAATAGGGAAGTGATGAGGCTCCCACGTATTGGAATAATGATGCGAGGGGCTTAGAGGCCAGCTTTTGTGCGCTGGGGTCCCCATGCGCCTCACCCCAGCTACCAGGGGAATGATGAGAGTTGCGTGAAATTCAGTGTGTCACAAAAGCCCTAACGCCTGTGAAAGGCTCCGTTTTCCATAAATATATCAATATAGAGAGTGCCTGGGACGCATTGTGAGGAGGCCCCACTAATCCCTGGCTCGTCGGCTCAGCACAAAATGCCCACACCGAGCTTCAGTTGGCAATGGGTGTGGGAAACAGGAATCAGAGAATCTCGTTAACTAGGAGTCTAAGAATCAATGAATTTTGGTAAATTGTGGGAATCGAATTATAGGATCTCAGGCTCTTGGAAATCGTAAAAATCATAGAATCTCCAAACCTTGGAATCATGACATCATTTAATCTTGTTAAATTGTACATTTAGAATGATAGAATCTCAGTAACTTAGGGTCTTAAAAATCATAAGATCTCCATCTTTTGGAAATTTGAAATCATAGAATCTTGTTAAATTGTAGATTTAGAATGATAGAATCTTGGTGATTTGGAATTTTAGAAATATAGAATTGTTATATTTGGGATCTTAGAATCTTGGTCAATTTTGATATTAAGGTCATAGAATCTGTATAACTTTTTTGGGGAGGAAGAAGGAATATCTTAGAACGATACAGTATCAACATCTTGGTCTTAGAATCATGATGGCTTGGTAAATTGCAATATCAGAATTATAGAATCACCATGCCGCCAGCACATAGTACAGTGCCTGTGGTGCTTAATAAATGTTGATTGTTTGATTGGTAACTGAAATCTGAGAATCATCGACTCTTGATATTTTGGACCCATGGAATCTTAGTATCTCAGAACTGGAAGTATTTCAGAACTTAGCCCATTCTCCTATTCAGTAGAGAAATCCTTTTCTAGTATATAAGTCAGGGAGGCATCTCCGGTTTCCACTTGAATACTTTCCCATAACAGGGAGGTCACTACCTGTCTGAGCTTCAGTTTCCCATCTCCCTCTCACCCCCTACCCCCAACAGTTCATTCCATTTCTGGACAACTGTAATTATTCCTTATATACATCTTACATCTGGTTGAAAGAGGTTCAACTAAGAAACTTTTGTGGTTATTGAACTAAAATCAATTTCATAACTAATTTAATATCATAATTATTAGTGCCCATGTCTTTCCCCCTTACTATAATGATGACAACTATGTTTTAAATAATAAACATTTTTATTTATAGTTTGGGGTTCCAAATTTTCTCTCTCCTTCCCTTCCTTCCCTCTCCCCTCCCTGAGGCAGTAAGCAATCAGATATGGGTTATACATGGGCAATCATGTAAAACATTACCATATTTACTACCACCAAGACCATCACTCCTTAACATTTATGTAGCAATTACTATGTGCCAGGCACTGTGTTAAACAGTTTATTATCTTATCGGATTCTCACAACAACTCTGGAAGGTAGGTGTTATAATTATCCCCATTTTACAGATGAGGAAACTGAGGGAACAGGTTAAATGACTTGCTCCTCACCCCAGGCCTCCTCCCCCAGAAGCCTCTTACAATCCCCATATCTTTTCAAGGTCTAGCCTGAATCCT
Organism: Dromiciops gliroides; assembly: GCF_019393635.1. NCBI lineage: Eukaryota > Metazoa > Chordata > Mammalia > Microbiotheria > Microbiotheriidae > Dromiciops > Dromiciops gliroides. The sequence continues at coordinate 55,892,488 of NC_057861.1, read as the reverse complement.
GTCTCCCACAAGGGACCTTTTCTCATTTTTCCTGTTTTGAGGACTCCCTCCTCCCCGAGTTACTTTGCCTTTTTTTTATGTTTTTTTTTTGTATTTATGTATCTGTGCCCATTCCCTCCCCCCAATAAAATGTAAACTCTGTGATGGCAGGGAAAGTTTGGGTTTGTCTTTGTGGTCTCTGTACCTGGCACAAAGTAGGCACTTAATAAATGCTTATTGAGTTGAATCGAATTGAAAAGCTGAGTAAGAAAAGATCTGGTTTGCATTCTCCAATGCTCCTGCTCTCATACAGGGGAAAGGCAGGGATAAGGTATGGGCACTAATAGCCATGTTCTGAAAGTGGAGGTAAAATTTGATTCAACTATACAAATATTGATTAAATACCTACTGTTTACAGAGCATTGTGCTCACTGTGGCTATTCTGTTTAGAGGGTCGCCGTTCCTTCCCTCACAGAGTTTGCAGTCAAGTAGGAGAATAAAGCAAATGTACCCCTCTATATAATACATAGCAAATTACCAATGCATAACAGATACAAGGAAGGCACTATGTGAGGTCTCAGAGAAAAGTGGAAGGAACCTTAGAGATTATCTTGTACAACAGGGAAGACTTCCTGGAGGAAACAGTATGTGGGTTGGCCTCATTAGAGGATCATTCAGAAGAGTCTATAGAGGTGATCAAACCCAACTCTCAAATGAGGGGGCTGAATTTGATAGGAGGAGTTGAGTGTGTGTGTGTGTGTGTGTGTGTGACCAAATGCCAATCTAGGCATTGAAAAAGAGTAAAGGCAAGAAAGTGTAGGGTTTATATAGGGAATGGAAAGGTGTTCATTTTGGAGGGGAGGCTTATGAGACAAGGGTTGAAAGAGCAGTGCCAAATTTTGAAGAACCTTTAAGTCAGGCTGAGGAATTTGAACTTTACCCAGTAGGCAATGGGGAGCCACAGAGGATGTGTGAGCAGGGGAGTAATCTGACCATATCTCTATATAAATAAATATTAGTTTGGCAGTGGGAAGTGGGATGAGGAGTGGGAGGGGAAAATGTTTGCTAATGAGGATAAGGGGAGTGGGACTAAAAAGGAGAGGATGGATCTGATACTATGGAAGCAGAACGAATGAGCCCATTTGGATATGAAAGGTGAGGGAAAAGGAAGCACGTACCATAATCCCATGGGGTAGAACCCAGAAAACCAGGTGAGACAGAGACACAGATTTAGAGGGAAAGATACCAAGTCCAGTTTGGAACATGCCAAAATGGGGCACCCTGTGATATGGTGGCAAGAACATTGCTTCTGGAGTCAAAGGACCTGGGTTCAGATTCAGATGCTTATTCCCTGTATGACCTTGGGCAAATCACTTTACCTCCCTGGGTCTCCTGTAAAAGGAGGGGGGTAGGGGCAGCTAGGTGGCACAGTGGATAGAGCTCTGGCCCTGGATTCAGGAGGACCTGAGTTCAAATCCAGCCTCAGACACTTGACACTTACTAGCTGTGTGACCCTGGGCAAGTCACTTAACCCCAATTGCCTCACAAAAAAGGAGGGGGGCAGACTAGTTCCAAGCTTCTTAAACTGTGGGTCTCAACCCCATATGTGGTCACATGACTGAATGTAGGGGTTTCAAAAAATTTGGCAACAGTCAGAGGTTATGTTTACCTATTTTATGCACCCATATACCTGGGGTCACGTAAAGATTCCTCGGGCAAAAAGGGGTCTTGAGCAGGAAAAACTTAAGAAGCCACACTCTAGATGGCCTTGGAAGTTCCTCCCAGCTTGAGATGTGTAATCCTCTTAAGTGTGCGGAGTACCTCCAGGTAGAAGTATTGGGAAAGCAATCACACATGCAGGTCCAAAGCCTGGGAAAGCAACTAGGACTGGAATTGTAGACTTGGAGGCCATCTGCATAGAAGTCGGGGCTGAGAGTGTATTATTATGCCCATTTAAGCAACTGGAGAATGGGACTCAAAGAGGTTAAATGGCTTAACATGGTCACTGGATGTGTCCAAGACAGGATTGGAACCCGGGTCTCTGGGTGCTCTTTTTACTGTGCTGTCCTCTCCTGTGCGCTCTGCCTCTGGGCAGTGCCTGAGAAGAGCATGTGGGGATGGAGATATCTGGTGACCTTGGAGAGGACAGTTTCAGTTAAATGCTCAGGACAGAAATCAAATTCTTGGAGACTGAGGAGAGAGCGGGGAAGGTGGCCACAAAGAGAACCACACAGGACTTATCTGCTCAATTGGAGGGAGGCATTCCAGGCCCTTTCAGAATCTGCCTCCACCCTGTCTTTATCTCAGAAGCCTCCCCTCCTTGTGCGGTCTCACTGAGGGGAAAAGAGGGGAGCATAATCAACAGAGGCTCCCTGGAAGAAGTGGTCTTTCAGCTGTGCTCTGAGGGATCATGGGAGAATTTTGATGCTGGGGGTGGGGGTGGGGGTGGGGGCAGTTCATTCCAAATATAGGAAACCCCAGAGATGGAGAAATACTGGGTGTGTTCAGAGCTAGTCCGTAGTTGTCTGACTAGTATGCCTGAATGGGGCTAGTGTGACGGAAAGCTCTGCTATCTCCCAGAAAGTCAGAGCAGGAAGGGATCTTTCTTCCTTAATTCTATCAGATGAGATAGTATGCCGAAAGCACTTTGCAAACCTTTTGTTGTTCAGCTGTTAAAAGTCTGGTCTGACTCTCCATGACCCCATTTGGGGTTTTCTTGGCAAAAATACTGGAGTGGTTTTGCCATTTCCTTCTCCAGCTCATTTTACGAATGAGGAAACAGAGGCAAAGAGGGTTAAGTGACTTGCCCAGGGTCACACAGCTACTAAGTGTCTGAGACCAGATTTGAACTCAGAGTCTTTCTGACTCCAGGCCCAGTGCTTTATGCACTATGGCACCCCTTAGCTCCTCCAGTTTTGTGTGGTGGAAACAGAGTTAGCCTCTAAGTCAAGAAGATCTTGATTCAAGTCCTGACTCTGAGACACACTGGCTGTGTCACCCTGGACAAGTCATTTCAATTCTCAGTACTCTAAGCAATGGTGCTGACTTGCACTGTAAGGGAGTCTCCTCACCCTATTGTTTCTTATCAGTGACGTCAGACATTTGGTCCTTATCCCTGTTCTTCTCTTTCTTGGGTCTATCTATGATCTTGTTCATGTAGGATCTCCCTCCACCAGGGGAAATCACAACTCATCCATGCTGTGTGATTCTTGTCTGTTTCTGTCTATAAACACTCCCACAGAGGATAGAGTGCTGGACTTGGAGTCAGGTAGCCCTAAATTCAAATGCTGCCTCATACACTTATTAGCTGTGTGACCCTGGGCAAGTCACTTAACCTCTGTCTACTTTAGTTTCCTCATTTGCAAAACGGAGATAATCACAGCACCTCCCTCTCACGGTGGTTGTGAGGATCAAATGAGTTAATATTGTGTAATATTTGAAATTACACAATGCACTAGAAGACTTCTTCTGCATCTTTTTTTTTTTTAAGTGAGGCAATTGGGGTTAAGTGACTTGCCCAGGGTCATACAGCTAGTAAGTGTTAAGTGTCTGAGGCTGGATTTGAACTCAGGTACTCCTGACTCCAGGGCTGGTGCTCTATCCACTGCGCCACCTAGCTGTCCCCCTCTGCATCTTAAAAAATATTTTGTGGGCACCAGGGCCACAGTGCAGAGTTGGGGCTGTCCATCCATCTCTTGCCCCACTCTCTTGCTATATAACTTGCCCACCTTTTCTGACTGTACACTTCCTTGATGATTCCTACAGTGCATCTTGTGTGCAAATCATGACTGGTATTGTGTGTTAGCTACTTACCCTCCCCTCCATGCATCTCTCTCTATTGTCCTTTGCATCATTCACAATTATTGGTCCTCAGAAGTTGTGGTGATCCATGATTAATGATTCTGTAGGACCACTAGGAGAAAGATGCTATTTGAAAGATGGCTCGTGGTTTGGAAAGACCAAAGGACTCTCATCACTGAAATGACCAACCATGCTTCAAAAGAACTGATGATGGGTCAGCTAGGTGGCACAGTGGATAGAACACTGGCCCTGGAGCTGGGAGGACCTGAGTTCAAACCTGGCCTCAGACACTTGACACTTACTAGCTGTGTGACCCTGGGCAAGTCGCTTAACCCCAATTGCCTCACAAAAAAACAAACAAACAACAACAAAAAAGAACTGACGATGCTATGTGTTTCCCCAGTGACTGAAAAAGAGGTGGAGGACTCCAGGTGCAGATGGAGATGTATGTTTTGGACAAGCCAATGTGGCAGATTTACTTCTGTTGAATGTACTTATTTGTTTCCAAAGATTTTTTTTTAATTGGGGATGGAATTTAGGAGAGAGAAAGGGAGTAGTGAAGGTGGTGATGCTTAAAGAAAAGAAAAGAGAGTCATTGTAGTATTTTTTAAAAAATAACAAAAAGGAAGAGAAGTAGGTTAAAGAGACACTGGCAGGCAGGATAACTTTGATAGTAACATGTGGGATTTATTATATAATCTTGAAAAGAAATGCCAGCTGTATATAATGGAGATGCTAGGCATCACGTGTAAGTCTCTTTTTTAATGTTCTTTACATATGGAAATAATGCTTGCGTTTGTCAAGTTAAGAAGAACCCAAAAAAAGTAATAAAATAACTTTTTTTAAAAGATAGGTTCTCAGGGGCAGCTAGGTGGCACAGTAGATAAAGCACCGGCTCTGGATTCAGGAGGACCTGAGTTCAAATCTGGTCTCAGATGCTTGACACTTATTAGATGTGTGACCCTGGGCAAGTCACTTAACCCTTATTGCCCTGGAAAAAAAAAAGATAGGTTCTCGTGTCAATGAACTTGGGATCATTGACAGTGATGTGAAAATTCCACAATGCAATGTAACCCAATCTCTTCCTATTCAATTGTGGGCTCAGTTCATTGTCCATCATCCACAACTTAGCAAGATATATGTACTATATGTAATGGACCAACCCAATGTACTGCCAGCCCAACTACATGCAATAATCTGGGCCATATGAATTCCTCATCCATTTGGTTTTTCCTGTATAGATTGTTAGACAGAGTGCTTGTGGAGCTTGTTGAAGAGACCCTTTAGTATTCTGGGGCCTGGTGCATTGGGGATAACCTCACCTGTAAACTAGAGCACCATCTACAGCGGGGATTCTTAACCTTTTTGGCATCTTGGACCCCTCTGGTAGTAAGTCTGATGAAGTCTATGGACCCCTTCTTCTCAGTCACATTTTTTTTTCCGGGGCAATTGGGGTTAAGTGACTTGCCCAGGGTCACACAGCTAGTAAGTGTTAAGTGTCTGAGGCCAGATTTGAACTCAGGTACTCCTGAATCCAGGGCCTGTGCTCTATACACGGTGCCACCTAGCTGTCCCCCAGAGTCACATTTTAATAACATAATCATAAAATAAAATGCATGGGGTCACAAAGTATAGTGGTTAGAACTTGGGACTTGGATACAGGATGGCCTGATTCTGGATCCTGCCTCAGACACTTACTAGATGGGCAGAGAGGTAGCTCAATGGAGTTAGCATAGGGCCTGGAGTCATGAATACCTGAGTTCAAATCTAGCCACAGATTTTACTAGTTGTGTGAAGTTTGGCAAGTCACTTGATCTCTCTTTGCCTCAGTTTCCTCATCTATAAAATGAGGTATTAGCACCTACCTCCCAAGGTTGTTGTGAGCATAAAATGAGATAACATTTGTAAAGTGCTTAGAACAGTGCCTGGCACATACTTGGTGTAGTTGTGTGACCCTAATAAAGTCACTTCACCTCTTTGTTCCTCAGTTTCCTCATTTGAAAAATGGGGATAATAATAGCTTCTTCCTCATAAGGTTGTTGTAAGGATCAAACAAGTTAACACATGCAAAGTGCTTTCCAAACCTTATGGTGCTTTATAAATTATTTTATTTTATAAATTACTATAAATATTTATTATTATTATTATTATTACAAAGGAAGCTAATACTATTCAAATAGACAGTTCATGGATCCCAGATTAAGAATTCCTGATCTAGAGGAATAGTCAGTCAGGTGTGAGATGTGATCTGCTGCAGAAAACCATCTATAAGAGTCTACCTGTTCCCTTCTTGTGTCTTCATCAAGGTTACCCTTGATATATGCATAGACCCTTCTCCAAAAGATTTTTAAAGTTGAGAACACTGGGCTGGTAGTTGTTGATTTCTCCTCAGTCACCTTTTTCTTTAAAAAAAATGCACATAATCATACTACCCATGGTCTGTGCCCATGAATGTGCCCATCTTTGGTACTTCTTGAGAAATCTATCCCTGAGTACCTTTAAAAGTATGTCATCAGGGGGCAGCTAGGTGGCACAGTGGATAAAGCACCAGCCCTGGATTCAGGAGTTCCTGAGTTCAAATCTGGCCTCAGACACTTGACACTTACTAGCTGTGTGACCCTGGGCAAGTCACTTAACCCCCATTGCCCCGCAAAAAAAAAAAATAATAATTAAATTAAAAGTATGTCATCGGGGCAGCTAGGTGGCACAGTGGATAAAGCACCGGCCCTGGATTCAGGAGGGCCTGAGTTCAAATTTGGCCTCAGACACTTGACACTGGCTCTGTGACCCTGGGCTTAACCCTGAGGGTTAAGTCTTAACCCTCATTGCCCCGCAAAAATAAATAAAATAAAATAGAAGTATGTCATCACCAGCCCAGATTTCCTTTGTGTATGTTTGTTCATGTTCAGCACCTCTTCCTGGCTTCATCTGCACTTCTGTTTCTTCCTATAAGTCATTGGGAAGTAAGGTTTTAGAATCCAAAATACTGTCCCTGTTGATGGGAAGATATTGCATTAGAAATGTTGACGAACTCATTCCCATTTTTCCTCTGTTGGTTGTTCCCCTTCCAGTTTCATCTGAAAGTGTTCTTGGGATGATGATATGACATAGCCAGGTTCCACGCCAAACTTTCTGAAGACTTTTCCCTCTCCAATGTTTTCATATTTTTGTGAATCAGTATTATTAAATATTTTCCATCAGGAGGCAGTATGGGACAATGGCAGAGGGGGGGACCAATATACTTGCTTTGGCATGAAAGGATGTGGGTTTGAATTTCTCTTGTATTATTTATTACCTGTGTGACCTTTAGCAAATCACTCAAACCTCCCTTGGCCCAGTAAAGGCAGCTAGGTGGCACAGTATATAGCATGCCGAGCCTGGAGTCAGGAACTCATATTTCTAAATTCAAATCTGACCTCCAAAGCTTACTAGCTATGTGACCCTGGGCAAATCGCTTAACCTTGTTTGCCTCAGTTTCCTCATCTATAAAATGAACTGGAGAAGGAAACAGCAAACTGCTCCAATAACTTTGCCAAATGGGGTCATGAAGAGTTGGGCACAACTGAAAACAACCGAACAAAAAAAAAATTAATTATCTTCCATCAGGAGGTGGTATGGGACAATGGGAAAGAACAAAGCAATACCCTGGCTTTGGAGTGAGAGGATGTGGGTGTGAATTCTTCCTATATCATTTAGTACCTGTGACCTTTGGTAAATAACTTAATCTCCCTAGGCCTCAGTATCTTCATTTGTAAAAGGAAGAAGGAGTTGTACCTGATGGCCCCTGCAGTGCCCTCGGTCTCTAGATCTGTGTTCCTCCACCATAATGTTTTACGCATGAGCAAATAGGGGGTAGCTAGGTGGTGCAGTGGATAGAGCATTTGTCCTGGAGTTAGGGAGATCTGAGTTCGAATCCAGACTCAGACACTTACTAGCTGCATGACCCTGGGCAAATCACTTAATCCTGATTGCCACAACAACAAAGAAGCATTTATTAAGTCCTTACTATGTGCAAAGCATTGGCATCCACAAAGAGAAAAGTAAGACAATCCTCCATCTCAAGGAGCTCACATTCTAGTGGGGAGACAGCACAAACTGAAGGTTTCAACAGAAAAGTGAGAAGGAAAAGTCGAGTGATCTTTAGGGTACAGTGAAAACGGATGTTCAGACCTCGTCTTTATAGGGCATGGGGAGTGGGGAAGGGATTTTTTTTTAAAGGGAAAAAAAATTACACCCTAACTTTTATTTTAAAGGAATAGATTTACAGTTTTATGTGCAATCATCTTTTTTTGTTTCACTTTGTTATGGAAATGCTTGTTTTATTTAATAAATTAAAAACAAAATAAATTTAAAATTTTAATAAATAAAACAATTAAACCATTCATAACCCTTGGGTGTTTTGGTGGCCAGGATGGTTTCTCTTGTCTCCTTTGTTGTGTCAGCTCTTTTAGACCAGCTAAACTCCAAGAAATGTTGATACTCAGAGTCAATGTTTTGACAATTGTCCATTACCCATTTTTCGGCCAACCGCTTATTTAAATAGGTCAGGCTGGACTCCTATAATTGCACTAGTCCCATCTTCCTGTTGTTATGTTATGTTATGTGGCATTGATTTTGACCTTTGGTCTAACAAGTCAGAGGTTTGATGACAAAGAGGCAGCTGGTTCAAAAATATCTCCGGCAGTAACCAATAATTTTCTATCTTTTAAAATATAGCCAATTTCATCTTTTGTGATGTTATTTAAGGCCAGCACCTCTCATGACCCTGTGTTCATGAAATGCTTGTTTTATTTTGGCATGTATTAAGTTCAGAATAGAGACTATTTTAAAACCAAAAAGAAGAAAGTACTTATAACATTCTACTACAAGGATCTGGCTAAATTTACAAGTTGTGGCCTCTAATATTTTGAGATCTCAACTCGTTTTTCCCAATATAATTTTCCCCATCTCTCCTTGTGCCCACATTCTTATTAAAGTTCCTCAGCATCAAGGTATAGGCTGATTTGGTTGGGAGAATCTCATCACTGGTTTTGGAGTCAGGGGGCCTGGATTCAAATCTTGCCTCTTATTCTTAATACCTGTGTGACTTTGAAGAAATCCTTGCTTGAATCTTCTCCGGCCTTACTTTTCTCATCTGTAGAATAAGAAGGCTGAACTAGATGGCCTCTGAGACCTTTCTGCTCTAGAGAGATGATTTTATGATTAAATCCATGGGAAAATGTCTCTACTTACTCATTCTTTGCAGCGGGGGTTGGCACATGAGCTATTATTGTCTTCACAGTGGGCCCCTTGCCTTGACTCCTCACAATCACTGAAAGTATTGACCAAGGATCTCACAAAATCCTGTTTTTTGTTGCCTTTGAGTGCCCAGTGAAACTGGTACCACCAATTCCCTTCTTCCTCTCTCCAAGGAGAACCTATGGTCTTGCTTTCCATATAACTCAGTGTCTTTGTCTTCTGGTTTCATGGACAGTGAGAATGTCCATATGGTGGTAGGTCAGACTCCTTTAGCTCTATATTGACACGTTGGTCAATGTTCAAAGACGATGAATTTAGATTATTAAGGGGCTATCAAGGTATGTTGGAGAGAACCCTGGACTTGGAAACAGGAGAAACCTGGGTTTGAATCCTGGCAGCAGTATTTGTAAGCTGTGTGAGCATGGGGCAGTGGGAATAGAGGAGTTCAGGACTGGGGTCAAAGGACCCGAGTTCAAATCCCAAATCTGCAACTTACTCTCTGGGTGACCTTGGCCAAGGTACTTTTCCCCTTGAGGCCCAGATTTTACCTCTGTAACATCAGGGGATCCAGGGCAGCTAGGTGGCGCAGTGGATAGAGCACTGGCCCTGGAGTCAGGAGTACCTGAGTTCAAATCCGGCCTCAGACACTTAACACTTACTGGCTGTGCGACCCTGGGCAAGTCACTTAACCCCAATTGCCTCACTAAAAAACAAAACAAAACAAAACAAAACATCAGGGGATCTGACTAAATGGCATCTGAGGTGCTGTCACCTTACAGAAATCACTGACGCTCTCCAAGTTTCAATTTCCTCTTCTGTAAAATGGGAGCGATCATTCTTGTACTATCTACCTAACAGGCTTGTTGTGAGGAGAGCATTTTAAAAAGTTTTATTTGGACCTAACCTGTCATTTCATTCATATAACAAACTCTCAGTGAAGAAACTCCCTGGACCAGGGCAGGGGGTACTTACCCACTCTGCCAATTTAAGGTTTTAGGGAGTTACCTGGAACCCTGGAAAGTTAAGTGACTTGCCCAGGGTCACATGGTATTTGTTAGAGGCAGAACTTGAACCCAGGTCTTTCTGATTCCAAAGTCAGCTCTCTTAAGAGAGCTGCCTCTTAAGAATCTTAAATGTCTCTATAAGGGTGAGATGCTGCTGCTGCTGCTGCTACTGCTGCTGCTACAACCAACAAGTTAATATTTACATACTGTCTAAAATCAGTGTGATTCCTAGTCCTAAGGGACCTTACTGTCAGAAATGGAAAACTCTTAGAACCCAGGATGTCAGGGCTGGGAGGGCTCTTAGAACCCAGGATGTCAGGGCTGGGAGGGCCCTAAGGATATAGACTGCCAGAGCTGAGAGAGACTTTGGAAAACAAAATGTCAGAACTAGGAGGGACCTTAGAACATGGAACACAGAAAGTCAAAACTCAAAGAGACCTTTGAAAATAGCATCTCAGAGCAGGAAGGGGCATTAGAACACAGGATCTTAAGAACTATTATGGCTCTTGTCTCCATGGTCAGTCCTGAGTAGTATGCAGCAAACAGCATGCCCAGGATGTGTAATTAAAGACAGAAAGTCGGGCCACCAGGGCCAGGTGGCTGACAGAAGACAGGTTGCCTCTCAGGCCTGTTAAGACGTGGACAGTGTCTGACATTTCTCTGACAGCTGTACGTTGGAGGGAGCCTGCCTTCCCCCTCCCCCTCTCAAATAAAATGCTTTTTCAGGATCTTATAAAAGAATAAATTTGTTAAGGGACTGTTATTGATTGACGCCAGACACAGGGCTGGCATGGTCTCCTGCCGTGTCTGCTGGAAGTTAGAAGTAGATGGGGCCTGGGAGTCAGGAGACCTGGCTTCTAGTCCCAGCCCTATTGTTTCCCCAGTGATTGAATGTGAGAGAGTGATTTTCCCCTCTCTGGGCCTCAGTTTCCTCATCTGTTAAATGAAGGGGTGGGATCGGATAGTTTCTAAGGTCCCTTACACCTCTCAGAGGTCTAGTGTCCAATTCCATTCTCTGAGCTGTGTAATTGATGCGATGGGGAAACCAGAGCAAGCTATCGGCTTTGTGCGAGCTTCTCACTTTCAGCAAGATAGACACAAGGCATTTAAGAACAGAGATAGAAGGGAGATGGAATAGAGAAGAAAGAGGATCCGGAGAAAGGGGACAGGAGAGAAGGGGGAGAAGAGATTCAGGAAGAGAGGGGGAAACATGAATATTGCAGGGAGGAGAGATGGGGAGAGGGGAGAGGGAGGGAAAAGAGACAGGAAGAAAGAGAGGGGGAAGAGATCCCAGAAGAGAAGGGAGATGGGGGAAGATAGAAGATGGGGTGAGGAGAGAAGAGAGATGGCAGATGAAGAATGGAGAAAAGGGAGAGAGGGAAGATGTGGGAAGGCAAGAAAAGAGGAAAAGGTAGGTGAGGGAAAGAGGGAGAGAGAAAAGGGGGAAGAGAGAGAAGGAAACAGAAGAGAAAGAGAAGAAAGGAGGCAGAGAGAGAAGCAAGAGAAAATAAAAGGAAGGAGGTGAGAGAGAAGAAAGAGAGAGAGTCAGCAGACCTCACTGGGAACTCTGATTGCTCGCTCTCTCTCTCTGGTTCTCTCTTTTTTTCGTCCTCAGATCAAACTGAAGGAGATCTTTGAAAGCTGCTCCGAGGTTGCTCTGATCCCGGAGCTGGGGATGGGACAAGAGCTGTGTGACAGGTAATTAGTGCATAAGCCAGACCTTCCCCGGGACGTTGGGAGTCCTTAACCTATGTCGGCCAGCCTCCCGGCTGCTGCCATCTACCACCAGGACACAGGGGACTCTGCCTCGGGGGACACGCTCCCACCTTTCTTCACCCTGGAGGCAGGTCCCCATCAATCCAAAAAGTCAGGCTGCTGGCTCCCCCTCCTCCCCCCACTGGAATACCAAGCACGTTTGATGCCTTCCCTGTCCCCCGTCAGAGTGGGCCCTGACCCTTCCCTGTCAGCTCCCTCCCCACCCCCACGCTCCCCCCATTTCCACCACAGCTCCACACAGTGGAACCATTGGCAGCTGGAAAGTCTGGGTTTGAGTCTCTGCTCTGCCTTTCATTTCTATGTGACCTTGGACAGGTCAAGGCCCATCTCATCAGCATCCTTGGCCACAGCTGGAAAAGGAGGGGTCAAACCACATGGCCCTCTCTAAATCCATGTGATCTTCTGAACCCCCCCCCAAAAACCCACTGTCTTCTGGGAGGCTTTCCTCAACCCTGGCCCACCCTGGCTCCCAGCCAGTGTGACTCCCCCAGTTACCTCCTAAATCCCTTCTTGGAGAAACCTCAAGGCAAGTGAGTATCATGAATGAGATGGGAGATATCAAGTTTAAAACTCTGAGCCTACCACTAATTTGCTACGTGATCTTCAGCAGTTTTTGACTCTCTAGGTCTCAGTTTCTTCCTCTGTCAAATGGGGAGAATAATCTTTTCATGTGAGCAAGCACTTTTTTCTTTTTTTTCTTTTTTTTTTTTTGCAGGGCAATGAGGGTTAAATGACTTGCCCAGGGTCACACAGCTAGTAAGTGTCAAGTGTCTGAGGCCAGATTTGAACTCAGATACTCCTGAATCCAGGGCTGGTGCTTTATCCATTATGTCACCTAGCTGCCCCCAGAAAGCACTTTTTAAAAAATCAAAGCTTGGAAAAAAAACAAACAAAAACAAAATAAACAAAAACCCCCCCCCCCAAATCAAAGCTTGGAGCAGCTTAGGTGGTGCAGTGGATAAAGCACCAGTCCTGGATTCAGGAGGACCTGAGTTCAAATCTGCCCCAGACACTTGCCACTTACTAGCTGTGTGACCTTGGGCAAGTCACTTCACCTTCATTGCCCTGCTCCCCTCCCCCCCAAAAAATCAAGGCTTTGTCTAAGAGGAATAATGGACCTACTGCTGGACTTTGGGTCCGGAAAACCTGAGTTGGAATCCTCTCTCTGGTACTTCTAAGCACCAGCAGAGCTATTGCCTGGGTGTGACCTGGGGCTGTGGTCTCCAGCATCTAGTTTTCTCTGCCTCTGTCTTGCTCTCTCCCTCTCTGTTTCTCCATCTGTCTTTCTCTCTGTGTCTCTGTGACCTCATCAGCTCCCATTGGTGCCATTATCATCTCTAATCAGATTACCCAGAAATCTACAAAATCCAGCCCTCAACTCAGTCTTGTACTTCAGTCCCACACCACCAACTGCCTGCCATACATCTCCACCTTGATGTCCCCCAGGCCTCACAGACCCAACTTGTCTAGCACAGAACTCATCGCCTTAATTAACGCTCCTTATCAGAGCCAACTACGTCCTCCCCAGCCACCCCTCTTTCTTACTTCTCTATTTCTGTGCCTTGTACATAGTAGGCACCTAATAAATGGTTGTTAAAGGGAATTGTTGGATCTTCAACTCTCCTTCCCACCTTTTCCCTCCCCCCCTTTCACACTGAATCAGTTGCCAGGTTTTATCGATTCTTCTTCCACCATAGCATACACACACATAAATACACATATCCACACAACATAAATGCACATACACATGTGTACATATAAACATATGATATAAACATGCATGCATGCATATACACATAGAACACATGGATACACGCACAGAGCTATTATTTCCTTGGAGCCTCACATTCCTGACTCTAAGCTCAGCCCATTGTCCTCCACCCCAAGCTGCATTAGGCCCCCTATTACTATATGATCCAATGAGTCAGAGGCTGACTCTCTATGTAGACTTGGCTGAGGTAGGGCTTGGCCTCTCTGTTGCCTCTTTCTGGCCCCATCCCCTTCATTAATCCCCACCCCCTTTACCTCTTGCAGGCTGGTGGAAAAGGGTTTCTACAGTGAGTATGGCATCTCTTCTTGGGTCAAGCAGATCCTGGAAGTCTTGTCAGTAGGGACAAAGCTGCCATGGTCCCCTTTTCCACTGAGGGATGGAACCAACTTTCTAGCACAGAGAGGAGGGGGAAGGCTGGGCTGGGGCTGGAGGGGGAAGAGGGAGCCTGGCCCCCTGGGGGGTTTGTTAGGACCTCAGGGAGAGTGTATTGGGAGAGAGCCTGGACCAAAGTAATCAGCCCTGTAAAGAATGGATTCCCACAGGCAGCAAGGAAGTGGACCCTTCCCATCCCCAGAGGAGCTGGTCTTATTGTTACAGCAAAAATAACGGCTCCCATTTCTATAGTATTTTCTAGTTTACAAAGCCCTGTCAACACTATGAGGCAGAAAGAGCAATCACTATTATACCAATTACAGATAAGGAAACAGACTTAATAAAGGAAAGGGACTTGTCCGAGTTAGCAAAACTTTCTCTGTGGGATTACCTTTAAATCCAGTTTGTCTATCATGATGGTGGGGGTGGGGGGTGGGCTGGGTGGCCACTTAGCTATAAGATTTCGATCTGAAAGGGTCTTTAGAATGTAGTCTGTAAGAACTATGAGGTCTCTTAGAACACATAATAGCAGAGCTGGAAGGATCCTTAGAACACAGAGTGTCAAGGCTGGGAGGGTAGGATGTCAGAGCTAGAAATTTCAGTCTTGAGTGAGGGGATGTCATCTAGTAAACTCCTTCATTTTACAAATGAGGAAACTGAGTCCCCAAAAGAAGTCACCTACCCAAGAAAAAACAACTAGCAAATAAAAAGAGGGGGTTTGAACCCAGGTCCTTTGACTGCATCCTTGCATGTGAGAAAGCACTTTTTAAAAAAGCAAAGCTTGTTCTAAGAGAAATAATGGACCGACTGTTAGACTTTGGATCTGGAAAACCTGGGTTCAAATCCTATCTCTGTTACTCTTCCCCACTCTGCCTTTCCCAGGATAGGTAGTCGAGTGCATTTACAATTCCAAGAAGGACTGGACTATATGTTCTTTCCACCTAGGATTCTTGCGGGGTTCAGGAAGCTGGGGATCCTACTCTTGACCATAACCCACTTTCTCCAGACCTCTAGTCTGTGTCTGGGAGACACAGAATCCCAGAATGTCAGAATTCAAAAGCATCCCCTAGTCCAACCCAGACCTGAAGGATTTGCTTCTCTGAAATATTCCTGACAAATGATTGATCACTCAGCTTTCTCCTGAGCACTTCTGATGAGGGGGGAGGGATGGGGTCCTGGCTCTTGGAGGCTGCCCATTTCACTTTTGGCAAGCTCTGACTGATAGGGAGCTTTTTCTGACCTCCAACATAAATCCAACTCTGATTCTACCCTCCTGGAGGCAAGTTGGCTCCCAGAATTCATCTTCCATGTGATAACCCTTCAAATACTTGAGCCTCTTCTCCCTAAATCTTTTCTTCTCCAGGCTAAATATCCCTATTTCCTTTGACTGATCTTCACATGACCCAACCCAAAGTGATTTACCATCCTTACTGCTGTTAGACATTCCCCAGCTTACCAATGTCTTTCCTTCATTCTTTTTTTTTTTTTTTTGGTGAGGCAATTGGAGTTAAGTGACTTGCCCAAGGTCACACAGCTAGTAAGTGTTAAGTGTCTGAGGCTGGATTTGAACTCAGGTACTCCTGAATCCAGGGCCGGTGCTTTATCCACTGTGCCATCTAGCTGCCCCATCAATGTCTTTCCTAAAACATGGCCCTCAGAATTGAACTTCCCACTCATATGGGGTTGGACTAGGGCAGAATACAGTGGGACCGTTCCCCCCTCTTTATTCCTAGAAGCTAAGTTGAGAGCCTGGGAGTAGAATCCTGGCTCTAATATTTATGAGCTGTATGACCTTGGTAAAGTCATTTTCCTTTTCTGAACTTCCATTTCCTTACATGTGAAATGGGATCAATAATACTGTTCTCAGAACCTAAAAGCATCTAGAGCAGAAAGGGACCCCAGGAAATGAGATTCCTCATTTCCCAGCAAAGGATACAGAGGCCCAGTTTCCTAAATGAGGACCTGCCAAGGTCACACAGATGGGGGAGTAGCAGAGTCAATATCTGACCTCACATCATCCTTGAATCTCTCTCTCTCTCTCTCTTTTTTTTTTTTGGCAGGGCAATGAGGGTTAAGTGACTTGCCCAGGGTCACACAGCTAGTAAGTGTCAAGTGTCTGAGGCTGGATTTGAACTCAGGTTCTCCTGAATCCAGGGCCAGTGCTTTATCCATTGCACCACCTAGCTGCCCCCATATCCTCGAATCTCAATCCAGAATTCTTTCCATGACGCTGTGCCGCCTCTAGGTAAGGAAGCTGTTGTAGTACAAGTGGGTGGTGATGAGTGAGGGCCTGTACTAGGATAGCAGAGAGATGGATGGATGGATGGAGAGTCAGATGGACAAAAACACAGACAAAGCATTTATTAAGCACTTACTGTTTACCAGACACATAGTACTGATATAAGCAAGGAAGACAGTCCCTGCCCTTAAGGAGTTTATGTTCTAGTGGGGAAAAAAAAATAAAGGAGACTTGGAAACAGTGGGGATGAGGGTGGGGTGATGGTGGGAAGTTACCTATCAGAGGCCAGAGGACAGGTTTCCAGGGAAAAGTCCAAGTTTCAGGACAGAGGAGGAGGTAGGGGTGACAGCCAGAGTGGAAGTGACATGTATGAAGTTGGTAGCCGAGATGTGGTTGCAGTGGGGTAGAATGAAGAGGAGGAAAAAGACGTGAGAGGTGTTGGGGGGAGGGAGAGTGGAATACGATCGGTTACCAGCTGTGAAAGTTGAAGGCCGAGGCTCGGTCAAGGATAACCCGCAGGCTGTAGATGTGGAGCTCATCAGGATAACTGGGGCTGACCCTTCTGCTTCACTCAGTGGCTCATTAACCAGACATCAGTGAAAGTCGGGCGTCTCCATCCCTCAGTCCGAGGTGAAGAACACAGGCAACTCAGGTGCTAAAGACAATCTGTATCCTGGCCTTGAGGGTGAACTTCAGACCTTTACATCAACCCAGGGTAGAAATAACCACACAAGAGACAGATCATCCAGCCGAGGTGGAGGCCGAGTGTGGTGTTGAGTAACGCCAGAATCCAGTCTCTGAAAACCCTTTCCTCGACCCCCTCCGTGGACCTCAGCCTATCAAAAGGTCAACATCTTTATTCAATAATGATCTTAATGGGGGGGGGGGGGGCAGCTAGGTGGCGCAGTGGATAAAGCACCAGCCCTGGATTCAGGAGGACCTGAGTTCAAATCCAGCCTCAGACACTTGACACTTACTAGCTGTGTGATCCTGGGCAAGTCACTTAACCCTCATTGCCCTGATGAAAACAACAACAACAAACAACCAAACAAAAAACAAACAAAAAATGATGATCTTAATGGCACCAGCCTATGATGAGCTATATCTGGGTTACTGTCTGAGGACCAACCAGCCTGAGCAAGCTTGGGAAGGCTTCTCTGCAGGTTGGCTGGAGAAGGTGGGATCTCCTTGATGAGGCACTCCCTCCAGTGATGCAGATAGCAGCCTATCCATGGCCCCTCTTCCTCCAGGATGACTCCTGCCCCTGTTTCCCTGGAAACTCACCCAGTCTTCCCTTCTGGGCATCTCCCTCTCATTCTTTTAACATTGTATATATCCCAATAGAGCACATGGGCTGTCCCACCAATTATTCCTCCATCTCCCCATTTGATGATTGCACCTTCTTTTCTCTCTGACACCATCCTTTACCTTGCTTCTCTTGTATGATTCTAAATTTTTAAGGGAACTGGATCTGAGGTTTCATGAGCATAAGAAACTTCCTATAGAGAATCTTCCTCTTCAAATAATACTTGGCTTCAGCTCTGCAACCAAGAGTGTTCCCTGGCATGTGCCCAGGGTGGCCCAGCTGATATGTGTCATAGGTGGGATCCACTACTCCACACTTCTTTTCTCTCATTCGTTCTTACTTAGTAACATGTTCCAGCCTATTCAGGGAATTTGGGTTTTTGTTTAGGGTTGGGAATGGTCTTTTCGGGGTGGGGGGAGAGTAAACCTTGAAGACCTCAGGAGGAGGGGTCACACACCAACATAATTACTGATTTTTTAAGTAATTTCCCTTTCTATAATAATTTCAACAGTGCTTTGAGGTTTGCAAAACAATTTCCTCCCCAAAGCCTAGTGAGGTAGGCTATATTACCATTCCTGTTTTATAGAACGAGAAACTGAGGCTCAGAGAGGCCATGTCATTTGTCCTGGGGATCATGCATTAAAAATGGGGTGGCTAGGTGGCTCAGTGGATAGAATGCTGGGCCTGGAGTCAGGAAGACTCCTCTTTGTAAGTTCAGATCTGGCCTCAGACACTTACTAGCTGTGTGACCCTGGACAAGTCATTTCACCCTTTGTTTCAGTTTCCTCATCTGTGAAATGAGCTGGAGAAGGAAATGGCAAACTGCTCCAACATCTCTGCCAAGAAAACCCTGGATCAGTCAAGAAGAGTCAGACCCGACTTTAAAACAACTCAACAGGGGCAGCTAGGTGGCGCAGTGGATAGAGTACCGGCCCTGGAGTCAGGAGTACCTGAGTTCAAATCCAGCCTCAGACACTTAACACTTACTAGCTGTGTGACCCTGGGCAAGTCACTTAACCCCAATTGCCTCACTAAAAAAAAAACAAAACAAACAAAAAACAACTCAACAACAAACATGTATTAAAAGTCAAATTTCTTGAGGACTTACATTGATGATAACAACTCACATTTGCATAGCTCTTTATGAGTTGGAAGGCTCTTCCCACCCTAATCTCTCCTACCTTTCTCATCTTTTTTACATTCAACTCCCCTCCATGCACTTATAATCCAGCTAGACTGCCCTACCTATCTTTTTTTGGCGGGGGGGTGGGGGGGTGGGGGGGTGGGGGGGGTGCCGAGGAAGCAGGGCAATGAGGGTTAAGTGACTTGCTCAAGGTCACACAGCTAGTAACTGTCAAGTGTCTGAAACCAGATTTCAATTCAGGTCCTCTTGAATCCAGGGCCAGTGCTTTATTCACTGTGTTACCTAGCTGCCCTCTACCTGTCTTTTCGGGTGTTTTTTGTTTTTTGTTTTGTGGGGCAATTGGGGTTAAGTGACTTGCCCAGGGTCACACAGCTAGTGTTAAGTGTCTGAGGCCGGATTTGAACTCTGGTCCTCCTGAATCCAGGGCCAGTACTCTATCCACTGCACCACCTAGTTGCCCCCCACCTGTCTTTTCTTGAGCAGGATTCACCATCTCTCTGCTCCACACCTGCACACTCACTGTTCCCCATAACTGGCACACTCTCCCTCCTAATCTCACCTTATTAGAAGGCTTGAGTTTCAGGGGGCAGCTAGGTGGCGCAATAGATAAAGCACTGGCCCTGGATTCAGGAGTACCTGAGTTCAGATCCAGCCTCAGACACTTAACACTTACTAGCTGTGTGACCCTGGGCAAGTCACTTAACCCTCATTGCCGAAGAAGAAGAAGAAGAAGAAGAAGAAGAAGAAGAAGAAGAAGAAGAAGAAGAAGAAGAAGAAGAAGAAGAAGAAGAAGAAGAAGAAGAAGAAGAAGAAGGAGAAGGAGAAGGAGAAGAAGAAGAAGAAGAAGAAGAAGAAGAAGAAGAAGAAGAAGAAGAAGGCTTGAGTTTCCTCTGAGACTCTGCCTATTTGCACCACCTCCTCTAGGAGGTTTTCCCTGGTCCCCTCACTCACCCCAATTCCTAATGCTATCTCTTCCATCTACTCAGTATTTAACAGCACTCATCAAAATGGCTGACACAGAGTAGTCACTATATAAATGTTAGTTATTAGCTATTTATCTCACCTGGGTGACAGTGGATAGAGCACCAGGGCTGGAGTCCAGAGGACCTGAGTTCAAATCCCAGCTCAGATACTTAGTAGTTGTATGACCCTGGGCAAGTCACTTAACCCTGTTTGCCTCAGTTTCCTCATTTGTAAAATGAGCTGGAGAAGGAAATGGCAAATCACTTCAGTACCCTTGCCAAGAAGATCCCAAATGGGATCATGAAGAGTTGGACAGGAGTGGACAATAACAACATTTTTCTTATATTAATACAGGAACCTTTGCAAATGGCAAGTCAGAGGTGGTAGTGCCTTTAAGTTTCTATAGGTGATCTTCTTCATTTGAATGTAAGATCCTTGGTGGCAGGGAATATTTTGGGTTTTCCTTTGTATCCTTAGCTCTTAGCACAGTGCATGGCACTGTAATAAATGGCTATTGATTCATTCTCTTCAGATCTGATTTGATCCTAGTATTTGCATTTTACTGATCAGGAAGTTAATGCTCAGAGATATTATGATTTGCCCAGGGTCACACATCTAGTAATTATCTGAGGCAGGCTCTAAACCCAGGTCCTCCTAATTCCAAGTCCAGAACTCTACCTCTGTAGCAGACTCTTTCAGTCCCCAAATGTGATTCCAACACCCCTCCCCACATAAGTATCGAGTAGGGAGAAGCTCTATCTAGGTCCAGGGGATATGTAAGAGTTTGGGGGTTGTCACTATGGTTGGGGAGGGGAGGGGTTGATGCCACTGTCGGACACGCCTGAGGAAGGATGGAGCAAGGGCACTAAAAGCCTAGAAGAGTTGTCTGTCCTTCACCTTGTTTTTGTCCCAGACCCCTTTGACAGTCAGTCTGCTGAAGCCTATGAACCCCTTCTCAGAATCATGTTCTTAAATGCATCAAATAAAATACAGAGGATTACAAAGGAAACCAATGATATTAAATAGTTATCAAAATATTTTTTTTTTAAATCCTAGTTCACAGACCTCAGATTAAGAATCCCTGGACTAGAGAAACCCACGTAGTCAGAGATCACCATATTAATAATCACTAACATTTCTAGAGTGCTTTAAGGTTTGCAAAACAAGGCACTCAGAATATATTATCTCATCTAATCCTCACAACGTCCTGTAAAGGAGTTGCTATTATTATCCTGATTTTACGGCTGAGGAAACTGAGGCCAAGAGGTTAAGTGAGAGTTGGCTGTTAGAAGCCATCCGCCTCGTCCTCCTCCCGTTTCACCAGAGATGGAGAGTGACTGGCCTAAAGTCACACGGCTGGTCATTCCAACTCCCAGGAGGCTGGATGCTGCAAGTGCTCTCCACTCAAAGGCTTCCCATCTTCCCCATTGTATCCTTGGCACTTCCTCCCCCCCCCCCCATTCAAATTGAAATTCAGCGCCAGTGCCGTGAACCTGCGGAGAAGCCCACAATGCATTGTTTAGACAGATGCCTTTAAAATCCCCCGAACAGCTCAGGGAGGAGAAGGGAGGGGAGGCCTTCAGGGGAGGAGGGAGGAGGGAGGAGGAGGAGGCTCTGCAAAGGAAAATAGCAGGGGATTGTTGCCCGGGAAAGGTCACCCTTTCTCCGCGTAAAGTTCAGCCGGAGAGGGTTTCCATAGCAACGGCCAGCTTAAAGAGGACCGACAATTCCCCACCAAAGGCTCTTGCAAAGGGCCTCCCTGCATCCCTCCATCCTTCCATCTCTCCCTCTCTTTCTCCCTCCCGACGTCCTAATGTCCTCGGCCTGGGTGTGCTCCAGCGAGTGGGAGCGGTAGACCTAGAGGGGACGAAGAAAGGAAATGGTTTCTGGAGCACGTGGAAGAGAAGCCAGAAGCTGTGGGTCCAGTCTCCTCCTTTTGCAGATGAGGAAATCGAGGCCCTCAGATGTGAATTGACTTGTCCAGAGTTCTGCAGGGGAAGCAAGAGACAAAGGCAGGATTTGAACCCAGGTCCACTGACTACTGTGCCCTTTCCATTTGTCACCTCTTTCCTCTCAGTAACTTTAACCCACAACCATTAAGACGGGAAAGGGCAAAGGACAGAGATGAAAAGCAATGAATAAGAGCATTGTCCCCATTAGAAAATGAGGAGGTCACAGATGGGAGGGAGCTTGGAACATTAAGCATAGACTGTTAGAACCAGGATGTCAGAACTTGAGGGAACCTTAGTACATCTCAAGGCAGGGCTGGGGGAGCCCTTAGAACACAGGTTGTCAGGTCTTGGAGTACCCTCAGAATAGGGAATGTCTGGGCTGTGGTGGGGGTGGCTCTTAGAACATAGGATGTCAGAGGGGAGAGGGCTCTTAAAGCACAGAATATCAGAGCTGGGGTAGGGGATCTTAGAACACAGGATGTCAGAGCTGGGAGGGCCCTTAGAACAGAGAATGTCAGAGCTGGGAGGGCCCTTAGAACCCAGAATGTCAGAGCTGGGAGGGTCCTAAGCACATGAAAAGTCAGGACTTGAAGGGCACTTAGAACATGGAAAGCCAGGGCTAGGACCTCATGACAAGAACTTAGAATGTTAGAATCAGTAAAGACCCTGAGAATAAGAATGCCAGAGTTGGGAAGACCCTTGGAACACAGAATGTCAAAAACTGGGAGGGACCTTAGGACAAGACTCTAGAATGGCAGAACCAAGAGGTTCCTTAGAACCTGTACAATAGCATATTTTATCATCCAAAGTAGATTGCAAGCTCCCTGAAGGCAGGGGAGGTCCTTTTTTTTTTCTTTAAATCCGAGTATGCTGGGGCAGCTAGGTGGCGCAGTGGATAAAGCACCAGCCCTGGATTCAGGAGGACCTACCTGAGTTCAAATCCGACCTCAGACCCTTGACACTTACTAGCTGTGTGACCCTGGGCAAGTCACTTAACCCCAATTGCCTCACCCCCCCAAAAAAAATCTGAGTATGCTTTAATCACCAGGCTTTGTATAGAGAAGGTGCTTGCCGGGTGTTTCTTCCCTATTTCTGTCGAGTATCACCCAGGCTCATTACTTAGGAGTCATTAACTCATATTTCCCTCATCTCACACGTCCTATCAGTTGCCAAGCATTATGAGCATTTCCCTCATCTATCCCTTCTTCTCTTCTCACATTCCCGCAACCCTAGCTCAGACCTTCATCATCTCCCTCCTGAACCTTACTCAGAGGCCTTATTGCCTCCTAGCTGGTTATTCTGCCTTAGGTCTCTCCCTTCTCCCGGCCTTCATCAGCACAGCTGCCAGATTGATACTTCTAAAGCACAGGTGTCACCAATCTATCTGAGCCTCGTCAGTGGGCCCCTCATTTCTTTTGTTGTTCAGTTGTGTCTGACTGATTCTTTGTGAAACCATTTGGGGGTTTCTTAGCAAAGATACTGGAGTGGTTTGCCATTTCCCAGATGAGGTAAGTGATTTGCCCAGAGTCACACAGCAAGTAAGTGTCTGAACCCAGTGTGGGCAGCTAGGTGACTCAGTGGATAGATAGAGCTCTAGGCCTAGAGTCAGGAAAATGAGTCTTCCTGAGTTCAAATCCATCCTGAGAAAACCCCATAAAGAGTTGGACCCGATGGAACCAACAACTTCCTGACTCTAGGCCTGGAGTTCTATCCACTGTGCCACCTAGCTGCCCCTCTTGTTTCTGGGACCATTGAAATCCATGTTGGTCATTTAAAGCCCACGACAATCTGATTCTGAGATACTTTTTTCAGACTGATTTCACATTTCTCCCCTTCACTAATTCTACAGTCTAGAAAAGCCTCATCCATGACGTTCTGTGTTCCGCCTTCATGCTTTTGCATGGGCTGTGCACCTTGCCTATGATGCACTCCCTTCTCATCTCTGTCTCTAGCATGCCTCAAAGCTCAATTCCAACCTCATCTCCCTTGAGGTCCCTAGCCCCCTTATCCCACTGCCTCCCCCTTCTGAAACGACCTTGAATTTATTTTGCATATATTTTTATCTCCTTGAGGGAATGGTGGGTTTCATTTTTGGTTTTGGATCTTCAGCACCTGGCACGTAGTAGGTATTTGATGAGCGTGTGTTGATCGAATTTAATAGTCCTGAAGAGACAGGGGAAGAGCACAACCGACAGTCTCCCATGGCTTGTATTTATTGCCTGTTCTACTTAATTGACAATTAATACTAGTGGGGGGAGCCCTTTCAATTCTGGATTTTAGGGTTTGCTGATTGAAATATTGAATGTCCCCTCCTCCTTGATCATCCCCACCACCTCCGGTGCTCCCCCCTCTCCTCCTCTGTTCCTTGGAGCATGTTAAAAGGCAGATTAACAGGTGTTAAAGACCCTCAGCACCTAATGAGCTCCCTGATGGAATGAGAAGAATTGAAAAAGCTTTGAAAAAGGAAGAGCTTCGGAGAAAAAGTGGGCAGTTATCCCAGGCATTTACTGTTCAGAGCAAATACTCAAGGGTTTGTTTTCCCAGAGTTCTATTGGACTTTGGCATTGTATAACGTTTCTGTTAAAAGAGAAGGGGGTGTGTGCTTTGTGGCCAAAAAGTGGGAGAGCAGGACTGATAATGTACGAGTGTGGTGATATCCCTGCCTGAGAGGAATCCTCCTGGGGCCCTCCAGCCCCAGTGGGCTCTGGTTCTAGGCCCACAGTGGGCTCTGGTTCTAGGCCCACAGTGACCCAGGTAGACTTGTGACTGGATCTCTTGGGATGGTTCTCTGTTCAGTGACTCCCAGCTCTGACATGCTGTGTTCTAAGGGCCCTCCCAGCCCTGACATTCCATGTTCTAAGGGCCCTCCCAACCCTCACATTCTGTATTCTAAAGGCCTTCCCAGCTCTGACTTCTGTGTTCTAAGGGCCCTCTTGGCTCTGATATTCTGTGTTCTAAGGGCCCTCTCAGTCCTGGCATTCTGTTTTCTAAGGACTCTCCCAGCTCTGGCAGTCTGGGCTCTAAGAATTCATCATTTTGTTGTTTGTTCTTCTTTCTCAAAGAGGACCATGACATCAGGAGATAATATCATGACTTTCAGTGAATTGGATTTAAGTGAGGGAGTGCTGTGCAAAGTCACCAGCCTCACTCTCTCCTCTGGAGCCATCTGGGTCCATTGGCAAGATATACATCAGGATCGCTATAGATATCCATGGGATGTTTAAGGCAATTAGGGTTAAGTGACTTGCCCAGGGTCATATAGCTAGTGTCAAGTTTCTGAAGCCAAATCTGAACTGGCATCATCCTGACTCCAGGGCCAGTGCTCTATCCACTGCGCCACTTACCTACCCTAAGAGTTCATATATAGGGTCTCTTGGAAATCCATGAACTTGGGGTTTTTTTTTTGTTGTTTGTTTGTTTGTTTGTTTTGGGGTTTTTTTGGGGGGGGGCAATGAGGGTTAAATGATTTGCCCAGGGTCACACAGCTAGTAAGTGTCAAGTGTCTGAGGCCAGATTTGAACTCAGGTCCTCCTGAATCCAGGGCCAGTGCTTTATCCACTGCACCACCTAGCTGCCCCATGAACTTGTTTTTATATTTTGATAATTCCTTCTCAACAAATCATTTCCTTTATAATCCCAAGTATTTTATCTTATGCATTTAAAAACATGCTTCTGAGGAGAGCTCTGTAGGCTTCCCTAGACTGCCTGCCAAAAGGGCAGAAACAATTGGGAGTCTCTACTCTAGCCCTAGCACTCTTTAATTCTGTGCAACAGACAGACTCAGCCTTTCTGAAATGAATCCACAAGGGGAAGACACAGGCATCCTGCCACTCATCACCCCTGCCCCCTTTCTCCTCCAAATTCCTCAGTCCTTCCTCATGGTACAATGTTCTGTGGGATCCAGGGGTCATGAAAGAGAAACTTCCCTAGACTTTGGACCAATGTCTGAAAAGAAAGTGGGATGTTTCTTTGCTTTTGGGCTCTGGTCTGGTCTGGCATCATTTACTATGACCTGAAGCCTGAAAACCTCCCTAGGGCTGACCTCTCTCCTGATGCTCCTTTGGGGGGGAATGGGGTATGGCCACAAGATTGATGGGCTACTGCTTCTGAAACTGCCTCCCCCTCCCCCCTCCACACACCTCATCTATGGGGCATTCCAAAACGAATGGCATCTAAACTGTCCCAGGATAGGGCCAGATCACTCTGAACTCTGTTTCAAGGACTCTTGCAGAGGGTTCCTGGGCAGGGAGGGTACCTGAGAGGTACCCAGTGGGGAAGAGCTAAAGGCACCACCCAGCGGCTCTGTACTGGGCTCCCTTCTCTTCTCCCTCTATACTCTCTCCCTTGGTGGCTCATCGATTTCCATGGATTTGAAGATCATCTTGATGCAGGTGATCCCTAAATATTTATATCCAGCCCTAAGCTCTCTCTTGAGTTGTGGTCATAGATCACCAATTTCCTTTATAATCTCTGTTACAATGATCACCCATAGGCCTCTCAAACTCAATATGCCTCAAACTGAACATTTTATCTCCATTCTTCTGAACTTCCCTTCTACAGCAGAGTAGACCCCCCACCATTCAGTCACACAGGTTCTTGCCACTCTCACTCATCTCCCATAGCCAATCTCTTTCTCTGTCATTTCTTCCTTCACAATACTTCCCCTATACCTCTCCTTCTTGATACTCACAAAGCTACCACCCTAGTCCAGGCCCTCATCACCTCTCACCTGAGTGATTACACTTAACACTTGTAATTACACTAGCCTCCCCGCCTTGAGTTTCTCCCTACTCCAATCTGTTCTCCACTCACTTGCCAAAGTGATTTTTCAAAAGCATAAGTTTACCCATTTCTCTCCTCCTCTCAATAAACTTCAGTGGCTCCCTATTCCTTCCAGGATCAAAAATAAAGACTTCTGTTTGTCATTTAGAGCTCTTCACAACCCGGCCCCTTGCTACCTCTCCAGTCTCCTTCTACTTTACTCCTCTTCACACACTCCTATCATCATCCAACTACTCACCTACCTGCTGTTCTCCCACAATGCTCCCTCCATCTCCCATTGCCATGCCTTTGTGCTGGCTATGCCCCATGTTGAGCATGCTTTCCTGCCTCTACTTTGCCTCAGTTTCCCAGGCTTCCTTCATGTTCCAGCTCAAGTCCTCAAGGTCTTTCTCCATCCCCCAGATATTATCGCCTTCCTCTCTTAAGATTCCCTTCCAACTATCTCTACATATATCTCATATTTACCCAGTTATTTATATGCTATCTCCTCCCATTAGAAAGTGAACCCCTTGGAGCCAATTTCTTCATCTGTAAAATTCGGAATGATAATAGTAGGTAGGACTGGCGACCTTACAGGTTTGTTGTGAGGAAAACCTTGGGAGCCTGAAAGTGTTGTAGAAATGAGAGCTATTATAAAGCCTCTTCTCTGGGAGGTGAACTTACTATTACCCAGTGGAACAGCTAGAGTTATAGGGAGATGAATAATCACAGGGCCTGATTGTCAGAAAGCACTTTCATATCCATTTTCTCATCTGGTCCTCACAATGACCCTGTGAGATAGAGAGTATTATAAAGATTATTGGTCTCTTTTTTTTTCAGGAGGGGAAATTAAGGCTCAAAAAGATTGACTTGCCCAAGGTCACATCCCTAGCAAATTAAGCGGTGAAATTGAGATTCAATCCTCTGTTTTAATAGGCAGTACCTGTTCCAGGAATCTGACTTCATAGGTAACCTGGCTGGAAAGAGGGAAGGGAACCCTGACCCTCATTTTGTTGTGAGTAAAATGTGTGTTGTGTTTCAATTCCATGAGATTTGGGGCCGGGCAAGATGTGGGATGAAGAGATAGATCACCATGAAGACCCATCTGTGATACTCACAGATCTTGTGGTGAGTCATAAAGTGTCGCACCCAGAAAGACCCTTAGAATATGACATGTCAGAGTTGGGAGGGCCCTTAGGACATGGAATGTCAGAGCTGGGAAGGTCTTTAGAACAAAGAACAACATCAGAGCTAAAAAGGACCTTAGAACAGAGACTGTTAGCATTGGGGTGGGGGGGTCCTTAGAAAACAGACTGTCAGGGCTAGGAAGACCCTTAGAACAGAGGATGTCACAGCTGGGAGGGACCTTAGAACCCAGAACATCAGAGCTAGGAGGGCCCTTAAGCATCATCTGATCCAACCCATTTTATTTTTTTTGCATAGAAGGAAACTGAAGCTCAGTGAGGGGACATGATTTGTGTAAGATTACAGAGGATGTTAATAAGTGAAATGGGGTCCGATGGGGCAGCTAGATGGTGCAGTGGATAAAGCACTGACCCTGGATTCAGGAGGACCTGAGTTCAAATCTGGCCTCAGACACTTGACACTTACTACCTGTGTGACCCTGGGCAAATCACTTAACCCCCATTGCCCCAAGCAAAAAAAAAAAAAGTGAAACAGGAGTTAGAACCCAGATCTCCTGACTCCCATCCTAGGGCACTTTTCATTACATCATGCTTCAGAACTGGGTCCTTTCCTTCTTGATCCAATTGAATTCAGCACTCAGTAAGCACTCACTATATATGCTTAATATAGCACTGAGGTGGCTGGGCACTGAGAAAGATACAAACTTTAGATCAGATGCCCATCTCTGCCTTCAGGAAGCTAGCAGTCTCCTGGGGAGGGGAGGGGAGAAGACCCATATAAGCATGACTATAATATACAATAATACATGACAAGTTCATTCCAAAGGGGCAAAGCAAAGTGCCAAGATAGATCATTTCATATAGGTAGGATGATGGAAAGTCTCGGTGATGATCAAATGATAGGAATCCAGTCAATAAAGAGGAAAAGGATGTAAGCTGGATGGCAAAAATGGTATCTTTTGGGGGGGTCTGAACCTCAATACCTACCATGATGCCTTCAATTCCAGGGGCATAATAAGTATTTGCTCAATTGAATTTGGTTGTTTTGTTTTTGTTTTGTTTTTTTTTTGGTGAGGCAATTGGGGTTAAGTGACTTGCCCAGGGTCACACAGCCAGTAAGTGTCAAGTGTCTGAGGCTGGATTTGAACTCAGGTCCTCCTGACTCCAGGGCTGGTGCTCTATCCACTGTGCCACCTAGCTGCCCCTCAACTGAATTTGTTTATCAAAGGAAAGGCATTTGAGGCATTGAGATCAAAGTGAGCCAAGTTACAGAGGTGGGAGGGAACAGAGAGTGTATACTCGAGGGTGGCAGGGGTGGCAGGAGAACCAGTTTGACCAGAGCTTCTGGAGAATGGAGGAAAATGGTTTGAGACAAGGCCTAGAGGTTTAAATAGGGTGATGCCAGGGTGTGAAAGGTCTTGAATGCCAAGACAATGTTGTTCATCCACAGAATACCCTTATATTTTCAGAGTAAAAGTTAGTCAGTTAGTCAATAAACATTTATTAAGCACCTACTATATACCAGGCACTGTTATGATTCACTGGAAATGCAACTAGAAAAAAAGAATCCCTGCCCTCAAGGAGTTTACAATCTAATGAGGAGGAAGCTGGTTTTTACAGAGTACTTTAAGGTTTGCAAGTGATTTTTCATAGATTACCTCTTGTGATCCTCACAACAAGATAGATAGATGCTAAGTTCATAGCTGCAAATACTCACTATGTGCAGGGCTCTCAGCGTCAGAGAAATACATTTAGGGGGGCAGCTAGGTAGTGCAGTGGATAAAGTACCAGCCCTGGGTTCAGGAGGACATGAGTGCAAATCTGACCTCAGACACTTAACACTTGGCTAGCTGTGTGACTCTGGGTAAGTCACTTAACCCCTATTGCCCCACAAAAACAACCAACCAAAAAAAAAGTACATTTGGATGGGACTTCAGAGGCCATTTAGTCCAACCCTCATTTTACAGCTGAAGAAACTGAGATTCCCTGAGCTGTTAAGTGATTGATTTGCCCAAGTTCATACAGGCAGTAAGCAAGAGAGGTTAAGATCTGAATCCGGCTCTCTTGACTCAAAAGTCGATGAATGCTCTTTCCATTGAACCTCAGTGTCTCTGTCTCTATATGGGGAACCAGAGATCCAAGTCTGAGCCCTCACTCTGCCTCAGACTTCACCCAAACCACTCAATTCATTTCAGCTGAGAGTCAGTATGGCTCCAGAGTTAGGGAGACCTGGGTTCAGATTCCACCTCAGATATTTACTTGCTGCATGACTGTGAGTCAGTCACAGCCAGAGTCTCCTCATCTGTAAAATCAAGGGGTAGGACTAGGGTACTTTCCAGCCCTGAATCCGTGATCCTATTATGGTATAAATTCAACTCAACACATTTCTATTAGGGACCTCCTGTGCTAAGTGCAGGAGGTGTGTGGCCCCTCTGATCTCATGGAGCATCCAGTCTAGTAGAGGAATAAGACAAAAACACACACATACATACAAGTTTATGCACATACATACATACATACATACATACATACATACATACACAATAATACTCATTCATGGTCTAATATCCTTGGGTTTGTTGTTGCAGTTACTCCCTCTGCCCTGGCAGACAGTAACCCCTCTCTGATGTGGGGGACAGTCTTTGAAAGTTGCTGTGGCCGAACCATTCATGACATTATATATGTATGCATGTGTATGTATGCATGTATGTACATGTGTGTGGTTTTTATCTTAATCCTCTACTACACTAGAAACTCTAGGAGGGCAGGAGAGCCACATTTTGTGGGTTTGCACCTCCCTCTGCACTTAACATGGGAGATCTCTAATAGGAGTATGTTGAATGAAATTCATTCATCACTCTTGGGTCAACCTGATGCTAAGCCTCTAAGCAGTTCTCTGGACCAAAGCTTCTTCTCCTTTTTTTTTTGTGGGGCAATGGGGGTTAAGTGATTTGCCCAGGGTCACACAGGTATTAAGTGTCAAGTGTCTGAGGCCAGATTTGAACTCAGGTACTCCTGAATCCAGGGCTGGTGCTTTATCCACTGAACCACCTAGCTGCCCCCAGACCAAAGCTTCTTAAACTGTGGGTGGAGACTGCATATAGGGTTGATCAACTGAATGTGGGGGGTCTTGAAAAATTTGGCAACAGTCAAAGGTTATGTGTACCTATTTTATATACCTGGCGTTACGTAAAAATTTCTTGGGCAAAAAAGGGGTCTCCAGTGGAAAAAGTTTAAGAAGCCCTGTCATAACCTATGTATAACTTTTATAGTATTGCTTGCCCTCTCAGGGAGGGGAGAGAGGATAGGAAGGGATAGAATTTGGAACTCAGAATTTTAGATAGAAATATCAAAAATAAAAAAGAATGTTAGTGGTATAGGGAAAAACGTGTGAGAGCTCAAAGCCTATTTAAAGTCAGAAGACCACAGTTCAAACTTTGGTTCTTCCACATAGAAACCCTGTGACTTTGAACAAGTCATTTCCATTGTCTGGTGCTCAATTTCCTCACCTATAAAATGAGATGTTGGACTGAAAGACCTTTTAAGATCCCATCTGCCTCTAAACTCTATGGTCTTGTGGCCTTCAATCATAGAATGTCTGCCCTGGGTAGAATGCAAGAGCTGGGAGGGAACTTGGGATACAGACTGCCAAAGCTGGGGTTGAATTTGGAGAGGTGGTTAGAACCAGAAGGGGCCATAAATCAGAGAACATGGAAATGTGGAATCAGAGGATTTCAGCAGCCAGCTGGTCCAACTCATACCTGATAATGTCCAGGCTGGGAGAAACCTTGGAACGTGGAATAGCAGAGCTAGAAGAGACCTAAAGACATAGACTCTGGACTGTAAGAGCCGAGGGATGCCTGAGGATGCGGAATGCCAGAAATGAAAGGGATATTAAGACACACAAGGTCAGAGCTGGGAGGACCCTTAGAACATGGAATGTCAGAGCTCCAAAAAAACTTAGGACATAGAAGGGCTGGAAGAGACCTTAGGACATAGAACATAGACTCTGATAGAGAGTTAAGAGGAGACTGAGAACATGAAATGTCAGAGCTAGGAGAGAACTTAGGACACAAAACATGGACTGTAAGATCTGGGAGGGCCCTTAGGATATAGAATACCAAAGCTAGGAGGAACTTTAAAATATAGAATGGGAGCCTTGGAAGGGCCATTAAAGATAATTGAGTCCGGGGCAGCTAGATGGTGCAGTGGATAAAGCACCAGTTCTGGATTCAGGAGGACCTGAGTTCAAATCCGGCCTCAGACAATTAACACTAGCTCTGTGACCCTGGGCAAGTCACTTAACCCTCATTGCCCCACCAAAAAAAAAAAAGATAATTTAGTCCAGCTGTTTCATTGTACAAACAGGGAAACTGAAGCCCAAAGAGGATTACTGAGTGCCTGAGGTGATATAGCATATGTCAGGCCTATGGCTGGCCATTCAAGGTTCTAGGTTCATTGTCCCATACTGTCCCTAGAATTCCTAGGTTCTAAGTTAAGATCTATAAGGGACCTTACAGGTCATCTAGTCCAACACTCTCATTTTACAGATGGGGAAACTGAGTCCACACATGGGTCATAAAAATTCCTTCCATTTCTCTAGGTGACCCTTTAGCTCAGGTTAGAGCTGAATGCCTCGATGCCTTGCACTCGTGGCATATTCTACTCCTTTAACAAACACCACCTCATTTCATCCTCATAGCTCTCTTCTAAGGCAGATGGTATGGTCCCTACCCTGGGTCTGCAGATGAGGAAACAGACTCAGAGAGGGAAATCAACCATTCTGAAGTCCCCCCAGCGAGTCAGTGGCAGAATCAGGTCTAGAACCTGAGCCAGGGCTGGCTCCAGCAAAGCTCACTCGGAGGCCCCGCGTGCAATCGGCTCTTCTCGGAGTTTTTATTTGCCATCTTAAAAAATAAATGAAGATGTTTTAGCGTCGGCCCACAGAGGGCACAGCAATTTCTGCCTCCGTGACAGGTGATGGGAGACCTGCCTCCTCATTAGTTTGCAGCGAGGGCTATCAGTCTCCAAGCTCTGCCTTCGCTTTCTGAACCCCGAGAGTTAAAGTCTCCCTTTATCAAATAGATCTCGCCAAAGTCGCTTTGTGGTAGAAGTCTGTCGGTGCCTTCCCCATTTAGAGCCGGCTTCCGCAGCATCTCATTTAAGCAGGCCCTTCAGCCAATCAGCTGCCGATCTCGTTTTCCCCTCAAGTCAATTACTCGCCGGTGCTGAATTAATGGGACCCGCTGGCCTTTTCGGAACGCCGTTGTCAGGAGCAGATTTATTCTGACTGACTGAGTTTCCTGGCGCAAATAGTAACTGCCAACAGATAAAAGCCCTGCTAGTGTTGTGGGTGAAACAAAGCCCAAGCAGCCATGGCTTTGTCACATGCTGTGATTTGATTACAAGGGTTAGAAAGAAATTACCTCACAGGCCTCCAAAAGCTGCTGTGAGCTGGAGGCAGCGGAAGGGTGAGAGGGGGATGTGTCAATTGTCTGCGGCATCAGAATCCCAGGATTTCAGACGCATAGAACCACGGATACACTCTGGAAGGTGATGGTGGTGGTGGTGATAGTTTTGTCCTTCATTCTCCAAGAGGACCGTGACATCAGGGAAGTGATGGCAAGACTTGCCACATGGCATCTTGGAATCAGAAAACCTCTGAATTCAGACCGCAAAATCTAAAAAAAAAAAAAAAAGACTCCAGAACACGAAATCATAGAAGTCGCGAATTTTATTTTCTTTATTTTGTTTTAATTGCTGCCATTAAAAAAAATTTCACATTCATTTCTGAATAAATCCCACATCTTTCTCTAACCCAGATCTCTTCTTGTTACGATTTGTCTTTCGTTCTGGAAGAAGACCAATGACATCAGGAAGGTGATGTCTTGACTTGCAAGTGAATTGGATTAAAGTGAGGCAGGGTTGTGCAGAGTCACCAGCCTCACTCTCTCCTCCGGAGCCATCTGGGTCCAATGGCAAGATACAGATCAGGATGACTGGAAATGGTCCCGGATGCAGTGGGAGACCTTGGCCTTTTTAAGCTAAGGTCTTTCCCAGGTCTCAGTTTGTCTGAGGCAATGCCCATTCAGTGATTAAGGCTAGGTAAGAAGTGAGGGAAAGAATGGCCTCTTTTACTAGTAAAAAAAAAAATCATTCTGGGAGGAGAAGACCCTCAGGGTTTCTGGCCTAAACAGAAACAATTGCTATTTACACTCACTCTGAGCCATCGAAACCCTTGTAACAAAGAATTAAAAAGACAGGCAGGGAGGAGGAGAAGCAGTTCAGCAAAACCAAGTAGGTCCAACTGTGTCTGACAGACTATTTCACACCCATAGTCCCCCACTTCTGCAAAGAAGGGAGAGAGACACTTTCTCTCAATTCTTCCAGAATAAGCCTAGCCATTATAATTACAGAGCATCCCTGAACAGGATTTTTTTTTTCATCTTTCCTTTTACATTATTGTAGTTGTGCTTATTGTTTTCCAGTTCTGCATTTCCCCCTCCTGTTTCCGTTTTCTGCTTACTTCATTTCACAACCATTCACATAACTCTTCCCATTCTTCTCTGAAGACGCCATATTCACTCTTTCTAATTTCTCCATTAGAAAATTAAGTCACGTAATAGTTATAGAATCTTAGAATTAGGGACATTAAGCATCCAAATGATAGAAACCACAACACTGGATTTTAGAATTATCAAATCTTAGAATCTGGAACAGAGAATCAAAAACCAAGAATCCTAGAATTATCTCATTTTGCCCAAAATCTGAAACAGCAAATATATATATATGTATATATGTGTATATATATATATATATTTAAATTTCCTTGGCATATTTTGTTTTAACATCACCTTCATTTCTGTATATATCCCTCCTTCCTCTGTACCCAATGAGTCATCCGTTGTAACAAAAAAAAAGAAAAAAGAAAGGAAGGAAAGAAAGAAGCTAGGAAAGAAAAAAAAGAACAAAAGAGGAAAAGAGGAAAAGAAAAGGGGAGGAAAAAAGACAATTGAGCAAATCAGCATTTGATGTAGTTACCTAGTTGGCTTTGTTGAACTGCTTTCTCTCTTTCCCCTCTTTATTTTTAAATTTCTGTTACAGAGCAGCAGTCTGACAGTAAATGCAATAGGGAGCATTGATTATTAGAATTAAAGAATCCTCCTTAGAATTCTATGATCCCCTCATGATCATAAAATCTTGGGGTATGAAACATAAAATTTTGGAATCATCATCTTAGAATTTTGAAATGCATAATTTTTAAATTATTTTTTCAATTGTTAAACTTTCCATTTTTTCCCCTCCCATTCCCCTCTCCATGAAAAACCCCTTTGTAACAAATATGCATAAGCAAAACCAATTCCCACATTGGTCATGTCCAAAAATGTATGTCTAGTCCTGCATCTCAGCCCATCACTTCTCTGGGAGGTGTCTAATCTGCTTTATCATCGGTCTACTGGAAACATAGGTGTTGATTGTGTCAATCAGAGGTCTTTAAATCTCTCTAAATTGTTTCTTTTTACAACGTCATTGTTTTTGTATAAATGGTTATCCCGGTTCTCCCCTTTCCTCACCAGGTACCAGTTCATATGAGTATTCCCATGGGAAGCATAGAATTTTAGCACCTGGACCAGAATATTACAATCCCAGAATCTGAATCCCATAGTCATGCACTTTTCCTAGCTGGAAGAGAAAGTGGAGGTTCTCTAAAACGGACTCCATCCCACTTTCAGTGCAACATTTCTATAACATTCTTGATCGACAGGAGAAGACAAAGCATGCAATTCTTGCCATGGGACATCTAAAATATGGTGGTCTCTTTAGTGCTGGTTTAATTGATCACCACAGCCATTTGACACATAACTGGTGTCCTCGAGATTGTGTCTGAGGACACAGAGCTTTGAGATCCTTTAGAAATAGACAAAGGCAAACAGCTGCACAGGTGTTGTGTCCCCTTTAATTATGGGCAGACCTCGCTTGACACAATGGACAAGTCCCCAAAAAGCTGTGGAGAAATTGAATTTTTCCCCTGAAATTAAATCCTACTTTAAATGCATGAAAGGAGCACTCTGTTTACAGGGGATCCTCTGGGAAATCTTTTTTTGAAACATGAACAATTGTTCCCTGTTGTATTTTTTTAAATATAAAGCTGGATTTTTTAATATTATTGCCACATTATCGATGCCAATGATCAAGGATCCCTGATTTCAGAAGGGAGAACTCCCTCCCCTTCCACTCAGATCATGGAGCTGTTCTTAAGAGGCAGTGTGACCCTTGTTGTTATTTGTCCTTCATTCTCAAAGAGGACCAAGTGTGACTAAAATAAATGAATGAATGGACAGATAGGTTAATTGATAGATTATAAAAGTAAATGAACAAATAAATAGAAAAGTGGATAAAAATGAATGAATGGGGCAGCTAGGTGGCACAGTGGATAAAGCATTGGCCTTGGATTCAGGAGGACCTGAGTTCAAATCCGGCATCAGACACTTGACACATTTACTCGCTGTGTGACCCTAGGCAAGTCACTTAACCCTCATTGCCCTGCAAAAAAACCAAAACCAAAAACAAAATGAATGAATGAATGAATGAGATAAATAAATAAATGTTAGCCCTTACTCTGCTAGTAGCCCAGAGTTGAGCATCTCCATACTATGCTAGGCTGGTCCTCAGAGGTAAGCTACCTAGTGCAATCTCCTTGTTTTACAGATGAGGAAACCGAACACAGGGAGCAGAGGGGATTTGCCCAAGGTCACATATGGCAGAGGTGGGGTTTAAACATCAGTCCTCTGACTTCAGTGGTAGGTAGGCAGGCAGGTAGAACAATAATCCCTTCTCTCAAGGAGCTTACATTCTTTTTTGGGGGAGGGGTGAGGCAATTGAGGTTAAGTGACTTGCCCAGGGTCACACAGCTAGAACATGTCAAGTGTCTGAGACCACATTTGAAATCAGGTCCTCCTGACTCCAGGGCTGGTGCTCTGTCCACTGTGCTACCTAGCTGCTCTCAGGAGCTTACATTCTAATGGAGAAAGACAACGTACTTTTTGGAATGTACACAATTGTTCTCTGTTGTATTTGTTTAAATATAAAGCTGGATTTTTTATATTGATGCCACATTATCGATGCCAACGATCAAGGAACTAAAAAGCATGAGGATGGAGTTGGGCAAGATAAAATGCCCTCTGGGGGCATGACATTCGAAGACTGGAAAGTCAGAAGCACAGTTGGGAAGGGAATCCAGATTAGCCAGCCTGGATCCCTCTCCAAAATGGAGGCCCAAAGAAGAACTCACCAGTGGAGAAGGGGCTGGCCGGGTGGTTGGAGGTTCTGTGGTAAGGAAGCCTGAGGTGCTGAGGGAGGGTCCAGGGTGAGACTGCAGCAGAAGCATGGGAAGGATGTCCAGAACATCAGAAGCATATCTGGGACCTGGCCTTGCTCCTGCCTCTGTAAAGCAGACCATAAGTATATCACTCACAGGGAAGGTGGGCACAGGTGGCTGGGGAAAAGAGCTCATTTGGCAGCAATTCATCTAAACAAAGTAGTTTTGCTCAAAGCCAATCTTGCCTACAAAGACACAATAGGGAAGGATAAGGTTGAAAAACAGCTAGAGTCAGGGAAGCTAGGTGGTACAGTGGAGAAAGCACCAGCCCTAGAGTCAGGAGGACCTGAATTCAAATCTGACCTCAGACACTTGACACTTACTAGCTGTGTGACCCTGGGCAAGTCACTTAACCCTCATTGCCCTGCAAAAAATATATAGCTAGAGTCTAAAGTAAGATTCTTAATTCTGAGCATACTACTTGGAACAATAATAAAATGCTTGTTGACTTGACCTGCCCATAAGTCTAAGATTCAATGTTCCTGATTTTTGTATTCTATAATTCTAAGACTCTCATTTTGTTCTAATTACTAAAGTTCCTAACATTTCTGATTCTAAGATTTTGTGCTTTGAAAATCATAGAGAACTGAGTTCAGTCAAAAACATTCACTCTCTGTGGGATTCTCTCAGCTTCAGTTTCCTCATCTATAAAATGGAGATAACAGTAGCTGCTGCTTCCCAAGATTGTTGGGGGAATCAAATTGTATATGTATAATACTTTGCCAGTCTGAAAATACTGTACAGATGCCAGCTGTCATTCAATGCTAAGATTTTAGGATTCTAGGGGGTAGCTAGGTGGCGCCGTGGATAAAGCACCGGCCTGGATTCCGGAGGACCTGAGTTCAAATCTGGCCTCAGACACTTGACACTTACTAGTTGTGTGACCCTGGGCAAGTCACTTAACCCCCATTGCCCCCCACACACACACAAAAAGATTTTAGGATTCTAGAATGCTAAGATTCCATGTTCTGGATTCTGTGATTCTAAAATTCCCTCATTTCAAGGTTACATGAAGGTCAGACCTTCCAGTTCTAAATCTTAATCCTGTGATTGTATCTGAAGTCCTAATAGGGTGGGAGTCAGAATTTACAGGTCTAAGATTTTGTATTCTGAAATCGATGATTCTAAGATTCTGGCACTGATATGTGTTATTTCTCTTATTTCTTTGGGCCACAAGTCAATGTACCTGCATATGGGATGCATCAACACGGTGTTTGGGTCTCAGAGATCAGACACCTCTGATTGACTCCAGGCCGTATATCTCTGTGGTTGGAGGAACAGCTGGAAGGATATTGCCTTAGTGCCTTCAGTCCCCCTAAATCTCAGGCATCATCACCAGCTGCTTTGAAAATGGCTGGGCAACCCTGACCTGGGCTCCAAGTTTTCATTTCTGAATATTCTTGAATACCAGTAGGGTCCCAACTAAAGGCCTGTCCCTAATTCTGGTTAGCTAGGCAGGTCTGAGAAATGTGATTCCCTGAAATTCCTCATTACTTTCCCCCTTTCTCTTGTCACTGATGCAGTAGAAAAGGTCACTGATATATGGTCACTAGACCCAGATTCAAATTCTGTCTCTTTGATATTAATAATAGCTAACATTTATATAGGGCTTTCAGACTGACAATACAAAATGAATTGTGCACATTTTCCTCATTTGATCCTCATAACAAACCTATGAGGGTAGGTACTACTGTTATCTTCATTCTACAGATGAGGAAACTGAGTCACAAAGAGGTTAAATGACTGGCCCAGAATCATACAGCTTGGAAGTATCTGAGACGAGATTCAAACTCAGTTCTTCCTGATTTCATGGCTAGGCCTCTAACCACTATACCTTCTTGGAAAGTCATTTACCCTTTCTAGGGTGGACAATCTATCTGAGCCTCCAGTGTTCTTCCTAGCCCCAAATCAAGAATCCTATGATACCCCTACTTCCATATACTCCAGACCAGTGGTATTGAACCGAAATAGATATGGGGGCCACTAGTCTGTACATAAGGATTACAGACTAGACTAAGTCTGTACTTAGTTTTTAAAATGGAATGTTATCTCTGTTTAACTGCACTTTTATTTACTTTGTTAGATATTTCCCAATTTCATTTCAAGCTGGTTTAGGCTGCATTCCGGAGTATCGTGGGCCAAATCTGGCCCAGACTATACCAGTGAGCTTTCAGGCTTTATATGTAAGAGAAAGGTCTCCTCCACATCCCCTCCAATGCTTCATCATATTGTGGGGGGTGATTCTGGGCTCTACTCAACTAGAAAGTCTTCAGGCAAGAGCTATGCATGATGTCTGGAAGCTGAGGAGCAGCCTAGCTACATTCAGAGAGGTCAGGCTAATGAACTATTAGCCCAGCAGCTCACAAAGAACACCTACTAAGTCATAGAGATGTTCCTAGTCAGTCAGTCAACAAACATCTAGTAAGTACCTACTATGTGCCAGGCTCTGTGCAAAAAGCTGAGGATACAAAAAGAAGCAAAAGACAGTCCCTGACCTCAAGGAACTTACAATCTAATAGTGGTTGCTTAATAAAATGCTTGTGAACTTGATTTAAGAACTTGCCATAGGGCAGCTAGGTGGTGCAGTGGATAAAGCATGGCCCTGGATTCAGGAGGACCTGAGTTTAAATCCAGCCTCAGACACTTGACACTAGCTGTGTGACCCTGTGCAAGTCACTTAACCCTTATGCCCCGCCAAAAAAAAGAAAGAACTTGCCAGAGAGGTTGTGACTTGACCAAGGTCACAAAGGTAGTAATTAACAAAGAAGGTTGCTATCTGTAAAAGTGCCTTCTCTGCCCCACATACACACACTTCCCCAGAGTTTTCTAACCTTTGGCCTTTCCCATCACCAGGACAGAGGAGCTAAAGTCAGAGACCATCCTACTTATGGAATTCGGCTGCCTTCTACGAGGCTGAGCCTGTGCTTGGTGTTCTAGAGAAAAAGGTAAAAAATATCCTGGCTCCTGCCCCAGCCAATCAACTGACAAGCATTTCTTAAGTACCTATTATGTTCCAGGCTCTAGGGATATAACAAGACAAAGAAGGGAAACAATAGGGGAATTACTAAGTTTACTTCA
Source organism: Dromiciops gliroides (assembly GCF_019393635.1). Lineage (NCBI taxonomy): Eukaryota > Metazoa > Chordata > Mammalia > Microbiotheria > Microbiotheriidae > Dromiciops > Dromiciops gliroides. Next base: position 55,852,580 of record NC_057861.1, on the reverse strand, counting down.
ATAAGTAATAAGTAAAATGAGTCAGTAATGTATGTGATGGGGAGATATAACTAAACAATAAGTCCTTGTGAAAAACTTGAAGTCTTAGTGAACCACTGACTCATAGGGTAACAAGGCAGATAAGGCATATATTACAGAATAACAAAATCTCAGTTTATCTTGTTTTTAAAAAAACCCATCCTATGCTTCAAGATCGCCAATAAGGGAAACCTACCACTTCTGGGAGAGGCAGCTGGTGGAGAAGTAGATAGAGCTGAACATGGAGTCAGGACGACCCAAGTTCAAATCCAAACTCAGTCACTTATTAACTATGTGATCCTGGTCAAGTTACTTAACCTCTGTCTGCCAAGTTTCCTCAATGGTGAAATGGGATTATAATAATACCAGGGCTATTCAGATCAAATGATTGTGATTGTCTGACTCTTTGTGACCCCACTTGGGGTTTTCTTGACAAGATACTGGAGGGGTCCGCCATATCCTTCTCCAGCTCATGTTACAAATGAGGAAACTGAGGCAAACAGGGTGAAGTGAATTGCTCAGGGTCACACAGCTGGTACTTGTCTAAGGCTGGATTTGAACTTGGGTCTTCCTTTTTCCAGGCTTGACCCGATACCCCCTGTGGTGCCACCTAGCTGCCCTATATTTGTCAAGCATACATAAAAGATAGTTGTGTTGGCTCTTAAGCACCCCATTCTACTTTGGGCAGCTCTGACTGTTGGAAGACAGTCCCCTGCCCTGGTCCCATCTGGACTACGGGATTCAGCCGTAAGTGGGACATTTGGGGAAGGATATTGAGAAGCTGGAAAGGGCTCAAAAGAACCACTACCACCTTGGTGACAGGATTAGAGACCACATCCCAGGAAGATCAAGGGAAAGAGCTGGGGCCAGTCAGCCCAGAGAAGAGAAGGCTGGGTGAAGTGGGAGGGGACAGGACCAGATAATCCCAGTCTTCAAGTATTCAAAGGCCTGGCAAGTAGAGAAGGATCTGACTTCTATTTGGCCCCAGAGAGCAGAACAAGGGGCTCTGGAGAAAAGCTGTTGAAAGAGAGATTGGGGCTTTTGAAACAATGAAACCCTCCCTAACATCTATCACTATCCAGAAATGGAACGGGCTGCCCCAGGAGGTAATGAGTTCCCCGTCAAAAGGAGTCTTCAAGCAAAGACTGGATGACCTCTGCTTGTCAGAGATGTTAAAGGTGACTCCTCTGTAGGTTTGAAGTGGACCTGACTGCTTGATATCCTCCTTACCAGCCCTGAGATTCTGGAATACAGGAGAGAATATGATTGGGGCACAGAAGAGATATAAACAAAGTTCTCTAAGCAATTCTCTGATATGGGGGAAGGGTGGCACGGACATCAGAGACTTCTTCATAGAGGAGGGGACTCTTGGCTGGGCATTTCTTTTTCTTTTTAAAAATATTTATTTATTTATTTTTCCCGTTACATATAAAGATAGTTCTCAACTTTTGTTCATACAAGCTTTCCAATTTCAGATTTTTCTCCCTCCCTCCCCTCCCTCCCCCCTCCCCTAGACAGCAGGTAATCTGATATAGGTTTTATATATATATATATAAATAATAATAACATTAAACATATTTCTGCATTAGTCATGTTCTAAGAGAAAAATCAGAGCAATGAGGAAAAACCTCAAAATAGAAAAACAACAACAGCACCAAAAACAAAAGAAATAGTATGGTTCATTCAGCATCTATAATCCACAGTCTTTTTTTTCCTGGATTTGGAGATCCTCTTCCATCATGAGTTCCCTGGAACTCTTCTGTACCATTGCATTGGTGAGAAGAATATAGTCCATCACAGTAGATCAACACACAATGTTGATGATACTGTGTACAATGTTCTTCTGGTTCTGCTCATCTCATTCATCATCAGCCCACGCAAGACCCTCCAGGTTTCTCTGAACTCCTCCTGCTCATCGTTTCTTACAGCACAATAGTATTCCATTGTATTCATATACCACAACTTGTCCAGCCATTCCCCAATTGATGGGCATCCCCTCAACTTCCAATTCCTTGCTACCACATAAAGAGCAGCTATAAATATTTTTGTACATGTGGGTCCTTTTCCCTTTTCCATGATCTCTTTGGGAAAAAGACCCAAAAGTGGTATTGCTGGGTCAAAAGGTATGCACAGCTTTATAGCCCTTTGGGCATAATTCCAAATTGCTCTCCAGAATGGTTGGATCAGTTCACAGCTCCACCAACAATGCATTAGTGTTCCAATTTTTCCACAGCTTCTCCAACATTTATTATTTTCCTTTTTTGTAATTTTAGCCAATCTGATAGATGTCAGGTACCTCAGAGTTGTTTTAATTTGCATCTTTCTAATCGTTAGAGATTTAGAGCATTTTTTCACATGAGAATAGATAGCTTTGGTTTCTTCATCAGAAAACTGCCTGTTCATATCCTTTGACCATTTCTCAATTGGGGAATGACTTGGATTCTTATAAATTTGATTTAGTTCCCTATATATTTTAGAAATGAGGCCTTTATCAGAAGTACTGGCCATAAAAATTGTTTCTCACCTGGGCATTTCAACAGACAAAAGTAAGGAGAGAGTGCATTGTGGGCATGGGAGATAGCCTGCATGAATACATGGAGGTGGAAGAGAGAGGACAAGATAGGTACCTGCCAATAGCCCTTTGGTGTTCAGAAGAGGAGTGTGTGAAATGGGGCAGAAATGGGGAGGGCCTCGAATGCCAGGAAGAAGAGTGCATAAGAATCAGGACCCCCAGCATTTTACCTCAAAGTACAATATAAATAAGTGTTTTGGTTATTATCCATCTTGACCAAACATTCCTTTTTACTTCACTTTTTTAGCCTTAAAAACAAAACAAACCCCCCACCATTTCTTTAGCCCCCCCACAGGTTCCTGTTCTGATCTGTCTCACAGGTCTTAAGCGTTAACCTGCCAGGGCCCTGGACCAACTGTTGCTGTTTATTAATGTGCCCTCCCTGCATCCTCTGCATTTGCAGGCATTTTTCAGCCCATGCAGTGAGCGGGACGTGGACAGCGGGGTTCAGAGCTGAAAATCTGAATTCATTTCCCCATGGTGCGATGAGGTCTCTCTCACTTGATGCCAAGGACTCGGTAAGCAATTCAGTGCCTCTGCATGGGAATTAACGGAGCTGAAGGAAGTCGCTACAGGAGATGGGCTTGGGTAGCAGAGGGCCCTCTCAGCAACATGATGAAGCTGGCCCACTGGGTGGTCCAGGCAGGAGGGGGACTTGGAAATACAGTGCCTAGAGGAATCCCCAGGGCATCAGATGGAGAAACGGCTGCAGAGCGGAAAAATTATGTAAAATGCACCATTCGGCCACCTTGGAAATGCTACAGAAAAGCAATAAGAGAAGAAACTTTGATTACTGTGGCACCAGAAGTGAAAAGCCCCACACGATCATTGGCAACTCAGGTACAATAGCGAGTTTTTCAGAACAACTTGAAATGCGGTCAGGATGACCTGTTAGCTGACTTCCCCTAGCAGCCTAGTAGCATGGGCTGACGGACAGAACCCAAGGGGACCTTCGGGATTATCCATTCCAGCCTCCTCATTCTACAGGTGAGGAAACTGAGCCCCAGAGAAGGGAAGCGGATTGCCTGAGATCTCTCACCTAATAAATGCCTGAGGCAGGATTCAAACCCAAGTCTTCCTGACTTCAAGTCCTGTGCTCTACCATTCTCTACTGCTGCCTCTTTTTAGCTGAGCAACCCTGGGAGAATTCCTCCTCCTCTTTGAGCTTCAGTACCCATAGCCGTAAAAATGACAAGAAGGGTATTTTACATTGATTAAATGTGTATCTGTTGTTGTTCTTTGTATCACTCTTTCCTGCAGAGCCATCTGGGTCCAGTGGCAAGACATAGCTCAAGACCACTGGAGATTGCCCTGGATGTTTGAAGCAATCGGAGTTAAGTGACTTGCCTGCCTGGAGTTACACAGCTAGTAAGTGTCAAGTATCTGAAGCCGAATTTGAACTCACGTCCTTCTGACTCTAGGACCAACTATCTACCCACTGCACCACCTAGCTGCCCAAGTGTGTATCTAGCCAATATAGATGATAGATAAATAGATGGACGTATGGATGGATGGATGGAAGGAAGGAAGGAAGGAGGGAGGGAGGAATGGATGGATGGATGGATGGATGGATGGATGGATGGATGGATGGATGGATGGATGGATGGATGGAAGGAAGGAAGGAGGGAGGGAGGAATGGATGGATGGATGGATGGATGGATGGATGGATGGATGGATGGATGGATGGATGGAAGGAAGGAAGGAGGGAGGGAGGAATGGATGGATGGATGGATGGATGGATGGATGGATGGATGGATGGATGGAAGGAAGGAAGGAGGGAGGGAGGAATGGATGGATGGATGGATGGATGGATGGATGGATGGAAGGAAGGAGGGAGGGAGGAATGGATGGATGGATGGATGGATGGAAGGAAGGAGGGAGGGAGGAATGGATGGATGGATGGATGGACGGATGGATGGATGGATGGATGGATGGATGGATGGATGGATGGATGGAAGGAAGGAAGGAAGGAGGGAGGGAGGAATGGATGGATGGATGGATGGATGGATGGATGGATGGATGGATGGATGGATGGATGGATGGATGGAAGGAAGGAGGGAGGGAGGAATGGATGGATGGATGGATGGATGGATGGATGGATGGATGGATGGATGGATGGATGGATGGATGGATGGATGGATGGATAAATGATAGCTAGAGTGAGCTCTTTCCATGCATTATCTCATTTGTACCTCACAACAACCCTGTCAGTTTGATAAGGGTTATTGTTGTCCCCATTTTATAGATGAATGTGCAACAACAAGTTGTCTTTCAAAAAGTGTTGAGTCTAGAAACCTGGAATATGGGAGACTGGTCTCTTTCTTAGCCTCTCATTCCTAAAGCCCTTAAGGCTCTGACTTCAGTATCCCACCACCCCTGTTTTAGGAGAAAACACAAACTCCTCTAACTGGTCTTCACAAAAGGAGGCCGGGTGTGGTGAGAACTAGCTCTGCCACCTTCTAACCAGTGTCACTTGGGATGAGTGATGTAACCTTTCTCGGTCTCAGTTTCCTCATCTGTAAAATGAGGCAGTTGGACAAGATGGACTCTGAAGTCCCTTCTAGCTCTAACCCTACACTTCTATGGTGATCTGACTCCAACTTATCTTTCCAGGCTAATTATGCATCATTATTCCCCCTCATTCCCTTCTGTTCCAGCCAAATTGTCCCCAGTATATGACATTCCATCTCTCGCCATGAATGGAATGCACCTTGTTGCTGTTCAGTCATTTCAGTCATGTCTGACTCTCCTTGACCCCATTTGGGGTTTTCTTGGCAAAGATACTGGAAGGGTTCACTATTTCCTTCTCCAGCTCATTTAACAGATAAGGAAACTGAAGCAAACAGGGTAAAGTGACTTGCTCAAGGTCACAGAGCTAGTAAGTGTATGAGGCCAGATTTGAACTCAGGTCTTCCTGACTCTAGGCCTATGCCACCTAATTGCCTTTCTTACCTCTATCTCTTAGAATCTTTAGCACCTTTCAAAGCTCAATGAAAGAGCTACGTCCTACACAAAGTTTTTCTTGCTTCCCCCAGTTGTCAGTGTCTCCACCAACCCCCAATGAAATTCTTTGTATCTAATTTATAAATATTTATGTTTATATGCTGTCTTCCTCAGAAGGATATTAGTTTTTTAAGGCCAAAGGCTGTTTCTTTGTATCTCTAGAGACTAGCACAGTTCTTGGCATATAGTAGGTGCTTAATAAATGCTTATTGAATTGAATTTTACAAATGGGTAAACTGAGGCTCAAAAAGGAGGAGTGACTTGCCTGTGTCCCACAGTAATTATCAGGGCCAGCTTTGAACACAGGTCTTTTGATTCTAGCTCCAATGCCCTTGCCCCTGGAGCAGAAGACATGGGCTTAAGATCTTATCACCTGTGGGGTAGCTAAGTGGTGCAATGGATAAAGCACCGGCCTTGGATTCAGGAGGACCTGAGTTCAAATCCGACATCAGACACTTGATATTACTAGCTGTGTGACCCTGAGCAAGTCACTTAACCTTCCCCCCATTGCCCCACCAAAAAAAAATCATCACCAAGAACTGGTGGAACCAGAAGAGGAGGCAGCCAGCCTGGAGTAAATGAAATGCTTTGTCCACTGAGAGCTTGCATGGGAGCCCATTCCCAGGGGAATTCTAGGTGGGGGCACTAGCCAAAAGTGACGTATCAGAAGTCCCTAAGATTGAAACCAGCCTGTGTAGCTTTCAGTTCCGGGGCCATGGGTCACAGTTGCCAACTGAAGTCTGAATTTCCTTTTGTAAGACTAATTGCCAGCCACAGGTGGCCTGAATTTGCTTATATTAAAGCGCCCTGTTTTTTTGCTAAGGGCATGCACTTCTGCTCCCCTCTAAATCGCCTTCAAAACCCTTTCATGACCCTTCAAATTGGCCGGTGTCTCACCCGCCGTCTCTCCTGAAACCCTCTAATGGCTGCGAGTAACCCCACAGCCCATTAATAAAACACGGGCCCTCTTGCTTGCCTCCCCCCCCCCTTACCCAATGGAGGCAACGGAAGTGCAGCCCACCGATGATGGATGAGGATGGCTCTGGACGAGAAGCCTGGCTTTCCCCCAGCCGTGATCAATGATTCATAGCCAAATGGAGTAATTGCCTCTCAAGCTAGTCTTTCCTTGGATGCATCTGACAGTGGAGCAGGGGGAAGGAAGGAAAAGAGGAGTCAGTCCCAGAAGGAGATTTGGGATCCTCTGCCCAGTATTACATTGATGGACAGAGAAGGCTCTCCCTGCCCCCATCGGTGATCCATCATTTTATCCCACCCAGGACACCATCTTTGCACGAAAAAGGACTAGACACATAGGATGGGTGTGGAATCGATTTGTTGGCCAGAAGGTGGTGAAAGAGAAAATGGTTAGTTGTAATGGACCCACATGTTCACACACAATTCTCAGTAGGGTTTCCTGATGGAGAAGCTGGAGCAAGGCCAGAACCTCCTATTTCCCTCCTTGATTAGGGGAGAGGAGGCACAGGTTCTGATATGGACAAACACATCTATCAGATGTCCTTTCCCCCTCCCCAGCCCAAAGCTTAATAATAATGGTAATGATATCTCACATGTCTTTACAGTTAGTGAAGCACTTTCCCCCACAACAGTTCTATGAGGTAGGCAGGCAATGTCAATATGATTAGCCTCATTTTACAGAAAGAAGAAAATTAAGAAACTATATATAAGAAAGCTATAAGAAACCTATATCAAATAGCTTGCTGTCCTTGGGTGGGGGGAGGGAAGGAAGGGTGGGAGAAAAATCTGGAACTCCAAAAAAATCTTTACATGTAATAGGAAAAATAATTTTAAAAATAATTTAAAAGGGGGGCAGCTAGGTGGCACAGTGGATAAAGCACCGGCCCTGGATTCAGGAGTACCTGAGTTCAAATCCGGCCTCAGACACTTGACACTTAGTAGCTGTGTGGGCAAGTCACTTAACCCTCATTGCCCAACAAAAAAAAAATTTTTTTAAAGAACACTGTAAAAACACTAAGGCTTAGAAAAGGACAATGACTCAGACACTTGACACTTACTACCTGTGTGACCCTGGGCAAGTCACTTAACCCTCATTGCCCTGAGTAAAAAAAAGAAAAGAAAAGGACAGTGACTTACCCAAGATCACTTGAGCCAGGACTCATAGACTGTTAGAGCTAGATTTCTCACCCTCACCCCCTCACCCCCCCTCTTCAAATTACTTGTGAATAATGTTGCATTCTCTTGTGAGAATGCACACCACAAAATGGATCATAGATTTAGAGGAAGAAGGTCCTTAAAGGTCAAAGCCTTCATTTTACCAAGGCACAGGGTAGTGAAAAGACCTGCCCCAGGTGACATAGCTCCAAACTGTCTAAGCAGAATTTGAACCCAGGTCTTCCAGATTCTAAGTCCAGCTGATTCTATCTGCTCTATTATGCTGCTTCTTGTGTAAGCTACCTGAGAGCAGATATTGCTTCATTGATGCCTTTGTCTCCCCCATCTCCTAGCATGGTGCCCGTTGAACTGAACTGAACTGAACTAATTAAGTGAACCTTAGAACAGAGAAAATATAACCTCAGAATTTAAAAAAAGGTCTTAGATCCTCTGAGGTCTGTCTGGCTTAAAATGCCCTCTCCATGAATCTGCCTTTCACTCTTCTCATCCAATCTTAGCACATTCACTCTTTTTTTTTTTTTTTTTTTTTTGGTGAGGCAATTGGGGTCAAGTGACCTGCCCAAGGTCACACAGCCAGTAAGTGTCAAGTGTCTGAGGCCGGATCTGAACTCAGGTACTCCTGACTCCAGGGTCGGTGCTCTATCCACTGTGCCACCCAGCTGCCCCGCACATTCACTCTTACATCCTTCAATTCAACAAACACTTACTGAGAAGCTATAGCATGAGGGGCAGCTAGGTGGCTCAGTGGATAGAGCACCGGCCCTGGAGGCAAGAGTACCTGAGTTCAAATCCGGCCTCAGACACTTGATACTTACTAGCTGTGTGACCCTGGGTAAGTCACTTAACCACAATTGCCTCACCAAAAAAAATGAAGAAGAAGAAGCTATAGCATGAAGAATATTGGGCACAACAATGTCCATGTGGGTGGGGGAGGGGGAGGAGAGATGCAGGGAAGGTGCAATCTCCACACCTCTAGAGTTTTTACAGTCTCATGGGGATGACACATACACAGATATAAAAAAGGTGCAAAGAATTTTCATTACCATATTTTCATTTATGTTTATCTGTGTCCCTGTCATCTCTTCTATTGTAGTGTAAGCCTCTTGAGGGCAGGGGTCATCTCTTATCCATCCTTTTGTATCCTCCCTCAGCCCCCAACCCTTCAGTACAATGCATTCAATTCAATTAAACAAACATTTAGCAGCAAGAACACTGACTCTGTATTCATATGACCTGGGTGTGATGTATTTCTCTTGAAAATTTACTCCCTATATGACCTTGGTCAAGATGAGAAAACAGAGGCTGAGGGAGATTATGCAACTTGCCCAGGGTCATACAGTTAATAAGTATTTGAGGCAGAATTTGAACTCAGGTCTTCCTTACTCCAAGTCTAGTATTCTAGACACTATACTAACTGCCCAAGTAGAAACAAAATAAATCCAAGGTAATTTGGCAGAGGGGGCACTAGCAAGCAGCTGGGGGAAGGGGTAATCAGGAAGGGCTTCATATAGGAGGTAGCATAGAAAGAAACTAGGGATTCTATTTTTTGTTTGTTTTTGTTTTGCAGGGCAATGAGAGTTAATTGACTTTCCCAGGGTCACACAGGTAGTAAGCGTCGTGTCTAAGGCCTGATTTGAACTCAGATCCTCCTGAATCCAGGGCCAATGCTTTATCCACTGCACCACCTAGCTGCCTGGGAAACTTAGAGCTTCTAAAAGGTGAGAATGAGGAGGGAGACCCTGGCAGGCAGCCTGGGCAAAGACATGGAGATAGAAGGTAGAATCTTAAGCTGAAGGAGCAGGGAAAAGGAATGGGAAGGCCTTTCTGGATGAACTGAAGAGCTGGTGAAGATGTATGACAAGGCTTGGGAGAGATGTTGGAGCCAGGTTAGAATAGATTTGAAATACACAACAAAGGCATGTACGTTCAATCCTTAAGATAATAGGAAAACGGACTTCTGGGGCAGAGCCAAGATGGCGGAGGAAAGACAGTGAGCTCTTGAACTCATGACACGATTGCTCCAAAAAACATCCAAATAATGCCATAGGAAAATGCCTGGTGGGGCAGCTAGGTGGCGCAGTGGATAGAGCACCGGCCCTGGATTTAGGAGGACCTGAGTTCAAATCCGGCCTCAGATACTTGACACTTACTAGCTGTGTGACCCTGGGCAAGTCACTTGACCCTAATTGCCCCCCCAAAAAAACCAAAACAGAAGAGATAATAGGAAACCACTGGTTTTTAATTAAGTTTAATTAAGCAGTTGAGTGACATGGATTGCTATGTGATTTAGGAATATCACTTTAACATTTTTGTGCAGGATGGATCAGGGAAGGGAGGGAGTTGAGACCAGGAGACTAATTGGCAATCATCAAGGTGGAGATGATGAATGCCTGAACTAGGGTGGTTGTGGTGTGAATGGAAAAAAAGGGGGAGTGTGTAAGAAAATGAACCAATGAGACTTGGCAACTGACTGATTATGTGAGTCAAGTGAGAATGAAGAGTTGAAGATGATTCCATGGTTATTATAATTGGGATGATTGGTGGTGGCTCAATAAAAAGAAGGAAGTTCTGAAGAGCGGTGGCTTTGGGAAAATTTAAATGACTTCTGTTTTGGAAATGTGTTTGATATGCCTCTGGGAAATGCATTCAAAATGCCCAATAGTCTGATGGTGATGTGGGACTGCAGCCCGGGAAAGAGATGAGGGACTGGATGTAAGATCTGGGAGACATCTGCATAAGGATGATAGTCCAACTTATGGGAGCTGAGATCCCCAAGAGACAATGTAAGAGAGAAGAGAAGAAGGCCTGGGATGGGACATTCAGGTACACCCACAGTTAGAGGAGGAGAGGATACATATCATGATCCAGAAAAGAACAATGAGGACCACTAGGAAGAAAAGCAAGAGAGCAGTGTCAAGAAAGCCCAGAGAGGAGAGTGTCCAGAAAGATTGGATAGTCAACAGCATTGAATGTTGCAAAGAAGGATGAGAATTGAGAAAAGGTCATCAGATTTGGCAATTGAGGGATCAATAGTGACTTTGAAGAGAGTAGTTTTGGCAACTAGACAGTACAATGGAATCAGGAAATCCTAAGTTCAAGTCCTGGCTTCAACATTTTACTGACTGTGGGACCTTGGGTGAGTCACTTTACCTTTGTCTGCCTCTGTTTCCCATCTGTAAAACGGGGATAGTAATAGCCTCCCTGGATTGTTGTGAGAATCAAGCAAGATAACATCTGAAAGGCATTTTCCAAACCTTATGGTACTATATAGATGTTAGTTATTGTTGTTAATAACAATAATGTTGTCGTTACTCTTGTTAGATTACAAGCAATTGCGACATGAAGAGAGGAGGTATAGTCTACAAGTGTAAACAGTTTCTTTTAGAAAGCTGACTGTGAAAGGAAGATATGGAATGACAGCTTGAGGGGATTGTAGGTCTAGTGAGTTTTGTTTTGTTTTTTTTTAAATCAGGAGACCTGTACATATTCATAGGCAACAAGGAAGGAGTTAATAGGGAGAGGTTGAAGATTAGAGAAAGGAGAGGATGACTGTTGGGGCAATCTGTTGGAACAGACAAAGAGGGGATGGCCTTGTGGAGAAGGGCCATTTCTTCATCAGAGATTAGAGTAAAGAAGGACAGAATGGGGGATGATATCAAGAGGTTTTGAGTAGGGAAGAAGAGGAGACTCAAAGTGAGTGATGATTCCCAGTGGAGTATGAGGTGAGTTCTGCAGAGAGAGTACAGAGGAAGGAGAGGGTTAAGGTGCTAAAGACAAGAAAAGACTGGGAGACTGCTGTGAGGAATACTTTTGAGAATGGAGGAGTAGGGGCAGTTAGGTGGCGCAGTGGATAGAGCACCGGCCCTGGAGTCAGGAGGACCTGAGTTCAAATCCGGCCTTAGACACTTAACACTTACTAGCTGTGTGACCCTGGGCAGGTCACTTAACCCCAATTGCCTCACTAAAAAAAAAAAAAAAAAAAAAGAGGGAATGGAGGAGTAAAAGGATTGCCTTGCTTCAGTGAGTGCCCAGTTGAGATTAGATGACAAATTTGTAGCAAACCTAGTCATCATAGTAGCATGCATGACTTTCTCTAGCTCCTCTAGTCCTGAATCACTGTTCAGCAGCACAAGAACATGAGTGGAGGAGGTGGATGGTAGAAACATGCCACGGTGGGGCAGGAGATAGACAAAACAAAGGGGCAGAGAATTCAAGAATAGGGAGCAGAAGTATACAGAACTTGGTTACCTCTAGGATCACTATAGGGAAGGGAAGAAAGTGTACCCAGAGCAGGTTGGTGATGGCCTGACTGAATACTGAGTTGTGGAGGGACTGCGGGGTCAAGCCAAGGTTGAAAAATAAATAGTTGTAGGAGGAAGGAAGCCTAGGAAGGAACTGGATACTAAGAGTTTCAGAATTCTTGGTCCTGGAAGGGGAACTTTAATAGGGGACATTCAAGGATATGACTATCCCAGTGCATGGCTGAAGGGGGACTGGAGGAGTATATCATGGGGGTTGAGGAGATAGAGGAACTGGAAAGTGAAGGTGTTTGAGTGCATATCAGTGTGTATGTATATGGGCAGTGGTTGGTGTGCATAGGAAGACTATGGCCAAATACTGAACTCCTTGAGAAAAAAAAGAGGATGACCTAAGAGCCCCCAGGGTCTGAAATGATATATCTGAACTGAGTAAACCTCAAAAACAAAGAGGTATCTGGGAGATGGCCACAAATGGAGATTCTGGAAAACCTAGGTTTAAATCCTTCCTCTGATACTTACTAGCTGTGGGATTGTGGTCAGGATACTATCCTCTCTGGGTTTCACCTTTCTATCTCTAAAATGGAGACAACAACACCCACCTACAGAGTCTACATCACAGAGCTATCAGGAGGCTCACATGAGAGAATATACATAAGGTGCTTTGAAAACCTTAATGTGCTATTATAAATATCAGCTACTGTCATAGGACGAGGAGAAGGGGGCAGCTAGGTAGTGCAGGGGATAAAGCACCAACCCTGGAGTCAGGAGGACCTGAGTTCAAATCTGACCTCAGATACTTGACACTTACCAGCTGTGTGACCCTGGGCAAGTCACTTAACTTTCATTGGCCTGCCCCCCAAAACAGAAACAAAAACAAGAAGGGGAAAAGAACTAGATATGGCTGGACTGGTCAGTAGGCCTCAAATTGTGGAAGGCTTGAGTCCCAGTGTCAGGAATTGAAACTTGATTTCATCTGGCAGTGAGGAGTTGCTAAAAGTTTTTAAGCATAGAGAACCAGGCCTGGAATCAGGGAGACCTGGGTCTGAATCCTACCTTTGACATATGCTATCTGTCTGACCCTAGACAAGTCATTTATCATCTCAGTGCCTAAGCTTACTTCTGAGACTACTAGCTGTATGACCATGGGAAAACTAATTTAACCTTTCTAAGCCTCAGTTTCTCCATCTGTAAAATGTAGACTATAATATCTGTAGAGCCTATCCCATAGTTGTAGTGAAGATCAAATGAGATTAACTCATGTAAGGCATTTTGCAAACTTGAAATTGCTCTGTAAATTACAGTTATGATGCCCTGGTGAACAGGTTTTTCGATCATTTAGTACAAAGTCCTTATTTTACAGATAAGGATACTGAGGCCTGGTATGTGCCTGATATAGTCAACATGAGATACAACCCCAGATCGATTCTTCAAGACAAACTGAATTGAGGGGCTCATAGGAGACCCCATGGAAAGTGGATCAGAGACCTCAAGACATTGCCCCCTGAGAGCAGAGACCTTGGGGTATTGAGAAGACACCAATGGGGAGAAGGAGTACTATTGGACTAGGCGGTCATCTGGTAGCTTCCCAGTTGAACTATCCTTGCTAATAAGTGCTATGCCTAGTTGTTGCTGAAGGGATATAGTGCAATTATTAGCATCCTCTAAATTTCAGTTCTCCAAGACAAAGCCTCGGTCACCCCACCTTAGTTATGGCTTGGCCCAGAGAGCACAACAGTAAGTAGCAGAATAAGGATATAAACCTGTCTTCTGATTCCAAATCCTCTGCTTTTTCCATTATGCCACATTGCCTGCTGGGTACAAGGTGATGATGATGACAGGGACAAGTGGCTGAATAACAGTAGAATATCCATAGACAAATGGGAAGGGAAAGGGGGAAGCATGGTGCAGAATAAATTGAACTCATATTCTGTAACACAGCAAGGATTTGATGCTATTCATAATCACGGGGATCTTGAACTTGGATCTTTTAACCTACATCTTTGCTCATCTTTGGTCATAGGTCAAAAATCTGATCACCCTGGATCCCCAGAAGAGATTGACCACAGGGCAGGCTCTAGGGCGCCCCTGGGTCACAGGCAAAGCTGCTAACTTGGCTCACATGGAAGACACAAAAAAAGAAACTCCGGGAGTTCTGTACCTGCCGGAAATTGAAAGTAAGGCCAAGGGACCATGCTGTTCTCAGTGCTAACATTTTTCCATTTTAATCTCCCTGAAAGTGTTGGCCTCCTGTGTGCACCCCCAGATGTGGTTACTATTAGGCTGTTATGTGTCTGAAATCAAAAGAAAGACAGGCTTGTGAATAGTTCAGGTTGCTGGGGGACTAGATTGGACTGGGGATTGGTAATTGGATGCTGGGGATGGAGGCTTTAACCTCTAGGGGGCTGGTTAATGCCCAGGTTACCCAGAGCCCAAAGTGACTATGCTTATCCTTATCTGGGGCTTGTATCAGACTGTAAGTTCAGCAGAAGATGCCCACTTACTCTAGTAGAGGGAGTTTCTTTATCCAAGATTTCCCTCTACCAATGAAATCTCAGATCCAGTCCTATCCACATTCCTATCATCCATCTACTTACTGTATTTATATTGTGTTATATAGTATATACAATTTGTTATATATGTATGCATATACATGTGTATATGTATAAAATATATAAATATATGTAATAATGCGTTATATTATATATCATGTTGATATTCTTAGTATCGACCCTGTGAGAAGGACTAATATGTTTTTAGGCCCCTGATCCTCTAAGGGGCCTAAACAAGTTGTGTATATGTCTTTGAATCATGGAATTAGCAAATCAGAATTAGAAGGGATCTCCAAGGCATCTAGTCCAACCTGGGTGAATTCCCTCTACCAGGAACCCTTATTGCCCCATAAGAAGATTTAAAGTTGGGAGGGGGAGCAGCTAGGTGGTGCAGTGGATAGAGCACCGGCCCTGGAGTCAGGAGTACCTGAGTTCAAATCCGGCCTCAGACGCTTGACACTTACTAGCTGTGTGACCCTGGGCAAGTCACTTAACCCCAGTTGCCTCACCAAAAATAAATAAACAAATAAATAAAGTTGGGAGGGGCACAGAGGAGGATGCTGAGTTTCAGAGAAGGGAAGAGACTTGCCCAAGGTCATGCAGGTGGTAAGTCCCAGAATAGGGAGGGATTGGGATGGAGGTCCAGTGACTCTGAATCCCTCATTCTTTTCTCTACCATATAACAAAGTGATTCCCCAGCCCCAGATTGAAAATGCGAAGGGATGTAGAATTCAATTTACTACCTTCCAATTCAGCTCAATTCTACTTTGGGGCAGTTCTCATTATTGAAAAGTCTTTCCTTCAGTGGAGCTTAAAACTGGGTTTCTACATCTCCTTGCACCCACAAGCCCATTTTCATGTCAGACTCACCTTGTGAGAATGGATACTTCCCCTGAGATGAAAATGTCAATATCTTTAAGATAATTTAGACTGGGGGGCAGCTAAGTGGTACAGTGGATAAAACACAAAAAAACAACCAAAAAACAATACAAGATAATTTAGGCTGGGCTTATCAGCCAGCCATGGCATGTTGGCACCAGGCTAAAATTTTCAGGGACACTTGAGAAAGTGACAAATTCCATAGATCCCTTTGCACTGCTTGTGACAGAGATTGCCCTCAGAGAAAGCTGGCATAGTAGTAATGTTTTCTCCATCACCACCCCACCATGAGAGTCAATGGATATTTACAGGTTGTGTGATTCTGGGCAAATCTCTTAAGCCTCTGAGCCTCAGTTTCCTTATCTGTAAAATGAAAACAATACTTGTATTCCCTACATACATGGAATCTCAGAATTGGATAGACCCTCCAAGGTCATAGGATTATAGATTTAAAGATATAAGGGACCTTAGAGATCATGAAGTCCAACAACCCCCCCCCCTTTTTTTATAGATGAGGAAACTAAGGTAGGAAATCTGACTTGCTTCCAAGTCACACATGGTAGGTAGTAGATTAAGTCATCTAATCTAATGCCTACCCAGATAGGATTCCCCTCAGTAGCACCACAGACAAATAAAAGTTCAATAGCAAGCAGAGCTAGTCAAGAAGAAGCCTTAACATCTGTTTTGCTGCTATGCCCCAAGGACCATAGGACCTTTCCATCTAACTTTCAGAAGAAACCTTCCACATGTGTTGTCTCTCCTATTGGAATGTGAACTCCTTGATAGCAGTGCCTGTCTTCCTTTTCTATTTGTAGCTCCAGTGCTTTGCATATAGTAAGTGCTTAATAAATTATTAATTCATTTGTTGTTGTTGTTGTTGTTTGTATTTAAGAAGGTGGCAACAAAAATGGTGGCTGCTTCCACTTGGCCAGAACCATGGACAGCTCTCAGAGAAGGTGTAGGAAGGAAGGGTTCGAAAGATCAGACACAGCTTCACTAAAAGAGACCCTAAGTCCTTCCTTCTGGAGGGGTTCCAGTCACCTTCTTTCTAGGAAGCACAAGTCAGAGGATTTAGCTAAGCTTGAGAGTTCAGGAGCCCACCAGCAATTTTGACTATGGCAGCAGCAGACAATATTCCAAAAGGAGTCAGACTTGTGGTGTTAGGTTTATAGATCTAAAATAGAAGTCTCTGTCTCCTCCACCAAACCTAACTCTCTTCCAAACATCTCTATTGCTGTTTCTACCACCATCCTCTCATTCACCCGGACTTTTAATTTCAGAGGTATCCTTGACTCCCCTCACCTCCTGTCCTCCCCCAATCCAATCAGCAGCTGAATTTTGTTGATTCTACCTCCTCAACATTTTTTGAATCCAGGGGGTACTACAGCCAGTTCATAGTTGGAGCCGATTGTTAAATTTTCAGGATTGGGGGCAGCTAGATGGCGCAGTGGATAGAGCACTGGCCCTGGATTCAGGAGTACCTGAGTTCAAATCCAGCCTCAGACATTTAACACTTACTAGCTGTGTGACCCTGGGCAAATCACTTAACCCCAATTGCCTTACTAAAAAAAAAAAAAATTTCAGGATAAACATTTATACCCCAGAAATTGGCAAATGCTACAAATCAGGGTTTGGTGAATTGTTTTTTGATTGTCTAGACTTAAGAAAGTGATGGTGAGAATATTAATAATGCAGATTAAACTTTAAAATGTGTCATGCATGCGTTCTTTCCCTGCCCCCCAAAAAACTGGTTATTAAATATTTATGTGCATAGACTTGCAGCACATGATCCATTTCCTTTATTATACTCATACCACAACCACCATAGTTTGGGCTCTCATCACCTCTTTCCTGGACTATTGGAATAGCCACCTAATTGGTCTCCCCGCCCTAGTCTGTCCATCTATCCTCCACACAAGCTGCCAAAAATCATCTTCCTAAAATCCAGATCTGGCCATATAACTGCCTTACACTGGAAACTTCAGTAGCTCTCTATTGCCTCCAAGAATAAAATCCTCAGCTCAGCATTTTATGCTTCTCAGAGTTTGGCTCTAGTCTTCCTTTCCAGGTATATTTCACTTCACTCTCCTGCACTCCCAACACTATATGCTATTCCCTTAACTCAGGTGAAGCATAAGAACCCCAGAATTGAAGGTTAAGGCTGTAAGGAATAAGAACCAACCCCCCTGGGAGGTCCAACTATTCACCAAGCTCTTTTACAGCATGTCTTTTTCCATTATATTATCCCCTATTTAGCAGGTGACAAACAAGGTTGCAAGAAGTATAAAACTGCATCTTGAAAACAGTATACTTTAGGGGGCAGCTAGATGGCGCAGTGGATAGAGCAGTGGCCTTGGAGTCAGGAGTACCTGAGTTCAAGTCCGGCCTCAGACACTTAATACTTACTAGCTGTGTGACCCTGGGCAAGTCACTTAACCCCAACTGTCTCACTAAAAACAAAACAAAAAAAAAAACCAAAACAAAAACAGTATACTTTATTGTGATCTCTCCTTGTATAGATTATTGACTATGCCCATCTCTTGTCATCTAATCAGCTGTCACGAATATGCCTCTCAATTTTGTTCTATAAATGTCAGGTGCACAGTGCTGAGAGGTGGGGCAGAAGGCTGGTGCAGAGCCGCTTTGGCACTGTCTTGGTCAATGGGTTCTTTCTTCGATTCTTTGTATTAACAATCAAGTGTGGGGCAGCTAGGTGGTGCAATGGATAAAGCACTGGCCCTGGATTCAGGAGGACCTGAGTTCAAATCTGGCCTCAGATACTTGGCATTTACTAGCTGTGTGACCTTGGGCAAGTCACTTAACCCTCATTGCCCTGCCAAAACAAACAAACAAACAAAAACCAATCAAGTGACTCTTCTAGACTTTTTTCCTTCTGGCCAATTGCAGAATACAGATTGTTTTTACATTTGCTTATTTGTAAATTTCTTGTATCTAGACTCAAAGAAAATAATGGATGTAAAGTATTTTACAGACCTTAAAGCACTATATAAATACTTATCATTACCATGACCATCACTACCACCATCATCATAATTAGTCTCCAGTCACTGGAACTCTAGTCTGGTGATGATTTCACTGCCTGAACCTTCTCCTGCCCTCTTGTTGATCTGGAGCAATGTTTATAAAGCAATGTAGGGGGATGTTGGTAAATGTTTAACAACTTGTAGTCCATTCAGAGCCTAAGTGACTTACCCAGAGTCAATACATTTCAGAGACAGGACCTCAACCCAGATCTACTTGGCTCTAAAGCTTGCCTCTCTATCTACTATACCATAACACTTCTGGTTTTTTCCTAAGGGAAAAAAGGGTCATAAGATCATAGAATGACTGGGATTTGTGGGACTTCAAAAAGTTATCCCTCAAAGGGGCAGCTAGGTGGTACAGTGGTAGAGTACCACCCCTAGAGACAGGAGGATCTGAGTTCAAATCTAGCCTTAGACACTTACTAGCCATTTGACGCTGGGCAAGTCACTTCACCCCAATTCCCTCCAAAAAAATGAAGAAGTCATTTCTCTGCTTCCAGGCAATTGCAACGCTACACTTTGTGATAATTATTATAGACTTCTAGGCTGGGTATGGAATATTAGAACTGGAAGGTTCGGGGTGGCTAGGTGGCGCAGTGGATAAAGCACCAGCCCTAGATTCAGGAGTACCTGAGTTCAAATCCGGCCTCAGACACTTGACACTTACTAGCAGTGTGACCCTGGGCAAGTCACTTAACCCCCATTGCCCTGCAAAAAAAAAAAAAAAAAAGAACTGGAAGGTTCCTTAGAGATCGAGTCAAGGGGTTTTTAATCTGAGGCCAACGAACTTTTAAAACTATTTGGATAACTGTACTTCAATAAAATATTTCCTTTGTAATCTGATGGATTTTTAATGTATTTTAAAACATTAAGGAGTTCATAGACTTCACCAGACTGCCAAAGGGGTCCATGACAAAAAGAAGGTTAAGAATCCCTGACATAGACTTTTTTTTTTAAAGTAGTGAGGCAATTGGGGTTAAGTGACTTGCCCAAAGTCACACAGCTAGTAAGTGTTAAGTGTCTGAGGCCAGATTTGAACTCAGCTACTCCTGACTCCAGGGCCAGTGCTCCATCCACTGCACCACCTAGCTGCCCCCATAGACTTTTGATTATGAAAAATGCAAATGAAAACAGCTCTAAGGTACTACCTCACACCTATCAGATTGGCTAATAGGAGAGGAAAAAGACATGTGTTAGAGGGAATGTGGAAAAAATGGGGCACTAATGCATAGTTGGTGGAGTTGTGCACTGATCCAACCATTCTGGAGAACAATTTGGAACAATGCCCAAAGGGCTATAAAAATGAATGTTCTTTGACCCAGCAATGCCACTATTAGGTCTGTGTCCCAAAGAGATTTTTTTAAAAGGGAGAGAATTATATGTACAAAAATATTTATAGCAACTCTTTTTGTGGTGGCAAAGAATTAGAAAATAAGGGAATGCCTATCAATTGAAGAATGGCTGAACAAGCTAGGGAATATGATTGTGATGGAGTACTATCTGCTAAAAGAAATGGCGAGCAAGATGCTTTCAGAAAAACTAGTAAAGACTTACATGACCTAATGCAAAGTGAAGTGAACAGAAGCAGAACAGTGTACACAGTAACAGCAATATTGTAACGATGATCAACTGTGAATGACTTAGCTATTCTCAACAAGTCAATGATCCAAGACAATTCCAAAGGATTTATGATGAAAAATGCTATTCACCTCCAGAGAAAGAACCAATGGAGTCTGAATGAAGATTGAAACATACTTTTTTAAAAGTATTTTATTATTTTCCAGTTATATATAAGAATAGTTTTTGACATTTGTTTTCATGGGATTTTTAGTTCCAAATTTTTTTTCCCACCCTCCCTTCCCTCCCTCCCCCCCAAGACAGAAAGCAGTCTGATATAGGTTGTATATGTACAATCATATTAAGCATATTTCTACATTAGTCATTTTGTGAAAGAAGAATCAGAGCACTAGGGAAAAACTTCAAAAAAGAAGGAAAAAAACAGTCCAAAAGTAGAAACAGTATGATTGAAACATAGTTTATATATTTTTTTATTTTCCTTGGGTTTTTAACTAATATGGAAACATGTTTTGCATGACAGCCCATGTATAATCTATATCGGATTGCTTTCCTTCTCAAGGAGCAGGGGAGGGAAGGAGGGTGGGAGACAATTTAGAACTCAAAATTTTACAAAACAAATGTTAAAAATTGTTTTTACACATAACTTGGAAAAATAAAATATATGTGTGTGAAGGTATTATGTATGTATGTATGTACCTATATGAAATCCCTGATCTAGTGCCTTGCCTAGAGTCCCACAGCTTATAGGTGTTTGAGGCAGGATTTGAACTCACATATTTCTGACTCTTGTATCTCCAGCACCTAGCAAAATGCCTAAAATACAGAGGCAGCTAAGTGGTGCAGTGGACTGAGAGCCAGGCCTGGAAAAGGAGATACCTGAGTTCAAATCCAGCCTCAGATACTTACTAGCTGTGTGGTCCTGGGCAAGTCACTTCACCCTATTTGCCTTAGTTTTTCTCTCTAAAATTAGCTGGAAAAGGAAATGGCAAAACACTCTAGTTTCTTTGCCATCTATTGCACACAACTGAAGCAACTTAACAACATTTCTGACTCTACGTCCAGTGTTCTATCTATTGTCCCACCCAGCTACCTCTGTGTATTAGGCATTTTGCTAGGTGCTGGAGATAAAGGTACAAAGAAAGAAACAATCAATCCTGACTGGCAAGAAGCTTACATTCTAATAGGGAAAACTACAATGACATACAAATATATATTCAGCAAAAATATAAAGCAAATCGATATAAATAAATAGAAAGTTGTTAAATACAGCATAGTCACAGGAGGGGCACTAGCCATTGGGGGCATCAGCAAAGGCTTCATGTAGAAGATGGTGCTTGAGATATTTGCTCGGCAAAGAGGTTTTACAACACAGTTAACCTAGGGAAGGACTGAGAATTGGGAAGGAGAGTAAACTAATCACTCAATGACACCCCTAAGGTAAACAATGATCAAATTAAAGAGGAGGGATCAGGAAGCAAAGGGTTCATATTTCTCCATCTTTTGAGCTGGAGGAGACCTCAGAGATTATCTAGTCCTGTCCCCTTCATTTTACATAGAGAGAAACTGAGACCATAAGAGGTTAAGTGATTTGCCCAACATCAAACAGAAAGTAAAGGGAGAGAGACAGGATGTCGACTCCAGTCCTCTCCAAATCCAAAACTCTTTCCACTCGCCCCACTTGAATGTCATTATTATTAATCCTCTATTCCATTGGCTGTCCAAATTGGATAATCCATCTCTTTCACATGATTTCCTGAGTTTTCTTTCTTTAGATACTGGCTGTTTGGTTTGTTTTTTGTTTTTTGCAGGGCAATGAGGGATAAGTGACTTGGCCAGGGTCACACAGCTAGTTAGTGTCAAGTGTGGGAGGCTGGATTTGAACTCAGGTCTTCCTGACTGGTGCTTTATCCACTGTGCCACCTAGCTGCCCCTGAGGTTTAAAAAAAAAAAAACCAAACAAACAAAAAAACCCTTCTGTGGAATGGTTTTCTTCCATTCTTCTTTGTTATTTTTTGTTTGTTTTTATGGGTTGTTTTTGTTTTTGTTTTTGGTGGGGCAACGAGGGTTAAGTGACTTGCCCAGGGTCACACAGCTAGTGTCTGAGTGTCTGAGGCTGGATTTGAACTCAGGTTCTCCTGAATCCAAAGCTGGTGCTTTATCCACTGCGTCACCTAGCTGCCCCCTTTTTGTTTGTTGTTGGGTTTTTTTGGTGAGGCAAATGAGGTTAAGTGACTTGCCCAGGGTCACACTCTTCCATTCTTTTTTAAAGAAAGCTTTCCAGCCCAACACATTATTTTCATTCAGTAAGAGTCTAATCAGTTTCAAGGAAGGGTGAAGGATTCCCTAATGGATCTTGTACCTAATATTCTTGCTAGCACATCCTAGTATCATATTAGTTCTTTAAATAACAGCATTATCATGGTTGAGCACTTTCCAGCTTATATCTTTAGTTCACCTTCGGGCCCTTCAAGGTCTTTCTTTTTGCCTAACTACTCAGCCAGAGCCCAGACATAGCCCAAGGAGCAAAACGACATCATAGCATGTCAGAGCTTTGAGGAAGCTTAGAACCTATCCTGCCATGACTGAAGACTTTAGCACAAAGAATGCCAGAGTTAGGAAGGACTTTATTTAGAACACAGAATGGCAAATTTGGAAAGGGACCTCAACTCAGTGGTTATGTATCAAATACCTACCACTGCTACTATTAATAGCATTTATATAAGCATCTTTGTTGTTTATTTGGTCATTTCACTCGTATCCGACTCTTTCAGGATCCCATTTGGGGTTTTCTTGACAGAGATATCTAGAGTGGTTTGCCATGTCCTGCTCCAGGTCATTTTACAGATGAGGAAACTGAGGCAAACTGGGTGAAATGACTTGCCCAGGGTCACACAGCTAGGAAGTTTCTGAGGTCAGATTTATTATTATTATTAATATTTTGGTAAGGCAATTGGGGTTAAGTGACTTGCCCAGGGAAGTGTTAAGTATCTGAGGCCAGATTTGAACTCAGATACTCCTGAATCCAGGGCCTGAACTTTATCCACTGCACCACCTACCTGCCCCTGAGCTCAGCTTTGAATGCAAGATGAGTCTTCCTGACTCAAGGCCCAGCACTCTGTGCACTATGGCGCCATCTGGCTGCCCTTTTATATAGCACCTACTATGTGCCAAAACACTTTACAATTACCTCATCTGATCCTGACAACAGTGAAAAGTAAGCGCTTTTATTATCCCCATTTTGCAGTTTGAAGAAACTGAGGTTAAGAGATTCGCTCAAGGTCATATAGCTACTATGTATCTGAGGCTGGATTTGAACTCAGGTCTTCCTGACTCTAGGGCAGCTTGGTGGCATAGTGGAGTTATGACAGGACTGAAAAACAACTGAGCAACAATAACAAAACTTCCTGAGTCCAGGTCTTGAGCACTATCCACTACCTAGCTATCTCTATTGGCACAGTGGATAGAGCACTGGACCTAAAGTAAGGAGGACCTGAGTTCAAATCTCACCTCTAACACTTATTAGCTGCGTGACCCTGGGCAAGTCACTTAACCCCAATTGCCTTAAACATCTGGAGCTATCTTCAGTCATCCTGGACCTTGCTACTAGACCCAGATGGCTCCAGAGGAAAGTGTGAGGCTGGTGGCTTTGCACAGCCCTCCCTTCCTT
Organism: Dromiciops gliroides; assembly: GCF_019393635.1. Lineage (NCBI taxonomy): Eukaryota > Metazoa > Chordata > Mammalia > Microbiotheria > Microbiotheriidae > Dromiciops > Dromiciops gliroides. The sequence goes on along the minus strand of NC_057861.1, from coordinate 55,828,860 downwards.
AAATCCAATTCACTGCTAGTCATGACATCACCTTCCTGATGTCATGGCCCTCTTCGAGAATAAAGGATAAACAACAATAGCCTCTACTATAGACACTTAGCCCATGCCCTGGGGATAAAAGGACAAAAATGAAATTCTCTGCCTTTAAGGAGCTAACATCACATACATATACACGTAGATAGCATGTTATAGATTTATAGGCGTATACACATAGATAATATATGGATATGGGTATATATGTAATAATTGGTGCCATCTTGCATTTGGTGAAGGGAGTTTCTTCACCTGGAATTCCCTATACCAGTGAAATCACAGATCTGCTCCAAAATCACAATTCTCTGAGAAGGGAGGAAACCTTAACCATTGTGGGAATTATGATAATGATGATGTAGAGTTTGGTTTTTGTTGTTGGGTTTTTTTGGTGAAGCAATTGGGGTTAAGTGACTTGCCCAGGGTCACACAGCTAGTGTTAAGTGTTTGAGGCCGGATTTGAACTCAGGTCCTACTGAATCCAGGGCCGGTGCTCTATCCACTGTGCCACCTAGATGCCCTGATGTAGAGTTTTAAGGTTTGCAAAGCACATTGGAAATATTACCTCATCTGTTCCTCACAACTTTGGGAGGTAGGTGCTATTACTTTCCTCATTTTACAGTTGAGGAAACTGAGGCAAACAGAGCTTAAGGGACTTCCCTGGGGTCACAAAGCTAGTTAAGTGCCTGAGGTTGGATTTGAACTCAAAGCTTTCTTGGAGATAGAGCTTCACCCCAAAGGACTCTGAAGGAGGCTGGGAGAGCATTCCAGCCATGGATCAGTGGGATAGTTTGTGTATATTCACCTGGCTGCAGGGTGGAAAGCTGAGTTCAGCCAGGTTGGTGTACACTTAAAACAAAAACCTTAGCCCATAGCGGGAAGCTAGGTGGTGCAGTGGATAAAGCACTGACCCTGGATTCAGGAGGACCTGAGTTCAAATCTGGCCTCAGACACTTGACACTTACTAGCTGTGTGACCCTGGGCAAGTCACTTAACCCTCATTGCCCTACAAAACAAAAACAAAAGCAAAAAACAAAACAAAAAACCTTAGCGCATAGAAAATCAGAGCTAGAACCAGCCAGGGCAGGCAGAGGTAGAAACAGCTTTAGAGATCAACGAGCCCAGGGATCCTCAATCTTGTCTGTGGACTTGTTCTGTGGTTTGTTTGTCTTTAATACATTTTGATGAAGCTATTCCATCATAAAAATTGGTTTCCTTTGTGATCCTATATACTTTGTTTCATGCATTTAAAAATGTGATCTGAGAAGGGGCCCCTAGATTTCTCTAGATTTCCAAAATTCTCCATGATACACACAGGAAAAAAGGTTAAAAATGCCTGATCCTGGGAGGGAATGTGATTTGCCTCAGGTCATCTAGCTAGTAAGTGCCGGCACCAGGACTCAAACCCAGGTCTTCCAGCTCCTTGCCCAGGCAGGGCCCCTTCCACACTCAGCTGCTGCCTCCCCAGCAGTTGGCTTTTTTCTTCCTCTAACCGCCCCACAGCTGCACCTTCCTCCCATTGAACTTCATCCTATTTATTACGGGGCACCTCTTTAACTTGTCAAGGTCATTTCGAATTCTAATCCTATCCTCTAGGGTCCATCTTTATGTCAAGACCATTTGCTTCAGATGCCCCGAAAATAAGGCAGAGAGAGCAGTTGAAAGCTTCCTTTTCTCTCCCCACCTCCCATCCAGGAAATAGTCACTGTACTTAAGAGAGAAAAAGGACACAGGGGTTCAGAAAGGGCACCCCCTGACCAAAGGCAGCCTTTGGTACCTCGACAAACAACCTAACGTTTCATCTCCGCCAAAGGGGCCCCTAACACGGTCTTCATGAGCGTTTTGCCATGGTTTTAAATGTAAGTTATCCTGAAAGGCATATTTAAGGAAGGAAGAAGTGAGGTCTGTCTCCAGTCTAATTCTTTGAAAATGCAGTGCTTTTGGTCGGGCCAGAGACTGTTTGAATCTGACCTCAGTCATTTCATCTCATCCACAGAAATATGTTTTAAATCATTGACTCCCTGTGGATCATAGCTGTTGGCCTTCCTCTCCATGGGGACCCTGCTGATTGTAGCCTTGTCTGCACTTTTCAGAAGCTGTCGAGTTCCAGTTGCTTCAAGACCCTCCAATTGCCCGGCAGAATAATAACACCATCCTTCATTATAACAAAGAACACTGAGCCACCGCAGCTGCTGGTGATCCCAGCCTTCAGACTGGTTTGCAAAATCCCAATATGCCGTATGATTTTAATGGGGGGAAAAGATTTTTAAATACGTCAGCAGTTCACCTTCAAAAGACTTCTGCCACTGAAGAGCTGGGGACCTGTTTTTAAATAACACTGCAGTCTAAATCCTTCCCACGAGTTAGCATCTGACAATCTGCATAAGGCTTTCAAATGAATATCTGGGTGCTGGAAAACAGACTTGCTGTCACGACACCGGCAAGGCGGCAGAGGCATATGTAATGGAATGATAAGAGTGGAAAGGACCTTCTGAGGTCTAGTCCATACTCCCCCGTCTCAGGCAGAAGTATTCCTTCAACCACGAGAGACAGATGGGAATCAATCCTACTTGGAAAAGGAGGGACACAAATGCAGTGCAGGAACATTTCAGCTCCACAAATGAGACAGACCTGTCAGTCATTCCCATTACATGCCACTACTCTGGTATGTTGTGGGTGGGATGAAATGCCTTCTAAACGTGCTCTATAATATATATGGCAGACAGACAGGAGAGAAAGATGACTGATTTCCATCTTGACTTTGAACAGCTCCTAAAACCATCTTCTCCTGACAGGATGGGGTTTGGGGGTTGTTGTCATTTTTTTTCTTTTTACATAAAGACTAAGAAATTACTTGACTGGCACTTAAAGTGAGTGACTCTATGTGAGTTTAGGACAACCCTGTTCTTTGTAGGGTATCATGCAGAGAAAAAGATTTGTTTATTTTCATTTATTTCACCTCTCCCACCCCTGAATGCAGATAACATGCTGTTCACTTGGACCCAATTGTCTGACTTTAAATTGTTTAGAAAACTGAGAAACTAAAAAAGGGGACATTTAAAGACAAATTTTCAGCCCCATAACCAAAGGGAGATGAAGCAAGGATTGAAACATTATATATTTTTTTTAAAATGAGCCTTAATAATAGTATTATAACATGTATATAGTGCATCAATGCACTAAAAGTAATTTTACATATTATCTCCATTGATACCTTACAAAGACCTAGTGAAGTAGGTGCTATTATTAATCCCAATTACAGATGGGAGAGCTGAGGCTGAGAAAGGTAAAGTGGTTAACTCCCCCAAAGTCACACAGACAGTGTCTGAATTAGAATTTAAACTCAGGTCTTCTTAACTCCAAATCCAGTACTCAATAGACTAGCTCACCAAGCTTCCTTGTGAACTAAAGAGTGAAGAGAGAAGTATGAAGCTCCTTTATTTTATTTGAGTGTCATATTGCTCTGGAAGCCCAGAGGGAGATGGGTTCAAATGCTGACTTTCATATTTAATGAACAATAGGAAAATTATTTAACTCCTCTGAGCTTCTTTTTCCTCCTCCGAAAAACAGAAGCTATAATCCTTGTGTTCTCCAACTCCCAGGAATGTTGTAAAGAAAGAGCTTTGTGAACCTACAAAATTTGAATTTCTGGCATTGTCATTAACCTAATACCCCGCTAATGAGGAGCAAGAGCCCCCAGTGATTACACATGTTCAATATCCGATCAGAAGGTCAATATTAGTCAGAAATGTTGAATGTGTTACTAGATGTTTGTTGAGGTAGGAGTGCATACAAACACAAATGCAGAGAATTTAATCACGAATAGTTTCTGGGGTAGTGGAAGGAACCCTGGACTGGATTTGCAATCAGATGAGAGAGGTAATATGGTATAGTGAATAGAGTGCAATACTTGAAGTCTGAAAGAACCAGATTTCAGTCAGTCAGTCAATCAATAAGAATTATTTATTAGGGACCAACTATGTGCTCCAGACAATTTCTACCTGTATGACTGTAATTCACTTAGCTTCTTGTGCTTTGATTTCCTCAAATGTAAAACGAGCAGATTGTGTTCAATGACTGCTAAGGTTCTGCTGCATCTCTAACCCTCTGATTCTATGACTTCGGTTGACTCTCCCTTCTGTTTACTGGCTGTGTGATTTAGGGCTAGTTTCTTCCCTCCAAATCGGTTTCCTTACCAGTCAAATGGAAGAGTTGAACTAGACGAGGCATTCTACATCTTTTTGTGTGTGCCCTGGACCCATTTGGCAACCAGTCTGTTGAAACCTGGGGACCTTTTCTGGGAATAATGTTTTTAAATGCATAAAAGAAAACATAGCATTACAAAGGAAACCAATTATATTGAAATCATTATCAAAAGAGTTTTTACCTTTAATAATATTGTTGATTATTCTTGATCTTTTCCAATCTTAATAGTATTTAATTTTTTTCCAGTTACATGTAAAGATAGTTTTCAACATTTGCTTTTATAAGATTTTGAGTTCCAGATTTTTCTCCCTCCTTCCGTTCACTCCCCCCTCCCCAAGACAGCAAGCATTCTGATAAGTTATATATGTACAATCACATTAAACATATTTCCACATTAGTCATATTGCAAAAGAAGAATCAGAACAAAAGGGAAAAAACCTCAAGAAAGAAAGAAAAAAAAGGTACAAATAGTAATGATTCAATCAATATTCAGATTCCACAGTTCTTTTTTTTTTCCATCATGAGTCCTTTGGAATTGTCTTGGATCAAAATATATATTTTTAAATTTTCACAGATTTCTTGAAATCTCTTTATAGACCTCTTAGACTAGAGGATTTCTAAGTTTCCTTCCTGTTCTCAGTGTTCTGATCTTATACTTAATTTATAAAATACACACAGAAATATATCTATACACAGAAACACATACACATACACATACACATATACATATACATATACGCAGCTCTATAATTTCAATCAATGAGGATGAACTCCTGGTGTTAAACCTTCTACTTCCTAATATAGATCTCAGGCAATGATCTATAATTCCTATAATTACTCTCCCTGCCTCCAATTTCTCTCTTTTCCTATCCATCCTCCCCACAGCTGGCAAAATAGTGTTTCTACAGCACGATGCTGACCATGTCAATCGACCCTCTGTTCATGAAGCCCCAGTGGCTCCCTATTGCCTCAAGGATCAAATTCTAATTTTAAAGCCCTTTACCATCTGGTTGCAGTTGACTGTTCCAGACTTATCCACATGCCTCCCCTTCATTCCCTCCCCTTCATATACTCTGTGGTCCAGGCAAATTGACCTTGCTATCTCTCTTCCTTCATCTCCCATTTCTCTGCCTTTCTAGAGGCTTTCCCCAATGCCTGGTCTTTTTACATCTGCTTCTTGAATTCCCTAGCCTCCTTCCCAAGATCAAATGCTACCTGCTATATATAAGAAGATCTTTGCTGATTGACAACACCCCTCTCCCACCCAGAGCTCCCCACACCAAATTACCTTACATCTACTTACAACAGGCACACAGATACACTATAAGTTCTTTGAGAGTAGAGATCATTTTGTTTGTTTGTATGCCAAGGAGTATGGTGCCCAGTACACAGTAAGAGCCTAATAAATACTTGCTGATTATTGAGTCTTAGAGAGTTGCCTGGGACACTGAGAAGTTAAATGATTAAATGATTAAGTTAAATGATTCATTCAAGTTCACATAACTAGTATTGTCAGAGATGGTATTTGAATCCAGAGCATTCTGACTCTGAATGCCAGCCCCACATCCTCTCTCTCCTAAAGTGTCTACACCCTGCTATTTATCATGAATGGTGACTAAAATTGATATAAAATATTTCGATGGGAATAAGGATTTTTAACAACTCCAGTCACTGAGGTATGTAGTGGAAACTAAAAATATGCTTTAGATTTTAATTCCTTTTAATGAGGTTACTAACTAGCAGTAGAAAGAGTGCTGAATTTGGAGTGAAAGGACCAGGGTTCAAATCCTGGCTCTGTCAGATACTTTCTATATGACCTTGGGTAAGTAAATTAACCTCTTTGGGTCTCATCTATGAAAATATATGGTTTAATCAAGGTATCAATAGTCATATTAAAATGTTCTAAATAATTATAATTAGAAAATGCAAATTAAAACAACTCTGAGGTACCACCTCGAACCTATTAGTTTGGCAAAGGTGATGGAAAAGAAAAGAAAATCACAAATGCTAGAGGGATTATGAAAAAATGAGTACACTAATACACTGTTGTTAGAGTTGTAAATTAGGCCAAGCATGCTGGAAAGGAACTTGGAACTATGCCCAAAAAGCTATTAAACTGTACATACCTTTTGACCAAGCAATATAGCTATTAGATCTATACCTCAAAGAAATCAAACAAAAAAAAAAGGATCCATGTGTATAAAAAATATTTATTGTTTTTGTTTCTGGTTTTTTGGTTGTGGGGTGTGTGTGTGTGTGTGTGTGTGTGTGTGTGTGTGTGTGAGAATGAGGGTTAAGTGACTTGCCCAGGGTCACACAGCTAGTAAGTCAAGTGTCTGAGGTCAAATTTGAACTCAGGTCCTCCTGAATCCAGGGCCAGTGAGTGCTTTATCCACCGCGCCACCTAGCTGCCCTGTAAAAAATATTTAAAGTAGCTCTTTTTTGTGGTAGTACTGGAAACTGAGGAGATGCCCATGAATTGAGGAATGATTGAACAAGTTATGATATAAGAATGCAACGGAACATTATTGTGTTATAAAAAATGACAAGGAGGATGGTTTCAGAAAAAACTGGCAAGACTTAATATGAATTGATACAAAGTGAAATAAGAAGAACCCAGAGAATATTACACACAGTAACAGCAATATGAAATATTATGTAACACTGAGCAACACAATAACCAACCACAATACCAAAGGACTCATGATTTAAAAAAAAAATCTACCCACCTCCAGAAAAAGAAGTGATGGATTCAGAGGGAAGATTGAAGCATATTTTCTTGTCTTTTTCTTTCTTTGTCCTTTTCCTTTCCTTTCTTTCCTTTCTTTTTTTTTTTTTGAACATGGTTAACAGGAATTTGCTTTGCATGACAATACATATTTTAGTGAGTTTGTTTTTCTTGCCTTCTCAGTAGGTGAAGAGAAGGTGAGAGGGAGATAACTTAGAACTGAAAATAAAATAAAATTGAATTTAAAAAAATGAACAAATATGAAGATTAATAAATAAATTAAATGAAGTAAATTAACAAATGGATTAACATGCAGAGCTTTGGATAAAAGTTCTAAAATTTCTTTCAGTTCTCAACTTGTGATCTGATATTGTTCTATCACAAAAACAGACCTCTAGAGAAAAAATTAAAATGCAAAAGTTGCCATTGCAAGAGAATCAAATAAGTTTTAAGATTGTAGATGTATAGCTAGAAGGTTACTGAATCCAACCCCCTCAATTTATGGATGAGGAAATTGAGGCACAAAAATTTGTTACTTGGCCAGTGTCACACAGATAGTAAGCAACAGAACCAGGTCTTAAATTCAGATCTTCCTGACTCCAGGTGCAGTATTTTATGCACTTTGACACCTAGCTGAGCTGCTCTGGGTGAAAAACTCCTCACTATGAGTTTTCTCACAATTATACAGCTTAAGCAACTCATAAGTCCTATCTGGAAACTGTTCCCATACTGCTCAATCAGTTACTGCTTCCTTGTTCCTTTGATTGAATATAGACACTTGGTGGGAGGGAGGGAGACACCTCTTTTTCTGATTTCAGGGTATTTGCACCTATTTGTGCTCCACCACCCCACCCCTCACAACTTGCAAAGTCCCTAATCTTTCTTCTGATTAGAAATCAGACTACCCAGTCTTGTATACTGGTTTATCTCCTGTTAATTGTTTTTTTCTGTTTTGTTTTTTTTTTTGGTGAGGCAATTGAGGTTAAGTGACTTGCCCAGGGTCACACAGCTAGTAATTGTTAAGTGTCTGAGGCCAGATTTGAACTCAGGTCCTCTTGAATCCAGGGCCAGTGCTCTATCCACTGTGCCACCTAGCTGCCCCAATTGTTTTCTTTTAATGCATCAAAATCTGTCTCCCCTTGTATTTGGGACCTAGTGCCAAGCCAAGGAGGCCTGGTCCTGATTTGTTATGTAATTGGCAATCATGCAATGTTATGGCATTGCTTAATAAATCAATATTCTTAGAAGCTTGAACCTTTGTTTCCTCGGTTATTCAGATTTCATTCTCTGGTCAATTGTGCTGGTCCTCAGATGACAAACATCAATCACCAGGCCTTTCCAGATTGATAAGACCTGTCTTTAGCCTGTTCCATTCTGTAATCCACTGCATAGCCTTAAAGAACCCAGGGTTACCCAATAAATACCCCAGTGAATTACTGGAGGAGAACTTGAGAGGAATATATTTTATAGAAGGTTTACAATGAAATTAGGAGTTTGCTGAACCCTAATTGATGCCCCCCATAGATATAAATCGATCTAGTATTAGAGAACTTCAGAGGCATAAGGGAATTTCTGAGGTCATCCTGTCCAGTCTCTACAACATATACAACAAATGGTTGTCCAACCTTTGAATGATGCTGCAACACCAGCAGTGAAGGGAAACCTACTACCTACTAAGGTGCACCATTCTATTTCAGGATGGCTCTAATTATTAGAAAATTTTCATCTATATAAAACTTAAATTCATCTCTCAGCAACTTCTAGTCATCTTCCTAGTTCTACCTTCACTCGGCAGACAGAAGGCAATGAATCTTCTCTTCCCTTTCAAATATGTAAATATAGCTATAATGTTACTTTTGGAGGGGTTTAAAAAAATACGTTTTATTGATATCTTTTGTTTTTCCATTGCCTATGTTTCCCCTTGTATTCTTCCCCTTTGTCTCTCGGAGAGTTGGTCCATATAACAAAGAATTTATTTTTAAAAGAAAAAATAAATAAATGAAGAAGAGGGAAAAAAAATCAGCAAACTCAATACATTGAAAAAAATCTGAAAATATACACAGTGTTCTATATCTGTGAACATCCCACCTTGGCAAATGAATGAAGTTTCTTCTTTTATCTTTTCTTTGAGGCCAAGTTTGTTATTTGCAATTCTGCAACATTTTCAATTGAGCTTATTTTTTGTTTTCCTTTCCATTTAAATTGCAGTCATTGTGTATATTGTTTTCTTGACCCTGCTTATTTCATTCTGCATCAGTTCATGTAAATCTTTCCATGTTTTTCTATATTCCTGTTATTTCTTACAGCACAGTAATATTCTATTATATTCATGTACCACAATTTGTTTATCTATTCTTCAATCAATGGGTATCTACCTTGTTTTTCATCCTTTACTACCATAAAACATGCTGCAATAGATATTTTGGCACATATGAAGCCTATTTATTTTTATTTTTTTTAAATCAATGACCTTAGAGTTTGTTCCTAGAATTGAAATCTCTGGGTCAAAGAATGTGGACATTTTAGCCTCTTTCTTTGCATCGCTCCAAATTGCTTTCCCAAATGGTTACACTAGTTCACAGATATACCAACAATGCATTATTAACCTATCTTTCTACAATACCTCCACCATTGACTCTTCCCATCTTCTGTCACCTCTGTCAATTTTTAGGGGGTGAAGTGAAATCTCACAATTGACTTGATTGGCATTTCTGTTATTATTAATGAATTGAAGATTCTTTCATATGGTCCTAAGTCTACTCTCATCTAGTCTAAAAACCCCAAGTTCCTTTAACCCGTCTTCATATGGCATGAATTTGAGGCCCTTAATAATGTTAGCTGTCCTCCTCTGGAAACTTTTTAACCCATCAATGTCCTTTCTATAAAGTGGAGGTGAAGTTAACATAAGAAACTAGCTAATCACAAAAAGGGGGGGGGTAACAGAGGGAGATATATTGAATTAGCTTAGGTTTTTGGTGGGCATTTTTCCACTACTACCCAGGAAAAAAATCTAATTGTGATCTCTGAGCCTCCTCCTGCCATTAATTGATATTATCTTTGTGTACATTGTGTATTTACTTATCTTGCACATATCATTTCCTCCTAATAGAATGGAAGGTCTTGGAAGGAGACTTTCATCTTCATATCACCAGATTCTCTTGGTTCACACACACATATACAGTAATGGTATACCGTAATTCTGTGGATATTTTCAGGACGTTATTGGCTATGAGTTGAGCCCAAGGCATCTTGGGACTTAAAAAAAAAGCCAAAATCCATATTTGAACTTGCCGTGTCTTATGTCAAACAGAAACATAGTTAGGAGTGATCCCAAGAGACTGGGTAGTGAACATTTCTAGGTAGAGAAATCACTTCAACATTTCAGGGGAACTTAACTATGAAAAGGTGAGTCCCTGGAAGTTTTGAGGAAACATCTCTGAGAGGACTAGTCTTAGGGAAAGTGAAAAGTTATTGTCGGGAACAATGCAAGAGACTCTGATATAGGACCTTGAAGAAAACTAACAAAACACAGTTGTAGATCACCTACATCTGGGAGAAGAACAAGGAACTCAGGGACGAGAGCAAAACAAATCCTTCCAGCAATTCTTTTTGAAATGCAGATAACAGTAGGCATTCTGCCCTGAAATGCCTAATAGTTAAAATGAAAGGCTTAAAAAAAAAATCAAAGACAAAACAGGATGGAAACACTGTGGGGCCTAATCCTTTCCTCTTTGTGAAGGCAAAACTCTAGCTGATTCCAACTGGAGTTTGGCTGGTCTAAAGGACAGGGGGCTAGGTCCCCATGGAGTGAAAGAGGATACCAAGCAGCCCACAACAATGGACAGATTCAAAGGGGGGGAAACAAGCAAAAAAAAAAAATAGCATTGCTAGCTAGCTTGTCTTGTCAAAAACATTATTCTGTAAACTTGTGATCTTGGTAGAGAACATCAATCCCCTGAAACATACTGGGTGTGTATGGCCACAATTTCAATGGTGTGTTTTTGAAATGTGTTCTAATCACTATTTATGAATGCAACCTAGTGTTAACATTTTCAATGTTATGGATATTTATACAGCTCGGCTTTTAGAAAAATAAAATAAAAATAGAGATCATTATGTTGCCTGACTATTTTTCTTGATATTCAGCTGACAAACAATGTCACTCTTTGGCTGCATCTAGACTAATGAGTGTTTGTCATACACCTTGCTTATTTTAACAAGTCCAAAGCATCTTAACAAACAAAGGTTTTATTGGGGTACATCCTAACAGCTCCAAACACTTTGTTACAGTTGAGAATGGCGGCTTCATCAAGCAACCATTTCCAAAAAAGGAATGCCTATTTTAATGCTTGTGGTGAAACAAACATGATTGCATTGCTATTTTTTTTCCTGAGGTTAAACAGCCACATTTTCCCCACAGTTTCTGTAGGTTAGCAATCAATCATAGAGGCTCCAGAAATCTTTCCTGTTGTTCAGAAACTTTCTTTGCAAGGTGTCCCTGGCTCCCTCATTCATTCATTTCCCCCTGTATTGGTCTGATCAGCCACAATCGGATGGACTCACTGTACCTTGACCCCAATATAGTGATGTCATTTTGGTCCTCTTTGAGAATGAAGGACAACAACCAACCAACTAAAAATGTAAGCTCTTTAAGAGTAGGAATTATTTCATCAATTATATCTGTATCTCTGGTGCCTAACACAGTGTCTAGCCTATAGGTGCTTGATAAATGCTTTTGATTGACTCATTCATTCATTCATTCATTCATTCATTCACTCACTCCCTCATTCATTCATTCATACACTTAGACCTAGAAGAAGCCTAAGATCTAGTACAACTGGCTTATTTTTCAGATAAAGGAAATGGAATTCAGTAGAGAAATGTCTTTCCTTCCAAAATGTATGCCAAAAAGCTGATGAAACTAAAACACAAATTTTAAAAAATAAATCCTAATGTTACTTTTTTTTAATCACAGTCATTTCCAGATATTGTCCCACTCCCCCACAGAAATCTCTCTTGTATAAAAGAAAAAGTTCAGCAAAACTAACCTACACGGAGACAGAATCTGACCATGTGGGCAACATCTTGCATTGGTATTCCCTCACCTCACTCCTGGAAGGAGGGACAAGGGTATATTTCATTATCTGTTCTCCAGGACCGAAATTGGTCATGTTGAAGAATCGACCCAGTACTTGCTTAAAGGCACATCTTTATTTCTTGCAGTTAAAAGGGGAAGAGACATTGGAACACAGACACACACACAGAGTAGCAGTGATGTGAATGAGAAGCTTTTCCCCAACCAAGTTAGAGCATGGGGGAAGTTTTGACAATCTTTGGAAAAGACAAAAATCAATGGAGGGAAGTCCAGAGTTAGGAAATTAATGAAGGTAGATAAGATGGAGAAATTTTTAAGAAAAACAACTGTATTGATATCTTTTGTTTTCATATCACCCGCATTTTCATACATATCCCTTCCCCCATCCCTTCCTCCCCACAGAGCTCTGCTCAGAAACAAAGAACATAAGGGGGGGGGCAGTTCAGTAAACCTAACCAATACATCAAACTGGACTGACAGTAAACACAATACTTTGCACCCATATTCCCCTGCCTCTGCAAAGAAGGATGCGAGGCGCCTTTTCTTAGCTCTTCTTTGGGACCAAGGTTGATTCAATTACATAATGTTTAGTTATTTCTGTTGATTCTCTCCCCCCACCCCCCACCCCCGCATCACTGTAGCCATTGTCTATTTTGTTTTCCGGGTTCTGCTTACTATATTTTTATATGTTCATATAAGTCTTTCCATGCTTCTCTGTAAATTTACAGGGTGTAAGGGAGACTCTCAGAGTTGTTTAGATTTTTATTTCTGTTATTTTTAGTTATGGGACAAGCTTTCATATGGCTATTAATAGTTCTTTTGAGAATTACGCATTGGGGATACCAAGTGGAATAGTCTCTGCCCTTAAGGAGTTTATGTTGTAATGAGGGGTAGAAAATGAACATATTTAATGCTAATTTCTTTGTGTATAATTGTATATGTTCACTTTATGCCGCATATATTATACACACACACACACACACACACACACACACATACACACACGCATACATACATACTTGTCTGAGGCAGCTAGGTGGTGGCAGTGGATAGAGTACTGAGTCTGAAGTCAGGAAGGCGTGAGTTCAAATTCAGTCTCAGATACTTCCTGGCCATGTGACCCTAAGCAAATTACTTAAGTTTTTGTCTGCCTTATCTGTAAAGTGATAATAATAGCACCTACCTCCCTGAGTTGTTGTGAGGAACAAATGAGATAATAATTGTAAAGGGCTTAGCACAGTGCCCTGCACATAATAGGCACTCTAGAAACTTATCATTATTATTAATAATAACAGTACCTGGAACATCACACAGGAGCTTAATAAATGCTTATTTGGGGGCGGCTAGGTGGCACAGTGGATAAAGCACTGGCCCTGGATTCAGGAGGACCTGAGTTCAAATCCAGCCTCAGACACTTGACACTTACTAGCTGTGTGACCCCACAAAAAATAAATTAATTAATTAAAAAATAAAATAAATGCTTATTCCCTCCCAATTAAAATGGAAAGTCTATTCAAGTAGGGATTGTTGATTGATTTTTGTTGATTGATTGATACATGGAGAGATGCAAAGCTTATACAAGGTAACCTTGGAGGGTACAGCATTAGCAGCTATGGGGATCAGAAAAGCCTCAGAAGATGGCGCTAGAGGTGAGTGTTCCAGGAATGAGGCTTATTGAAAGGATACAAAATTCGGAAATTAGTGTTGAGGTAGTGAATTTCAGTAGATAAGTTGTGCAAGGGGTATTTGAAATATTCCAAGAAAAGGGTAAAATATTTTAAAATAATTGTTTACAATTTAAGCAAACTTTTCTCTATTGTTCTTCCTGAAGGTCATCGAGGCTTCAGGAAAGCAGTTTCCTATGGTCCTTCAGGACAGTAATATCTAGTCTACCCATCACCATCTGCAGTAATGTCAAGCCCTCTAAAAACACGCTGAAACAAAAAAGCCTAAAACCCTCATTCTGCTGTAATTAAAATTACTCAGACTTGACACTATAATTCATTTCTGTTTCTCCAAAAATCTAGTGACACAACAGAACATGTATTTTCAAAAACACTCCCTCTGTCTTTGAAGTTTCTGCTACCTGGTACCTCTTTAGAGAAAAAGACTCAAAGTCAAATTAGTAAGTGACTCCCTCATGCCTAAAATATTGTTAATGAAAGAGAACTATAGGTGGTAGTAAAAAGGAACTTAGATAATTAACTATCATTGAGGCTGAAATGAGGGCATGTACAACAAAAGTTTTTTGTTCCTTTCTATCCATTCCACTTAGGAATTGCTCTATGTATGTCAAGGTGCCATCTGTAGATGGTACGACATGATGAGCTTAGAAAAGGAACAAAGATGTATCTTGTTCTAGGCATGTAGAAAAGTAAGTGACCGAGGGAGATGGGGGGAGGAGAGTGTTAGTGAAGTGAGCAGAAGAATGTCTGAAAATGAAGTCGGAAATAGAAAGGGTTTCCTACATTATTTATTTTTATCCCCTTCCTTTTATTTTACTTTGCTGCACCATGAGCCAAACTGAAGGCTTGTTTTGTTTTGCAAAAGGTGCTTAAAGATACTGTTAGATGAAGAACTGCGCACTGAAACTGTATCTTCCAAAATGATTGAAATTGGAACATCAAAATATTCTCCAAATGGAACCTGGACCAGTATTTCATTGCACTGGAGTCCCTAATTAGGCCACAAGAGGATGCAACCTGAAACCTTGACCTCACCTTGGCCTTGTTAGCAACATGTTCTAACCAACTGATTTAACAGGTTCAGACAGCCAGTAATGTACTAGGTGTTGTACAAATGTAAAATTAAGATACAACCCTGCCTGGTGGTTTTAGCATCTACGTTCACCAGACAAAATTCGAAAGCAAGGGAAAAGGTGATAACTCAACTATCAGGGTGCAGGGAAAAATGAGAATTAGGCATAAGAGAATGTCGAAAATAGCCCCCAGCGATGACACCCCATTCCAGAAAACCGGAAAGGGGTTGAATAGTGGGCAAGACCTTTCCCCTTTCTGGGCCTGAGTTTCCTCATCTCTAAAACAGAATTATAGAATTTGAGAGTTGAAAGGGTCCTCAGCAACTATACAGTTCAAGCTATTCATCGAAGGAATCCCCGCTGTTAACATACCCGACGAGTGGTCAGCCATCCGTCCTCTGTTTGCAGACCTCCAAGGAGGGAGAAGCCATCACCTCAGGAGGCGGCCTATTCTCCAAGTGGTAGAGAGTTTTTTCCTGATCTCAAGCCTAAATTGACCTCTTCACTGCTTTCACAGATTCCTCTTGATTCTGACCTCTAGGGCCAAATTGAACAAACCTAATCCCTTCTCCACAAGACAGCCTTTCAAATGCTTAAAGACAGATACCAAGTCTTCTCTTCTGGGTGCTAAACGTCCCCAGTTCTTTAAACAAATCCTCATAAGATAAGAAGTCAAGGCCTTTCCCCACATCTTTCCGGGTCTTTCTCATCCCTCTGGACACTCTCCACCTTATCTTGTTTTTTCTCATATACAGAATTGTCTTATTTGTCCTTTTTTTTTCATATACAGAATTGTCTTATTTGTCCTTTTTTAAACTGTGGTACCCAGAACGGAACAAAATACTTCATTTGAGGCCTGACAGAGGGCAGAGCATAGTGGACGCTATACAGAACATAGTAAGAAGATTGGATTCTAGGGTACCATCTCCAAACTGCATCTTGCTAAAGCTTCAAGGCTGCTACTGAATGTTAATCTAGCTGCAACAATCATCTGTGAATAGTGGAAAGAGCTTGGAATCAAAAGTCCTGGGTTCAAATTCACACTCTACTTACTGTGTGATCTTGGGTCAGAACAGAGGAATGGAGGTCTCTTGTTTCCCAGCCTAGTTCTCTCGCCTCTAGTGAATTGTGCATTCAGCAGGAGCTGAGAGTAGCTGAATTAGCAAAGTGAGTCTTGGACACAGCAGCCTATGATCATAGGATTTTAAAGCAGAAGGCATCTTACGAGCCATCTAATTTAACTCCCTCATTCATCGATGAGGAAATTGAGGTGCCTGAGGTTAAATAATTTGGACGGGCAAGTCAGAATAGCAGGATTCTAAACTTGGCTGTTACCATTTTGACTTCCCTTCTCAAAAGCTCAAGTTCAGGTTCCACATTAACTGCTTCAGATTTGAATGTGAAGATCTTTGATCGCATTTTTGCAGTTATAATTGGAAGGAGCTCTGGATTTAGGGTGGGGGGACTTTGTCTTGAATCCCAATTCTGACAATGATTGGCTGTGTTCCTCCATCTTTCTGACCATCAGTTTCCCATCTGTAAAATGAAGGCTTTTAAAAAGTCCCTTCTAGCTCTAAATTCTATGATGATCTTTCAGGGGAGGGGGATGAGTAAAGTCATTATAAAATAGCTGCTGGGCTTTTGTTATTGACAATGATTCTTTTTTTCACGGCAACAAGATTACTTTTAAATTCCAAAGATAGCCTTGAGTGGTCCCAAATCCCAATACCTCTTCCCTGGACTACCTAGCTAGAGGGGAGGGGGGAGGGGGCCATGTAGGCTAAGGACTTCTTGAAAGGTCTGAACTGGCTGAGATTGAGGTGATAAATATTTCTTATAAATCTAGCAAAGAATTCAAGTTGCAAAAGGGCCTGGGGACTTGCTGTATCCTTCAGGAGGACGGGGGCTCTAGGGATATAGGAGAAAAGGAGGCCAAGCTGGTCAACTAGCTGCGGTTCATAACATTTACTAACAGAGAAAGGGGAGATACAGAGACAGAGACAGAGAGAGGGAGGAAAGGGGGAGGGAGGTGAAAAGAGGGGCTCCGCAAAACGAAGCAGGAGAACAGAGTTGATCGAGAGCTTCCCCTCCCCCCTAGTTGCCAGGAAGGAGAAGGGGTGAGGTCCCGTAACCCAGGTTCCCCGCCCCATCCTCCCTAAGTGAAGAAGGGGAGTTTAGGGAAGAGGAGGGAATGGGGGAGCGAGGGAAGGAAGGGCAAAGGTGAGGAAAGGAGAAAGAAAAGGAGGGTGAAGGGGGAGAGGGGAGGCAGGAAGGAAAGAGGGGAGGTTGGGAAGAGGAGGGGAGGAGGAGGAGGAGGAGCAGGTAAGAAGAGGTGAGAAAGAATAGAGAGGGAGAGAGAAGAGAACAGTAAAGGGAGGGGGTAAAGAGGCGAAAGAATAAGAAAGGGAAAGACAGACTGTGAGGCAAAAGGAGGGAGGAGGGAAACGAGGGGTGGGGGAAGGGTGGTGGCTGCCTCCAGCTCCACTTCGAGGCTGGCGGGAAACCTAGAGGGCGGGGCGGGCGGGAGGGGGCAGTTCGACCCCGCCGCCGCTTGCAAGTGGCACAAACGGCGGGTGAGCGCGTACGCGTGCCCGGGTGAGCGGGGGCGCGCAGATTCCCGGGACCCTCAACCTCTCTCAGGTTGGGGGTGGGGCGGGTGTTATGGCGTCTCATTGAGAACCTCGGTGACTTCCCTAACCCCCAGCACCGTCTGTGACACTCCCGTAAGGAGAGGGCGACTCTTTCCCCCCTACAGTTGTCTGGGTAGTGACAGGGTCGGGGGGGTAGGGGGGGAAGGGGACGGGGATAGACCTGAGTTTGCGGGCGATTGGGGGGAGGGGAGTGGGGGGGAGCGTGACCGCGAGCTTCGCTCTTTCGCAGCCCCGCCTCTCCCCTGGCCTCGCCCCTCTCTGGCCCTGCCCCTTCCAGGCCTAGCTCCTCGCCGGGCCCCGCCCCTGCGCCTTCCCGCGCACATGCGCCCTGGGGTCCCCCGCGTTTGTGGGAGGCCCGGGGAGTGGAGGAAGCCCTGGTTGCGGCTCGGCCTGGCCCCTCAGCCCGGTGCCGGGGAGCCCACCGCGGTAAGAGGCTCGAGGAGTCAGGCTGGCCTACGTGGTCCCCCGCTCTGGGCTGAAGGAGAGGCCGAGGGCGGCCCCTTCCTTCCCCTCTGGGCATCTCGTGTAACTTCTTCCTACAAATGGGGAAACTGAGGCCCAGGCGGGAGCGGGGGAGGGGGTGGTGGTGGTATGTCGGCGGGAACATCCCAACGGATCCGGCCCCCTCATTTTGCAGACGAGAAAACAGGCCCAGAGAGGGGGGAATGACTCGAGGCTGCTTTGTGTTAACTAGTTGAAGGAAGCCAGAGAAATTGTTCAAGTGGGAGGCCCCCTCTTCCCGGGGTACGGAGGTTGGGGTTAGGAATAACTGATTAAAAGTTCTTGTTGTAGGAGGTGGAGGGGTGGGGGGTGGGACGGTGGGAATACCTAAATTCGTTCATGCACCCGAAAAGCAGCTTGGCCTAAACATTCCTCTCCTCAGACCTTTGAGCTGGAAACTGTAAATAAGTGTTCTTTCCTACCTTACACATACACACACACACACACCACCACCACCACCCCCTTTTTTTTTAAAAAACAAAAAGGGTCATTTCATTTCCAGACTAACCAGAGCCAGGATTTTATGTTGAGACAATGAACAAACTGCCGTTGTGAAAGTCTTGGTGAGATCTCAGTTAACGTGTGCCTTATTTTTATTTGCTGTTTGTTAACACGTTAGCCCCAAATCATGGAAGACTAAAACCTTCGTGGATTTATTGGGTGGTTTTGCATTGCTGGCCCTCAAACTGTGCAGTGTGTGTGTGTGTGTGTGTGTGTTCGCGTGCACGCGTGCTTTTTCCCCCCCAGAAGCCAGATAATCACTTTTTTTTTTAAAGAAGACAAAACCTATCTAGGTATCAAAAGCTAGTTTGCTTTTCTAGTCTTAGCTTTTGTTTTGAGTATCTCTGTATAATTATCTAGGAATTTGACTTATCCAATTGAACTAACCTTTGCCCTTGGCCAGCGTGTCATCATTAAAACTGTGGCAAAAAGACTTTACTGCTCTTCTGTCACTTTTGTTGCAGGTTGCATCCTCAGACCTTGAAGTAGTTCAACCCTACTTCCCACATGCATTTTCATCATGATGGATACTCAGTATGTCCTCTGCAGATGGAAAGAGCGTTTATGGCCAGCAAAGGTGACAAGCTCTTACTGTTTTCATAATTTCCAGAATTAAAGATGACTTTTTGGTGACACTTAATGTCTCCATCAGGAGTTAAAAAGGGTGCTTACAATTCAGTTTAGCAAAATGATTGAGCTGTACAGTTTGCCTCCATGAAAACATTGGCATAAAGTTCAGATCGTTAAACTTGTCCCAAACAGCTTCAGGGCACGGTTCCAAAATCGTGAATTTTGCATACATTTTTAAGTGAACTGAGACAGCTGTGTGAAGGCTTAGTGAATTGAGGTTATAATTCATGAGGAAATAGCCTTAAACAGTATCTCAGGGGCAGGCGGATAGATTATTTTTTTCCTTCTTGCTGTGTTTTTTTGTTTCGTGTGACCTTACCATGATCTCTGTTTTGGGGAACTTTTTATGTTCTCAGAAACAGACTGATGACAGTTGCCTTTTTTTCTAACTTAGGTTTTGCCCCAAACTGGAATCTCTAGACGACAATGTATTCGGAAAAGGAAAGCGGCCTTTTTAGATGTTGAAATACTGAGTCTAGATGAAAAGTTAAGTATTGCTTCTTTTCTACAAATGTGGCTTTTGTTTAAAATCTTATATGCAAAAAAAAAACCAAACCAAAAGAACCTCATTTTCCTTTTGCTAAGAATCACTAGAGAAAATAGGTGTGTTCTGTACAGAAGGCCCTTTGAGTTATCCAGTGGAACAGCGCTGGAGAAATCAAATAAAAATTACCCATAGATAAAGCTTGCCTAAGATAGATGGCCTCTTGTCAGTTTTGAAAGAAGTTACGTTTATTTTTGCAAATCTGTTTTGTTTGTCTAATCCTTTGAAAAGTTTGAATCTGTTCCAAAATGAGAAACTTGCAATTTCATGTTAATAAGAAATTTTAGCTTACAGGGTAGCTTTAAGTCATCATCTGCTATTTTTGAATATCCTTTAATGGAAAAATTGAATGATGATAATCAACATCTATATAGCCCTTTAAAGTTTACAAAAGCACTTTATATCTATTCTCATTTGAGAAATAAAAATATCCATATTATATTGGAATGTGGACTGCATTTGATACTTATGTTTAAACAAGGTTATAGAGTGATCTAATGATTCACAAGACTTTAAACAACAAAAATGAAGCCTCATTTTGTCCACAACTCAAGAGCAGTCAAAAGCTGTGTTACTCCATCCTGGGGATAAACAGTGTTGCTTCTTATGCGATTTCTTATGTATCAGGCTAAGCTGGGCTGCCTTTCCTACTCTGTAAGCTCCCTAGCTCTCGAGCTCATATTTTCACCAAGGAGAGGAGATAATTGAGTACTGTTAGATTTCACACACCAGTTGTTTCACAGAAGCATTCTGATAGATTGTGTGTTGGGAAGAGTGCTGGATCTGGAGTCAGAGAGTCTGCTATCACATCCCAATTCTGTCTCTTGCTACCTGAGAGACTTTGGGTATGACTGTTAACCTCTCTGTCATAACCTCTCTGGGACTTCATAGCCTCTCTCATCTGTAAGTGAACTATCTGTGAGTGTCCATGATCTTGCTATAAAGTGGCAAATCCCTCCCAGTTTTCCATTTATGACTTTATTCTTATGCAACACTTAATTGCTTCCGCCCTTCACTTCTAACCAATTAATAACATCTAGTGGGTTTTACCTGTATTTTGGTTAAAAAGGGGGGAGTGCCAGCTCCTGCTAGGTTATGAACAGATGATTTCTTTGTTAGCATCTTTTTCAGAAAAGGTGATAACATCACAGACATTCTCTATAAGGAAGTTATAAATAAGATTTACCTCAGATAAACGAGTCAATTTATTTGGCTCTGAAGTCAGGATAGCTTTTCCTTTGTTAAAGGGTAGACCAGGAATAAAGGTATTTATAGCTCATTAAGGCCAGCTCCTGGCATTTAATTTAAATGTAAAGGGGTGTGTGTGTGTGTGTGTGTGTGTGTGTGTGTGTGTGTGTGTGTGTGTGTGTGTGTGTGTGTGTGTGTGTGAGTGAGAGAGAGAGCGAGAGAGAGAGAGAGAGAGAGAGAGAGAGAGAGAGAGAGAGAATTTTGATTTAAGGAAGAAAGTATGTTTTCATTTTCTCTCACATTCCCCTCCCCCTTTATTATTTGAAAATGTTCTCATGGTGATCGTGAGTAAACATATGACTTGTTGTCTCAGCAGAGTTAGAGTAAAGAAGACTGAAACCAAGATTCTAGAGACGTCTCAGATAGAAGAGATTGCTGCGGAATTTAGTAAGAGACTTTTGATGTAAATTTATCATTTTAATGAAATAAGAGATTCCATTTTGGAGGAATTGTAAAAATTTGTTGCTCAAAACAAGTTAGTCACAGTGTTGAATTTCCTGAGCTCAAAGGAGAAAGAGCCAGGATTCCTTCCCATGCTTTCTCCTGGAGGCCAGCTCTGACTCTTCCTCTAAAGGAGATCGTTAGTGTATCCAGTGATCAACCTCTAGGATCTCTGGGGGTGCACATGGTTGTCTCGTTATATGTGCAAAGTAGTCTTCCTCTTTTCTGCTCAGACTACAGAAATCTAGGGCAGCTGCTGTGGGCTGAATCTCTCCTGGTCACTGCTTTTCTGGCTGGAGTCTGCCAGTGTATTTTAAGTATTTTCAAAAAAAAATTCTTAGGTGAAAGAAATAGCAGCATTAAGATAACCTTCATAATGAAAGCATATAAATGTTAGCAGTGTGGTTTCTGAATTTATTAAGGAAAAACTTCCTCATTTACAAAAATAAAAAATCAATAATAGTAGGAAATTTCAACACCCCACTGAATGGTAAATCAGACAAAAGAAATAAGTTAGATTCTAGGTTCTTAGTGTTGAAACAGGATTGTAGAGACATAAAATAATGAGCTGGACATAAAAGGAAGGAAATGCATATTTTTTCAAAATATCCATAGGATATTTATAAGAATTAATCATGTGACTCCAGGTCACAGATCCTGTAGGTTAATTTGGGCAAAACAATTTTAAGCTATGTTTATGGATCATAGTGCAATAAAAAATGGGTTAAAATATGTGTCAAGGAAAGCAGTATATGTTGTATACTTGCTTAATCACCAGCATTATTTATCACCTATTTGCAGAACCTAGTATTAGGTAGGCACTGAGGCTAGTAAAAGAGAAACCAAAGTGTTCCCCTCCCCCACCCCATGAGGATTTAAGTCTCATGGGGTAGAAAGGTCATATACATTTCGGGAGAACATATACAATAGCAACATGCGGACATCGATGTATCCTGCTTTAAGCAAACCCAGGTATGAAATCAGAATTTGAACACAGACAAATAAGGGATGATTGTTCATTTTATAAAGGATGCTCCGCTTTGCCAGAACATTAAGCATTGGGCTTTTTAAGAAAGAAAACTGCCTAGAAAATGGAATTGTCTGCTAAGATTTTGTTTACACATTTTTCTGTGGCATAGATAAGATATATCTGTATATAATAGATAGTTATGCTTATTGTTACCCCCAGCGTATCATCTCTGAAGGGCTATAGTGCCTAGTGTATTATTGGTAACTTGTATTTCTGGACAATTAAATATTAAAACTAGGGGGAAATGTTTTGATTGATGTTTGAATCATCTTGTTAGCATAAATAGCACAGTGTCCGGGCTTTAAAAGAAAAAAAACAACAACACAATGGGTGGGAACACTTCCAAGATTATTATTCAGAGTTTTTTTATGTCTTTAAACATAGTCTTGGAGAGGACAAAATATTACCCATCCACAAAATATTTTTACCAGTTTGCACAGATATTAAGAATAAATTACTAGCGTTCTTTTCTATTCAATAGACATTAAATATTTGAACACATTTTGTGGTTATGGGTTGTAGGTTGAAGGAATTTATATTTTTATCCAAGTTAGGTTAATAATTTGTTTATTTAAAAATAAGGTTTGGATAAGTGAGCTCTGTAAACACTTGTGCTTTTATTTTTTTAAGTTACATTCAGCCTGTAGTTTAAATCACCAGTTTTCCTGTGCTTGTAAACCATCACTACGTGGTGGGCATCATAAAAATGTTTTTATTTTCAGTAAAAATTACAGTGTTGGTTATTTCACATATTTTAGCTACCCAAGTTGAAAAAAATACTTCACCTATCGAAGAACTGATTTACAGGCGATCACTTAAAGTTGCACTGGATATTTTGAGTGAGAAAGCAGATGCCAGTCAAGTAAACTCTTCGGGCAAAAGTCTGACTACTCCTGTACTTCACAAAGTGAAACAAACAAGACCTGCACATTCTTTCTCTGAATCTGACTCGTCACCTTTTGTCTGTGAAGAAGTAATAGGAGGATCTGGGCCCTTTAAGAAAGAAAATGTACTACAGAGGCTGTCCAGTTCCCCCCTTGAAGAAAATAAATGCAAAAAGGGTTTTCAGAGATCTAAAAGAAGGTGTGGTAACAAAACAGAGCCCTTGGCTTCTCCAACTAGAAATATTTTGGGTACTGAAAAGCCACGGCATCAGAATTGTGAGAATTCTAAGTCACAGTCCAGAACTTGGAAAAACCGGAAACAAAAGAAAGAGGATTCATCACAAAACTCAAAATTGAACCTTGAGAAGAAACGCAAAGTAAAGAATAGTGGGGAAAAAGGCAGGAAGAGGCCAAGGACCTCAAACAGGAATTCATCACCTTTGAAAGCTGGGGAAGGTGATGTTACAAACAGTGAATTTGGAGAACTCAGTCCAGTTTTGTCATGTCGAAGTTACATCCAGTTGATGGCTTTGAGAGAAAAGGCAAGCAGTCCTGTCCAAAAAGCATTGGATTTTGGTACCAACCATTCCTTTGTGGCATCAGAGTGTGAAAGTGAACATGGCAAAATGACTTCACAGAAGTACTGCAAAGTTTCTGAATGCCATTCTATGGAGCCAGAAGGGAGAGGGCTGTGCACCAGTGGATCTGATATTCCCCCGAGTGTCTCTAATTGCAGCCCAAGTTATTGTGATCCTAAAACGAGAATGCTTAAGCTTCCAGATTTTGAGGAAGATGAAGAAGGTAAAAACTTATGACTAGGAAAGTTTGACTTAATGTGTGATTTCATATAGTTCATAATTTCTTTAGGGAGATCTGTACCTGTGGGGCAAAGTGGGTGGGCACCAGAAACTCATAAATCTAATCCCCATTCTTAATTGCTAATAGCTATTCATTTTAGAAATTGGCCCCACTCATTTTGTCCACTAAAAGTGGCCCATCGTCCATCAGACTGGTGGCAAATGTGGGTTAGAGTTAAGATTCCTGATTCTTTATTATGTTCTTAGTACAGTGCTTAATACGTTGCTTCTACTTTAAAATACAGTATTTTCCCAATACTCTTTGGGGGAGGAAGAGAGGAAAGGTACATTCATAAGATTTAAAAGGGGAGAGGGAAAAGATACCAGGTTTATTGATTGTATGTGTTTGTATATTAGATGTTATAGTGAATGGTCATTATGATGCATTTATTTTATTTAGAATTGTTCCTTTCCCTTGCCATTGGTGAATGTGACCTTTTTTTTTGTCAACTAAGCATAACAGGGACCTGAGCAGTGATTTACCCACTTCTTAAAAGGTGATTATTTTTGAATAGTAGATTCAAAAAGCATATTCAGGTATGGGTTGGAGTCTGTGATGCTGTGCCTGCTTGGTTTGCTAAGCATCCTAGTCTTGAAGCTAGTGATAACATCTGACTATATAGTTTAAGTGCTTCAGGATATTATATCCCATATAATAGTTTTTCTCTTTATTGAACTATTTATAGCCACACCAAAATGGGCCTCATTTTTCTCATCTGTAAAATGAAGGGGTTAGACTGGGTGATTTCTAATTATGCTCCTTTCCTGCTCTTGTTTTTTGAACCAGTGTTTCTCAGCCCAGACTGTAGTGTAGCCCCATAAAGATGTCTACATTTTCTGCTGTGGGCTGTTCTCCAGCATAAGGAGGCAGCACGGTGTAGTAGGGGCAGAGGGGAATTAGGGGTCATAGAATCTGAGTTTAAATCTTGGCTCTCCCACTCGATCTGGATGACTTTGGGCAAGTCCCCTTCTTTTTGTCCCTCTGGGCTTCCAGTTTCTCCTCTTTAAAAATAAGGAGATCAAGGTCCCTTCCAGTTCTAAATCCTAAGATCAGGGAAGACATGATTGGAGGAATGTAGAGGTTTTTTTAAAAGTAAAGATTTTTTCATAAAATAACTTGTGGACTGGGTGGCATTGGCCAGCTACTGGCATTTGGGAGGTGTTGGTCTAGGTCATTGGTGTCAAATTCAAATAGGAATGGGAGCTGTGAATCCTCTGCAAACTGCATGCTGACTTTTTTTTTTTTTTAAGTGAGGCAATTGGGGTTAAGTGACTTGCCCAGGGTCACACAGCTAATAAGTGTTAAGTGTCTGAGGTCGGATTTGAACTCAGGTACTCTTGACTCCAGGGCCAGTGCTCTATCCACTGTGCCACCTAGCCACCCCTGACTTTTTTTAATGTAATGTTATCTATGTTTTATTGTATTTTAATTTATTTTGTTAGCTATTTCCCAGTTACATTTTAATCTGGTTGGGGCAACACTCAGGACCTTGTGTTTGACACCTCTGATCTAGGTAATCTGCTTTCAAATTGGGGGGATTTTTTCTGTTTTCATTCATTGCACCATTTTCTGAAGATCAAAGTCACAATATCATTACTCTACAGTTGAATATCACTTTATAGGTAAGCCCTTTGCTGCTTGGTGTATCATCCCTGGAACCATGAGGTCATAGATTTAGAACTAGAAGAGACCTCATAGGTCCTCTAGCCCATCTCTCATGTTATACAGGGAAAGAACGAAGTCCAGGGCAGTTGTGACTTGCCCAAAGTCACATAGGTGGAAAGTATCAAAGATGACATTTGAACCCAAGTCCTCTGACTTGTGACTCAGTCATGTTCTTTTCACCGAAGCAAAGAATGCTAGAGATAGTACACAGATAAATCACACCTAGACCAAAGTCACTTCCTCCTATAATGACAGGCATATGCTACTAAAGGTCATACATGGATTCATGGACAATAGAACTTTAAGGGAAACAAACTCTGGGGACAATTCTTTTGATAGCATAGTGATACTTTTCTGGACAGCCAGAATTCAGACTCTAAGAATTTGAAATCTTTCTTTATAGACACCTGAGACCAGTTGGGCCATGTGGGCTGGGCATGCTTGGATACCATAAATAGACCTGAGGAAAGGAACCCTGCTATGTGAAGTTATCAGAGGCACCCATGAGACTGATGGCTAGTAGCCAACAGAATTAATCGAGGGTAACAGGATCGAGGATAAGAAACAATAATGAGCACCACCTTGGAAAAGGGGTGGAAAAATTTCCCAGAAATTTCCTCACCTCTCTTTTAAGATTAGCCAGGATGAAAATTGTCAGATGAATTTGGGCATTGTTCTGGACAGTTCCCCTCTTCAGAAAATCTGTTCCCCACATTTGGGGAAGGTTTCTCAGGCTCTTCAGGGGAAAGACCAATGGGAAAAGGAATGTAGCCCAGCTGAATGGAAGGAGCACTGGCTGGGGAGCCAGGGCACTTGGGTATAAATCTTGCCTCTGACACTTAGCTGTGAGCCACCTCCTGGGGCCTCGACTTATTCATCGATAAAATTTGAGGTCCCTTCCATTTAAATACTGAGCCATCGGGTCATGTGTTAAAGGGAGTGGGGTCATTGATGAGAGCTTAAGCCTGAGGAGTTCTGAAGCCTAATTTCCCTTTCCCCCTACTTTGAACCTTGGAGTGGCTGGTGACTTTGAACTTGTGGGTGTGGGGCTACTACAAAGTTTCCAAGACCTCAAGATGTTTTGCTGTTTCACCTAGAAGAATAGGTGAAGCAGTTCACATTGATAGCCTTTTTATTGTAAATGGGGTTGCTACTGATAAGAACATGGCTAAGTGACTGAAACACTGAACATCTCTGCTATGCTTAGCAGTCCAAACGAAGAACAAAGGCTTAAATTGGGTCCTCAGACTGATCTGGATTTGTCTCTAGGAATTAGCTGACAAAGGCGCTCAGGAAAAACACTAGGGCTGGATATGTCTAGAAGTGGGGAGTCATATGCACAGAATTAGGGTTCGTGGTGTGGATGGAGCTTGAGGGTAGGGTAGGCCTTGGTTAGAATGTATACCTGTAAAATAATACTGACAAAGGCATTTTGTGTGAGGGGTGTCTCTCTAGACTATTAGTGACTATTGATTTTCGTGCTCCTGGTTTATTCTGAAAAGTGCATGCTGGAATTAGGAAATTCAGATTCCACCTTGGACTCTAGCTGTGTGACCACGGTCAAGTCATTTGAGACCTTTGGAGCCTCAGTTTTCTCAGTAGCCTTTTAGACATTTTGAACCTGGATGACTTGTAGACAACTCATGTCCAGAAGAGAACTCATTTTCTTTCCCCCCAAACCCATCCCTGTTCCAAACTTCTGTATTACTGTTGAGGGCATCAGCAGCCTTCAAATGACTTGGGTTCACAATTTCAGTGTCATCCTCAACTCCTCATTCTTCCTCATCCCTCATAACCAGTCTGTGGCTGAATCTTGTTATTTCATTCTTCACAACATCTCATACACATGTCCTTTATTCTAGTCATGTGACCACAACCCCAATTAAAGCCCTTCTCACCTCTGTCCTGGACTATACAGTAGCCTCCTTTTGATTTCACAGGTATAGGGAACTCCTACGTGAGAAAACTCCCAGCACAAATGCAGAGTCAGCCCCTTCTCTGCAATTCAGGAATCTTAAAGGGTTGCTTGAGATGCTGAAAAGTGAAGTGACTTGCCCAATGTCACAGCCAGGATGTGCCAGAGGAAGAATTTGATCCCAGTTTTTCCTGGCTCTGGGATTAGATAGCTACACTCTCTTTAGTATGCTTAAGTATGCTTAAACATTGGCCCATAGTTGGTGTTGATTCCTGATCTGGTCCTTTCTTACCTTTCCAGGGTGTGTACCCCATTATTCCTCTGTGTGTGCTGTTTGACCTCCTTGCTGTTCTTACACAGTTTGATGCTTCATCTACTGTCTCTGTGCCATGCATTAGCAGTTCCTTCTGCCTAGAATGCAATCCTTCCTCACTTCCACCTCCTGCTTTAGTTTCCTTCAGAACTTAACTGCTACCTCTATGACGACTCTCCTCTAGTTCCCCTAATTGCTGGTGGGCTCCCCTCCCAGGTTCCCTTCTGTTCTATTTGTGTGTGTCTGGGGTTTGTACAGGGGTGTATAGACACACACATGCCATAGATAGGTCTATGTGTACATGTCTCCCCCATTAGAAAGTAAGCTCATTGACAGTGGGAGCTGTTTCTCTTCTGTCTGTGTCTGTCGTTCTCTGGCTATGTGTAACGATCTGTATTTCTCTCTCCTCCCATGTCTTTGTCTCTTGTCTCTGTGTCTCTTCCTCCACTCTGTCTTTCTCTCGATCTCTCTATTTCTCTGTCTCTTTCCCCTCTGCTTCTTATCTCTCCTGTCTCTATTTCTGTCTCTCTGAATCTCTCTTTCTTTCCCCCTCTTCCCCATTTCTCTCTCTCTTTTACACACACACACATGCGCGTGTGCGCATACACACACACACACACACACACACACACACACACACACACACACACACACTCCTAATTTTGTAAGGTCCTGTTTCCAGGTACTTCAAGTGCCTAGAACATCCCGAGAGTGCCGGTTCCCAAAAGTTTGGGCTAGAGCCGGCTCAGTACCGCCTTCCCCAGGAGCCATCTCAAGTCATCCTGTTATATATCTCACCCCTGGACCCAGGTGGCTCTGGAAGAAAGAGTGAGGTTGGTGACTTTGCACACCCTTGCCTCACTTAAATTCATTTCACTGCAAGTCATGAAATCACCTCCCCCATGTCATGGTCCTCTTCGATAATGAAAGACAAAACTTGTCTTCAGCTCTCAGCACAGTTCGTGGCACATAGTAGCTGCTTAATAAATGTTTATTCATTAAGCGATTGGGGTAATGACTCCTGTAGCATGTCTTGGCTTGTTGGACTGACAGCTGGCGTCTGACATGTAGGTTGTGGAATCTTGGACAATTCTTGGAGACTCTGCATTGTAAGGGATTTCCTCCCCATAATGTCTGCCATGTGTTGGGTACTAGGGATCCAGAGAAAGCTTGAACCTGTCTGGAAGGAAGAGTTGTAGTTATCTACAACTCAAGTACAGGATTGGGAAAGACCTCGTGTAAAAGTTAGAGCTGGAGTGTTAAAGTGAAACCTGGGATTCTGAGAGACAGAGGTAAAGAAGGAGGGGCTCAGTTTTAGGCATGGAGATGGAATGGGGTGGGGGGGGGGGAGACAAGCATTTATTAAGCATTTACTTTGTGCTAGACACTGTGCTTTTACAAATATTATCTCACTGGATCCTCACTACAACCCTGGGCAGTAGGTACTTTTATTATCCCCATTTTACAGATGAAGAAACTAAGTCAAAGAGTAAGTGACTTTCCCAGGGTCACACAGCTACAAAGTGCCTGAGGTTAGATTTAACTCTGGTCTTTGGGGGTCTAAGGCTCAGTGCTCTATCTGCTTCACCATCTAGCTGCCTTTAGTGGGAGACAGTATTCCATATGTGAGGAATGGCAAGAAAATCAGTTTGGCTGCAGTGGGATGCATGGAGTGGGACAGTAATTTGTAATAAAGTCTGAAAGGTTGGATGGGACCAGGTTATGAGGAGCTTAAAATGTCCTGGAGACAATAGGGAGACACTGGAGTTTGAGAGAGAGAGAGAGAGAGAGTGTGTGTGTGTGTGTGGGTGTGGGTGTGTGGGTGTGGGTGTTGGGGGTGTTACACGGTCAGGCCTGTGCCTTAGAAAAATCTCTTGGATGGCTCTCTGGAGGGGGGCCTGCATTGGAGATAAACTTTAGGGAAAGGAGGCCTCCTCCAATAAAGAGGTCATAAAGGCCTAAACTGGAGTGGAGAGAAGGAAGCTTGTGGAGATAGAAATAACATCATTTGGCAACTGACTAGATATGTGGGATGCGTGAGCAGGAAGAGTTGAGAATAGCGTCACAGTTATGAAATTGGGTCACTGAAAGGATGGTGGTGCCCTTGAGAGCAATAACAAAGTTTGGATGAGAGGGGCGGGTTTGAGAGCAAATATGAGTGGCTGTGCCAAGTTTGAGTCATATACATAGAATGCATAGTGTGGATCCAGCGATACCAACGAAATTACACCCCTGTCAACACAGAAATGCATCCGTCCCAGGGCTGTTGGGAAGCGCAATGTCCTGTCTAGAAAATGCTTGGCAATTACAAATTTCATTTGTGGTCATTAGTATTTTAATACTAAAACTACCTTTTGATGGCAATAGGAGTAAGCCATAGAAAGTTGACTTTTAAAATATTTTTCACCTTGTTTGAACGTGAGAGCAGAAGTTCACAATATATGTAGTTAATTGAAGGTTCAGAAAATACTTTCCCTACAAAATGCATGAAATCTATAATGTAAGTATGATTTTCTTGTCTTAGAGATGAAGAAGATGAAGCATAGAGGGAGTGAAGTAATTTGCCCTGATCACTTGGCTAGTAAAGTTTGAGGTGGGAGTCTTTTGACTCCCAATTCAGCACATTCACACAACATTATGCTGCTGATACTGCTATGGAGAGCCTTTCCTCTTTCATGGACAATCATGAATCAGTAAATATTTTCTTAGGTGGTACAGTGGATAGTGTTAGGCCTGGAATCAGAAAGACTCGTCTTCCTGATTTCAAATCTGGCCTCAGACAGATAGTAGCTATGTGACCCTGGGTAAGTCACTGCACCCTGTCTGCCTTAGTTTCCTCATCTGTAAAATGAGCTAGAAGGAGGGGCAGCTAGGTGGCACAGTGGATAGAGCACTGGCCCTGGAGTCAGGAGTACCTGAGTTCAAATGTGGCCTCAGACACTTAACACTCACTAGCTGTGTGACCCTGGGCAAGTCACTTAACCCCAATTGCCCTGACAAAAAAAAAGAGCTAGAAGGAAATAGCAAGCCACTCTTTTATCTATGCCAAGAATACCCTAGATGGGGTCATGAAGGGTTGGACACGACTGAAACGACTCAATAACAACTGATCTTCAAAATATGTCTTTTAGGATAGCAAAATGAAATTGTAATCTAACTTTATTTGTAGAACTTCAGTCTTCTGAACAGTCTTTGGAGTCTAATACTAATGCTGTCAGCATCACTGTGGCAGAAGAAGAGGAGGAAGATGAAGAACTTCCAAGTATACTTTCACACCCTGGTAAGAAATAATTAGAGCATTTGAAAATGAGAGCATGGGAACATTAAAGTGGGGTGAGTGATGTCATAAAACTCTTTTTAACATTTCAAACTAAAGGCAGGCACCTATTACTCGTTAACTTGTTCCCTTAGCAGCCTCCTAGAACCATGAAGGATCTTGAAAGGTCATCTGGTTGTTCACCGAATTTCATACAGATGTGCATTTAGGTTTTCATCTCCTAATAACCCTAATTGTATGTCTAAGAGTCTTTAAGGAAGAAATTCCAGCTGCCACTGGCAGTCCATTCAGCCCTCACTCTTAGGATTTTATTCTTTTATATGGAACTTAAGTCTGTTATGCTCCAGCTTACACCCAGGAAGAAATTTATCTTTAGTGGGGGAGAAAGCAGCTAAAAGAAGCCAGACACCCAGAGAGACAAGCCTGTCAATCCAAGGGAATTAACCAGTTGAGGCTATAATCCAGGTCACCAATCACAAGAAGCAAACAGAACCAAGTTCTCTGAACCACTCATTGGTAGCTCCTTGGCTTCATTTGCTGACAATCATTTAATAATTATTTTTATACTTAATTTTCTAATTTAAAACTTTTGTTGATATCATTTGTTTTTATAGCACCTTTATTTCTGAATATATCCCTCTCTTTCTCTGTCCAGGGAACCATCCCTTCTAACAAAGAATTTTAAAAGAGAGGAAGGAAAAAACAGTTCAGCAAAACCAGCCAATATTACCTGAGTTGGACAGTATATGTAGGGTCTCTCCCACCTCTGCAGAAGGAAGGAGGTGTATTACTTTATCTCTTCCCTGGGGCGGGCTTAATCATTTTCAGTGTTCACTTTAATTTTTTTGTTCTTTCCATTTGCATTGTAGTTTTGCCTACTACATTTAAAATGACCTGGGGGATGCTATGTGACATTGACCACTTTAGCTTCCAGTTAAAAAAAATTTTTTTTTATCAAGCTCTTGTCTATTTGCACTTGCCTGATAGCTTTAGACCAATATCTGACATTTTTTCTTGTATTTCTTTATGTTTCAGAGCCATGTTCCATAGAAGCTGGAATGTTAGTCTGGTGTAAATATCAAAAATATCCCTATTGGCCAGCAGTGGTAAGAAAGAATAACCATATCTATTTTTTAAATGTAAAGTATAATAAAACTTCATTAATTTGGACTCCATTTTTCTGGAAATTATGCTAACCTGACCTGGCTTGTGCAAAAGTTTACTTTAATAGTATTTATTGATGATTTTATAAGCAAATTATAACCAGGATTTAACTGGCAGAATCTAATCCTGGATTCTTTGTATTGATTAAAACAAGTCTAGCAGAATCTTGCTTGCCTTGGAAAAACTTTAACAAAACTGAACCTTATTCAATAGTGTATAATTTCAACTGGATTTCCTCCCATTTGGTCCCAGTTAGCTTTTATATGACATGAGTTAAGTTAATGTGCTCTTCACTTAATTCATCATTGAGCCTAGTTGAATTAAGTGTAGAATTTGTATCTTTTACTGTATGTTTGAACTTCTGTCATTTATCCCCTTTTTCCCTCCTACTCTCAGTTATTTGGGGGCTCATAGTGATTTTTGCTGTGTCTTCAAATGGTTTTAAAATTTAAAAGAGTTGGCTTCAAAATTTTTCCTCTATCTTTAATCATTCTTTGGAATAATTAAAGGAACTCTGTAGTAAAAATGATTGTGGAATCAGGATTCTAGATCTGCTATTTTGTTGTGCTCCAAGATTTCAACATTACTGCAAAGGGCTGTGGGTAGGTGCAATATTTCAACTCGGAGGAACTAGTCTTTTTGCCCTTCTAATCACAGCAATGTAAAGCACTTGATTTAAAAAAAAAATTCCTGTTAAAATGTTATTCTTTTCCTAGAGTGTGCCAGGCTACATCTTGGTCAATGAACCTTACTCAATTTTGCATACCTTCATTTATTTCCCCATTATTCCCCTCTTTTCATGTATCTTCTCTATTTGTATCCCCCTCACTTGATTTTTTTTTGTCTTCTCAAAAAGATTTAGTTTACCCTTGCTTGGTTCAAGGAGAAGCCTCTTTGAAGCACAAGACACTGTTTCTGCTGAAGGCTGCTTACCTTATTGCTTTAAAAAATACAGCAGCACCTTGATTAAGCAAGAACTCACAGAGTACTGGGCTAATTCTTTAGAATAATAAAAATTTGCTCCCTAGGAAATTGAGCTCTGTTCAGTGTCAAGAAAAATAAAATACTTTCCTTGAGACTTTTGTCCCCTGTGGCCAAAAGGGCTAAGGGAAAATAGAGTAGGGAGAAACCTAAAGTAGCTATTAAGATAGATTATTAAGATTATAAGTGATTAATTTGGCATGAAATCAGGAAGATTTCAGGGTGTCTGGGCAATTGTGAAGTACGTGAAGTTTGTTTTTGGCACTAGGCTTTTTCTTCTCCGGTCTTCTTTCAGCACCCTCTCTTCACCAGGCATCTTACTTTGATCCTTTTCCCAATTTCCCTCGTATATATCTTGTTCGTATTGTTTTCATGTTGTCTGCCCCCTTTAGACTGTGAGCTCCGTGGGAGTGGGGACTACCTTTTGCTTTTCTTTGTATCCCCACTGCTTACCAGAGTAGCTGGCCACAGTAGGTGTTTAACATTTATTGACTATTGACTTCGATAGATTGTGACCTTATTTGATGTGAGCCCTTTCTCATTCACACCTCATCCTGTACAATTTTTGTCCAAAAATCCTCCATGGTAGAGATTCTGGAGTCCTTCCTCAGGCTCTTTTATGATGTGGAGGATATTGACATAAAACTAAGATTGTCCATCTGTGATGCCTTGCCCTTGGTACAAACCAAACCTAACATTGGTCTTAGACGTTACTTAGAATGATACCTGACCAGCTGCGAAGGACTGAGAGGCCTATGCTCCTGGGCAGGTTTCAGGCCTTTTAAGCCTCCTCTTCTTACCAAAATTGAACTATATTCCATCTCATTCCCACAAAGTCCTGCCCAAGGACTGGCCATCCCATCCAACTGGAATGCTTGTGTTAATGGCTAATGTGTTACCCTTAACATTTACATTTTAACAACCTTCTGTACCTTAGCCCCAGGGAATGAGTAGTAGGGGTAGTTGAGGAAGATATTTTAGGTGGATGAGGAGCTGTGTTTACTTATACATGAGGCCAGTCTTGGGATTTATACTAGGTGTGTCTGTAAATATATATATATATATATATATATATATATATGTACATGTATACAAAGTGAAAAAAAGATAGAATAGAGCAATATCTTTTTTTCATTTTTTTTTTAAATAAGCAGTAGTAGTATGTGTATTTTTTTAGTTTTCAACCCTCATTTTTGGAAGATGTTGAATTCCAAATTTTTCTGCTTCCCTCCCCAAGACAGCAAGCAATCAGTATATCTCTTTAATTAAGGGGAAAACATGTAAAACTCCTTTCTTACATTTCAAATGTAGTTTTTACTAAATATGTGGATGAGGTTATTCTCAGTGTAGATGGTGCCTCTTGTCATAGTTTCTTTATGTCACATGGTCTTCCATAAAGTTCAGTGGGATAATGGAGAAAATGCTTATATAATTTTCTAAAAATAGCATCTTTTTTTTTCTTGAATTTTTCTACAGGTAAAAAGTATAAAGCGGAAGGAAAGGAAAGCAAGTGTATTATATATTGAAGAAAATATGAATCCAGAAAAAAGAGGGTAAAAATAATAATGGCTTTTGGAAGCTGTCACCTGAAGGGACATCTTTTGAAAAATCTTGGGATCTTAAATGCTTTCTGTGTGCATGTTGCTGCAGGGATTATACTACTGACTAATAAGAATGGGTTTTGGCCTATGTGTAAAAATCTGGTCATTTGAAGATAAGACTGCAAATGGCCTTATTTTTCTAATTTTACAATAGCCAAACACTCCCCACCTGGGTGTGAAAAACCATTTCGAGCTACTCAGAACCAACCAAAGTGCCAGTACCTTTTGAAAGGTATTTGTGATACAGTGGAGCTGAGCATTGAATTTGGAGGCAGAAGCTAGAGGTTGTATAATTGCTCAGCTTGGGCACTGTCATTTGACCTCTGGGAGCCCTCCCCTTCCCTCCCTCCCCCCTCATTCTCATTTAATTAATGGGGCTACTGATCCTTATGTTGCTCGTGGTGATTCACAGGTAAGGTTGGTGAGACCCTTTTCTCCCAAAAGCCAGAGATCACCCAGCTGGTATATGTATCCGAGCTGGGCTTCAGGATGGGGCCTGTGTTCTTTCCATCATATTAACTTGCTTCTTTCATAATGTGGCTAGAGTAAAAACTTTGTAAAACTTGACATTTGTATTAATGTGAGTCCTTATGAAAATGAGATGATAGATGTACAGGGCTTTGCAAACTGGATTCTTAGCACTGTTGCTTTTGAGTATTCTTACTCTTCATAATGTGGTTAGTTTAACCAAACAACTAAGAAAATAAAGAAAACGGTGAAGCTGTTACAAGTCATTTGTGGCCACTGGGGCTTCAGAAGCTTTGCTTTGATAACTGTAAGACAGAAAACCCAGATTTATTCTACAGAACCCCTCAGCTGCCCACATATAGCTCTTCTACTCTGAAGGGAATGTTCTTGCTCTGACTTCAGTGGTCAGTACAAAAACCAGAAGTGCTTTCTACTGGAAGAGGTAAAACAAGAAGGTAGTTTTTTTTTTAAAGCCACAATATAAAGGATGTGGAATTTCTATGATCCTTACTGACTGGGTAATTCTGTTGGCTTCATTTGAGTGAACCTGGTACCAGGGATCTGCATCTGATTGGTACTGCCATTGGAGGCTCCAGCCTCTTAGTAATGACTCGTGCTGGTCCTTAGAAAATAGTGTTCTTATTCCAAAGGCAATCTCGATTAAGGCCACCAGGTGGGGGCGGTGGGGAAGGGGACTTTGGGATGGATAAAGAAAGAAAATAGCTTTTGGGAAATAAACCAAATGTTATTAAAAAGGACCTCAGACTGTCATGTTAATAGGAGAAAAATACCATTCTGTTCACCTGGTTTGCCTGACAGTTCATTCCTGTGACCCTCTCGTGCCTTTGTTTCCTCAAGGTTTACAGTGTGTCTTAGAAGATTAAAGCACTTTGATTGTGAAGAAAAGCAGGAGTTTATGGTAGGCGGGATAAAGATTTTACTGTTGGTTCCGTAAAATCCTATTCCTTATAAACATATCGCCTAAAAGATGCAAGCCTAAGAAATCAATCTTGCCATAGATGGGATGTGACAAAGTTTCTGAAGTAGATGTGAGACACCCCCCACCCCCACCCCCAAGGCTTGCTTTGATGAATTGGGAAGGCTCAGAAGATCCTTCTCCTGTATTCTTCTAAATGAAGTCAAAACGAGTCTGGCTCCCTCCTTATGGTTGAGGAAACAGGTTCAGGGAGAATAGACAAGCCCAAGGTCCCACACCTAAGCAAGACCTAGAACCCAAGTGTCTGGACTCTAAATTTTTCCACTGTCCCACTCAGTCTTTCTTTACCTAAGATATCAATTTCCCTTAAACTAGCCTTCAGCCCACAGTAGTCCACAGTCTCTTGTTAATTGATGTCATTTTCATCCCAGACACCTTTCAAATTTGGTAACCTTGGTCACAACCTCCTCTTCTGATACTGCAATCTTAACTGCCAGATCTCTCTTTTTTTTTTAGGTTTTGGTTTTTTTTTTTTTTTTTTGGTTTTGTGGGGCAGTTGGGGTTAAGTGACTTGCCCAGGGTCACACAGCTAGTAAGTGTCAAGTGTTTCAGGCCAGATTTGAACTCGGGTCCTCCTGAATCCAGGGCCGGTGCTCTATCCACTGTGCCACCTAGCTGCCCCTTGCCAGGTCTCTTTTAAAGGTCTGTACCCATTCACATACACTGGCAATATAACATCATGTGCCTAGTACAAATTAAGTTATCAAATATTATTGATTCTTGATTTAAGAGTTTATTAATTTATTGGTTTGAGTTCTATTTATGGTCGGCCCTCTTCTTCAACACCTCCCACACACACACCCATCCTTGTTTCTCAGCAAATGTACTTGAAAATTAATGGTTATGTAGAATGCTCTTCAGTGACCCTACAGGTGTGGGAGTAGGGGAGGAATTCATCTCTTTTCAGATCTGGACTTTTAACACATACATAGAAGATGCCAT
This sequence comes from Dromiciops gliroides, assembly GCF_019393635.1. Taxonomy (NCBI): domain Eukaryota; kingdom Metazoa; phylum Chordata; class Mammalia; order Microbiotheria; family Microbiotheriidae; genus Dromiciops; species Dromiciops gliroides. The sequence continues at coordinate 55,791,432 of NC_057861.1, read as the reverse complement.
TCATTTTTCTGATAGAAAAGTAGCTTCAAGGATAATGGAGCAGTCCTTTGTACTCTAGTGTTTCCTTGTGGCACTGAGGCAATTCTGGGCTATGGTAGGTCCTTCCAATCCAGAAGGCCTTTTTTGATTTTGTATCTTTTATAGGACTAGCCCAGCTAAGTGCAGAAAAGCGGAAGTAGGGAGGGGCTTTGATGTGTGTTTCTAGAGAGTGCAGTGTGTACATGAGTAAAAATATCTTCTCTTGAATATCATAAGTATTGACTTTATTACTTAAAAATACATCTCCACACCTACAGCTATAACAGTTTTTCTTTGTTTTTCTTCCTGTTCCTTTATCTTCCCCCAATCACTCTTTTTTTTTTTAACTTTTTTTTTTCTGTGAGGCAATTGGGGTTAAGTGACTTGCCCAGGATCACACAGCCAGTAAGTGTTAAGTGTCTGAGGTCAGATTTGCACTCAGGTACTCCTGACTCCAGGGCCAGTGCTCTATCCACTGTGCCACCTAACTGCCCCCTTTTTTTTTGGGGTGGGGAAGTGGGGGTTAAGTGACTTGCCCAGGGTCACACAGCTAGTAAGTGTCAAGTGTCTGAGGTTGTCTTTGAACTCAGGTCCTTCTGAATCCAGGGCCAGTGTTTAATCCACTGTGCCGCCTAGCCGCGCCCACCCCCACCCCCCCAATCACTCTTTAAGGGAACATAGTTCTAATTGTGGAATAAGGATTCTAGGCCTGTCTTACTTTGTTGTACTTCTAGAGAACTTGACCTTACTGTGAACAGCTGTGGGTAGACCAGAGCTTGCTATCCTGAAAGACTATGGGAAAATGTTTTCTCATGGGGAACCTTTGCCACATCTAAGCAGAGTGATGGAAAGCACCTGCTTAATTTGCTATATAATCAATTATCCATTAACATGTAATCTTTTTCTCAGAAGATCCTATTCCACCTCCACTTGGCTGCTGAGCCTCACTAGCCTTCATGAATCTAGTGTTGGACCACTCTCGTTTGATTTTGGGTTTTTTGTCTTTGCAAAATATCCTTGTTCCAATTCAGACAAGAGGTTGTGGACAACACCACACACCCAACATTCTGCAACTGTATTCGAATGATTCTCCCCTTAAAAACTCTTAAGAATAAAGCAATGTCTTGGCCCAACAGGAAAATATAAAGCCCACTGCACCAATTCTTCACCATAATCAACTATGATATTAAATGGGGGCAAATATTTGGCTATTTGGGTATGTTTAGGAACAGTATTAAACACAGTTTGAAAGTGGTGATGTTGGAGTTAATTCGTTATCATTAATTATCATAATCATTAACGTTGGAGTATTTCTTTGTTAAATTAATAGAAAGTAAGCACTATTATAGAAAATATTGCTCTTACTCAATGGCCACTGTTTTTACCCTGAGTGTTTAAGATAATGTAATGTGGAGACTGATTGTTCAAAGTTCTGTCCATTTCTTTTTCTGGGTCTTTGTCTCTGCAATGTACAGTACAATATTCTTCCTCCACACTAAATTCAGTAGGCATTGAGCTTCAGTAGGAACAGACTGTGGCAAATGCTTCCAGAAATCCATACCGTAACGGGGCCCTTTTCTTCAGCCCTTGTGAATAGTCTGCAGCCCAGCTCTACTCTGTACAGCTCTGGTGTCTGCTACTTAACGTGCCAAAGCTTAAATGATTAACCCCTTTTTCTTGAGGCTGCAAGCTCTGCTTTTATCTAGCAACAGCTGCTCAGAAAGATGAGCTTTAATTGCATATAACCTTAAAAGAAAGCTGTCTGAAGTTAGGTGAATTGTGAGAGGAAGGTTGTTGATGGAAGCGGAAGCTTGCAGAGCAGCTGGGTCAGACTGGTAATTGATCTCAGTGCACTGGGGCCCTTTACCAAATTGGGACAAACAGGGCTGCTGGAAGAGTGTGGGAGGAGTTAATGTGCCCTTGCAGAGGACTTCTTTCCTCAAAGATTCCCTTTACTGAAGTGGCCTTTATGGGCCAAAAGGCTGTGTTTCTCTGTTGAAAGATGAAATTGGAAAGGAACTCCCCACTTGCTGAATAAGCTTTTCCAGCTTTTCTTCCACTTTTCACTTCATACGTACCAAATGTTTATTGTGTTTTATTCAGACACTCAGCCACTTGTGGACTTTATTAATGCTAAACTGATGGGTTTTGATTACAGGATAAAGCCAAGGAGGATTACAGTCAGGCTGTTGACTGGTGTATCAAGCTGATTTCTGACTACAGAATTCGAATTGGTAAGCAAGGGAACCTAGTGCTGTTAGTCAAATTAAAGAGTATCAAAGCCTTTAAAATTTATTAATTGTAATCCACTAAGAATAGGACAGAAGGAAATGCACTCCGAGGTATGTTTAGATTTATTCGGTTTAGAGAAAAGAGGAGGCATATCCTGAGAACTGAGGGTTATTTAGGAAGGGGGAGACAGTAGCATTCCTTTCCCTAAAAATGATTAAGAACAAAATAGGCTCTCTTGGCTGAAGCTGCCTAAAGGCAGGGAGTTAAACTTTATGATCCCTGCAGGTTCTATTTTTCTTATCTGAGCTGTTCTTCATTCTGCAAAGTCTTGGAAAAGGTATGGGGCCCACTCTCCTCCATCTCCAGGGTAACTGGAATTTTACTGTGGGCTGTATTCTGGAGCTCCATGACTTGAGGTAAATGGACAGGGATGTGCATTACTAGCATAAACTCCCATCTGGAAAAAAAGGGAAGAGTGGTTTAAACAAAGGGCTAGTTTCTCCTTGAAGTCTGTACAAGGAGGACGTTTGAATCCAAGCTTTGCTCTATCTGCTCCCCTCTAGGGAGGCTCACACTTGGAAAAAATACTAAATATTGCTTTGACTATCCCAGACTGAAAATCATAAGCGTTTTCCATTACAGCCTTCTCATTTGAGGCTGGACAAAGGCCATCTGGGTCAGTCTTACAATAGCAAACACCCAAATACCAGTTATTCTGATCTAGAAGAAAAAATGCTTCCTAAGTGGCTATTTGTGTAAATATCCCCTTTATTATACATTTCTTTTGCATAGGTTGTGGCTCCTTTGCAGGATCTTTCTTGGAATATTATTCTGCTGATATTAGTAAGTACAAGTATGCTCTTCTAATTCTATCTTTTTCCTTCAAAAGCACAGAAGTATTTCATGCCATCCAGTGGACTCTGTTAGAGACGAAGAAGTCACCACAGCAGGGGTGCTTACCAGCTCTCCTATAGTCTATTCAGGGTAAATTGGCTTCTGGGACTGAGTTTGAATTTAGTGCCCTCAGGGCAGTTTCAAATTCAGCTCAGGTTGAGAGCTTGGAAAAGGGGAGGCTCCCTCTAGATTCCCACAGAAGGCAACACATCCCCCCAGCCTATAGCTACCCAGAGCTGAGGGGGGAAGTGGCACCCCACCATGACTGCTTCTGTGTCCCTTGCTCATGAGCCTGAGGTAGGAAACGCTCATTGCACCCCAGTGGTCTGTGCTGACACTGTTTGTAGAAAAATCTCCACTAATAACAAAGTCAATGAAATGTTTTACAGTTCCATAGATTTAGGTTGGGGGCTATACAAAACATAATTCAGTTGCATAAATGTTGTCACTAACATACTGATTTGTTGACAATCCTGTCATGAAGCGAGTTAAGATTAATTTAGTTACCTGAGAAGTTGGGGCCTTTCTCCTACTCCCCTGAAGTGAATTTGGCAATGTGAAAAGTGAACGGATCCTTCTCATGAAGGATCAAAAATTCTGTCAAAAGAAGAGTTCTTCATCAGTTGCAGTGCTTTGCTCTGTTAATTGCCTCACTGAACATAGCCAGACTCTCTGGGGGCATGGCTCCCCTACTGCCGAGAGAATATTTGCTGGACTAGGGCCAGCTGGCTCCAGTTCCCTAAGTGTCCAGCCCCCTCCCTAAAGGGAATCACAGGCTGGTGCAAGCTGATTTTGGACTCTATGTTCATGGGCAGAGAGAAATCCATCTCTCTGGTAATTATTCATCCAGAGCTGAGTTCTCTCTCTCTCTCTCTCTCTCTCTCTCTCTCTCTCTCTCTCTCTCTCACACACACACACACACACACACACACACACACACACACACACACACACGCACACGCACACACACGCGTGCGCGCATTGAACATCCTTGGGCAGGAGGGATGTGGGGAAAGGGAATGTGGAAAATGTTATAGATTATATAAAGCAGAACTTGTAGAAAGCTAGCCCTTTCACTGATTAGGCCAGAATCCAAGTTCTTGCTGGTGTGCAGAGGTCTGGACTCAAGTTCGTCAGCTTTGTATACTGAGTTTTGCTTTGTCCCTTGGCACTGATCCAACATTCATTAGTGGTGTGATCCTGGACAGGTCACTTAATCTCCAGACTTTGGTTTCCTCATCTAAATAAGAGAGACACCTGTACTTCTTACCTCACGAAGCAGTTAGAAGGAAAGTCCTCTCTGATCTGAAAGCCAGGAAAGATGTGAGTAGTATCTAGTATGGAAGGGTCACCCAACTGCCACTGTCCAGCATGTAGGAGAAGCAGGATTGGATTTTTGGGAGAGAGTACAAAGAATTAAAGCTTATCGAAACAGCCTGCCTATCAGACATGAATGAAGTCTTCTCCTTCTCTGTGAAAATCTAGAATCTCAGTATGTTTACAAAATCTTGCTCATCCCCTGGTAGAAGACTAGGGTTTATCTCCTGAATGTGTCTCTGTTTTCTGTTCATTTGAAAGGTAAATTACTTTATTTATAAAGCTGCTATACCTTTCAGGTTGTCCAGTGAGGAAAGTAAACCAACAAGAGTCCTTCAAAACAGTGTTTCCCATCCTGAACAAGGACAGCCCCGAAGACAGTTTGCTCGATACCCCCTCCAAGAAGCAGCCCTTCAAGAAAGTCCTTCCCGATCGAAGACGGGCTGCCAGAGACAAGGCCAATGAGAAGTTAGTGGAATACATAGTGAATGAAAAGGGTGCAGAGAACCATCTCTTGGCTATTTTAAAGAGCAGAAAGAAATCCAGGTGGCTGAAGGAATTTTTGAATTCAAGTCAGTACGTGACGTGTATTGAAACATACCTTGAGGATGATGAGCAGCTGTACCTTGTGGTGAAATATTTACAAGGAGTCTATCAAGAAATAGACAGCAAAATGCTGACGCTAATAAATGGCGATGGAATAAAATTTATTCTGGATGTTCTTTTGCCTGAAGTAAGTTGCTGACTTTATCAGATTCTGATTTTTTGGCTTGGGGTTCTCCTGCCCGTTGGCCCAGCAAGATCCCCTACTCCAAGGATTAAGTGATGATTGAGCTGAAGAGTTTAAGTGCTGTACCATTTTGCTCAGCACAGCAGTCTGAAGGTTCTTTATGTAGAAACTGAAATATATTTGAAAATACATTTTAATTAAGTAGGCACTGCTGAGCTGTCCCTGCAGTCTTACCCAAAAAGCTTATACGTGTAACTTACAATACTGGCAGCGTGGAACATCTATTTGGGAGATTGTAAATCAGTTTCCAATGATTAGAACCTGTTTTCTCTCTGGTGCCATCAGAAGTCTTCACCGTGTAAGCGAGTTTTCACCATCATATCAAATCTCTTGGCCATTTTGCAACTGGTGACTGAAGAGATATCCAATTTTTAATCAAAATTTTTTTCTTTAATGACCTAGTAAAGTGAGGCAGGTGTATCTTGTGTGTGCTCTTGCTGCCCTTTGTATGGGGTATCATAAGAGTCACATTGTCCAGCATGAGAGAGAGGATATTAGATCTGTCTTTTTTTTTTTTTTTTTTTGGTGAGGCAATGGGGGTTAAGTGACTTGCCCAGGGTCACACAGCTAGGAAGTGTTAAGTATCTGAGGTCAGATTTGAACTCAGGTCTTCCTAACTCCGGGGCTGATGCTCTATCCACTGTGCCACCTAGCTTCCCCTCAGTTTGTCTTCGTACCTAGTGGGACCTTGTTCTGGAGGGAACTGGGAGAAGAGAATGTTGGGGAAATAACCTGTCTTCAAGTATTTTCAAGTCATGTTTAAAAAAAACCAAAATAACTGAGATTTGTACTTCTTGTCTTCATATTGCAGAACCAGTAGCAATATGTGGGCATCACAGAGAAGCAGATTTAAATTTAATATGAGGGAAAGCTTAATAAAAATTAGAGTGGGAGGTGGCACAGTGGATAAAGTACCAGCCCTGGGTTCAGAAGGACCTGAGTTCAAATCCGGCCTCAGACACTTGACACTTACTAGCTGTGTGACCCTGGGCAAGTCGCTTAACCCTCATTGCCCAGCAAAAAAATAAGATAAAAAAAATGAAAATTAGAGTGGTCTAAATAGGAATCAGATGCTTTGGTGTGGTTCCTTGTCAATGGGGTTGTTCAGGCAGAGGCCAAATGAGCATTTATCAGGAATGTTCTAGAAAGGATTTCTGCTCAGTAATGGGTTGAACTAGATGACCTCTTAGGTCCCCTTTAATCCTGAGATTGTGGAAATTATCAGAATATTATTATCAGGTACTTCTTAATGTGAATTCCTTATTTAAAGATAAACTAAAAATATCCACTAAAAAACATGTTCAGTAAACTAATTACCAAACTTCATTAAAATAGCATTCAGTAATTCAGGCTTGTGATGTTTCCCCTTTTCCATTAAGTGTGATGAAGTGTTACGGCATCATCTTTTACAGGCAATCATTTATGCAATATCTGCAGTTGATGAAATAGACTACCAAACAGCTGAAGAAAAATATATAAAAGGACCATCTGTGAGCAAAAGGTAGGAAGCCAGTGTTATCTCCAGACCATTTAAAAATAGATCTCCAAAGTCTTTGTTTCCATCAATGATTATAATTGTGTTTTAAATCATCTCTATTTCTCTTTTCTCTGAAAAGTACAACCATGCCCCAACAAACGTTTATTTACAAACCTTAAGCCACATGAAAATCAAATCGTTGTTATCTGAGCTAGTGCTTGAAATATGGCAGCATTCCCTTCCCTAATTGTTGGTTTGTTTTCTGTGTGGTTAGTATATTGTTATAGACTACTCCTTCCTCTGATATTTATTTTGTGAATTTAACCAATTAAGAAGAGAGCAGGGGCAGCTAGGTGGTGCAGTGGATAGAGCATCAGCCCTGGATTCAGGAGGACCGGAGTTCAAATCCGGCCTCAGACACTTAACACTTACTAGCTGTGTGACTCTGGGCAAGTCACTTAACCCCAATTGCCTCACCAAAAAAAAAAAAGAAGAGAACAGTGTGAGAAAGCTGGCCTTTGGAATAAGGAAGACCTGATTTCACAATGGTGTTATTGTAGTTCAAATGTCTGATTCCCAGAATGGGGTACATGACTTTGAAAATAATGATTACTTCAGGGGGCAGCTAGGTGGCGCAGTGGATAAAGCACTGGCCCTGGATTCAGGAGGACCTGAGTTCAAATGCAGACTCGGATACTTGATACTCACTAGCTGTTTGACCTTGGGCGAGTCACTTAAACCTCATTGTCCCTACCAAAAAAAAAAAAAGATTAATTCAGATTGAGGACCTAAAAGAAAATAAGTCAGGACTGGTAAATACTTGGATCCTCCTACCTCTTTGGTTTTCAGGGGGATTCATTTTTCTTAGGGAATCACAAGGTCAAGATTGGAATGGTCCCATTAAGGGTGTGCTAGAGCCGGCTCAAATCAGCTCCTGATAGCCAGTGTTCCAGCATGAGCATTTATACTGCTGGAATCAACTTGGTTTGTTGTTTTGGTTTTTGGTTTTTTTTACTTGTCTGAGTCGATGAAGTGAGAGAGAGATAATGTCAGTAATTGAAGTTAAACTTTAAAATATTGTGTTCATATTCCCCTACCTTGCCCCACCCACCACCCGAGAGCCAGTTGTTAAACAGTCATAAGCCTACCTCTGGCCCCATTGTATATTGGCTTAGAACTGGCTCAGACAATTCTCTTGTTCCTGGGTACGTTTCCTAATGGTCCAAATCAGCCAGGCAGAATGTTTATTCAAATCGTTGTGTAAAATTGGGGTGTTTAGCCTTGAATTTTAAAGTCTAAATAGTTAATTAGGGGCTAATGGATCCAATCCCTAATCAAGTCTTTGGGCCCCTCTCCAACTCCCGTCAAGGGGGCTAGATATAAATAACAAGCCAAGTGACAGACTGAAAACAAAAACTTGATTTGGTCAGTCTTAAGTTAGAAGGCCTTTTAACATGTTAAGTCAAGTGGGTTCAGAATTTTAGATAATTAGGTTATTGGTCATTTCACTGCAGACTGTTAGGGAAGAAATGAGTTTTAGTTAAATCATAGTTAGAACCTTATTGTATAATTTCTGAAAATGGATGCCTCCTTACCCATTATGGATAGTTAATTACTTAAGAGGTTTTGCCATTGTAGAGTTTTGGGGCCAAGTAGAATTTTGGCAGGCTGAATAACTCTGGGAAAGTGAATAAGATCTAGATGCTAAACTCCCCCCTGAGAATGAAATTTGACTTCTAGTGAAGAATAACAAAAGGTTGGAAGGGAATCTTATCTAAAACCCCATATTACAGATGAGATTGAGTTACAGACTTCTTCATTTGCTTCAGATCCTGAGATCCTAGATCTCAATATGGAAGGGGCCTCAGAGGCAATCTAGTCTTTACTTCCACACATTTGATTGATGCCTAGGGAGGTTAAGAAACTTGGCCCAGGTCACACTGGTAGTAAGCATCAAAATGACAGTTGCAGGGACAGCTAAGTGGCGCAGTGGATAGAGCACCGGCCCTGGATTCAGGAGGACCTGAGTTCAAATCTAGCCTCAGACACTTGACACTAGCTCGGTCACCCTGGGCAAGTCACTTAACCCCCACTGCCCCCACAAAAAACCAAACGAACAAAAACACCATGACAGTTGCAAAGCCAAGACTTGACCTGGGTCTCCCCCCTCCTCCTGAAGACAGCCCATGGGAAAGGTGTTGGAAGCTGAAGCTGCCCTCTTTCTCTTCAGCTCTAGATCTGTGAGATCTTTGTCACCTCAGGCTCTGGTGCCTCACTTCTTGAGCCTTCATTGTCTACATCTATCAAAGGTTGGGCTGGGAACCTCTAAGGTCTATTACAGTGCTAAAATCCCGAGGTCCTCTTAGCTGCACTCCACTGCCACTGAGGGTTACATTGGCCCGTTCCTTCCTTTCTTTCTCTTGGAATCTATCCCTGAACTGCCTCATCTAGACAGTGTTAACATTTTTTCAGAGATTGTTTCCTCACTTGGCAGTACCTAAACCCCCTCAAGAGTTGGGGAGACAGCTTAGCATTAGTGGATAAAATAGTGGAACTTGAAGTCAGAAGGTGTTTGTGGGAGTCCTGGCTCTGCCACTTCATAGCTTTGGGACTCTGGTTGGTCTGTTAGATCCCAGGCTCCTTGCAGACAATGGTTTGTTTGGTTTCTACCTTGAGAGCATCTCTCCCGGAGCACCAAGCACAGGGCTGTGTGCTAACCACACAGCTTGCAAGTCAGTACCCCTTTGCTGCCTGTTTCCTCCTTTATAAAATGGGGATAATGTTATTTGCAGTACTTATGTAAACTTTTAAAAGTACAGTGGAAATTGTAGTGATTCTTTCTAGCTAACACCTTTTTGGGTTTTTTTTTTAGTTAAACTTTAAATTCTGTCTGAAATAACCACAGTGAACTGCAAAAGTAAAGAAATAGGGAAGAGAATTATGTTTGATTACTCGGGTGATGGTTTTATGTCACACAGTTGTAACATGTCTTAATCTAAGGATACAGTGGAATGAATATACAGTAAAGTGACTGTGTTTATATAGTATATTATAGATTGATCGATCAATAAATAACCAGATTTGGTTATTGGGCCTGCAATCTAAAGAGCATAGAGAGCTTTATGGTTCTAAAGTACTTTTACTACTTTAAAACCTATCCTCAGCCCCCCTGTGAAGGACCTTGCTCTTTATTTTGCAAACGAGGAGGTGGCTTTGTGAAAATCACACCGCCGGGAGGTGGTGGAAGGAGAGCCCAGCTCCCTATTTTCTGATTCCAAGTCCTATTTATTCCCATTGGAACTCACTTCATGAAGTAGGAGAAAAATGTTTCCAAGGTATAAATGCCTTGTTTGTGTAAATTACAAACATTATTTTGAGGAAGAAGTTATTCTTCATGAATCCATTTAGCAAATGTTTTAGTGGTTTGTGATTCTTTTATTGAAGAGTTTTATTTTAAGGATGATACAATTCATAAAAGTAATAAAAAGCAATATCCTTTCACATATAAGAATTCTGACTTTATGTTTGTTTTCTTCAGGGAAAGAGAAATGTTTGATAAAGAACTTTTAGAGAAAAAGTGGAAGACTGAACCAACTTTTCCAGAAATGTCTCCATATGTGTCAAAACCATAGCAGGAAACCTTTGTATTCTAAGTCGACCCGTAGGTATAGTTAGTAATCTATCTTTCTGTGTAAAATTCTCCTAATATTATAAATATGTTTTGTTGAAATGGGAGCTTTCGAAGTGTTTTTAGTTCTTACTGATCTATCTATTTTTGGTTTGGGGATATAAATCCCTTGGATGTGTTCTGTGGTACTGCTTATGAATTTTCAGAGATTCTTTCCTCAGAAAGGCCATTTATTAAAGTAGTCAATAGTATGCATTTCTATTTTTATAACATACTGCAGGCCAGTTTCCTATCCCCACCCCTTTTTGAAATTTGTAATTGCTGGATAATTAATGTCTGAAAGGACTGACACATTTTGTAGCATTTCTGGTTACTATTGTGCTGTCCTATTTAGTGTAAATTACACATTGATTTTTTGATATTGAAAGAAACCACTGTTATCAGTTTTTAAAGAGTTGGTTGTTTGTTTTTTAATTCAGATTTTGGATATGTAATTCCATAAATATCAATCTTTTAAAAATACTGCTTCATTGATATTCAATATGTTGGACTTCCTCTTAATGTTCTCCCTGGCCCTACTTTCTTTATATTCATTTTGGGAAGAAATTACCTCCAAGAGGTGAAACCTGAATCAGAGATGTTTTCTTATTATTACAGAATAACCACAATTGTGTGTGCAAGAAGGTATAAGTTGCAATATTATCATAGCTATTTTAAATGGAGCTTTTCCAAGTAATCCATAGTGAGAATGAATCTATGAATGCTTACAAATCATGCATTTTTCAAGAATGTGTGACTGAATGAAATTACATTGTATTGTCAACCATTTTGATAGCCCCGGGCCAGATTCTCTCACTACTTATCTCACCTTCCCATGTGCATCTCTATTTTTTGGCTGTGACTGAATCTTAACCTGGCAAGCCTTAGTCTCCAGCATTGTGACAACTAGATTTCATTGTATCAGCAGACTGGTTCATTTGACTGGATCATCTTAGTTTGATCCCCACAGGCTTTTTGGGTAGTGCATTATAGGAAAGTCAAACACTCCTCTTTAGAGCTTATCTAGATCATTTGTTTGGGGGATAAGTTAGTATTAGAAACAATTGCATTCTCCTTTCTGCATTCTCACTGAAAACAGCCATCAATATCTAGACCCTGGAAACGAGTGGTAGAATCTTCAAGATTCTAGTAGGTTTTAGCCATTCAGATTTAGAAAGGACCATCATATTAGTAGCAAAAGACTCAAAGTAATGAGTGATTCCGGCTCAGATAGGGATGAAAGTTTGACTTCTGTGGACTTGAAATTTTAGAGAAGTTAAATTTATTTTTCAGATTCTTGGTGTGAATATGAATGCTAAAATGAGGTGTAAACGTGAATTTAGAATAATTTTATATCCTTGTATGGATGAATTGCACATAGTTTTGCTATATATGTGCCTGTACACATATTTATGCATATATACATATATACATATATAAAAAAAACCCACTGTATTTGTTACAGTGTCTGTTTGTATGAACTTCCTATTCATGTCTTTCTTTTCTTAACAGTGATTAGGGAATCTTAAAATATTGTATTTTTGGATTTGGGAGTGGGGAAGGGGGCAGAGAGAAGACATATCTATTTTTTTATTCTCAGTATAGCTTTAGAGTCTTGTGTTAATAAGCATATGTGAATGTAATTCTAATTGGGTAATTGCACTAAAAAATTGTCACTAAATTATGAGAGGACAAAATTTTCACACGTGCCTGAGTCATACCAAGATCATTATAAGCCAATGGTAACTTATAATGGGCTGTAACCATTTTCAAAGTGAATTTTTAAATGTACAAAGTAGAAAGAGAAATGTGAGTTAATTTCAATGCTGTTCTCTTTGCACAACCTAGGGAATATTTGTGCTTATAAATAGCCTCCTTAATACCCTTGAGTAAAATCAAAGAAGTCTAAAAAGAAATCCCATTTTTAAGCAATAGAGGTTTTTTCTTTTATTATTTCACCTTCCTTTGCCATTTAATCCAAATGAATTGCTTTAAGTATTTTCAGTGTTTATGGTACTACTAAATAAATTCCTGGAATTGATTATATTCAGAGGTTTTCGAGTCAGCAGCCACTGCCCTTCATCTGTTTGACTTTTCTCCACATCCTCTCATCAGTCTCTTCCTCAAGCATAAAGAAATCCATTTTCTCCTCAGTCTCCATCTTAATATTCCCAGGGAATGTGAATCAGTAACTAGTCTGGATACACAGCTGCAGAGCCATTTACAGATCAGAAAGGATCTTGCCGTGCCGCTCTCGCCAGTGTTTGAAATTATGTACCACTGCTCATCCGTGGACAAATTTCAAAAAGAGCCCTCTTCATCCCAAAGCCAAACACAGGAAGAAATGGGACAAGGGGAGATAGAGATTTCTTGTATCAGGAGAATAAGCTTTCCATGTTTCCCACAGTGGTTTTACAGCAGGGGCACTTGTCTTTATATCAAAGCTATCGTCCCTTTTTATGGAGGAAGCCAGACAATTTAGATCGGCGATATCTTATTTTTTAACTAATCATTTGTAATCTCACTTGGGTGGTTCAAAAGCATTCACCTTGTACTGATAAAAACAACACTGACCTTGAAGGTGGTTGCCACAGCCATCTTTAATGCTGTGCTAAAATCAAATTGCTTTAGATAACAAGGTCAGATATCAAATATGGGTGTGTGTGTGAGGAATCTGTCAGTATGAACAAATTCTGGCCATTTATTCCAAAGTATTTTGATGTGACATTTTAAAAGTGCAAAGTAATTGTCTACTGCTCCCAAATAGAGGAGTTGTTATTCTCCCCATGTAAAATTAAAAGATAATTGGATAATCGATGCAGTTCGTTGTGGGCTTCTTTTGTGGGGAATGGGGGGAGGGCATAGTAGGGATAAAGGAACCAGGCTTGTTGCAATTTCTAATGGGAAGAATATCAAAGATCATTGATAATAATTGGTATTTATATGACAGTAACTTTGTATACATTATCTTCGTTTGAACCTCATGATAAGGCAGGTCTGTATTGCAAGGAGTATTCCCATTTTCCAGATGAGAAACCACTAGAGGAAGCTTAATTTTAAGCACACTTGGGTGTGTTTCCTGTTTTATGGGTCCTTCAGAGGAAAAGAGTTTGTAAGCTGGAAGGGCTCTCAGAGGCCCTCTAGTGCACTTCTCATTTTAGAGAGGGGGAAATAGGCTAGACAGAGAAGCAAGTGACTCGGCCAAGGTTCCTAAGTAGTAGGGGGCAGAACTGGCGTCGGAGCCCAAATCCACCGCTTCTCAATCTTGGGCCTTCCCCTCTGAACAGGCACTTAGGGAAGCCCTCTGCTACGGCACAAGTAACACTGTCGCGGGCATTTTATGGGGAGACGGACGTGGAACAATAAATTCAAACTAATTGGCGAGGTAAGGGCACTGGCATGGCAGCTGGAGCATCAGCCCCGGCTTCCTGGGCGAGATGGCTCGGGAGTTCCGTCTTTAAGGAAGCGGAGGCCAGGAGCTGGGCACTTGGAGCACAGCCAGGATGCTGGGCTGGTCTAGCAGGCACCGGCACCACAAGGACGGGCACTCAAGCACAGAAGGTTCAGCTGATTGGGGAGGATTGGACGTGCCGCGGAGGCCAGGGAACCCACAGGGGCGGCTTTGCATGGGCCAGAACCGAGGGCCTCTGACTCCAAATTTAGGGGCTCAGTCGTGCAGCTGCGGCCGCCGCAGGTAATCAGGGAAGGCTTCCTAGAGGAGGGGTTTTAAAATGCAATCCGTATTTAGCCAGCTGCAGAAAGTAAAGCCTTTCCTCTCGGCTGTCCCGTAGGGCAGACAGTGCAAATAGTCCCGTTCCCTTTGCACAGAGTGAAGACACAAGCCTGGGAGGGCCGAGTCCCCTGACAACGGTGGTGGTACTGCCAAGGGTCTTCCGACGGTCGCTTAAAGCCAGACGCTGCTGTCTTTGCTTGGTGTTAATAAATGTTGATTAGATCTGTCGGCTTGGCGCCCTTCCTGCCCCTCTAAGAGATCCCCTGAGCTCCCGTTCCAACTTGGGTCCCAAGCTAGCTGGCAGGATGCCTGGGTCCTGACTGTGGAACACTCGGAAGGAGAGAGGGAAGGTTTGGGGAAGGGGCAGCCGAACTCTCTCTTGGAGAACCCCGGCGTGTTCCGTAAAGCTGGATATTCTAAACCCTGGGGTTCCGGTCTAAGGACATTTTTCACTACAAGTAAAAGGTCAGTTTGAACGTTGCGCGCCGTAACTCAGACGCCAAAATATCTGCCGAAACCCGGGATCGAACCAGGGACCTTTAGATCTTCAGTCTAACGCTCTCCCAACTGAGCTATTTCGGCTGCGTAAAACGCTTTCTTCGCTCGCCTCATTCAGTGAAAGCTGACACTTCCGGGCTGCTCCTTTTTTTTGTCTTTATTTTTGATGAGTGCACTGGCAGATCCCCGCCCCCCCGCCCTTCTTTATTTCACTAAGTTGAAAGTACCAGAACCAGAAACTCAGGGTAAAAAAAAAAGAATCTAGAAGGTCCGGGTCCTTCCCAGCTCTGACATTCGATGTTCTAAGGGCCCTCCCAGCTTTGACATCCCGTGTTCTCCTTCCCATTTTGAGATCCTAGATTCCCTGCCAACCGGCTCGGACCCACATTCTGGATTCTGAGTCCCCGTTCTAAGGGGCCCTCAAATTTCACGCTCCAGCCCCCAGATTTCCCTCGGAGCATTGCCATTCATTCTATGGCCTCAGACTTTCAGGCCCATGACTACGGGCTGCGGGAACCTTTTCTACAGTTCCGTCTCTGTGGCGCAATCGGTTAGCGCGTTCGGCTGTTAACCGAAAGGTTGGTGGTTCGAGCCCACCCAGGGACGGGTACATTTTTTCTGAACGAAGGAAGATTTCCCAGGAGACTCTAGTCTACGAACCAAGCACCTCGGAACGGGCTCCTTTTGAGACAGGACAAGGATTTAAAGACTTATGGAGGGCCAGCCCAGGACACTGGGGGCGGCTAAGAGTATAACAAGTTCCCCACTCTTCCCAGATTGGGTGAGCGGCCCGCATCCCCAGATCACCCAGGAGCACCCCCTGGGGCACTCCCGATGCCTGGTGGGGAGGAGGGTTCGCCCTGAGTCCTCCGGGGAGGGGCAGGAGGCGACGGAACTCTAAGTCGCGCGGCTCCGGTGACCACTCCGAGGCGCCGGGCCTCTTTGGGAAGTGCACTCCCCTCCCCCTCCGCCTCCTTTCCGCTTTCACGGAACATACACCCAGACACACTTCCGCCTCCCATCCCCTCCAACCCGGAACGATTAGAGCGGAGGACCCGGGAGGTCGTTCTGAAGGCTGTGTACAAGATGGCGGCAGCGCTGGCGGGTGAGCGGAGAGAGACCCCGGGGCTAGGGAGTCGGGGGGAAGGAGAGGCGGCGAGGACCCCCGCCTCATAGCATTGGCCTCGGCCGGTTGGGTAACTGTAGATGGTCCCGTCCCCTACCCCAGCCTAGGGGTGACCCGATCTCAGCCCCGCGATCCCCGGGGAGGGGAGAGCCGCAGGGGCGGGCTCTGGGGGAACCGGCTGCGCGTGCGCACGGCCTAGCCTCTGCCCTTGCGGACCGTGGGCATCTGCCGACCTTGGCTGGGGTCTTCCACGCCGTTGTGTCCAGACTGTGTTTATTTCACTACGTTGCATCCGTCAATGTAGATAGAATTGAATTGTTAAGAATAACGGTTGAAGGCAGGAGCTCCTACGCAATCCTCTGACCCCTATCGTTGGTGACCCTGGCCCTTAACCTCTGAGCCGCGACTTACCTGCGCCAGGTGTTCTTCCTCCCTACCGAAAGCGGAGACCCTGTGCGGCCGTGACCGTACTAACTAACTGGCCTTTCTGACTTTCGTTAAAAGGTGTGCTTGACTTAGGGAAAAGCCCTGGGTTTGAATTCTACTTCTCTTTCCCAGGCACCTTGAGCAAGGCCCTTCGCCTTGCATAAAGAGCTATATAAACTTTGAAGGGCTGTGCCTTCCGTTCGTAGCAGCACGGGGCCTGGAGTCCAGACCACCCGAGTTCAAATTCAACTTCGGACAGAGATACTAGCAGTAGGACCCTGGGAAAGTCATTTAACTTTCTCTGCCTCGGTTTCTTCCTGGGCAAAATGGGGAGATTAATAGCAGGGTGGTTGTGAGGATAAAAGAATATTTGCAAAATCCTTTGCAATCTTTAAAGTGCTTCATGATGCCAGCTGAAACAAGTGAAGTGATTAGACCACAGTCACACAGCAAGCAAGTGTCTCATTTCTTCCTGAATCCTGGTCCATCCCCACAAGGACTCAGTGTCCTTATCCAAAGCTGTGAGGTCAATTTGCTCTCTCACACGATGACCTCCCCAGTTTGCTTTTCTTGTTGCCCATGCATTTCTGCCATTGAAATCTCCACACACCCCCATCCCTTATCTCATTTCTCTTCACTCCTTCCCATTTCTTTTGGGGGGGGGGGACAATAATGGTTAAGTGACTTGCCCAGGGTCACACAGCTAGTAAGTGTCAAGTGTCTGAGGCCAAATTTGAACTCAGGTCCTCCAGAATCCAGGGCCAGTGCTTTATTCACTGTGCCACCTAGCTGCTGCCCCGCCCCCCACCCCTTCTTACAGAAGAGTGAGTTTGAACATGGCATTCCTTTTGCAGAGTTTTGCTTTGGGAACCAAAGTTTAACCTTAAGTCACTTGGTTGACTTTAAATCCACAGTCCTTTTTTTATGGTTTTATATTATGTGCTTTCCTGGGTTCTGGATACAGCAAAGCAGACAAACAGCCTCTGCCTTCCCGGAGCTTATATTCTCATGGGGAAGACAGTGTCTATAAGTCGGAACATACAAGATAAATACAGTGCAGAAGGAAGGAGAGTATCCTTAAGGGGTCAGGGAGGTAGCACATGAGGTGAGCCTTGAACAAGTCCCTTTGCAGTTCTATCCTTGACCTTGTCTTCCCATAAATCTTGAATAGATTATCTGCCCAGATGCTGAAGGCCTTTCTCTCCAGATCTTTTAACAGTTCGGGTGTGATGATGATTATAATACTGTAATTAGTTTACAACTACCCCACTTGCAGTAATTAACTTGGCATGCTATTAAAAGTCTGTTTTCCTGTGGTTTCTGCCTGCAGTTCCTCGCCTGGCCCGGTATGGATTGTTTAGTTTTCGGTGAGTACTGTGGTTTCTGATATTTTACCAACAATACAGTATTTTTATGGGAGTAGAGAAAGAATCAGAATTTTAGATAGCAACAGTCTTGTAGTCTAGCCTCTTCATTTTACAGATGAGGAGACTTAAGGTCCCGGGAAATCACTTGCTTGCCCAGTGTTACATCAAGAGTTAGTGGCAGTTATCATCAGTAGAGATAGAAAGACAAGAGTGCCCAAGACACATTGATGGGGTAGGCAAGAGGTACCTTTTGGCTGAAGCTAATGGTAGCTATGGGGAAAAAATAGGCGATGAGGCAGAAAGACAAGTTGGGGCCATAGGTATAAAACTCAAAGTTTGTTTTCTAGGCAGTGGAAAGCCAATGGGGGCGGCTAGGCGGCACAGTGGATAAAGCACCGGCCCTGGATTCAGGAGTACCTGAGTTCAAATCCAGCCTCAGACACTTGACACTTACTAGCTGTGTGACCCTGGGCAAGTCACTTAACCCCCATTGCCCCACAAAAAAAAAAAAGAAAGAAAGAATAAAAAGAAAGCCATTGAAGGGCTTAGAGAAGAACAGCAAACATCATCAGAGCTGGGCTTTAGGAAGGTGTTAACTCAGGCCAGTTTTCTTCTTCTGTGCCTCATTTTCCTCATTTGCATAATGAGAGAGTTAGACTAGCTTAAAGAGAGACCCCTTCTAATTCTGTGATCATCCTGTGACAATTAAAAATTGAATCAGACTGTCTGTCTAGCATGGACCAAATGTAGGCAGATGAGCTGAGAGGATAATGAACTCAACTATTCTTTGTGTTTCTTGGTGGGATGTGATGTTGAATTCTCTCCTGACTCTTAACTGTTCCTTTGAACAGACCCAGCACAGCCCTGCAGGTTCAACTGCTCCATCAGAGTTCGGTGACAGATGCAAGCAGGTAAAAGGTAGCTTCTTAGGAGAGGCCTGTTCATTCTTTCTCTTCTTCTTTTCCAAGAGTTTCCCATGAGCATCACAGGCTCTCTTTCTATTGTAGAGCCCCAGGACTGTTGAGAAAGGGAAGAGAAGACTCAGTGGGGATTGGGTAGGGGAAAGGAATGAAGTAGATTTGCATTAAACCATTCATCTCTCCTAGTCTCCCTTATGACCAGAATTATTCATTCAGAAGTCAGCTGCCTTTAGTCAGTTCTCTGTCAGAGGTCCGTGTTGGGATGCTTCGTCCGGGGTTGGAGGGCTCTCAGAGTAGAGCCAAAGTTGGGCCTCAAACTGGGTTGGGGGCTTAGTAGGCCAAGGATGAAACAAGTGACCTTGATCTTCTTCCCGCCGTGCACTGATCACCTACTTGATAGTCTGGTTCATGTTAGCAATATATACCAGCTCCGGGTGTTCCCCTTTTCTGCAGTGCCTTAATTTAGGATTCTTCCCATTGATGTTGTACATCTCAATTTTCATTTGTGTCCCCATTTCTCAGCCCCGTTCCAGAGGGAAAGAAGAGTGGGGCAATTGTCTCCAAATCCTCCTCACTCCCAAGCAACAAGGGGGAGTATGTGATCACCAAACTAGATGACCTGATCAACTGGGCCCGGCGGGTAAGTCACCACCAGACCAGTCTTTCTTCCCTAAAGGCCTCAGTCTCCACAGCAGGCAAGGCACATGGCAACACTGAGCAAGTGAATCTCCACCTAGACCAGCCTGCAGAGGGGGCGGCCTTCCTCTTGCTTAACTGAGGCAGGTAGGAGTGAAGGACTTATGTCAGGAAGACCTGAGTTCCAGTCCTACCTCAGATGTTTACTAGCTCTGTGCCTGTGGCCGGTCACTTATTTATAACTTCTCAGCTTCAATTCCTTATCTGTAAAATGGGCATAATAATAATAACATCTACTTCATAGGATTATTTTACAAATGAGATTATGTAAAGCCTTGTGCAAGCCAGTGTGAATGCAGCCATTATCATTTACCAGGTGGAACATGTGCCCAGATTCAGCAGAAAGTCTCTGCTTCTTCCATGGGGACAAGTGTGAGAAGTAAGCAATCACCGTCTTTATCCAGTTTATTGAGGAAAATTTGGCAGGCCAAGCATAGTTCTCTAGGGCATCCACAGGAGACCTCCTGCTATCAAACTATTCGCTTGCCTTCAGACCCTTTGAATCTAACCATGATCTGGTCTAGCCCACATCTCTCCATTTTATCTATAAGAAGAGCATACAAGACTTTATCAGATGTTAACTGTAGGATTCCTTTGATCTTTCAGTCTAGTAACACTGTCCAAAAAAAAAGGGGGGGGGGGCGGCAACTAGGTGACACAGTGGATAAAGCACCGGCCCTGGATTCAGGAGGACCTGAGTTCAAATCCAGCCTCAGACGCTTGACACTTGCTAGCTGTGTGACCCTGGACAAGTCACTTAACCCTCATTGTCCCAAAAGGGGGGAAAAAAAGAAAATGCTGTTAATCCGTTCTTGCTGAAGCTGTGCTGACTCTTGTCATCACTACTTCCTTTCTGAATGTTCACTAACCTTCCCTTTAATAACACAGCCTCGAATTTTTCTAGAAATTGTAGTCAAGCTTATTGTCCTATCGTTTCCAGATTCTACTCTCTTCCATTTTTGGAAAATCGGGTTACTGCTCTCTCTAGGCCTGTGCTATTTCTCTCTCTTTTTTTTTGGTGGGGTAATGAGGGTTAAGTGACTTGCCCAGGGTCACACAGCTAATAAGTATCAAGTGTCTGAGGCCAGATTTGAACTCAGGGACTCCTGAATCCAAGGCCAGTGTTTTATGCACTGCGCCACCTAGCTGCCCCCTGTTTCTCTTACAGTATCACAGATATTGAGCTGGAAGAGACTCCAGAGTCCATCTAGTTCTCGTTCTCTCTCTTTCTCTCCCCCTCCCTCTCTCCTCTCTCTCTCCCTCTCTCCTCTCTCCTCTCTCCCTCTCTCCCTCTTTCCCTCTCTCTCTCTCTCTCTCTCTCTCTCTCTCTCTCTCTCTCTCTCTCTCTCTCTCTCTCTCACACACACACACACACACACACACACACACACACACACACACACACACACACACACCCTTCTCCAGTGGAGAAACTGGCTCTAAGATGTTAAGTGACTTGCCTAAGGTCATAAAGACAGTACTCTTCAGAGGTGAAATTTGAACACAGGTCTTCTGGCTCCAGAGCTAGTGTTCCTCCCATGGTACCCTGTTCTCCACTGTCTGTCAGACTTGACAGTGACTTAGCAATCACCACTTCCATTCCTTTCAGTCCCCTGACATGTCCTTTGTCTGGGCCAGATGACTGGACCTCATCACAGGTAGCTAGGTTCTTTCTCAATCTCTCCAGCTTCTTTTGGGTATTGATTCCCCTGGGAGTCACTTTCATTCTGTCCTTTTCAGTGCAAGAATCAGTCTCCTTTGCAGAGGAAACAGAAACAAAGTCCTAGATGGTTCTTTCTCCCTGCTCTCTCTGTTGCTGTGTATCAGGCCTTCCATCCTCAGACCTCCAGGGCCTAAAAGCCTTTTCTGTTGAGGTATAACTCAAGCTCCGTCTTCTGTCCTTCCCTGAATCTCCCTTCCTCCCTCCCAGGCTCCTGGGGGTTAATCACTTTTATCCACTTGGACTTAGTCACTGTATATATACTCCCCTCCCTTTCCCAACTGGAGTGTAAGGTTCTTGGGAAGAGAGAATGTTTCATTCTTTGGGCTTGTACCCCCAGTGCCTAGCACCAAGCCTGGCGTGTAGCAGAGCTTAGTAAATGCTTGTTCATTCACTGGTTGATTTGATCCATCCGCAGCCGTCCTGGCCTCTCTCTGTTCCCCTTTCCCCCAGTACAGTTTTAAAAATAAAACTGTCTTTTTGGTCTTAGCTTTCCTTGACAATATCAGCTCATCCCCAAACATTATTCTTTTTTCTTCCTGATGCTCTTTTTTCAGGACTCTGCTGGGGTATTGTATTCATCCTCTGTTACCTGCCTTTGTTTCTATCTTCTCTATGTGACTTTGAACAATCCAAGTTGACTAATAGAGTTCCTTGGGCCTTCACAGTGATCTCTTTAGACAAACTACCCCTTTTTGTGTTTTCCAGATTTCATTTTTCAGGCCTGCTCATCCTTGCTTGGCTGACTTTGCCTGTAGCATTTTAATCTTTGCCATCCTCCCTTATCATTTTTCTGGGTCCTTTGAAGTCTGTTCTCCCCAGCCTAGGGCACATGTCACTTAAGGGCCAAGCTTCCTCCTTTCCTCCACATTCTCAGATGGAATAGAGTCCTCCCTCCAGTGTTCCCAGCATTCCCACCCTCGTGCCCATTCTCTGCCTTGTTGGAGAGAGCCAGATCCAGGATAGATGCTCTCTGCTTGGGGCTTCTTCCTTTTGCAGGGTGAAGTCCCTCAGGCCAGTCGTGAAGATGTTAGGTGCTCTGCTTCCAGCAGAAGTTGGGACTCTTGAAAGCCCCATCTCTCCGCTGTGATGCTTCTGGGTCCTGCCCATGATTCCATCTCCCGAACTCCTCTGTAGAATGTTCTCATCTACTGTCACCCACCTGTTTTCATCATGCTCCCTGCTCTCGTCCCTAAATTTCCTTGTACAAGTACATCTTATTGCTAATAACAATGCTAGCTAGCCTTATACTGCACTTCAGAACTTACCAAGTTTTGTGTTAACTGGGGGGAAGAGGCTCTTATCCTCATTCTACAAATGAGGAAACCGAAGAGAAAAGAGGTTAAGTGGCTTGTGCACAGTGACACAAGTGCCTCAGAAGCAGAACTTGAACTCCCTTCTTCCCGGCTTCATCCCCCAAGATTCAGGGTCTTTAGCCAAACCTCTGGAGCTCAAATTTGCTTTCTAGACTTGTTGCTTGTTGCCCATACATTTCTGCCCCTGAAATCCTACCCAAGCCAGCCTGTGTCTTTTTTTTTGTGGGGCAGGGAGGGTTAAGTGACTTGCCCAGGGTCACACAGCTAGTATGTGTCAAATGTCCGAGGCCGGATTTGAAATCAGGTCCTCCTGAATCCAGGGCTGGTGCTTTATCCATGGCACCATCTAACTGCCCCCATCCCTGTTTCTCTTAATCCTTTCCTTCCTACCTCCTGCAGAGGAGAAAGGCCAAACATGAGATTCTCTTTACATACTTTTGTTTGGGGAACCAAGGTTTAACCTTATGCCACTTGGTTGTACTTTAAATCACCAGATACTTTTTTATGGTTGCTTTATAATAGTTGTCTTGTCCTTTCATCTTTTCTGTTGTAGGTCTCCAGGTATAGTAAACTCTAGTTTACCTGGAATCTAAGCAACCAGGCAATGTTAGTAAGAGACCATTTTTCTGGGCTTATCTTTTATGAAAGAAAACTAGATCAGGAAATTTTATTCAAAAACCATCCCTGAAAGTTGCATGCACTGAATCTTCTGCCCACAGCTACGCCTACATCGCCCTGAGCTGGGAGCCAGGAGACCTGGCTTCGGATCCCAGATCTTCCCCTGGCACGTTGTGTGACCTTGAGGAAGTCCTCTGAGCTGCAGGTTCCTCATCCATAAAATGAGGAGGTTGGAGGAGATTCTTTCTGAGGTCCCTTCTAGCTCTGATAGTCTGTGATTCAATGAATTGATAGTCCTTTCAAATGAAAATGAATGTTCAAAGCATGGCTGAAAAGAAGAGATATGAGAGGGCCCTCTCACCCCCTCCCTTTGCCAAGGCGGGAGTCCAGAAGGCTTCCACGCTGCACATATTTTCAGACTTTTTCAATGTATTGATCAGTAATGTTGATTTTTTTTTCCCTCCTTTTCTTTTTTTTGTCTTCAAAAAATACCATTTGTTATATTGGATGGCTCTCTGGGAGAGGGAGGATTCTGGGGAAAAC
Organism: Dromiciops gliroides; assembly: GCF_019393635.1. NCBI lineage: Eukaryota > Metazoa > Chordata > Mammalia > Microbiotheria > Microbiotheriidae > Dromiciops > Dromiciops gliroides. The sequence continues at coordinate 55,768,074 of NC_057861.1, read as the reverse complement.
AGTGGTGTTGAAAAAAAAGGCAAAAGACATCAGTGAAAACTTTATTATTATTTTTTAAGTGTTCAGAACAATGACCCTAAGGACTTTCAGGAATCTTGGTCAACAAAGGCAAATTCAATTGTTCCTAACTAGGCTTTGTGATTTAGTGAAAAGAGCAGGGAACTAGGAGTCAGTAAGACTGACTTCACGTTCTGGCTCTGCTACTTCCTGGCTGTGTAACCTTAGCCAGGTCACTTCTTGAGGCCTTTGTTTCATCATCTGATAAATAAAGATTTTGGACCTCTGGTGTCCCTTATAGCCCTGTGATCCTCTACTTATTGAAAGAAATACAGTATTTTAAATGACGCCTTTTTTTCCTGAGAATAATGGTTTTTTGCTTAACCCTGAGTTAAATTTGAGAATCCAGTTAATCAGAATACCCCCACACATTTTTGTTGATCAAGATTTTAGTTTGCAAAGAATATTAGTATCTCTGCTTCTAGGTCAGGGCTTCTTAAACTTTTTCTACCCTTGATCCCTTTTCATCCAAGAATTGTTTATGCCACCCCAGGTAAAGAGGTATATAAAATTGGTAATGGGGCAGCTAGGTGGTGCACTGGATAAAGAACCGGCCCTGGATTCAGGAGGACCTGAGTTCAAATATGGCCTCAGACACTTGCCACTTACTAGCTGTGTGACCCTGGGCAAGTTATTTAACCCTCATTGCCCCGCAAAAAAAAATTAAAATTGGTATACATAACCTTCTATTGTTGCCAGATTTTTCAGGACCCCTACATTCAGTTATGTGACCCCAGATGGGGTTGTGACCCACGATTTAAGAAGCTTTGTTCTAGGTAGGGATGCCTTCAGAAAGGGGAAAAACCTGCTCTCTCCATATCTTTTGTATGTTCTAGAGCTATACAGGCCTAGAGTGAGAGAAGAACTCCAAGGTTCAGCCCAACTCCCTACCTAATGCAAAGAGCCTGTGAGGCTACCTCTTCTTTTTCTTTTTTCTCTCCTTAGTCATTTGGTTGTATACAACTCTTCATGACCCTATTTGGAGTTTTCTTGACAGAGATGCTGGAGTGGTTTGCCATTTCCTTCTCTAGCTCATTTGACAGATGGGGGAAACTGAGGCAAACAGGGTGAAGTGAGTTCTCCAGGGTCACACAGCTAGTAGGTGTCTAAGGCTAGTTGAACTCTTGATGGTCCTCCTGATGCCAGGGCTTGTGCTCTACCTGCTCTGCCACCTTCTCCTTTCAGATAGCTCTTAATTCTTAGGAATTTCTTATATTGAGATGAAATCCATATCCCTGTAACAGAATATGACTACTTCCCCTACCTGTAAGTGATCCTAGACCCAGAATGTTTCATTTACGCGGAACACAAAACATCCCTCTTTTCTTTGCCTTCGTTCCCACCCCCCACACCCCCTCCATCAGCATGTGTTCTTGCCTCAGTTCAGGCCTTGCCTCAGTTCAGGCTTTTGGGTTAAACTCAGTGAGCGGCTTCTCCTCTCTTTAGAGTTCCCTGTGGCCCATGACCTTTGGGTTGGCATGCTGTGCCGTGGAGATGATGCATATGGCAGCCCCCCGATACGACATGGACCGGTTTGGAGTGGTGTTCCGGGCCAGCCCACGTCAGTCAGACGTGATGATCGTAGCTGGCACTCTCACCAACAAAATGGCACCGGCTCTCCGAAAGGTACCCCCCCCTCCCCCAAGAAAGCCCAAGCATAGCCCTGATAGGGGCAGAGACAATCTGTGCTTGGCAAGGAGCAAGTCTGTTTTACCAAAGACAGCAAAGAGCTGCTTGAGGGAGGATGTTTCTTATTTTCTGTGGTCTGTGTTGGGAGAAAACAGACACCTGAGAATCAAAAGCTTCTGCTGAGAGCTACAGGACTCCAAGTCGTTCAGATTCAGATTTGGGCAGAGTAACCTGTGGTATGGATGGATGAGATCAGCTTGTAGGTCTATCAGAGATAGGAGAATGCAGGAGACCCCTTCAAGCTGAGGAGGCTTTCAGTGACCCTGCCCAGCCCAGGCCTCCACCAGACAGCACCCCCTCTGATCCTCGATGGGGCAGTATCTAGTCGCTAGGCTCTAGCACCAGATGAATCTAATTACGCAGGTAGCTGACAGTAAGATTGGCAACTCTGTGTTCCAGGTATATGACCAGATGCCAGAGCCTCGTTACGTAGTCTCCATGGGAAGGTAAGTGAAGAGTGGACACCATTTTTTTCCATTTCTTTGTGAGCAGGGTGTGAATCATGGGTGAACCAAAGCAGTGTTACTATGCCAGAAGCCGTGGGGGAATCCAAAAGCTACCCATGAGCCCTTGGTCCCTGTCTTGAGAACTTCCTCTCTCGCTGGGGAGTCCAAGAAACACCTTTAGAATGATATCAGAGTGTGAAATAGTGTGGCATGGGCTATAATGAGATTGGGAGCCTATGCCGGAAGCCAGGACGTCATCAGCTCCACACCTGTGAATTTCTCTGAAATGATCACCCCAAGAAAGACAAATTAGAAATGGTCCCCAGGGTGGACGGTGGGAGAACTTGAGGAAGATGTGAGAAATGCAATGTGAAATTAATGAGATATTCTAGAAAAGTAAAAAGAGAGGCATTGGGGCATGATGGAGGGGGTGCTAAGTGGAACGTTGAGAATAGGGCTGGGGTCAAGAGAGGCCTAGGTTCAGCTCTTACCTTGGACACTTACTGGTTATGTTAATGGTAAGTCATTTAAACCTCATGGATTTTTTCATCTGGAGATCAAGAAAAAGAATGCTTGTATTGCCTCCCATGTGGAGCTGTTGGGAGGAAAATGCCTGGCAAACCATCCTAAGCCCCCAAACATGTGAGACCAGCTGTAAAAATCAGGAAGTGATTCAGAGCAACAGAAAGTACACAGATGATGCTTCACATCAGCTACAGTGAGGAGAGAGAAGCTTCAGTCTGCATGTATCCCCAAACTAGGCACCCCAGAGTAGGCACAAGCAAATACTCGGTGAATCCCTTGAGTAGCTGTGACTACTGGGCCAAAGGAAGGGTCTTGTCAGGAAGATTCTCTACAATGATAATGTGGAAAGAGCCTCAGACAGTGTTTGAGATGAAATAAGAATCTCCTTAGGAGGGGGCAGCTAGATGGCACAGTGGTTAAAGCACTAGCCCTGGATTCAGAAGGACCTGAGTTCAAATCCAGCCTCAGGCACTTGACACTCACTGAGTGACCCTGGGCAAGTCACTTAACCCTCATTGGCCCGCAAAAAAAAAAAAAGAAACCCTGGACCCAAGTCCTGTCTCTAACAATTAACTACATGCATGACATTGAGCAAATCACTATTCCTTCTACGTCTGAAATTCTCCCTCTGTAAAATGATAGGGTGGTAATTGGTCTTTGTGGTTCCTTTTCTCACATCCTGACATTCTGTAACTACTGAAGGAATTCAGGTCTTCTCTATTGGCATGGGCAGAGAAGGCTTTCCTTTAGGAACTTGGTGCTAAGATTGGACCAGGAGGATTTGCGAGTGGAGTCAAGTCCTTGGAGAAGAACTTTACCCAAGACAGGCAGATGAAGTCAAAATATGGGAGATTGAGAAGGTCATAGCATTTGATTCAGCTCCCCATTGGAGAGACTCAGCACTTTCCTGCTCCCTCCTTCCTTGGGGCACTCTTGCTGTCCCAGTAACTAACTTCTCCGCTCAAGAAGAATTAACCTTTTCCCTCTGACCTTGGATAACAAGAGACAATGCGTCCAGTGGTCAGTTCTTTCTAGTCCCAGCCAACTTCCAGAAAACAGAGAGTTCTATACCTAGATGGGAATTGGAATTGCTAGAAACAACTTGTCCCTGGGCTACTAGAAAGAATAACCGAACCAAATGTAGCTGTTCTAGAGAAACTGAGACTCCTCGGCACAGAGGCAGAACGCTACATCCCTCCGAAGATTGTGTTGCTTATTTTTGCTTAACTGCTTTACTTTATTACAGGGGAGGGCTCGGGTGGGGGGAGGGGGAGGCTGCTAGTGGTGTATATTTCATGTAAACAGAGGACAGAAATACAATTTGAGAAAATGCATGAGGGCTGGCAAGAAGAAAACGAACACGACAGATTAAGTGATGCTGAGGAGACCGGTTTGGCAAAGGGTTCATGTCCAGGACCAGGATATAGGATGAGAAAGGTCCAATGGTATGAGGGCTCTCTTGGCATCTGTTACTGGGAAACCCCAGGACTGTCTGGATCCTTCCAAACTATCAGGGAGAACTTGGAAAGCCAGAACAGAAGCCCCTCGAGGCCCAGCCCTGGTCCAGTTTGTGTGTTTGTGCCCCGAGTATGTAGCCCCAAGCTAGCCACCCCCGAGTAGGCACTAGCAGATGCTCAGTCAAGCCCCGAGTAGCTGTGACTACTGGGCTGTGGCCCAGAAAAATTTGGGCTTCTTTGAGCTGGAGCCACGCTGAGCAGTTTCCCTCTAGTCACCCACAAAGGCTTCCATGCCTGGAGTGAAACGACCTCCCAGGTGAGGCTCGTTTCGTGGGCCTGGTCTTCGTGGGCTGCTGGGCTTGGATGTGGGACAGACTCAGAAAGCCTAAGGAGCAGCAGATGTGGACACTGGGAAGGGCCTGTAGGAATCAGGCTCTCATTCTGTGATGACCACAGTCTCATAAACCCTCCGACCTTCAGTTTTTTCACATGTAAAATGGGCGTGGGTTGATAATAACCCTTATTGCTAATAACAATACTAGCATCTCTATGGTGCATTAAAGTTTGCAGGCATTTTATGTGGGTCATCTCATTTGATCTTCCCAAAACAACCCCAAGAGGTATATGCTATTATTTTCCTCATTTTACAGATGGGAGAAACCGAGGCAGACGGGTGACTTGTGGCATGATGGGTAGGGCACTGGATGGAATTAACTACCTCACAGTCATAATGAGCAAAGTGACTTTGTATACCTGAAATGCGCTGGAGCTGTGAGATAATTCTTATTATCCTCTCCCTCCTTTTCTTAACAGCTGTGCTAACGGCGGAGGATATTACCACTACTCGTACTCTGTAGTGAGAGGATGTGACCGCATTGTGCCCGTGGACATCTACGTCCCAGGTAGAGGAGCCAACTCTTCCTTAGCCACAATATGCCAGAGCCCAGCTCTGCTGGGCAGTGTGTTGCAGCACTAGGAGGGACCTGTAGTTGACCGCAGCTTCCCCACACCCCCAATTTTACAGATGGGGAAACTGAGGACCATAGAAGGGAAGTGACTTCCCCAAGGTCATTCAGAAAGCCAGGGGTAAAAGTATTGTGAGGTATAAGTATGTGAGAATACAGGTAATAAGCCTGATTGTGCCTCAAACTTGAGGTATTTCTTGCAGATGGGATGCCTTTGGTGCATTAAAACCTTTGTAATTCCTCAGCAGAAGCCTCTAATTACCTGTTTCTGTGTAGACATACAGTACCTCACTGGCTTGTTACTGACTTGCCATCTCGGAATGGCATGAAGGTGCAGTGGAAAGAGCAGGGACTTTGTGCTGAGGTTCAGATCTTGCCTTTGCTCTTCACCGGCTGTGTGGATTTGGACAGGTGCATCCCCTCTGCCCTCCCTGACCCTCTGTTTCCTCATCTGGCTGGACAAAATGATGGCCAGACAAGAGGGTCTCTAAGGACCCTCGCTGCTTTAAGTCCTGTGATCCTCTCAGTACATCCCTCACCTTCTCTGCACCTCGGTTTTCCCATCTAAAATAAGGAGGTTGGACTGTAGGATTCTGAGTTACTTTCCAGCTCTCTCATTGAGTGACTGGTACATGGTCATTGACAAAACCAAATCATTGATCCACAATCCAGTTGAGATTCAGAGAAGAAGCACAAAAGGCTTCAGAGCCCCCGGGTTGATGTCTTAGAATCCCAGTGCTGAGACTCAGTGGCTTTCCTCAGAGCAGAGGCCAAAGGCCCTCTAAGAGGCAGCCGCCTTTTACCCTGCACACAGTTCTGACCATATGCCCCTGGGTCATCCGAAGTGCAGCCTAGAGCAGAGCAGAAGCAGCAAGAGGGAAGGGCCTTGGGGACCTCAGAGCAGAGGAAGTGGGTGCTGCCATCAAGGAGGGAAACAGAAGCCACAGAAAGGAAGCAGGTGAGACCTCAGATGGCCCTTTGGTGCCCGGGTGGAGGCAGAAATCCAAGGCCTGGGGCCTCCAGTTCAGTTAATGGTCGCTCGAGGTGATGGACTCAAGAAAGATTCAACTAAACTCACTGAGCCATAGATCCTCAAGTAGGTGGAGCCTCACCGGCCACCTGGCCAGTCTATACCTGAGTAGGAATACTATCAGGAACAACAGTGGATAAAGCACTGGCCCTGGATTCAGGAGGACCTGAGTTCAAATCCAGCCTCAGACACTTGACACTCACTAGCTGTGTTACCATGGGCAAGTCACTTAACCCTCATTGCCCTGCAACAACAACAACAAAAAAGACCATCTGGTCCCTTGAGTCCCTTCTTGCCCCCAATCTAAGAACTCAGTGGAGTTGGTTTTATTCAGACCTTGAGCGTGAGTCAGTTTCTGTTCTGAAATTCTCCCTCTAGGGGGCAGCCGTCAGCCTGTGGGTTTTCTCCCCAAAAAGGCATCCAGTATTCCTGTCCTCTCTCTCTTTCCCAGGGATTCCCTTGTATAAAGTGCTGTTGGTGGGTCCTGCCACCTCTGCTTTAGAAGTATACGTGGCCAGGGGGCAGCTAGATGGCACAGTGGATAGAGCACCGGCCCTGGAGTCAGGAGTACCTGAGTTCAAATCCGGCCTCAGACACTTAATACTTACTAGCTGTGTGACCCTAGGCAAGTCACTTAACCCCAATTGCCTCACTAAAAAAAAAAAAAGAAGAAGAAGTATACGTGGCCAGGGCAGCTGGGTGGCGCAGTAGATAGAGCACTGGCCCTGGAGTCAGAAGTACCTGAGTTTAGATCCAGCCTCAGACACTTTACACTGACTAGCTGTGTGACCCTGGGCAAGTCACTTGACCCCAATTGCCTCACTAAGAAAAAAGAAGTATACGTGGCCATTTAGTGTAAGCCAGTGTATTGGTAGCATTGGTGGGGGGAAAGAGCCCTGCTGGGCCAGGCTGGCATCAGAAGGCTGGCCTGTGCCCTGGTCTGGAAGATGAAGGAGAGCATAATCCTCACCCATTATTTCCTAGGCCTGTTGTGAAGATTAGGGTGCATGAAGGCACTTTGCTGCTATTGATGTGTGAGGACCCAAAGGCCTGCTGTCCTGTAGGACACCTGGCAGCATCAAGACAGCATTTACAGCCCCGTGTTAGGGTTTGGTGTCCAGGGTGCCTCCTCTGCCCAGTTCATGTGAGCTCCTGATTCCTTTTGCTAGGCTCCCTGGCTTGCTCGGGGCTGGGCTCTTTTCTGGGCCCAATGCCAGAAAAACAGTCTCAGAAAAGACCTCTGAGGGAAGCTGGCCCATCTTGTGTGTGAGCAGAAGTCCCTTCTTTGCCTTCCCTCCACCTGAACAGCCAGCCTGCACTTAAAGACCTCTAGGCTGGAGGCAAAGGCTCAAGTTGGAGGATCTGAATCCAGATCCTGGTTCCAATATCAATGTTTGTGACCCTGGGCAAGTCATAGCCTCCTTGGGCCTCAGCCACCTCCTCTTTAAAAGGAGGGTCATGAGGGCCCTTTTAGCTCAAATCCAGTGGTCTCTTAGCTCTTTATCGCCTCCCTTCCCACTTTCCTCCAAGCTGGACTCTTGAAGCCTTCTTGGCTCTCGTGTTGTGTCCCCTGTGATCCACAGCCATCTAAGCTCCATGTCCAGGACACAGCAGCCTGATTTTATCCAAATTAAGCACATGTGCAGTTAGCCGCAAGGCATTTGATGTCAACTGATACAAGTGTTGGTGCTAGTAGAGGTTTGGAAGAGGAGGCTAGCAGAGGAATGGAAGGGAGAAAGCATGTATTAAAGTACTTACTATGTGCCCTCGCCCTGTGCCTAGCACTTTACAAGCATTGCCTCATGCAAACCTCACAACAACCCTGGGAGGCAGGGTTATTATTAAAGGGAAACTGAGGCAGGCAGGTTAAGTGATTTGCCCAGGGCTACAGCCAATAAATGTCTGGCTGGATTTGAATTCAGGTCTTTCTCACTCCAGGACAACACTCTATCCACTGTGCTGTTTCTAGGAAGAGGAAAAAGGGAGAGAAGGGAATGTGGAAATGAAAGAAGTCTGGAGATCATCCAGTGTAATCAGTCCTTCCCTTTTGTAGATGAGGAAGGAAGCTTAGATTCAGAACCAGGCAGGAACACAGCCAAGACCGCAAACACAAACACACACATGCATGAGCGCGCACACACACACACACACACACACACACACACACACACACACTCTCTCTCCACTTGCCATCCCTCCATCCCTGTGCTTTTGCACTTTCTGTCCCTGATGCCTGAAACACTCCCTTTTCACCCTCGTCTCACTTCCTGCAGACAGTCGTGGGGAAACTGCTGGTCCCAGAAGTCTGAGAGTGACTTGGAGGGTAAATGGCTCTAATAACATAAGGAGCACCCTGGAATAGAATAGCTTTAAGGAAGTGTCCAGTGCTTTGTCCTTTGTCCTCCCTTGCCTGGCAAGGATGTAACTGTACATGGTGTGTTTCCCTTCAGGCTGCCCTCCCACAGCTGAAGCTCTGCTCTATGGGATCCTGCAGCTCCAGAAGAAAATCAAACGGGAGAAGAGGCTCAAGGTGTGGTACCGGCGGTGACCACGGCCCCGCTTCTGGCCCTAAGGGCCCCTTTTTGTGATCTCATGCTATGTGAATGTCAATAAAATGCCCAGATAACAGACACTGTTGTCTCTGCTTGGTAGGACAGCCTGGCTTGGTGGATAGAGGGAGCCCTCCACTCAGATCCCTTCACTTAATTCCACGGGGCCTCAGTTTTCCCTTCTTTACGGTTAGGCTAGATGACCTCTAAGGCACCTCCGAGCCCTTTGTCCCGTACAAGTGTGTGCTGAGTCCTGGGGGGTTATGGGCTGGATAGCATTGAAGGCAAGGCCATGAGGCCTTGTGACTAGAGAGCTAGCTGATCCATTTCTGGGAAGTCATCGTGCAAGTGCCAGCCACTAGAGGCTCCAAACAAGGCATCCCCACTACCCTGAGCACGGTGCCGTCCCCAGGGCCCACTCAGGATGCCATACAGAAGAGGCTCACAAGTGACAAGGAGCCCACTGGTCACAGGCGAACCTCACTGTGGGATGTGTGTGCATTCAGTCTTTGTCACTCAGATCATTTTAACTTTTGCTGGGACAGCTCACTTTGGGAATGCTGGTGAATCCCTATGTAAGGGGAAGAATCCTCTGTGACTTATGATATATATAGTAGGTGCTCAATAAACTCTTGTTGGTGATCATGATGGAGAGTTGACTAGTTCATCATTTACCTAGCCTGGGTGTTGGAATACTATGGGCCAGAAGACCTCCAGGGTTTCTTGCAGCTTGGATGTGATGTATTAGGCCCTTCCCTTCCCCAAAAGGCCCTCCCAGCTCTCATCGTCTGTGGTTCTTTCTGGGTTTCAGCCTCATCACAGACCAAGATTTGCTGAGGCTGTGCTGGGTCCCTAGTCGTGAGATTTCTTGTTTTACTCTAGGTGGAGGTGTTGGCAGACTGATAGGCCGTGCACATTGTCTCAAGGCAGGGTGGCCCCTCCACAGGCCATTCTTTTTAGAACACAAAGAGATCCTTCAGGAATGATGAGAAAGACTCTTGAGTTTTCCTTTCGCACCAGAGTCTGTGTTCTGAGGTCCGGTTTCCCCAGGGGCCCTGGTTTGAGGAAGCCTCATGGCCATAACGGAGAGGACTGGAGAGTCATGTGGGCTGTTTGATTTCTTGAGCAAGGTCCCTTCTCTGAGTGTTTCTGATGGATCTGTGATCCCACGAGGACAAAGGACCCCATTCACAGGCATGGCCCACAATCCCCGGTTTTGTCCACTTCTCTCCATAAATCCTCACTGGGGTCTCTCCTCTGGCTCTTTTAAGGTTCAGGGATACCAGGGCCGACACTCAGGCTGTCCCACTTTCCTCTGGTCGGGAATATCTTGGAAGTAATGCATGCTGCCCCCTCCCACACCTCCCATTACCAGATTATCAGATACAGCAGCCTGCGTGTGCACACTGCCCACTACAGACACACACACACACACACACAAACACATCCCTCTCTCCACTGCCTTTCAGCATCACCTATAACTGATGTTTCAAGATCATGGTGTGTTCCATAATCTACGACCATGTAGCATCACTTGAAGCCTATTAGTGATGAAATGAGGCTTTCCTGAGAAATAAGTCATGTAATTTTGGAAAGAAATCATCCAACCTGATTTCAATTGTAGGCTTAGCTGATAGACGGCAGTGGACCAACTCCATGGGATGCCTACCCCACTGCCAGGGTATAATCTAGGTCCTGTCTTTCATCGTTACTGCCTGCCTCACAGAGTTATTTTAAGGAAAACACATTGATATAAAAATGAAGACCATTTGAGGCAGCTAGATGATGCAGTGGATAAAGCACTGACCCTGGATTCAGGAGGGCCTGAGTTCAAATTCGACCTCAGACACTTGATACTAGCTGTGTGACCCTGGGCAAGTTATTTAACCCTCATTGCCCCACACAAAAAAAGTTCATCTTGTAAAATTAGAAGGAAACAGACATGGTCCCAAAGATATGAGAAGACACCTCCCTTCATGGGTATGGAAAATGACATATCTTTTCAGATTTTTTTTCAGTGTTTTGATGAGTTTAGCTTATTTTTTTTTCTCTTCACTTTTTTTTTTTTAGTGAGGCAATTGGGGTTAAGTGACTTGCCCAGGGTCACACAGCTAGTAAGTGTTAAGTGTCTGAGGCCGGATTTGAACTCAGGTCCTCCTGAATCCAGGGCCGGTGCTCTATCCACTGTGCCACCTAGCTGCCCCGAAAAAATTTTTTTTTAAAAAAGTGAAGAGGGGCAGCTAGGTGGTGCAGTGGATAGAGCACCGGCCCTGGATTCAGGAGGACCTGAGTTCAAATCCGGCCTCAGACACTTAACACTTACTAGCTGTGTGACCCTGGGCAAGTCACTTAACCCCAATTGCCTCACTAAAAAAAAAAAAAATTCTATATGGGATAAGTGAGGAGGAATTTTGTTGTTCAGTCATGTCCAGCTTTTCATGAACCCATGGACCACACCATGCCAGGCTCTTCTGTCCTCCAGTATCTCTCACAGTCTAAGTTCATGCTTGTTGCTTCCATGATACGATCTATCCACCTCATCCCCTGTGTCCCCTTTTCCTTTGGCCTTTCGGTCTTTCCCAACATTGGGGAATAAAGGGGTAGATTTAGGTGATGTGAGAGCAAAAGATATCAATCTTTAAAATGTCAAGTTATTATTTGTTCAGCCATCTAGAGTCTCACTGTCCGGTGAGCTTCCACAAGCAGTCTCTCTCGTGTGGCTGAATGTATCAATGGGCTTGCGGTTGGCAGACCTGGTAATCATTTTTTCAACAGGAAGATTAGGCAATAGGATGGGTTCGAGTAGAGATGGCTCAGGGTGGAGAGCACCTGCCATCCTGTAGATTCATTTCTGGCTTGAGCGACCTTCAAAGGCCCATTTGCTTCCTTGTATCCGCCCCCCCCCCATTTCTTTCCCCTTTCTCCTCCTTCACCTCTTCTCTATTCTTTTCTTTTTTTTTTTTAGTGAGTCAATTGGGGTTAAGTGATTTGCCCAGGGTCACACAGTATTCTTTTCTCCTAATCTTTCCTATCCCCACATTTCTTCCTTCTTCCCTTCCCTTACACACACACACACACACACACACACACACACACACACACACACACACACACACACACACCTGGCAGAATCAAGAAGGAAAAAACCCGGGCCCCCAAAGAGGTCAGAATTCCTTTATTTATTCAGGCTTTCTGCTACAGATGAGAAGGTGCAGGGCCTTCCCTTCCTGCACAGGACTTCAGCAAAATACCTCATCTGAAGAGCAGCAAAATCTATAGAGAGGGCCTCACAGTGTATTAGTAGCTAAGGCCTTCAAATGGACCTCCACAGGGAAGCAGACCAAAGGGGAACAAATGGGGTATAGTGGAACATGCCTGGAGCCTAGAATTTCTCAAACTCTAGACTTCGGTTTGATAGAACACTGGGCATTAAGAGACCTGAGTTCAGATCCCAGCTCCATATTTAGTGGATGGGGATAAGTCACTTCTCAGTTGTTTCACCTATACAGGGATAGGGAAGGGAACTCTCTCATAAGGAAACTTACTCAACCAATGCAGGTCTGCGACTTAGTCTGAAGGAGATGCCTAAGACCGACTAGATTTTGTGACTTGCCGAGAGTCACAACAGCCGGTATGAGTCAGAGGTAAGACTTGAACCCGGGTCTTCCTGTCTGGTAGACACAATGGTTCTCTGTCATCCATAAAATGGGGGTGCTCTTTGCTCTACCTATCTCAAAGGAAAGGGGTTAATGGGTCAACAAGCATGGATTAAGCACCAAGTTCAGGCACTGTGCTAGGTGCTAAGGATACAGAGAAAGATAAAAACCCAGTCCCTGCTCTCCAGGGGTGCTGTGGGGACCTCAGAGAGGAACCAATCTAATTCAGTTATGATCTGAACAAGAATCCCATCCCCAATGAATAGATGTTGACTTTTTGATGCCCTCCAATGAGGGGAAACCCCATGAGCATTTGGCCCTTGGACTCACCCTTAGATTATCAATACCCTGTCTCAAATGGGATGCAAGCCCCTCAAACACAGGGGGCCAAGCTCTAGACTTCTCTGTAATCCTCCAGCACCAAGGATCATATTATAGGCACTTGATAAACCCTATATAAAAAGTAAAAGGGGGGCAGTTAGGTGGAGCAGTAGATAAAGCACCGGCCCTGGATTCAGGCGTACCTGAGTTCAAATCTGGCCTCAGACACTTGACACTTACTAGCTGTGTGACCCTGGGAAAGTCACTTAACCCCCACTGCCCCGCAAAAAAAAAAAAAAAAAGAATACGGCTCCCTTCTGGGGTAGCTAGGTGGTGCAATGGATAGAGCACCAGCCCTGGAGTCAGGAGTACCTGAGTCCAAATCCGGCCTCACACACTTAACACAAGCTGTGTGACCTTGGGCAAGTCACTTAACCCCAACTGCCTCACTTAAAAAAAAAAAAAAGTGAAAGGGGGGCAGCTAGGTGGAGCAGTGGATAGAACACCGGCCCTGGATTCAGGAGGACCTGAGTTCAAATCTGGCCTCAAACACTTAACAATTACTAGCTGTGTTGGGGGGCGGCTAGGTGGCGCAGTGGATAAAGCACAGGCCCTGGATTCAGGAGTTCCTGAGTTCAAATCCGGCCTCAGACACTTGACACTTACTGGCTGTGTGACCCTGGGCAAGTCACTTAACCCCCATTGCCTCACAAAAAAAAAAAACCAATTACTAGCTGTGTGACTCTGGGCACGTCATTTAACCCCAATTGCCTCACCCCAAAAAAAAAAAAGTGAAAGGGCAGGGGACAGCTAGGTGGCACAGTAGATAAAGCACCGGCCCTGGATCCAGGAGGACCCGAGTTTAAATCCAGCCTCAGACATTTGACACTTACTAGCTGTGTGACCCTGGGCAAGTCACTTAATCCTCATTGTGCCCCGCCAAAAAAAAAAAAAGTAAAAGGGCATTTCCTTAAAAAAAAAAAAACTCCTTGGAAAGGCTTTTAGATAAAAAATGTCCATTTAAGGAGCCTGATTATTACCTTTGAGGATAGTCAGTTCACATCAAGTATAAAAAAGAAACTGGGAAGCTTCTCTGGGCAAAGTAACCAACCTTTATTAAGAGAAACAAAGGTGGTGTCCACAGGCCGCCCAGTACAGTCCGAGACCCCGAATTGCAGAATTCACAGTTATTTCTAGGTCTCCTCATTCATGTATGATGCAACAATGTCCTCTAGAAGCTGATTCATACAAGATTGCATTCTACAGGTCACTGTGTCCTAACTATGTGACATCCTAACTTTGTACTTTCCATGATGGCTCGATCAGCCCTTTACAGAACTTTCTTCCTTTATCATTTTAACATAAAGATTAATATGTAGGTATGATTATTATGTTCACGCACTTTATGATGATTTTGTTACACTTCTATGATTAACTGACACAGGAATTTCCCTGGGACTCTATCATAGTTTGGTTACACTCAGGTTGTTTTTCTACCTGGGACTATGTTTTTACTATAAATCACACAGTTATTTCTTATCCTAATGATTACAGCTGATAAAAAAAAAAAATTAGCAAGGCAAAGCACTCAAGGCATTGATTATTGATCTTTTTCTTTTCACAAGTAGGTATATATATATATATATATATATATATATATATGTATATATATACCCATTCTAAAGATGAAACAAATAAAGGCCCCAAGAACTTACAAGGACTGAGATGGTAGACAAAATCAAAACACAGAAAAACCCTGAGCCTTAACTTCCAGCACTGGGCTCCAGCCAGAACTCAATATGTATTTGTTGTATTGAAACAGAAGCCTCTTTGGCACCCTTGAGGCCTTGAGTCAAGAGACAGGCCTAGAGAGGCCCCCAATACCCTGCTTGCTCTTGGCCTCTCTTCTTGTGTCAAGTCCTGTTAATAAGTTGCCTGGGATCTACCAAGTGGTTCTAGGTTCTCAGGCTAGAGAGCCCCTGGTGCCCCCATTGCAGGGTCAGCCTGAATAGGAAGAGGAAGCTGGGCACCTTCAGTGTTTGATGACCGTGGGGGTGATCATCTTGGGGAAGGAGTAGTAACGGCAGTCCTGGGGGGGCACCAGGTCCATCACAGTGGTGCCGATGTTCTCCTTCTTGAAACCTGCCTCCACCAGGGGCGCAATCTGGGTCTCCTAAGGGACAACAGAAAGAAAGGCCCGGGTCATCCTCTGGGAGGTACATTGGAAAAATGCATATGGCAGATCTGAGGCAGGAGACTTGAGTTTGACTCCTAGCTCTTATCATTTACTACCAATGGAATTTGAGACAGGTCATTTCACTACTCCTAGCTTCTGTCCCCTTTCCTAGACAGCCTTGAAGATTCCTTCCTAATCAAGTTAAATCAGTGATCTTCTATGAGTTTAACAACTTGGTCTAAAATCGGGGGTCTGGAAACTTCCTGACACAACTATTCCAAAAAAACCCAACTCCAAACACAGTCAAAAAACAACTCCTGGAGCAGCAAAAAGACGGTTGAGATTATTTTCCAGCTAAAGACACCTTGAGGGGGCAGCTAGGTGGTGCAGTGGATAAAGCACTGGCCCTGGATTCAGGAGGACCTGAGTTCAAATACTGCCTCAGACACTTGACACTTACTAGCTGTGTGACCCTGGGCAAGTCACTTAACCCTCATTGCTCCACCAAAACCAACCAAACAAAAAAGACACCTTGAAAGTTCAGCAGAAGGGGAAGCCAGACTGGTAGTGGAGTCCAGCCCCACAATCACATCAACATCACAACAACATGCCCCAGGAAGGCTGCGCCAGAGAAACTTATTCCCAAGCCTCCAAACAACTGCAGTGCCGGCATCTTCTGGAACTAAGCTCACAGTCTGGTGAGAGGGCTGGACAGCTGGCTAGGGAGAGTCTATGGGGGTATATGCAGGAGCTAAGGGGAGATTTGGATGTCCTACCCCAGAGGGAAACCAGGAAGAAACCTTGAGTGGTGGTGGCCCAGGTAGGGGAGGGGTGCAAACTAGCAACCACAGCACATAAAGTTTTGCTGTCTGGTTGATTGGCAAGTTGGCCTGGGGTTATTTACAAATCAGAGAAAGGGCCAGGCGAGTGCAGCAACTGCCCCTCATTAAATCATAATACCTGGGACCCCCTGAAGCTTGGGAGAATGTATCCTGGAAGCAGGACCCCACCCTAAGGAGTTAAAAGTCAAATGAAGGGGCAGCTAGGTGGCACAGTGGATAAAGCACCGGCTCTGGATTCAGGAGCACCTGAGTTCAAGTCCAGCATCAGACACTTGACACTAGCTGTGTGACCCTGGGCAAGTCACTTAACCCCCATTGCCCCAGAAAAAAAAAAAAAAAGAAAGAAAAAAAATACCAAAAAAAAAAAGTCAAGTGAAAGACATGCAGGATGAGCAGTCAGAGAAAATTAGGAACCATAGAAAGCTTCTTTAGTGATAAAATCGAGGGTCTGCCATTGATGGTCTGTGGGACCTTGGGCAAGTTTAACTTGTCTGGAGGCCCTCCAAGATCCTCTCCAACTCTAGCTGTCTGAGCCTCTGAGATCATCCAGGCCCCTAAGAAAAATGAGATCAGGAGAAATTCCCAGAGAAAAGACTAGTCATGAGTCTTTGCTAAAGAGAAGGGAGGGGCAGCTAGATGGCGCAGTGGATGGAGTACTGGCCCTGGAGTCGGGAGGACCTGAGTTCAAGTCCAGCCTCAGACACTTAACACTTACTGGCTGTGTGACCCTGGGCAAGTCACTTAACCCCAATTGCCTCACAAAAAAAAAAAAAAGAGAGAGAAGGGAGGTATGTTTGGAGAGGGTCTTAGACCTTTGACATGGTTTCCATGAAACCATCCTTTAGAGGTTAAAACCAAAAACCAATCAAAATCTGATTATCTATTCATCTTTAAGATTTCAAGAACCTATGGATTTGTTGGCGTGGGCATCTCTGCACGCAGAGATCCCAACTCCTCCACATCTTTTTTGTTGTCATTCTTCATGATCCCATTTAGGGTTTTCTTGGCAGAAAGACTGGAGTAATTTACCATTCCCTTCTCCAGCTCATTTTACAAATGAGAAGACTGAGGCAAACATAGAAAAGTGACTTGCCCAGAGTCTCACAGCTAGTAATTATCTGAGGCCGGATTTGAACTCGGGAAGATGAGTCTTCCTCACTACAGGCCTCTCGCTCTATGCACTATGGCGCCACCTAGATGCCAACTAAACATGCCAACTTCTGGCATGAAATGTCAGATCTTCCAGATCTTGTCCAACTGGAACAGAAACTAAGGCCCAAAGATGAGTTATTATGCTACGGTTAACCACAGAGTAAGTCATGGCAACAAGATCAGAACCCACAGCTCACAGACCAGGGCTCTTTCTCTTTTCTTTTCTTTTTTTTTTTTTTTTTGGTGAGGCAATTGGGGTTAAGTGACTTGCCCAGGGTCACACAGCTAGTAAGTGTTAAGTGTCTGAGGTCAGATTTGAACTCAGATTCTCCTGACTCCAGGGCTGGTACTCTATCCACTGCACCACCTAGCTGCCCCCCAGGGCTCTTTCTCACACCCCGTAATCCTCCCTATAGAGAGAAGGCAGGGAGATGATATGATGAGGGTGGATTGTGGGTGGTCTAGAAGTCGTGCTGGAGGATGTAAGGGCTCAGGTTCATGGCTTACCTCAAACATCACTTGGATATCCTTGTACTTCGTCTTCAACAACTCTCCCCAGGACGTGAGGTTGCAGTAAGTAAGGACACCCCCTGGCTTCAGCAGGCGGAAAGCATGAGCCTGGCAGGGTGAAAGGGGAGGGTCTTAATGAGCCCCACTCTCCTGTACAACTGAGCCCCCATCCCCATTCCCCTCTCCAGGCCTATCTCACTAATGCTCTAGGTCACAAGGGATGAATGGATGAACTTGGATGCCTCAAGTGCAAACCCATCCCTGCTGCTGCTAACTCAGTTAAGGATTGTTGTGTTTACAGGCGAAGGCCAATGCTGATACCTTACCTTGATGAAGTTGAACTGGTGGGTATGCCAGGTCTCCTGAGAGAGGGGATAGGTGTCATACAGAATTCCTGTTCCAGAGAAACAAGCCTTTTAAACTTTGTTTATTGCTTAAAAATGTTCTGGGGAGGGGGGGAAGGGGTCAGCTAGGTGGGACACTGGATAAAGCACGGGCCCTGGATTCAGGAGTACCTGAGTTCAAATCCAGCCTCAGACACTTGACACTTACTAGCTGTGTGACCCTGGGCAAGTCACTTAACCCTCACTGCCCCGCAAAAAAAAAAAAAAAAGTTCTATGGGACTGCCTCTGGTTTTCACATTTCTGGGTATGTGTGACAGCCCAGGACTAAACTGTTTTCTTGCAACAAAGACAAAACAATTTAGCAAAAACAAATGATATTGTGGTGGCAAGGAATTGGAAGTTGAGGGGATGCCCATCAATTGGGGAATGGCTGGACAAGTTGTGGTATATGAATACAATGGAATACTATTGTGCTGTAAGAAACAATGAGCAGGAGGAGTTCAGAGAAACCTGGAGGGTCTTGTGTGGGCTGATGATGAGTGAGATGAGCAGAAGAACATTGTACACAGTATCATCAACATTGAGTGTTGATCTACTGTGATGGACTATATTCTTCTCACCAATGCAGTGGTACAGAAGAGTTCCAGGGAACTCATGATAGAAGAGGATCTCCAAATCCAAGAAAAAAAAAATTGTGGAGTATAGATGCTGAATGAACCATACTATTTCTTTTGTTTTTGGTGCTGTTGTTTTTTCTATTTTGAGGTTTTTCATCATTGCTCTGATTCTTCTCTTATAACATGACTAATGCAAAAATAGGATTAATGTTATTATGTGTGTATATATATATATATAACCTATATCAGATTACCTGCTGTCTAGGGGAGGGGGGAGGGAGGGGAGGGAGGGAGAAAAATCTGAAATTGGAAAGCTTGTATAAACAAAAGTTGAGAACTATCTTTACATGTAATGGGAAAAAAATCAAATACTTTATTAATTTAAAAAAACAAAAAAACCCAAATGATATCATGACCACATCTGACAATGTGGCTGTATTTTGTATCCTGCTACCTTTGCAGAAGCTCTTAATTGTCTCATTTTTTTTTCTTTACCGATTCTCTGGGGTTTTCTAAGTAAACCACCACATCACTCAGAAATGGGAATACTTTTGTCTCTCCTTTACCCATTCTTGGGCTATTAATTTTTTTCTCATTACTACCTTGAGCAAATAACAGTGAAGAAAGGGGACTTCTTTGCTTTCCTCATATATTTATTGGGAAAACTTCTTGGGTTTCCCCATGACAAATAATGTTAGCCCTGGATTTTATATACACACACGGATGTGTATTCATGTATATGTATATATACACATGTGTATGCATATGTATGTGTATATATATATATATATATACATATATTTCTTTTTTGGGGGGGAGGCAGTGAGGGTTAAGTGACTTGCCCAGGGTCACACAGCTAGTAAGTGTCAAGTGTCTGATGCCAGATTTGAACTCAGGTACTCCTGAATCCAGGGTGGGTGCTCTATCCACTGTGCCATCTAGCTTCCCCCTATACATATATTTCTTATATTTTTTCAAGACTTCTATGCCTATGCTAAGACTTGTTTTTTGGTTTAGGCTTTTTTTTTTTAAAGGATAAATTAGTGTTGCATAGTGTCAAGGGCTTTTTCTGCATCTATGCTCATCTGGTAATGTAAACAACATTGTACCTCCATGATCTTCCACCTCTATGACAAGAAGAAAGGAATACTTTTCACTATGTGTCCATTTGGACCCAAAATTCTCATTCCAATTACTTAGACTATTTATTTAGCCTGTTAACTTTAGGCAAACAGGCCTGATTTACTATCTTCCATCCTTTAAAAAAACAAAAACAAACAAAAAACAACCTAAGAAGCATTTTTTAATCTGGCCCTGAACTCACAAATGAAGTTCCAGAACTTACAAGGTCCAGGCAGTGGGAAGGCCCTTGTTCCTTAGTGTGGCCCCCATGTAATAGGTAACTATGTTGACTTGTGGAGATACAGAGTGGGTAGAAGGGAGCCTGCTGTAAACAGGGCCAAGGTCATAAGCTCCCAATAGCAACAAGGCTGGGGAGGGAGGCAGCATTAATACATTAACTCTTTCCCTTGCCTTGGAGCAGAAATCTTTTCTTGAGTCAGTGCCTTGACTCAAACGGATAATGCTATAATAGCAAAATTATTTCGGGCAACAGAGACAGTTGTTCAGTGGGGCTAAGGAGAGTGTAGAGTCATTTCTTTAGTGAAAAGAATTCCCAAACAGCTGCCCCCATCCTGCTGTCCCATCACCACCTTTCTATACCTCTTTTTTTTGGGGGGGGCGGGGCAATAGAGATTAAGTGATTTACCCAGGGTCACACAGCTAGTAAGTGTCAAGTGTCTGAGGCCAAATTTGAACTCAGGTCCTCCTGAACCCAGGGCTGGTGCTTTATCCATTGCTCCACCTAACTGCCCCGTCACCCCCTTTCTAGAGGACTACTTGTCCAGTTGTCATGGCCAATAGTGCGCAAGTCGCTTAGCCCACTGTCTGCCTCAGTTTCCTCATGGGGATAATAGCAGCATCTACTTCCCAGGGTCATTGTGAGGAAAAAAATGAGACAATTTGGAAAGTGTTTTGAAAGCCTTAAGAAGAAACGTAAATTATTATTGCTATTGTAGTTATTATTGTTACTCCCTCTAGGGCCTCTTTGTGCTTTCTCACCATCAAAATGTCCATCGGGCAGGTTGGGGGCCACCTCCTCCCACAAGCCTTTCAAGGGGACGACCTTCAAGACAGGAGAGAGAAAAGAGAGATTAAATCCAGACACTGTGGGCAAGTCACTTAACCTCTGTCTGCCTCAGTTTCCTCAACTATAAAACGGGTATATCAACACTACCTACACTCCCAGGGTTGTCATGAGGATCAGATGAGATAAGTACTTGTAAAGCACAGTGTTTGGCACATAGTAGATGCTCAATAAATACTTATTTTCTTTTCATACCTCCCCTCCTTCCACAGCCCCTTAAGAGTCTATCCCAAGGGCTGGTGGGCCATCGAAGGTGTGCTAGGAATGAGCCCACCCTGAACAAGATGTCCCTCCCAGCAGAGCCCGAACCGTTACCTTGTGAGGCTGATGCTGGGCCCACTCCTGCAGCCGCTGAAAGACACCATCGTTGCATTCAATGATCCAATGCTCCTGAATGTTGGCTTCCTGCACCTTGCTGGCCGAAATGGCCATCCCGAAGCCGACCTCCAGCACCCTTCCCCCTGGGGGAGGAGCCAGAGGGAAAAGTGACCCAGGGTCCACCAAGACCCCAGGGAACCACCAGGCATCTCTGCTGAAGATGAGTTTCAAGCTCACCCCCCTGCCCCCAATCTTGTGGGAAGGGAGGCTGGATTTCTTTTTCTTTCTTTCTTTCTTTTTTTTTTTTTTGGTGGGGCAATGAGGGTTAAGTGACTTGCCTAAGGTCACACAGCTAGTAAGTGTCAAGTATCTGGGGCTAGATTTGAACTCAGGTCCTCCTGAATCCAGGGCCGGTGCTTTATCCACTGCACCACCTTTTTGTACTGCTCCCCTTTTTTTCAGGGGAGAGTGTGAAAGCAGTCCCCCCACTACCACAAATTATGCAGTCGAGTTTCCCCACATTTGGGGAAATAGCAGGGGTCAGCCCATCCGGAATTCAATGGATAAGCCTCACCCTGGGGAATCACCCCTGCCAGGTAAATATGGGGGGAGGCTGGATTTCAATAAAAATTCAGCCTTCTCACCACATAGGGCTTGTTCCTGTCTACTCTGGTTGCCCGGCTCCCTCCCCAAGTGAAGAGGCAGGAAGAAATAGCAGAAAAACAGGGGAGGGGTGGTTTCAATTTTCAACTGTGGTTCTAATTTTGAGTCCAGTCTCTACCTCTGATCTATTCTCTGCATGACTGACTCTGGGCAAGTCCCTTGACCTATGCTGGCCTCAGTCTCCGGAAAAATAAGAGCTTGGACCAAATAACTTCAGAAATTCTGTCTTGGACATCCTCAGGGCCTAGAAAGCCTTAGTTCTTCCTCTCTCCTAGAAGTCGACTAGCTTAGTGAGTGAGCAGAAAACCCATCCAATCCAAGAGGCTGGCTGGCCCTAGACCTCGATTCTCATCCCATCTCCCCCTAAGTCCCAACTACCTCAGGCATTCTCCCCCTACCCTCACCCCTCCAGTTCTTGCTCTGGAAACAGGAAACAAATCAACCGC
The DNA here is from genome assembly GCF_019393635.1 of Dromiciops gliroides. Lineage (NCBI taxonomy): Eukaryota > Metazoa > Chordata > Mammalia > Microbiotheria > Microbiotheriidae > Dromiciops > Dromiciops gliroides. The sequence continues at coordinate 55,746,104 of NC_057861.1, read as the reverse complement.
TTCTAGAAAAAGGCAATGGCCTCAGACACTTAACACTTACTAGCTGTGTGACCCTGGGCAAGTCACTTAACTCCAATTGCCTCACTAAAAAAAAAAAAAATGTTCTTTTAGTCATTCATTCACTCTGTGCCTAAGTAAACCCACCCCAATCCTTCAAATCCCACCTCCTCCCAGATGCCTTCTCTGACCAACGCCCCCCCACTTCGACTGAATTCTCCTATCTCTCTACCTCTGAGGTACTTATGACCTGTGCCCCACAGTCTGTCACCTGGTTATAGGGCCCTATGTTGGGTGTTAATGCATAGGTCTCTCTCTCTCTCTCTCACACACACACACACACACACACACACACACACACACACACACACATACACACATCCTAGAGCCTGTCACAGAAGTCACACAATCAAATTCATTCAACAACAAATAATCATTATAAATGGTTATGTGTAAGAGACTGGGCTGGAAACTGGGGAGACAGAGGAACTAACCAGGACCTGCCCTTCAGAAGTTTACATTCAACTTAGAGGATATGCCACACATGCACATACGTAAACGCCAAGTAATTTCAAGAGGCAAAGATAGAGTTCTGACAGCTGGGAAGCAGGGAAGAGCAGAAAAGGCTTTGTAGGGGAGGCAGCACCTGAGCTGGGCTCTGGAGAAAGCTACAGACCCTCAGGAACAGAAAGCCTGTCAAAGATGCAGATGAGAGAGATGGAGTGTTGTGTATAGGGAACAGAGAGAGGTCGTGTGGCTGCAACAGAGTGTATGAAGGGGACTGATGATGTCAGAGCTCAAAAGGAATTGAAAATATGATAGCAGTTAAAGGAGGGCCCTTAGAACCCAGAATGTCAGAGCTGGGAAGGCCCTTACCTTAGCAGAGAGAATGCCAGAGTTGGGAGATATCTTAGAAACTATCTAGTCCAACTTTCTCACACTACTGATAGGTAAACTGAGGCCCAAACAGGAGGTGTAACTTGCCCACTCTCAGACAGCAAATCGGTGGTGGAGCTGAAACTAGAGTGTCAGTCTCTCAACTCCTTCAAGGTTTCATATGTGGCACAGTGAGCCAAGCACTCAGTGCCTCAGACTCTCTTTGGGTTCTTGGGCAAGTCACTAAATTCCTCAGACTCTCCTTTTCCCCACCTATAAAGTAGGAATAAAAATACTTGCCACAAAGATGCAAAAAAAGGAGTGTATTGGGGCAGCCAGGTGGCGCAGTGGATAGAGTACCAGCCCTGGAGTCAGGAGGATCTGAGTTCAAATCCAGCCTCAGACACTTAACACTTACTAGCTGTGTGACCCTGGGCAAGTCACTTAACTCCAATTGCCTCACCCAAAAAAAAAAAAAAAGGAGTGTATAGTTCACTGAATGTGGAGTGCTGGGTTCAAATCCTGACTCTTTCCATTTGGAAGAAGAGAAGGTCATGGGGCAGCTAGATGGCACAGTGGATAGAGCACCGGCCCTGGAGTCAGGAGTACCTGAGTTCAAATCCGGCCTCAGACACTTAACACTTACTAGCTGTGTGACCCTGGGCAAGTCACTTAACTCCAATTGCCTCACTTAAAATAAAAAAAAATAACAAAATTTAAAAAAAAGAGAAGGTCAGGCTAAATCCCCAATGGCTCTAAGTGCTGTGACTGTGACTGGAGTCCAAGGCTCTCTACACTACACTGAATTGCCTTGGCTCTTTCTTCTCCTTCTCCACAGACACCGAGTGGGACAGGCTGAGCACGTTTTGGAGGTCTGTCTTTAGGAACTGCTAAGCTAGCAGACTGATGAGACAGCTAAGGTGAACCTTGATTGGAAGCCCAGAGTCGGGGAGGGGAGATTGGCCCAAAGCCACCAGGGTCTTCTGGGAGCAAGTTCTGGGCCTTTGCCTGGCTCTTTCCAGGGGTTTCTCCAGTAACTTACCCTCTGCCCCCAGGCTGGGGCAGCTCCCCCAATGCCTGTCTCCTCCCTAGACAAGGAATCACAACTGGGAGGGAGGCCCAAGGTCCGGAGGGCTCCTTTTACACAGAAGCTATTCTGGGTAAGGGAGTGGGACGGCATGCAAGCAAATCACACTTATACTTGGAGGAGGGGAGGGTGGTTGGCAGTTTCTAAAGTACAGCCAGAATTCATTCCAGACTTCTGCATTGTCCATTGTTAGAAGTCTCTCCTCCGGAGGATGCCCTCCCCTATCTGTGCAAATCCCTATTAGCCAGCTCTCATCCCGGTCCTAGAATCTCTCCCAGGAATCTCTACAAGGCCCCTTAGAGCACAGGATGTCACAGCTGGGAAGGCCCTCAGGTTCCCTCTAACCAGAGCTTCTCTTACTAGTACCGGCATAGGGACATGCAGCCATGTCAGGAAGCCAGCCCTACTCTTCACCCTCAGAGATTCTTGCTCTGGAGAGAGGCTAAGTGAGAAAGGGATTCGATTCTGGAGAGAAAAGAACAGGGACCTTGGGCATATCCCCTAAATCTAGTTCAAAAGAGGGAAATTTTCAATAATGACAATAATGGCTAACATTAATCCAACACTTTAGGTTTGCAAAACACCTTACAAATATTGTCTCATCGGACCCTCACAGCAACCCCAGGAAGTAGGTGCTGCTATCGTTTTAGCCCCATTTCACAGATGAGGAAACTGGGGCACAGAAAGGTTAAATGACTTGCCCCACATCACACAACTAGAAAGAAGTGTCTGGGGTTGGGGGCAGCTAGGTGGCGCAGCGGATACCTGGATTCAGGAGTACCTGAGTTCAAATCCGGCCTCAGACACTTGACACAGTAATTACTAGCTGTGTGACCCTGAACAAGTCACTTAACCCCCATTGCCCCGCCAAAAAAAAAAAAAAAAAAAAGAAGTGTCTGGGGCTAAATCTGAACTCAGCTCTTCCCCATTCCAGGTCCCAGGCTCTATCCTCTAGCTTTCAACAAACAGACAATACAGACATTTCTCTGTAACCTCATAATATTAAGGATTTGGAGCTGAAAGGGACCCTCAAGGGCATCTAATTCAACCAGATTGTTTTGTAGTGAAATGCTAAGACTGGCTGCTTCAAAACCAGCATTGTTTCCACGTACAGGCGTTGTCTGTGCTCCCACACTCAGGAAGGCAGTGGAGCAGTGGGGGCAGGAAGGCAGCAACTTCAGTCTTTGTACTGGACAAGAATTCCTCTTGAATGGAATGCCTGCTGGTTTTTCACATTCAACTGCTCCTCTTGGCTTTGTTTAGTTGTAAAGGATCCTTTATTTACCTTTATTAACCTGGAGGTACCGTGGTGCAGTTGAAGGCATGCGGGATTTAGATAGAGTCAGAAGATCCGAGTTCAAATTCTGGCTCAATACTCTCTGTGTTACCTTTGGCAAGACACTTAACATTTCTGGCCCTCAGTTTCCTCAATTGTAAAATAAGAGAAATAGATTGGATGACATGAAAGGTACCTTCCACTTCTGAAATCTAGGACCTTGGGGCAGCTAGGTAGCACAGTGGATAGAGCACTGGCCCTGGATTCAGGAGTACCTGAGTTCAAATCCAACCTCAGACACTTGACACTTACTAGCTGTGTGACCCTGGGCAAGTCACTTAACCTCAATTGCCTCACCAAAAAAAAAAAAAAAGAAAAGAAAGAGGAAGCCCAGATGCATGTGGAGTTGGCCCCAGTGGCCAGTGAGTAAAGCCTCAGAAGAACAAGAACTTTGGATCCCTTTCTGTAATTTCTGGGACTCCACCTTAAAACCCAAATCACTCAGGCTTTCACTGAATGGCCAAATATAGCCCCAGCCCACGCTTCAGAGGCTCATTATTTAGGTTTTGATGGCTCAGAATGAGTGCAAATAGCAATCATTTTTTCAGTCCAGATCAGAAACTGGGAGGGTCTTCCCCTCCCAAATTGATATTATAGAGCCATCTTTTGTCTCAGTTCTTCTTACCCAGCCCTTAGTCAATGAATGGATGTGGCCTCAGACAAACTAAGACCTTGATTTAGAAAGGCCCAGGTCACCCACTGTATCTTGGGCCATCCTGGGTCTTGCCACTGGACACCAATGATGATTCCAGGGGAGAGAAGGAGGCTGATGACCTGGCAGATCTCTGCCCCACTCATATCCAATTCAAGTTCAGGCAAGACTATATTGTCATGAAGTGATTGGTCCTCTTCGAGAAGGAAGGATGAACATGTTTTATTTGTGTACGTGTTGTTTTCCCAGATAAAATGGAAGCTTCTTAAGGGCAGGGAATACTTGGTTTTTGTATCCCTAGCACCTAGTTTTACAGTGCCTGGCACACAGTAAGGATTTAATAAGTGCTCAAGACTGATTGATTGTAAGTTTAGATTCTTTCCTATGGATAATGGGAGCCATGGAAGATGCTTGAGTTGGAGTGTTTTGGAAAGATTAATCTTCACAAAGTCTCCAGCAAAGAACCAGGCCTAGAGGCTTTAGGAAGACAAGAGAAGAATATGACTTTGTACCATAGCCCCCAGGCCAGCTGAGGGTACCCCTAGATGTTTTCTTTCCCATGGTTCTGCCTCTTACATAGAGACAAGTCACCTCTCTTCTCTAGGCCTCAGTTTCCCCCTCACTTTGCAGATGGGATTGGATTCTCTAATCTTCTTACTTGCCAGCTCTTATGTTCTAAATCCTAAGGCCAATGAAGCAAGCAATGGGCATTTATTGAGTGCCTACCCGATGCCAGGCATTGTGCTGGGTGCTGGGAATACAAAGACAACCTCCCCCCCCCTCCCTCCCCCACAAACCAATCTCTGTGCTCAAGAAGATTACATCCTATGGGAGTGGGGTGAGGGGGGGAGAGACAATATGTGCATATGTAAGTATACAGAAAATTTAAATTAAAAGCTTAAATTCCAATCTCTTCTGCCATGGAACTAGGAGAAGACCCAAACCATAAAAACACACAGGATCATGGAAGCAGCTAAATAGGGCAGTGGATGAAGCTCTAGCTAGACATGAAGACCTAAGTTCATATCTGGTCTCAGACACTCACTAGCTGTATGACCTTGAGCAAGTCACTTAAACTTAGTCTGCCCTAGTTTCCTCTGAAAAATGAGAATAATAGCACCCACCTCCCAGGGTTGTTGAGATATGGTATGTACAGTGCTTATTAGAGTTATAGAGGTCATTGAGTCCAATCTCTCATTTCCAGATAAAGGAAACTTGACAGAAAAATGACTTGCCCAGGGTCACTGAACTTGGGAGATTAAGGCCAGCTCTGCAATCCACTACACACCATGCTGCCTCTTAATATTACATGACATCAGTGAGTGTTATTTAATGGAAGTGGGGGAAGGGCGATGGGGAGGGCTTCCTGGAGGAGGTGGTGGTACTCCAACTGGGCTTTAAAGCAGAAAGGGAAGCAAATCGAGCCCAAGAAGAGCAGCGATTCAGAGTCTTCAGAAGCAGCTTTAGTGGCAGAATCACTCATCCTGGCTTGACTGCTACAGAGCCTGTGCCACCCGGCTGAAGATGGCCTTGAAAGTCGGGCAGAGAGCACTTAGAATTTGACTCCAAAGCCAGTAAGCAGCTGCTGAAGGAGTTGGGGGTTTGGGGTTGTTGTTGTTGGTTTGGTTTTTTGATTTTTGTTTTTTTTTTAAAGAATGGCATAAGCAGGCCTGCGGCTCAAGGCCCCTTCTAGCTAACTTCTTATGATCCCCCGACTGCAGGATTTGGAGTCAAAAGGGATCATAGTCCAAGCCCCTCTTTCGGCAGATAAGGAAAGGGGATAGGGGAGTCAGTAGTACTGGGGCTAAGTAACTCATACAGGACTCAAAGTTTGTGATCACAGGATTTAGCGGAATTAAGGGTCCTAAAGACAGTCCAAGGCCCAAAGGACCCAGAAAGAGAGGGGGCTGGGATTTGACCCCAGGCCCACCATTCCCCATCGAGCCTGCTCTTTATTCCGCCCCCCAGGCCTGCGCCCCTCCCCTGCCCTCCCCTTCTGCCCAGCTCTGGGGCGTCTACGGGCTCCCCTCTGCTTCCCCGGGAGCTGCCCGCTCGGATCGGCCCCGAGGGCGGGCGGCCTAGGGGACGAGGGCCCGGCGGGTACCTCTGGAGGAGGCCACGGCGGCCAGCGAGTGCATGTAGGGAGTCTCCCAGCGCTCCATCACCGGCTTGCCCAGGATCTGCAGGTGTGTGTCGGGCCCATCGTAGCCGGCGGGCGCCTTTTGCCAGGCTGGTCGGCAGTCTTCTCCGGTCTGGAAGATGGGCGCTGGGGCAGCCTCTGCGCTCATGGTCGGGTCCCGGCGGCCAGTCCCCCCTGCTTCTGAAGGCCAGAGGCAGGCGAGGCTGACTTTATACCAGGGGGCGGGGAACCCAACACTGGCACGGAGCTAGAGGGCCAGGGGAAGGGGAAGGAGGGAGCCCGGGACCCGGGCTGGGCTGGGCCGAGCCCGCCCCTCGCCCCTCCTCCAACCCCAGCCCAGGCTTTGGAAAGAGGAAGGGGACACCTGGCTGTCACCTTAAGGAAGTGCAAGGGACCCCCACCCCCACCCCCCAGTCCTTAGACAGGGGTTCCGGAATGGAAATGATTTCTCTCCTTCCTTAGAGAACGTGAAAATGATCAACGCATATTTTGCAGATGGGGAAACTAAGGCCCGATTCCATTCAAGAGGCACAAAGACATAAACAATACCACCCCACCGCCACCAAGTTGTTGTTCAGTCGTGTCCTACTCTACGTGGTTTTTTGGGAGTGCTTGCTCATTTCCTTTTCCACTGTGTCCCCAGTTTTACCGAAGAAGAACCGAGGAAAATAGAGTGTAAGAAATTTAATCAGGGTCAGCCAGCTAGTAAGTGTCTGAGGTCGGATTTGAATTCATAGCTTCCTGACTCCAGGGCCGGTGCTCTGTCCACTGCTGCCAGCACCAGCAGCAGTAGCAACACCAGCAACACCATTATCATCACCATCACCACCACCAACACGAGTATGCGTAAGTGCAAAATATATGAGAAACAGGGGATAGGTACTGAGCCTAGGATTTCTTTCCCAAAGGTGAGGAAAATCTTTCTACCAAATCAGGTCAGCACTTTCTCTGAAGCTTGGTCTTTCTTTTTTAAAAATAACTTTTTTTTTATGTTTTCTGTTTCTTACAATCACTATAATATCACATCTCTCTCTCTCTCTTTTCCTTTCCCTGAGAATCATCCTATATGACAAATAGTGGGTAGGGTGGAGTGAGTTTCTAAAGTGGAGGGAGGATAGTCTGAAAACAATCTGTAATTTGTAACACCTGTGGTCCTCCAACCTCCACCAAGGGTAGGTTCTTAATTCTCTTTATTAGAATTCTGCCTGATCTTTATAATTTTGTTACATCTTCTTTTGATTTTTTGGTGTATTGTTGTTCCTTGCATTATATTGTTGTAGTTACTATGTATATTGTTTTCTTGGTTCTGCTGACTTCACTCTGCATCAGTTTGTATAGATCTTTCCATGTTTCTCTGTATTCATCACATTCATAACACACACAGTAATATTCCATTACATTCATATACCACAATTTGTTTGGTCCTTCCCCAACTGATGGGCAACCACTATGTTTCCAATTCTTAGCTATCACAAAAAGTGCTGCTATAAATATTTTGGAGTCTATGCAGATTTGTTTTTTCTTATCAATGGCTTCCTTTATAAGTCCAGTAATGGAGTCTCTGGTTCCAAGGGTATGGATATTTTAGTCACTTTGTTAGCATAATTCCAAATTGCTTTCCACATTATTTTTTTACCATTTCAAAACTCTACCAACAATGTATTAGTGTGACTTTCTTCCCTCTAACATTGACTGTTGCCATTTTTACCAATTTGCAGTGTGAGGGGAAACCTCAGAGTTGTTTTGATTTGCATTTTATTATTAGTTATTTGGAGCACTTTTTCATGTGGCTGTGAATACTTTGTAGTTTTTCTTTTGAGAATTTTGTTCATATCAGTTAGCCATTTGTTTATTGGGGAATGGCTATTAGTCATATATTTAATTCAATTCAATAAACATTTATTAAGCATCTACTATGTGCTAGGCACTGTGCTAAGTGCTAGGGATACAAAAAAAAGGCAAAAGACAGTCCCTGCTTTCAAGGAGTTTACCAATCTAATGGGGAAGACAATATTCAAACAAATATATAAAAAGCAAGCTATATACCAAATAAATATGATAGATACATAGGAAATAATTAAGAGAGAATGACTAGAATTAAGAGGGGTTGTGAAAGCCTCAGACAGTCAACACCTACTAGCTGTGTGACCCTGGGCAAGTCACTTAACCCTCATTTCCCTGCCCAAAAAAAATAATAATTGAAAACCGGAGCATATTGTTTATGGAACAGCCTGGAGACCAGTTTTACTGGGCTTAAGAGCACATGTTGGGGGGCAGCTAGGTGGTGCAGTGGATAGAGCACTGGCCCTGGAGTTAGGAGGACCTGAGTTCAAATTTGACCTCAGACACTTAACACTTACTAGCTGTGTGACCCTGGGCAAGTCACTTAACCCCAATTGCCTCACCAAAGAGAAAAAAAGAGAGAGAGAGCCCATGTTGGGGAGTAGTGTGTAAGAAAACTGGAAAGATAGGAGGGGGGCAGGTTATGAAAGACTTTGGATGCCAAACAGCATTTTGGATTTGCTCCTAGTGGCAATGGTAAGCCACTGGAATTTATTGAGTAGGGTGGTGACATGATCAGACTTCTTGATCAGAGAATTTTAGCCACTTTAGTGGCTTAATCGGGAATGGATTAGGGTGGGGAGAGACTTGACTCAGACAAACCTATCATCAAGCTATTGTAGTAGTTCAGGTGTTAGGTGATGAGGTCCTGCAACAGACTGGGAGCAGTGTTAGAAGAAATAAGGGGATCTATTTGAGAGATGCTATAAAGGTGAAATTGGCAAGCCTTAGCAACGAGAGATAGTGAGGCCTCCAGGATGGCTCTCATGTTGTGAGCCTTAGGAACTGAGAAGATGTTATTGCCCTCTACAGTAATAGGGAAGGTAGGAAGAGGGGAGGGTTTAGGGGGAAAGATAACGATTCTGTTTTGGACCTATTGAGTTTAATATGTCTGATGGACATCCAGTTCAAGATGTCTGAAAGGCAGTTGGAGATGTGAAATTGGAGTACATACATACATATACATATGTATGTTTATATATATATGTGTGTGTGTATGCATATAAAAGATTGTGTGTGTGTATTTTTTTTTTCAGGAAGACTCATGTTTCTAAGTTCAAATCCAACCTCAGACACTTATGAGCTATGTGACCCTGGGCAAGTCACTTAATCCTGTTTGCCTTAGTTTCCTCATCCGTAAAATGAGCTAGAGAAGGATATGGCAAACCACTTCAGTATCTTTGCAAAGAAAACCCCAAATGGGGTCAAGAAGAGGCAGACACAATTGAAAGGACTGAGCAACAACAATAAATATATACATACACACATACACATACATGCATTTATGTATTTATGTGTATATATATAGTTATATATGAATATATGTGTATATATATATATAAATTCATTAATTGTTTATATATCTTAGATGCCAAACCCTTGTCAGAGAAATTTGATACAAAGATTTTTTTTCCCATTCAACCACTTCCCTTTTCTTAAATTCATTAATATTGTTTGTGCATAAACTTTTCAGCTTCAAGTAATCAAAGTTATCTATCTTATCTTTTGTAACTGCCTCTATCTCTTCTTTGGTTAAGAGCATCTCTTACCCATAGCTGTGAGAGGTACATGATCTGTTTCTCTTCTAATTTTTTTAATAATACAATCTTTAATATTAAGGTCACATACCCATTTAAAATGTATTATGAGGGGGCAGCTAGGTGGTGCAGTGGATAAAGCACTGGCCCAGGATTCAGGAGGACCTGAGTTCAAATCCAGCCTCAGACACTTGACGCTTAACTAGCTGTATGACCCTGGGCAAGTCACTTAACCCCCATTGCCCTGCAAAAAAAAAAAAAAAATAGAATGTATTATGGAGTGAAATATAAGGTGTTGGTCTAGGCTAATTTCTGCCAGACTGCTTTCCAGTTTTCCCGGCATTTTTTATCAAATAGGGAGTTTTTCCCTAGGTAACACATTTTCTACTTTACAAACACTGGGATATTGAATTCTATTGATTCTGAATCTCCCTTGTGTAGCCTGTATTCCATTGATCTATTTCTCTATTTTTTAACCAATACCAGATGGTTTTGATGACTGCTGCTTTATAATAGTTATTTGTATAATATAATATAGTTTATAATATAATATATTTTGAAGTCTGGAAATGCTATTCCCCCTTCATCCTTACCTCTTTTTATCATTTCCCTTGGTATTCTAGATCTTTTCTTTTTCCAAATGAATTTTGTTATTAATTTATCAAGCTCTGTGAAGTATCTGCTTGGTAATTTAATTGGTATAGCATTATCTAGGGCAGTCAGGTGGCACAGTGGATAAAGCACTGGTCCTGGATTCAGGAGGACCTCACTTCAAATCTGGCCTCAGATACTTGACACTTACTAGCTGTGTGACCCTGGGCAAATCACTTAACCCTCATTGCCCCACAAAAAAAAAAAAAAAAAGAGTGCAGGGTCACTAGGCCCTGGGCAAGTCACTCAACCCTCATTTGCCTGCCCCCCCCCAAAAAAAGAGTTGGGTATAGCATTATTTAGAGTATAAATTAATTTTGGTAATATTTTCATTTTTATTATATTGGCACAGCCCAGCCATGAGCATTGAATATCCCTCCCAGGTTGTTCTTTAATTCTTCAAGGAGTATGTTAAAATTGAATTTATACAAGTCTTTTGTGTGCTTTAGGGGGGTTGATTTTTATTTGATATTTTATATTGATAGTTTATTAATTTCATAGTTATTTGGAAAGACATTTCCCTTTCTATTGTTGTTTCTTGTGTTTTGTTACTATGACATAGAAATGCTGTTGATTTTTGAGGATTTATTTTGTAGCTTGCAAGTTTGCTTAAGACATTCTCAATATCTTTACTGATTTCCTGGGGTTTTCCAAGTAAAAGATTATATTATCAGCAAACAGGGATGGCTTTATTCCCTCTATCTTTCTTTATTCTTTTAATTCCTTTCCTGTGTCTTACTGCTATTGCTAGCTTTTCCAGAACTATATCAAATCATAATGGAGAGACTGGAATCCTTGCTTCATTCTTCAATTTACTGGAAAAAGTCCTAATGTATCCCCAATGTATATGATGCTTGCTTTTGGATTTAGATACTTTTTATATCAAAAAAGGTCCCTCTATGCCTATACTTTGTAGGGTTTTTAGCATAAAAGAGTATAACCTAGAGTCTTAGGGAGTTTCCTGGAGTACTGAGAGGTTACGTGACTTGCCCAGTGTAAAGAATTAATTGTTATTTGAGGTTTTTATGACCCCATCTTTTGGCTAGAATTTTTTAAAAAACCTTGGCGCACTCACTGGCCTGGGGCTCCGCAAACAGCATGGTGCTCCACCCACTGGTTGTAGCCGTCACCATGGTGCTGGCACCTCACGTCATCACCACTCAACGATGCCTACATGGGCCTGGCAAAATTATAATGATTGGAAGCCCAGTGAGGGCAGTCATGTGACTGTCAGAGTGGCTAGCCAATTGACTGGGGGCTGTGTGTGGTCAGCCTGGGGTCTGCTGGGAAGAAGGGAGGTTTTTCGTCATTCTAGCTTGAAGCTGGAAGGTGACAGGATGCTGCTGTGTGTTCTCAGCTGATTCCTGGGTGGTGGTGGGGTGGTGGTGTTGTTCAGGTTGCATGATTTCCCTTTCCCTATTTTATTTCCTTTCCCTTAATCCTACTGATTTTGTTTGTGTTTGTTTTTTAAGTTCGTTCTTGTTAAATAAATCCTGCTCTGTTTTGAGGGAGGCTATCGGTCTCCTTCCTTGTCCCAATATTGCGGCGAGCCACCTAGCTAGCACTCCCCAATTAAAAATTGGTCCCTATACTAGTGTCATGTAGCCAATATATGTCAGAGGCAGGACTAGAACCCAGGTCTTCCTGGATAGAGACCAGCTTGTCAACCAGTTTACCTGGTGCCTCTCATACAAAGTAGACACAAAGTAGTTTCCAGGGGGAGAATACTAACAACCAAGTGGATCAAGATAGGTGTCCTGTAAATGGTATTCTGGGAAGCTAGGGATTCTAAGAAACAGAGATGGAGGAGAATATTCCAGTAGGTGGAAAACCTATACAAAGGTGTGGAGGTAGGATATAGAATGTCTTCTATTGAGTGTATTGGAGCCAGCTCAAACCTATTACTAAACTTTCATTCATTCACTTATTTATTTATTTCTATATTTATCTATCTATCCCTTTATTTATTTATTCATTCATTCATTTAGTGATTTTAAAGATTTAGACTTAAATACAAAATGAAAAAAACAACACATCATGTACACAGCTGAACATTGGAGAGGATTCAGTGTAAAACAATAAATTTCCATTTCAAGAAAACCTATATAATAAATACTACACATTGTTTTCAAATCTGCCCAGCTTTTCTTTGCTTCTTTGTTGGTTTTCTTTTGTTACTAAACTTCTAGTGTGAGCATTTACACCTCAGCAATGAGTCAGTGATGCAAATCAGGGCTTGATTTATGATTCTATTGATTGTCTAGACTTAAAGTGATGGAGAAAATGTTAATAATGCAAATTAAACTGAAAAGTGTGTCCTCTGCTTGTTTTGGGGAAGTCTGTAATTTAATGCTGTCCGGCACATAGGGGACAGCATCCAAGATATTCTGGCTGATTGTAAAGTTTGTTAAGGAAAAAAACTTGCAGTAAATCTGGAAAAGGAGGCTAGAAGCAGATTGTGAAAAGCTTTAAATGCACAGAGAAGTTTGTGCTTGATCCTAGTGTCAAGAGAAAGCTACTGGGGAACAGCTAGGTGGCACAGTGTATAAAGCACCGGCCCTGGATTCAGGAGGACCTGAGTCCAAATCTGGCCTCAGACACTTGACACTTACTAGCTGTGTGACCCTGGGCAAGTCACTTAATCCCCATTGCCTCACACACATACAAAGAAGCTCTAGTAGCTTTCTCTTTTTTTTGTTTTTTGTTTTTGTTTTGCAGGGCAATGGGGGTTAAGTGACTTGCCCAGGGTCACACAGCTAGTAAGCATCAAGTGTCTGAGGCCAGATTTGGACTCAGGTCCTCCTGAATCCAGGGCTGGTGCTCTATCCACTATACCACCTAGCTGCCCCACTACTGGAGCTTCTTAAGCAGGAGAGTCCAGAACCCAGAATGAATTCAATCACTTCACAATTTATAATCAGCAGATCTGGTTTTTTTTTGTTTGTTTTTTTGCGGGGCAATAGGGGTTAAGTGACTTGCCCAGGGTCACACAGCTAGTAAGTGTCAAGTGTCTGAGGCTGGATTTGAACTCAGGTACTCCTGAATCCAGGGCCAGTGCTTTATCCACTGCGCCACCTAGCGCCCCCTTCACAATTTATAATCACTACTTTCTAAGTGACTCAGGAACATACTCATCTCTCTGCTTGTTTCCCCCTTTGTAAATAAAAGAGATTGGATTAGATCATTTCTGATGTCTCTAAATCATAGGATTTCATAGGCTTCAAGGATTTAGAGGGATGATGGCTATGGTGCATTTTGGAAATTGTCTACATGCTACAGATGAAGACAAAAGACCTAGGTTAAGATCCTGACTCTGCCACCAACTTGCTGTGTGACCTTACACAAGTTATTTCCCTCCCTCCACTTTGATTTCCCCATTTGTCAAATGAAGAGTTGAGACTATAAGATCTCTAAGGTCCCATGAGTGGCTCAGATGTTGCGTGAAAAGAAGTCCAAGGGGATGGCCAAACCATACAGAATAGGTACCCAAATGGCAAAAAGCTCAACTCAGAAAGCATTCAAGACAGTATTCTGGACACAATTAATGTGGGTTGTAGTCAATCAACTCTATTGAACATCTACTGAGCACACTGAACCAGTGTCTGCCTACCATGCTACATTGTACATACTTCCATACTCATAACATCATGGATGTAGGACTGGAAGCCACTTCAGAAGCCAGCTAGTTCAACTTCCTCATTTTACAGAAAAGGCTAATGAACTTACTGAGGATCAGACGTAGTAAATGTTAGGGGGCAAAATTTGAACCCAGGTCTTCTTAATCCCAAAAGAATGAATGACTGAAGAAAGGGGGGGTGGGGTTTTATGGCTGGGCAATGAGGGTTAAGTGACTTGCCTAAGGTCGCAAAGCTAGTAAGTGTCAAGTGTCTGAGGCTGGATTTGAATTCAGGTCCTCCTGAATCCAGGGCCAGTGATTTACCCATTGTACCACCTAACTGCCCTAAAGAGAGTTATTTGTTAAGCACTTACTGTGTGCAAAGCTCTTACTATGTGTTAATCACTTAGCATACAAATAGTAAGATAGCTTGTGGAGCTCATATTCTAATGGGGACAACAACACAAAAGACTTCATTTTAGATTCCCATGGAAAGGACCCACAGTCTTCAGGGTATGGCAGCAAAGCAGATGCTAATGCCTCTTTTTATGTCAGTTCCATTGATAAAATCATATCCTTTTCTGACTTTGAAAAGGACTTAGGCAGCATGATTTTTCTCAGGGTCTTCAGTAACTATGGTTGTATCCCCTACTTGCAGGAGAGACTGCTAGGCTGTAGCTCCAGTATTCCATCTATTACATTATGTTGCCTCTGGAGGGTTAATTTTCTCATCCATGTGGGCACTCTCTCCAATAATATAGAGTAAGGCTAATGTCTTGCAGCTTCGAGAAACAGACTTCCTGGGGCAGTTAGGTGGTGCAGTGGATAAAGCACTGGCCCTGGATTCAGGAAGACCTGAGTTCAAATCTGGCTTTAGGACACTTGACACTTACTAGCTGTGTGACCCTGGACAAGTCACTTAACCCCAATTCCCTCACAAAAGAAACAGACTTCCCAAATACAATGTTGGGACAATGGTTAGACAAGTTTGTCTGAAAAAAATCTTGGTATCTTAGTGAACTACAAGTTTAAAATAAGTCAACAGTGATATTGTGAGAATGTAGTGGGACCCCAAGAAACCTAAAAATCCCAAAATGTGTGGTCACCTTAAATTAGAAGCTTTAGCAGCAATCTTTGGGCATTAAGCATTTATTAAAGCATACTAGGTATTGGTAAAAAGGAAAACATGTGGAGTTCAGAAAGTTAAGAAAAGGCCTATCTAGGGGGCAGCTAGGTGGCGCAGTGGATAGAGCACTGGCCCTGGATTCAGGAGTACCTGAGTTCAAATCTGGCCTCAGACACTTGACACTTACTAGCTGTGTGACCCTGGGCAAGTCACTTAACCCCAATTGCCTCACTAAAAAAAAAAAAAAAAAGCCTATGTAGCCTAGAGTTCCAGCCTGGTCTGGTTCTTCCTCAAGTCCTCCACCATGAGTCTGCTTCAACCACGAACTGCCCCTCAAACTGAGTGTGGAGGGCAGCTAGGTGGTACAGTGGATAGAGCACCGGCCCTGGAGTCAGGAGTACCTGAGTTCAAATGCGACCTCAGACACTTAACACTTACTAGCTGTGTGACCCTGGGTAAGTCACTTGACCCCAATTGCCTCACTAAAAAACAAAACAAAACAAAAAAGACATAATAGAGGACAGAAAGGCTTGGCATGCAATGGTCCATGGGGTCACTAAGAGTCAGACGTGGCTGAACTAAACAACAACATACAAAATAAATATAATATAAATTTTTAAAAAAATTATATTCTTGCACACTGTCCAGTTAGAATTAAAATGATCCTTTATTTGGAGCTAGAGAAAGTGACTGACTGGGAAGTCAAAGACTTCACCCCTGGGGAGCATGTGAATTAGAAACATTCTCCTCCCAGAACAGAAGGAAGGCAAAAGCTTTTGTAGAAGATAGATGGGGTGACTACCCAAAAATGGAAAGTTCTTCTTTGGGGTGGGGTGGGGAAAGCTTGGATGCTTGTCATATTCCTGAGAGTCAAGGGGATTTTTTTTTTTTTAATGATGGTCCCGGGGCAGCTAGGTGGCGCAGTGGATAGAGTACCGGCCCTGGAGTCAGGAGGACCTGAGTTCATATTCGGCCTCAGACATTTAACACTTACTGGCTGTGTGACCCTGGGCAAGTCACTTAACCCCAATTGCCTCACCAAAAACAAAAACAAAAATAAAATGATGGTCCTGACCTTTGGGGTTATCGCTGTCTCTTAGTTCCTGTCAGGTAGTAGCCATGCCTAATTGACTTTCCTGCTATAGGATTTTATCTCCCCTTACTTCTTAGGTATGTCTGTCCGGATATCTAGTTGGCCAGTCTAAACTTTAATACTCCCTTGACTCCTTGATATATATGTTGTGTTATCTGATCATCTTTGGTTTTGCTTCTCACAGGAGAAACTTCTCCTGAGTTATCCTAAGCCCCATGCCACTAGGATAATGTGTTCAATTCTAGGGATATTGAATGAGTTAAAGGACTTTCAGGTATTCTTGAGGAAAAGACCAGCACTGAATAGAAAATTTGACTTACAAGAATCATCAGAAACATAATAAGGTAAACATGAAAGACCAGTGACAAGGAACTTAATAAGGTCAAGCTGTATACTTCTTCTTCTTCTTTTTTTTTTTTTTTTGGTTGGGGCAATGAGGGTTAAAGTGACTTGCCCAGGGTCACATAGCTAGTGTCACGTGTCTGAGGCTGAATTTGAACTCAGGTCCTTCTGAATCCAGGGCCTGTGCTTTATCCACTGTACCACCTAGCTGCCTTGGTTCCAAAGGTTTGTCATGCTGGGATGGGAGTGGGGATAAGCTCCCACTCTCTATAAAATGCTCCAATAGAGTGCATCTCAAATAGCCTCTGACAACCGAAGCCCAACTCCTGGCCTTCTCATGGCGGAACTGTTTCCACTAACAGGAAAAGGGGCGAAGGTGAGTCACTGGTGCTTTAAAACCAGTCCCTTCGGGCAGGTGGGACTTGTTAGCCTTGGCAGGCAACCCGCCTAGAGGAAGGAAACCCTGATTTTAAACCCATGGCTATACCCATATATGGGAAAGGCTTTGGGAGTTAACCCCGAGGAAAAATCAGGAGTCTGAGTCCCTTAGGCAGTTGGATGTTGGACATCACATCCCTCTGGCAACTCCTGTGGCGGCACTGGTGCCAAACTGTATTGGCTCTGCCTCTCCTTTGGATCCACCAATGTCTCGGAGAGGGAAAACCTGCTGCATGGGCAACAGCTTGTTCTCCATATTGATCTGCCCAGGCCAGCACCCTGGAGAGGAAACTCTAGC
Organism: Dromiciops gliroides; assembly: GCF_019393635.1. Lineage (NCBI taxonomy): Eukaryota > Metazoa > Chordata > Mammalia > Microbiotheria > Microbiotheriidae > Dromiciops > Dromiciops gliroides. Next base: position 55,728,853 of record NC_057861.1, on the reverse strand, counting down.
TACTCCTCATGGGGTAGATACAACACGGGATGTGGCAGTTACCGGTTATAAGTCACTCAGGAGCTGCGGCTCCCGCATCGGACTGCACAGTCACACTGTGGCCTGTAGCTCTTCAAGGCCCTGATCCATGGTTGTCCGCAACTGGTGGAGGCCTACTACCTAGCTGCCCCACCAAACCATATATTTCTTGTATGGGTAAATGTCTGTTACTCTTAAGAATGTTATCAATTACTAGGGTGGTTTGAAGAAGCATACATAAAAGGTTTGGTGTTGAATTGATTATGATGGGATTACCCTAAAAAATAAAATTGAGAGATAAAGTGGAGCAATTATCTCATACAAATGAGGCATGAATGGAAGAATGGTTACAGTAGAGGGTAGGAGGGGGTTGGAGGGTTGATAGTGCTAGAACCTTATTCTTGTCAGAACTGAGTTATCTAGGGGGCAGCTAGGTGGTGTGGAAGATAAAGCACCACCCCTGGATTCAGGAGGACCTGAGTTCAAATATGACCTCAGACACTTACTTACTAGCTCTGTGACTCTGAGCAAGTCACTTAACCCTCATTGCCCCACAAAAAAAAAAAAAGATCTGAGTTAACTAGGGAATGACATACCCATCTACAAAGGATAAAAATCTTCTTAATTTATAGAGAAGCAAGAGGGAGAGAGGAATAAGACAGGGGACGGACTCTTAGATGGATGTTCAAATTAAGGGAGGAGAGCAAGGTGTGTCTGTTAAAATAATTAGGAGAAGGGCAGCTAGATGGCACAGTGGATAGAGCACCGGCCCTGGATTCAGGAGTGCTTGAGTTCGGATCCGGCCTCAGACACTTAACACTTACTAGCTGTGTGACCCTGGGGAAGTCACTTAACCCCAATTGCCTTACTTAAAAAAAAAAAAATTAGGAGAGGGGCAACTAGGTGGCGCAGTGGATAAAGTGCTGGCCCTCAATTCAGGAGGACCTGAGTTCAAATCTGGCCTCAGACACTTAACACTTACTAGCTGTGTGACCCTGGGCAAGTCACTCAATCCCAATTGCCTCACCAAAAACCACAAAAACAAACAAAAAAATAAAATAAAATAAATAATTAGGAGAGACACAATTTTGGGTAACTTATTATCAATTTATCAATCACTATCCAGTAAGGGATTGACAAAATGGCTCCTTAACTTCTGTTGTCCAAAAAGAGTACATGGCTACTTTTCCACATTTACATCCTTTTTGGACAAAGGGTGGATCATTATAGAGCAATCGGATCTAATTGGTTCAGCAATTAAAGGTGGATTGCATTAAGTTGAAGGACTGAGAGTCCTTTGGATTCAAGACAATATATACAAGGTGATCATTTCTTTTTTTTTGTTTTGTTTTGTTTTTTAGTGAAGCAATTGGGGTTAAATGACTTGCCCAGGGTCACACAGCTAGTAAGTGTTAAGTGTCTGAGGCCGGATTTGAACTCAGGTACTCCTGACTCCAGGGCCAGTGCTCCATCCTCTGCACCACCTAGCTGCCCCACAAGGTGATTATTTCAAAGAATGTAGACCCCACCGAGGCTGAGCAAGCACTCTTGCTTCCACCTGGGTGTGATCTTATGTGGGACAGTGAGTCTAAATCTGTGCTAAATTACGGCATTTTTAAAAGGGGGAAATCTGAAGGTCCCCATGATTTTTGGTCATTAATAATTACTTCTCTCAATGGGGAAAGGAAAAGGAAGGGACTTAGGAGGGTGGAGAGGTTAAGAAATAGGTTGTTGTATGTCCTTCATTCTGGAAGAGAATCATGACATGGCGAGGTGATGTCATGACTTGCAATGAATTGAATTTAAGTGAGGGACAGCTCTGCAAAGTCACCAGTCTCACTCTCTTCTTCTGAGCCATATGGTTCCAATGGCAAGATATACACCAGGACAATTGGAGATGGCCCCCATCCAGTGAGAGACCTTGACCTTTTCAGCTGAGGCCTTTCCCAGGCCTCAGCTTGCCTGAGACAACACCCATTCAGTTATATTAAGGCTAGGAGAAAGGAGGCAAAGAAAGGCCTCTTGACCTAGTCAAAAATAAAAAATAAATAAATAGATTGGGGGGGGGGGTGGGGACAGGGGAGGAGACCCTCAGGATTTCTGGCCAAAATAGAAACAATTGTTTACACCCAGAGGAGAGGATAAGGGAGGTGATGTGGGATGGAATTAGGGTCAAATTAATTATCCCAAAAGAATTATAAGACTCAGTGACTCAGTTTCCCAAGTTTTATTGTGATGCTGTGAGTGATCACAGGGAGAGAAGAAGAATAGGGGAAAGGTATCTCTGGAACAGTGAAAGGAAAGACAGTTATATTTATAGTATGGATAAATTGATTATGAGTCTCATTATAATAATCTCCACCTTGGGGAGGTACAGGGGAGGGCCTGTCCTCATTATAATATTCTCCATCTAGGGGTGTTACAAAAGGAGGGCCTATCCTAATTTGGAGTTCCTGAGGTCTTAAGCCAACCCCCGAGGCGGGTACCTTTTTCAGTGGAGGTGTGTTTTGGGGGTTTACACATCATAAAGTGAATCTGGGGACAAATTTGGCCTTTTCTGCGCATGTCTCTTTCTGATTCCCATGGCTAGTTTCAAAATATAATCATTTTTCCTTAGAATTTCTATAGCCTTGTCATTTTTTTTCTTCTTTTTTTTGCAGGCAATAGGGGGTTAAGTGACTTGCCCAGGGTCACACAGCTAGTAAGTGTCAAGTGTCTGAGGCTGGATTTGAACTCAGGTACTCCTGAATTCCAGGGCCGGTGCTTAACCACTGCACCATCTAGCTGCCTCCTAGTCTTAGGTCATTTTAGTCTAAACTCATCATGGCCTCTCTCCCTCTGTTCCCGTTATGGGCACTGATTTCTGTGGGTACAAGAACCTAGCATTTTGACTTGTAAGTTATCCATTAACTGGGGCCTGGACTCTCTTTGGAGCTAATATCTGAATTAGAGCGTTGGATCTTAGTTTTCTATTAACCCTTTTTTGCCTCCTATATCAGAGGGACTCTTAGAAAGGTGATAATAAGGAATCAATGATCAGAAGTAAATTAGACAAGGTCAAGAATATCAAAGAATTAATGGGGGGAAAATGTAATGAAGAAGGGTCTAGCAGTACCCAGATCTTAAACTGTATTATAAGGCTGTAATTATCAAAACTATCTGGTGTTGGCTAAGAGTAGAAGGGTGGATCAGTGGAACAGAATATACATACAATACACAGTAGTGTATTGTATGTATATAGATTATAGTAAACCTTGCATTTGACAAATGTAAGATTTTAAAACTTTGGAGATAAGAATTCACTATTTGGTAAAACTGTTGGGAAAACTAAAAAGTAATCTGCAAAGCAGTCTGGCAGAAACTAGGTAAAGGTCAAAATGGGACACATGACCTAGACATAAAGGGAGATATCATAAGTAAATTCAGAAGAACTGGAATATATATATAACCTAGACTTATGGATAGGAGAAGAATTTATGAAAAAAACAAGAGAGAGGAGCATTGTGAGTTGTGAAATGGATCATTTTATTACATTAATTTTTTTTTTTTTTAGTGAGGCAGTGGGTTTAAGTGACTTGCCCAGGGTCATACAGCCAGTAAGTGTCAAGTGTCTGAGGCCGGTACTCGACCCCAGGTACTCCTGACTCCATTCACTGCCCCACCCCAGCTGCCCCTACATTAAATTTTAAAAGGTCTTGTGGCAAATAAAAACAAACATAGCCAAGGTCATAAGGGAAAGCAGAAAAGTTGTGACGGGGAAACTATAGACAATTTCTCAGACAAAGGTTTATATCTCAAATATAGAGAGAACTTTGTCAATTAATAGGAATGTGAGTCATTCCCCAAATGATAAATGGTCAATGATATGAACAGGAAGTTTTTGGATAAAGAAATGAAAACTATATAGTCATGAAAAAATTCTATAAATCATTAATGATTAGAGAAATACAAATTAAAACAACTTTGAGATTTAAATCATACCTCTCAATTGGCTAAAATGATAGAAGGAAAAATGACAAACATTGGAGGGGATGTGAAAAAACTGGGAGTAGAACTGTGAACTGATCCCGCCATTTTAGAAAGAAAACTGAAATTATGCCCAAAGAGTTATAAAACTGTTTATCCTTTGATCCAGCAATACCATTATTAGGTCTTTTCCCCAAGTGATCAGGGAAAAAGGAAAAGAATCTATATGCTTAAAATATTTTATAACAACTCCTTGTAGTGACAAAGAACTGAAATTGAAGAGATGCCCATCAATTGGGAAATGGCTGAACAAGTTGTAGTATATGATTGTGATGGAATGAATACTACTGTGCTGTAAGAAATGATGAGCTGGTTAATTTTAGAAAAACATGGAAGGACTTTCATGAAATAATAAAGAACGACATGAGCAGAAGCAAGAGAACATGGATTCAGTAACAGCGATATTGTTTGAAAAATAACTGTAAATGACTGAGCTATTCTGAGTATTGTAAATATTTAAATCAACTACAAAGGACCAGTGAAGGAAGATGTTATCCAACTCCAGAGAAAAAACTGATAAATAGAAGTATTCATAGTATGTTTTTAAAAATGGGGGGGGGGGGCTAGGTGGCACAGTGGATAAAGCACCAGCCCTGGATTCAGGAGGACCTGAGTTCAAATCCAGCCTCAGACACTTGACACTTACTAACTGTGTGACCCTGGGCAAGTCACTTAACCCTCATTGCCCTGCAAAAAAAAAAAAATACATATATATACACATACACACATATATACACATTATGATGTCTATGTGTGCATATATGAAGGGAGAGAGAGAGCCTGGAATTGAAAATATAACAAAAAATTAATAAAATAAAATAAATATAGCTAGAGGAAATGGTAGGATCAAGCAAAAGTGTTTTTTGTTGTTTTGAATAAGCAATTGAGGGGCACCTAGGTGGTGCAGTGGATAGAGCACTGGCCCTGGAGTCAGGAGGACCTGAGTTCAAATCCAGCCTCAGACACTTAACACTTACTAGCTGTGTGACCCTGGGCAAGTCACTTAACCCCCATTGCCTTGCCCCCCCCAAAAAAATTAAATTAATAAGCAATTGAACTGGTTGGTCAAGCAGCTGAGTTAGGACAGGGAAGAAAGTATAATCAGTATAATCAGGAGGTGGCCTGGGAAAGGACTGACTGAAGATTGGAGGGGATTGGAGGTCATGGTTAAAGACTGAAGCTCATAATGCAGAGAAAAAGATGAAATGATAAAATATGATGATCATTAAAGGAATCTCAGAATTCATGACATGGGAACACTGGTGGGTAATGGTAAAACCAAGAGGATGACCATCTGTGTGTAGCTGAGATGGAATGGAGAAGGTGTTATTGTTCAGTCGTGTCTGAGTCTTTGTGACCCAATCTGGTGTTTTCTTGGCATAGATACTGGATTGTTTTACCATTTCCTTCTCTAGCTCATTTGACAGAGGAGGAAACTGGGGCCAATAGGGTTAAGTGACTTGCCCAAGGTCACACAGCTAGTTAAGTTTCTGAGGCTGGATTTGAACTCATGAAGATGAATCTTCCTAGGGAGCAGCTATGTGGCACAGTGGATAAAGCACTGGCCCTAGATTCAGGAAGATATGAGTTCAAGTCCAAACTCAGACACTTGACACACTTACTAACAACCCTCATTGCCCTGCAAAAAAAAAAAAAAAGAAAAAGAAAAAGATGAATCTACTCCAGGCCTGGTTCTCTATACACTGCATCACCTAACTGCCCTTGTAATGGAGAAGTAAGTCATGGAAAATCAGTAGATTTAGGAACTGGAAAATCAGGTATTTGAGGGAATACAGTATATCTATTGAGCTCCCCTAATATTAGGGAAGGAGTTCAGAAGAGAGAAAGACTGTGGGTCTAGCACCACAGGAAAATATCTGGGGCATCACTTCCACTAGAGGCTTTGACCAATTTGAATCTCAAAGGAAGAAGAGTTGACTGATAGCTGTAGTGATTGTCTGGAAATGGTAATGGGCACCAGGAGGATTCTGACTCCCTTGTGAAGCACATTAAAAACCTCCCTTTCAGTTTTCTCTGGAAATAAAAACCTTTTCCAGCTTGAAGTCCCCTTAAACTAGCTAAAGCCAAAAACAAAAGGCTTACTTAAGTGGGCAGTGGGATAAGGTTTCAAGCCACATCAATAAGCCTCTTAGTAAGTGCCAGGTAGCAGAGAATATAAATACAAGAATAAAGACGGTCCTGCCCTCAATGAGCTTACATTCAGATCAGGAGAGAGGGAGGCGGAAGACTAACCATAAAAGGGAGCTGAAAAACTGTGGGGGAGAGGGAGGTTAAGAACTGGGAATAATAAAGAAATTCTGGAGGGGACGTTGGAGAGGAATAAAGAAAAGTGAAAAGAAAAAAGATGAAAATCAACTTTAACAAAAAATATTACTTCATCTTATTATAGTGGCAGCCTAGTAGGCCTGGGTCCAGTTAGGGATACTCTGACCATGAGAAATAATATGGTTGATCAACTTGCTGGGGTCAGTTAGAGGGTACTCTTTACTTGGAAAAGCAAAGCAGTTAATGAACAGATAGTGGTTAGTCAAATAGATAACAAAGCAGATGTGTCAATGGCACCCAGAAAGTTGGGTGCCCTTGAAATTTAGTAGCAGGCCCTAATTGGGAGCCAGATGTGCTTGCTACATGATTAGGACCAGGTAGTGACAATCTCAAGTTAGGAATATGACATATTTACTATTTCATGCATCCCACTCCCCAAACAGCTGTAACTTTTCAGTTCTAAGTCTCTCTCCCCCACCCCACCCCCTTCTATCCCCTATGAAGTTATCACCTTTTCCTTTGTTGGGGGAGTTGAAGTTTAGACTTCTCCCGGCCATGCCTCTGTGTACCAAATAGAAATTTTTACTTAAATTTTGATTGGATCGTGTGTGCGAGTAATTCTTTTATAGAGGAATATTTTCAGATCCAATTTTGCGGCATCATTATTCACATCCTTTGCCTTCCATATCCTCTGAAGTCCTTGGAAGGATTGGAGAAAGGATTCTCCTTTTGGAAAAGATCGAGATATTGATTACAAGGAGGTGATCCTTTCAAGCCTTGAAAGGAGTGGTCAAGGAAAGAATTCAATTGTGACTATTGTTCTGGAATGCTAACCCCAAATCTCAATTTATTTTTTTATTTTTTTTTCAAGGGGCAATAGGGGTTAAGTGACTTACCCAGGTTCACACAGCTAGTAAGTGTCAAGTGTCTGAGGCCGGATTTGAACTCAGGTACTTCCTGAATCCAGGGCCAGTGCTTTATCCACTGCACCACCTAGCTGCCCCCAAATTGTCAATTTAATGACTGTTAAGGGTTCCCTGAACTTGTCTTTTTGAGTGCCATATTTTCCAGAAACACTACACCAGAATCTTTCAAATTCCTATAAATGTCGCCTCAATTTGTCTTCGGGTAGAAGAGACAAGTCCAAGGGCTTTAGGGTATTCTTTCACTTTGAATCTCTCTCTCTCTCTCTCTCTCTCCCTCTCTCTCTCTCTCTCTCTCTCTCTCTCTTTCTCTCCCTCTCTCTCTCTCTCTCTCTTAACTAGAAGGACTTGGATATAGACTAATGTTAAATTAAGAAAAAATTGTTTCTGGCAGACTTAAGCCTAAAATGCAGAGATAGAATTCCTCTTTTTTCTTTGACACCCACCATGAGGGGCAGCTAGATGGCGCAGTGGTTAAAGCACTGGTCCTGGATTCAGGACAACCTGAGTCCAAATCCAACCTCAGACACTTGACACTCACTAGCTGTGTGACCCTGGGCAAGTCACTTAACCTTCCTTGCCTCGAAAAAAAACAAAAACAAAAACAAAAGACACCCAACATGACCAGTGAATTTCGGGGAGGGGAGGGTGGTACAAGTGAAAGTGAAGCAGTGCAGGAAGGGAAAGCCAGGTGGCTGTGGCATCAGGAGAGAACCAAGTCCCATTGAGAGCCAGAAGATGCAAGGAGTGAGAAAGGAAAAAGGTGAAGATGAAAACAAGTTTGTTACCTATGGAGTAGGGATCTCCATAAGTAACAGACTAAACAAATTCCAGAGAGCACAGTGGAAGGGGAGGGTGCATCTGGAGAGGAATATTGAGGCTGTAGGGTTGAGGTGGATAGGATTAAGGAGGCAGCAGTTGGTGATAAGAAATGGATTTTGTATACCTGCAATTGGGAGATCCCAGAATCACTGAAATGGGGAGAGTATGGAGAGGTGGGAGGGTGCTAACCACTGAGGAATGAGTCCAGGGAGATTATCAGTGACTAGAGAGAGGCAGGTGATTTGAAGAAACCAAAGCTACCAATAGTCCCATGAAAAAAATGCTTATATCACTATTGATTAGAGAAATGAAGGGAAAAGGGAAGAAAAACAGCCCCAAAATAGAAACAGTGTGGTTCAATCTGCATTCAGAATCCACGGCTCTTTTTTCTGGATGTTGAGAACACTTTTTATCATGAGTTCTTTGAAACTGTTTTGGATAGTTGCACTGCTGAGAAGAGCAAAGTCTATCCCCATTGTTCATCACACAATGTTGCTGTTACTGTGTACAAATGATCTCCTGGTTCTACTTCTCTCAGTCAGCATCAGTTCATGTAAGTCCTTCCAGCTTTCTCTGAACTCCTCCTGCTCAGTTTCTTACAGCACAATAGTATTCCATTACATTCATATACCACAACTTGTTTAGCCATTCCCCAATTGATGGGCATTCCCTCGTCAATACAATAATCTAAGACAATTCCAAAGGACTCATGATGAAAAATGCTATCTATCTCCAGAGAGAGAACTGATGAACTGGGTGCAGATTAAAGTATGTTTTTCACTCTCTACATTTTATTACCCCCCTCCCCAACATGGCTACTACAGAAATATGCTTTATAAGGCTTCACATGAAGGACCCACATGTACAAAAATATTTCTAGGGGGTGGCTAGGTGGCGCAGTGGATAAAGCACTGGCCCTGGATTCAGGAGTACCTGAGTTCAAATCCGGCCTCAGACACTTGACACTTACTAGCTGTGTGACCCTGGGCAAGTCACTTAACCCCCATTGCCCTGCCAAAAATATATATATATATATATATATATATATATATAATATATATATATATATATATATATATATAATCAGCTCTTTTGTGGTGGCAAAGAATTGGAAATCAAGGGAATGCCCATCAATTGGGGAATGGCTGATCAAGTTGTGGTAAATTAATATAACATAATTGTTTTGCATGACTGCGCATGTATAACTTATATTGAATTGCTTGAGTTCTTAAAGGGGTGGGGAAAGAGGGAGGAAGAGAATTTGGAACACAAAGTTTTAAAATCAGTGTGAAAATTTGTTTATACATGTAACTTTGGGAAAATTCTAAATAAATAAATATATAGGTAGACAGACAGACAGCAAGACAGACAGATAAATACCTATTTCCCCATAACATAAAGGAAATGAATTTACATTACATGTGAAAAAATCATCTTGCAAATGGCAAAAAAACCAAAGAAAACAATTTTCAAAAAATTATTAAAACATTGTGACTTTTGGCCCACCCTGTATAATCAGTATCATATTGCTTGGCTTCTCAGTGAGTGTGGGGAGTGAGGGAGTGAGGGAGAGAATTCAGAACTCAAAATAAAAAAAAAAAAGAATGTGAAAGAGAGGGAGGGAATGAGAAAGAAAAGAAAAGAAAGAGGAAGGAAGGAAGGAAAATAAAGAAAGAGAGAATAAGAAAAAAAGAAAGGGAATGGAGAAAGAAAGGGAAGGAAAGGAAGGAAGGAAAGAAGAAAGGAAGAATGGATGGATGGATGCTCATCTATCTAATGTCAGGAGGTGATGCTGTGTCCCAGGAGCCCTTGGGAGGCCTGCTTCACAGCAGAATGGGAGCAAGCACAAGTATGGCCCTTAGGAGTCTGCTGAGGAGGCAGCAGAGGGAGGAGGGTCTGGTGGGGGAATGGCCCCTGGAGCACTATAGAAGGCACTGGGCACAAAGACCCAAGACCTGGATCCTGGGCTGTCTGTTATAGTTGGTTTTTCCTACTGGTCACTGAAGTCAGGAAGACTCACCTTCCTGAGTTCAAATGTGGCCTCAGACATTTACTAGCTGTATGACCTTGGATAAGTCACTTAACCCTATTTGCCTCAGTTTCTCCTCTGTAAAATGAGTTGGAGAAGGAAATGGCAAACCACTGCAGTACCATTGGCAAGAAAAAGTCAGATGAGGTCACCAAGAGTTGAATATGACTGAAACAACTGAACAACAGCAATAACATTGGTTAGATCACCTTGGCCAGTGGAGGAAAGGAGAGAAAATGCCCTTCTCTCCCACCCTTTCATACCTAAAGGTTAAGAGGCTGGGATCTGGACTGAACTCCAGAGCTGGTGAGCTCAGCCAACCTTGCTCCACCCAAAGGCTTTGTCTCTTCCAATTCAATCAAGAAAAATTGCACATTTCAAAAAGGAATGGTAGGGCCTGGGCAATCAGCTGCCCCTCTGACCCTGGGGTTGTCTACCTTCTTTTGTGTCCTGGCAGTCTGGGTACAACCTATGGACACCCGGCTCAGAGTGTTTTTAAATGCATAAAATAAGAAAACATAAGATTAAAAAACAAACCAATTATATTGAAATAGTTATCAAAAAAAATTTTTTTTAAGTTCCAAGACCTCAGGTTGCGAACCCCTGGTCTAATTAAAAAGCTTTTTCACACTTTGCAAAGAGATACAGGGTATTAGCTCTTTAACATGTTAATACCTTCGTATCAACATATTGATGTCATAATAATCTCATGCAGCCAGGTGGCACAGTAGATAAAGTGCCAGGCCTGGAGTCAGGAAGATTTATTTCCTTGCATTCAAATCAATCAGGCTAGCTGTGTGACCCTGGGCAAGTCACTTAACCCTGTTTTGCCTCAGTTTCCTCATCTGTCAAATGAGTTGGAAAAGTGTTTTGGGGGAAACTGGTGAGGGTTTGGAGTAGGGGTTCTTGGGAATTCCTCTTTAATGAATTACACCCTTCAGCCTCAGACACTTGACACTTACTAGCTGTGTGACCCTGGGCAAGCCACTTAACCCTCATTGCCCTGCCCAAAAAAAAAAAAATTAAACCCTCTTGTACAAGAATCCAGTTAGAGTAAAACAATAGTTTATTTAGATGCTAGGGAAAGGAAACCAAGAGAGAAGTCCTTGGATTCCTTCTAATGGGGAGAAGGCATGGCACAGAAGCGTGGCTCTCAGAGATACCTTTCTCCTCAAGCAGTAGACAGGCAGAAACTTTTATAGAGGACCAATGGTGGTCTGATGAGATGATCATCTGACTGTGGAAAGTTCCACTGGTGGTGACTGGGGGAAGTTGGGTGAGGGGTGTCTTCGGATCTCTCAAACCATCTCTGTCCTCCTCATGCCACAAAGGCAGCAGCCACACCTAATCTTATCTCCCCAGGGATGGAGGAGACTGGAATGAAGGGTGGTGGTCCTGGAGGTAACTCAGTCCTGATCCTGTGCCACTTATCTCTTTAGGTGTGTCTGTCCTTTGGTTTGGTTTCTTAAGGAGAAGGTTTTTTGATTTACCCCAGAAAACTTCTGAGGTACCCAGGGGTCCATAACAAGAAGGATATGACAAACCACACCAGAATCTCTGCAAGAAAATTCCAAATGGAAAGTTGGACATGACTGAACAATAACAATAATCTCATTAACGTATGAGTACTTTATTACCTGCCCCTTGCTGTTTGTGATTATGTCAACTGGGGAAGGAGGATGAACTGATCAGAGACTACCCACTGATAGTGCTCTTCCAAAGTGGGATGAACTGCCTCTAAAGGTATCAGAGCTCTTTAGCAAAGGAAGAAGGAAAGGCATGCTACTGAAGACTGGGAATTGGACTAGCTTGGTTCTCACCCTTATACCACTCTTTTTAAAAAATTTCTTTAAAAAATTTTTTTAATTTTAAAATTCAAATTATTTATTTATTTATTTAGATTTTTTTCCCCCTGTTACTTGTATAAAGACATTTTCACATAGATTTTTAAACCTCTTCCAAATTCTCTTCCTCCCTCCCTCCCCACCCCGCCTTAAGAACTCAAGCAATTCAATATGCCACTCTTGTCCATATCCTCCCATGAATCCTCCAGAATGGGGTCCATCCTGTGTGCTGGAGACCTTTCCCTAAGTCTCTTTCAGTAACATCAAGCGCATGGGCTTTCTTTCCTTCTGTTTCTCCTGTCTCCTACACTGTGACCTACACACCTCCTTTTCTAGTCATGCATTTCTGAAGATCTTTTACACCTTGTGTGTTTTTCTTCATCCCTGGCAGCTATGGTGGTACAGTGGCTAGAGTTCTGGACCTTGTGTGGAGAAGACCTGAGTTCAAATCCGACCCCAGACATTTACTAACTGTGTGACCCTGAACAAATCACTTCACCTCTATCCTCATTTTTCTCCTCTGTAAAATGGAGATAATAATAATAATAACACCTAGCTCCCAGGGTTGTTGTGAATATCAAATGATCTATTTGTAAAGTGGTTTGCAAACCTAAAACATGAGATAAATGCCATCTATTATTCATACCAGGGGGCAGCTAGGTGGCACAGTGAATAAAGCATGGGCTCTGGATTTAGGAGGACCTGAGTTCAAATCTGATCTCAAATACTTGACACTAGTTGTGTGATGCTGGGCAAGTCACTTAACCCCAATTGCCCCACAAAAATAAATAAATAAATAAATAAATAAATAAATAAATATATATATATATATATATATTATAAATAGCACACAAAAAATAAAAATAAAATATTATTTATGCCTATCACACGGTTTTTGATTGCTTTTCAGGCATCTAGAAATTCTGATTCTACAGAATATGTAGTATTCTATGATTCATAGTTAAGCTTAGCATAGTATCTGGCACATAGTAGGCCCTTAATAAATATGGATGGATGGATGGATGGATGGATGGATGGATGGATGGATGGATGGATGGATGGGTGGGTGGGTGGATGGAGCATCACTGGAAGAATATGGGTGTACACAACATATATACAGTACATATGTTTGTATATACAACATATAAGCAGACTAATGGTGAGGGAAGAAGAAAACTCCGCAGCTGTTGTTAGGAGGGGACACTTGAGCTAATGATTGACAACTGTGTAAGGGGGACTGGCCAAGAAGCCCAGTCATTATGAACCTGTGTGGTCCGCACATGGACGTGGTAGCATGCACTGACATTCTTTGAGGGTTCTGATTTGGATGAAGAGAAGCCTTTTTGCTCGCCTGCTTAGCCATAATTGGGGCAGCATCAGAAAAGGTACCAGCTGACTAGAATCTAGTCTTTCTTTTGGTTTGGCTTCTTGTCCGGTTGGGATCCAGTGGGAAAAGAGAGACAATACTATGAGAGGAGAGAGAGGCCTCAGGGCCACCCCATCCCCCTCCAAAGCCAACAGGGTAAATGTGGACTTTGGTTCTTTGTCTCAGCACTTTCTTTTGTTTTAGGTGAAGGTGGAAGTCTGGGAATGAAGCCCAGAGCTTGACTTTGGAGTCAAGCCATCATCAATGCCCCAAAGAGGAAGGAGCAGACTTCAGAATGCAGCCCTTCAGTAACCAAGACTTGAACTCATCCTGCATTAGTATTGAATTTAGATGTGAATTTGATGGGATCGATGGTGTGTAAGATCTGTATTAGGTCTGAGCCCACTCTCCCTAGAGCCAGACTCCCAGGTGTTAGAGAGAAATGTTAGTACTTCTGTATCTTTGAAATAAATACCCACTTTGTAAAATGTAATTCATGTTAATTTGTTAAATGGATCCGAAGCATTCACTGGTAACTAACAGTGGGGAGAACACAGCAGAATGGGGGTTTGAGCCAATAACATCAGAGAGAGATACCTCCCAACCTCTCATGGGTACTTCTACCACCCTAAGGAGGAGATGTAGCCCACCTGGCTCTGAAAGGATGATTATGTTGTAAGTTTTGAAAAGCAGCTTTACATATATCTGCATCTCACAAAACCCCAGAAGGCAGGTACTATAGGTCCTATCTCTGTTTTACAGATGAGGAAGCTGAATATCAGAGATGTTAAGTAACTTGCCCAAGGCCACACAGCAAGTCCACTTGAAAGGCAGAATTCAAACCCAGGTCTTCTCCATTCCAAATCCAGCACTCTAACCACTACAGCATCCTACTTCTTTAGGAAGAGAAGCATAAATCCACCATGTAGATGTTAAAAAGCATACAAGTTGGGGGCAGCTAGGTGGCGCAGTAGATAGAGCACTGGCCCTGGAATCAGGAGGACCTGAGTTCAAATCCAGCCTCAGACACTTAACACTTACTAGCTGTGTGACCCCGGGCAAGTCACTTAACCCCAATTGCCTCACTAAAAAAAAAAAAAAGCATACAAGTTTTTCTTGAAAGATGCAACAATGGAAATAACTTTGATCAATCCCTTTCTGAGTACTAATATCAAGTAAGCAATATAATAGGGAGACATGTTTGCCAAAGGTGTTTAACACTTACACAGAAGATGTCTAGTACAGAATCCAAATGGAAGAGCCTTTATCAGAATGTTGAATCCAAGAGTCTGACAAGACATCCAGGTGGAGATGATTGCATTGCAGGTAGTGACTAATGAAGGACTGGAGAACTAGAAATATAGATCTGGGAATCATCCCTATAGAGATAATAATGAACCTGTGGGAGTTGATGAAACAAATTGTGGAAAGAGGAGACAGAGAGGGAGGGAGTGTGAGAGGAGAGGAGGGAAGCAGGATGGGAAGAAGAGAAGAGAGGGGAGGGGAAAGGAAGAAAGAGGAAAGAAAGGAAAGGGAGGAAAGGAAAGACTAAAAGGAGGGTTAAGGAGATAAGAGAAGGATAGAGAATGGGGATAATAGGAGAAATGGGAAGGAAGAACTGGGGAGAAAAAAAGAGAAGGGAAAGGAAGAAAGGGAAGGAGATAGAAAAGGAAAGGAGGAAAAGAAAAGGAAGGAGAGAGAAAGAGAAGGAAAAAGAAGGGATGAGAAGGAATGAAGAGAAGAGAGGAGAGGAGAGGGTGGGAGGGAAGGAAAGGAAGAAAGGGGAGGGGAGGGGAGGGAAGGGGAGAAAAGGAGAGGAGAAGAGAGGAGAGGAGAAGAGAAGAGAGGAGAAGAGAGGAGAGGAGAGGGTCAAGATGACAGCTTTGGGAGATGTTTATACTTAGTGGGTATCCCTCCAAACTCATCCCAAATCTCTTCTCTCATAGTGAAAGTCTGATCAATGATGCTCTGTGCTCATTGCTTCCATTTCCTCACCTTCTCAACCCCTTGGATTATTTGCACTAAGTGCAAATAATAATAGCTAGCATTATGTAGCATGTTGTGAGGTTTTCAGAGTGCTTTAAAAATGGCTCATTTTATCCTCACAACTCTGGGAGGTAGGTTTTATCCCCTTTTTATAGAAGAGGAAACTGAGGGGGCAGCTAGGTGGCACAGTGGATAAAGCACTGGCCTTGGATTCAGGAGGACCTCAGTTCATATCCAGCCTCGACACTTGACACTTAACTAGCTGTGTGACCCTGGGCAAGTCACTTAACTCTCATTGCCCTACAAAAAAAAAAGAAGAGGAAACTGAGGCAGACAGTGATTAAATAACTTGCCCAGGTTCACTCAGCCAATAAGCGTTGAAACTCAGGTTTTCTGGACTTTAGCTCTACCCACTGCACCTCAAAAGACACAATCCCCTCCCCCCAGTGGAGCTTACATTTCAGCAAGGAGGAAGCAGCTCAGGTTCTCTTAATGGTCTTCAAAATGCCTAGTGCTATGTTCTCAAAATAGTTTAGTACTGAAGTCAACCTCCAATAGCAAGAGATTTTGTGAAATTATGGACTTTCTGAAAGCACACTTCCTGTAGCCCCATCAGTCAGACATATCCCATCTAATCCCACTCCTCGGGGAGAGGGAAGAGAAAGCCAGTCCCTGAATCCATTGCTGCATTAACTGCAGAGTCTGTGCCATCTGTCCCAACACTGAAGCCTTATAGCACCTCTCTGTCTGTAGAGTTCAAAATGGAGCCCTCTGGGAGCACCTCTTTCCTCTTCTTAGTTTCTTGACCCATAAAATGGGGTTGTCTAAGATCATGAACCAACTTTGATATGTGATGTTCCTTCAAAAAGGCCCAGCCAGTGAGAATGTTAATGAAACCAAGAGGAACAGATTATAATAAAAATGTGGCCCATGATGTGGAGACAGAAAGAAACACAGGAAATGTTGGCTTCTCTCCTGGAAGGTCAATTCAGACCTGCTCAGGCTGCAAGAGGGCAATACCAGTGTTTTAACAGTGAAGGATACAAATGCAGAAGGATCACATTGAGATGTTATGCTGTTCAAAATCTCCCAGGAAAGTCGTGGGGTTAGAGGGTTGGTCTTGGAGTCTGGGTGATCTGGGTTCAAATCCTACTTCTGACACATTGGCTATGTGACCTGGTGCAAATCACTTAAGTTCCTATAGAGACAATGCTGTAAGACTATAAATTGAGGGAGAGTTACTGATATGCAATGATGATGGGCATTTCCTCACCAAGAGAACCATCTGTGGATGACATTACAGGTCTTTACCCTTAAGGAGGTCACATCATAATGGTTAAGAAACATGCAAAAAAAAATGTACATATACAAATAAACAGTGTAAATGAAAGGTAATGTAGAAAGGAAGGCAGAAACAGTAGGGGTGTTCTTTTCTTTTCTTTTCTTTTTTTTTTGGTGGGGCAATGGGGGTTAAGTGACTTCCCCAGGGTCACCCAGCTAGTATGTGTCAAGTGTCTGAGGCCGAGGCTGTTCTTTTCTAAAAAAGTATTTTTTTAAAAAGTGCTTCAAAAAAAAAAGTGCTTCAGTGACACCCCCCTTTCCCTCCCTCCCTCCCTCCCTTCCTTCCTTCCTTCCTTTCTGGTCAAAAAAATGGAAGAATGATTGGGAGACAGCAGTTCCCTTTCACAAATTCTACATCATTGTACCCCTGATTTCATTCTTTCCTCATTTTTTCCTGATTCTTTTCCAGTTCCTATCTGTTGAAATTCGTCCCTTTCTTCCTTTTCTATGAAGCCTTCTTTGATCCTACCCGAAACTCAAGCTATTAATTATACCTCCATCCTTTGATTTTTCATGGCACTTTCATACATTTCTTTTTTCTGGGACCCGTGATTTCACTGAGGGACATTACACCCAATAAGGACTACGGTTACCCTATAGTTGAATATACCTGCTCGAATGTATAGCTAAGGCCTTGAGAGGTTGTGACTTGCTCTGGGGTCACATGACCAATATGGCAGCCTGATAAAATCTAGAGACCTGTACTCAGAATAATGTTTTCAAATATGCAAAACATAATACATAGACACTACATCTCCCTATTGCAAGCATTTTCATTGCCTGTCCCCCAGGCAAGGAGTGATCAAGTAGCAGCTAAACCCCTAGGTGTGTATGGGGTGTTCAGGAGGACTAGCACCTCTGGTGTGAGGACTCACTGCGCCCTTTTCTGGGCTGCTCATCCACCTCTGGTGTCCACCTGATTCACCTAACTCTCAGCTATGACTCCAAGAAGCTGTGGTATGGGCAGCAGCCACAACCTAGTACTCTGTCTCAGCAGGTTGAGGGTAACCGGCAAGCCTCAGACCTGTCTGTAAGTTAGGGGGATGTCTACCCCAAGCATGTAAAGACTTCCCCCCGGGGCTGGAATGGGCCGATGAGAACAATTTGTTCCAGTAGAGTGATGTCTTGACTTGTTCAAGAGCTGGATTTAAGTGAGGCAGAACTGCACAAAGTCAGCAGTCTCACTCTCTCTCCCAGAGTCATCAGAGTCCAGTGGCAAGACAAAAGTCAAGAAGACTGGTGATGGCCCAGGAGGCAATGGATGACCTTGGAGTCTGTGATGTCTGACCAAGCTCTAAGCACTCCACAGGCCTGCTTTAGCCGCTTTCATGGCTGTTGGAAAAAAATGTGTTCATCTACCCATTCTACCAGGGAAAGTCTTCCCGTGCTCGGGTAGACACCTCCCTGATTCACCGAGGGGTTCGAGGCCTGTCGGTTACCCTCAACCTGGTTCAGCCCATCTGCTGAGACAGTTTACCAGGGTACGACTGCTGCACATGCCACAGCTCCGCACCATGGGTGACACTTGGGTGAATCAGTGGATGAGCAGCTCAGAAAGGGCTCAGCAAGTCCTTACACCAAAGGTATTAGCCTCCCTGAATGCCCCATATACCCCAGACCATAGATCAAGAATAAAAAGGGATCTAAAGGCCAGTTAGTCTATACCCACCCCAACCTCCCTTCATTTAGCAGATGGGGAATCTAAGGATGTTAAGGAATCTAAGACAGGATTTGAACTAGAGTCTTCTGACCCATATTCCCTCCCTAAGAGAATTTTCAGTGGGATGATAATAGCACCCACCTTCCAAGGTTGTGAAGCTCAAATGAGATGATATTTGTAAAGTATTTTACAAATACTTTGGCATATAGTAGGCACTATATCAATGTTTTTTCCTTCCCTAAAAGCTAGGAGGGTAGGGATTGCGTCTCATCTAAAGTATATACCTCTCGCGTTGCCCATCAAAGTGCTCTGCCCGCAGTAGAAACCTCATAAATGTTTTTTTTTCCCTTATTTTTATAGGTCTCCAAAGTAGGTCATAGCGTGGATAATTCCATGATTCATTTCCCTCGAGGCCACTAGGTGTCTCTGTCACTCTTCCCTTCCCTGTCCTCTACAGGGCTTTGAGGTATCTTGTATGGCTGGCTGTCTTGTCCCAGGAAAATGCCTGCAGATACTTGACACTTACTAGCTGTGTGGCCCTGGTCAAGTCACTTAACCCCAATTGCCTCAAAAAAGATAAATAAATAAATACAATTTAAAAAGAAAAAAAAAATTAGAGGCAAGCCAGAACTTCTAGTCAGTATAAAAAGTGGGGGCCCCATAGTGGGAAGGCTACAACTCTTGCTTCTGTTTTCAGAGGGGTCAAAGGACAGGGCCAAGGTGTCACAGACTGAATGAGCAGTTTCCCACCACACCTTTGTTGTAGGTCCAGGGGAGCCCGGCCCTCTCCAAGGCAGCTTTTGTGGAGCAGAAAAAAACAGGGGACTAGAGTTAGGAGGCCTGGGTTTGAGTCCTGGCACTGAAACTTACTAACTGTGTGACTTTGAACAAAACTCTTGACCTCTCTGATCCCCAGTTTCCTCATTTTTAGGATAGGGGTCATCACTGCATTAGCCTTGTGAGGAATGTGCTTTGTTAACTTGAATAGGCTATAGAAATATCCTTATTAAAGATGAAGCATAAGGTAGAGGAAAATATCCTGGACTGGAAGTCACCCTCTGGCCACTCATTCATTCACTGCATGAATTTGGATAAATCACTTATATTCTCTAGGGTTCAGTTTCCTTGCCTGAAAAAAGAGAGAATTCTAACACTCTATGGTTCTTTATTCCAAGGTTCGAATAAGGCAGGAGAACTTGCTGTTCCTCATAATTTCAGGTGCATTAGAAGAAGATTATGCAAACATGGAAGAAAGTCAGTGAGGAAACACACATTTATTAAGTGCCTACTTGTTGTCTGTCCTTTGTCCTTTTTTTTTTTTTTAGTGAGGCAATTGGGGTTAAGTGACTTCCCCAGGGTCACACAGCTAGTAAGTGTTAAGTGTCTGAGGGCAGATTTGAACTCAGGTACTCCTGACTCCAGGGCTGGTGCTCTATCCACGGTGCCACCTAGCCGCCCCAGTCCTTTGTTCTTGAAGAGGACCATGACAGGGGTAATGAATATCATGGCTTGCACTAAATTGGATTTAAGTGGGGGAGGGCTGTGCAAGGTCACAAACCTCACTCTCTCCTCCAGATCTGGGTCCAGTAGCAAGACATAAATCAGGATGATTGAAGCTGGCCCCAGATGTTTTAAGGCAATTGGGGTTAAGTGACTTGCCCAGGGTCACACAGCTAGTAAGTGTTAAGTGTCTGAGGCCGGATTTGAACTCAGGAACTCCTGAATCCAGGGCCGGTGCTTTATCCACTTCGCCACCTAGCTGCCCCCTGAGATGAGATTTGAACACTCACTCATCTCTACTATATGCTTCCATTCAAGTTCTTTTTTTTTTTTTTTAATCAAACGGGATTAAGCAACTTGCCCAGAATCACTCAGCTAGTAAGTGTCTGAGACTGGATTTGAATTGAGGTCCTCCTGACCTCAGGGCAAGTGCTCTATTCACTTAGCCACCCAGCTGCCTCCTTCCATGCAAATTCAATGATGCCTCCATTGTCCATCTCAATAAAGGAAAAGAAAATAGATTGTCCTTGTCAGGTGACAATCACAAGGGGGGGGAAGGGGGGAAGGGCTCTCTCTCTCTCTCTTAATAAGCTGATCCTTCATCTGGGAGATGATCATCTACCCAAGAGTCAGCATGGCTTCAGAAAGGGTGAAGGAAGGGTCAATATGATGTGTGCTGCCCGACAACTCCAGGAGAAATGCCAGGAGCAGAACAGAGGTCCGTACACGATGTTCATCGATTTGACCAAGGCCTTTGATACTGCCATTTGGGAGGACTTGTGGAAAATTATGGCAAAATTTGGTTGGCCAGGGACAGCTCGGTGGTCCGGCCTCAGACACTTGACACTTATTAGCTGTGTGACCCTGGGCAAGTCACTTAACCTTTATTGCCCCCAAAGGGGGACAGGGAGACAAAAACAAACAAACAAAAAAGTTGGTTGGCCAGAGATGCTTATCAGTATTGTATGCCAGCTCCACAACACCATGCTTGCTCTGGTTCTGGATAATGGATGATGCTCTTGCACTTCCCCAGTCACTGATGGATTGAAGCCCAGCTGTGTACTTGCTCCCATGCTTTTTAGCATGATGTTTCAGCAATGTTGTTGATGCCAACATGGGCATTTAGGTCAACTACTGCACTGACAGTAAATTATTTAATTTGAAAAGGCTACAAGCCAAGACTAAAGTGGAGGGAGAGTTGGTGTATGACTTTTCATTGGCAGATGATTGTGCACTCGATGCAACCTCTAAGGCTGGACTGAAATGGAATATGGATGGATTCTCTGCTGCTTGTGCTAATTTTGACCTAACAATTAATACCAAGAAAACAGAGGTTTTCCACCAGGAAGCACCCCACCATCCATACATGGAAACATCAGTTATAGGAAATGGAGAAATTTTGAATGCTGTGGATAAGTTCACCTTCCTTGGCAGTATAATTGTTAAGGATGTACACATAGATGAAGGGGCAGCTAGATGGTGCAGTAGATAGAGCACTCACTCACCCCAGAGTCAGGAGGATATGAATTTAAATCTTACCTCAGATACTTACTTGCTGTACGACCTGTGCAAGTCACTTAACCCCAATTGCCTTAAACATCCAGAGCCATCTCCAGTCCTCCTGATCTATATTTTGCCACTGGACCCAGATGGCTCTGGAGGAGAGAGTGAGGTTGGTGACCTTGCACAGCCCTCCTTCACTTAAATCCAATTCAGTTCAAGTGATGTCATGGTCTTCTTTGAGAACAAAGGACAAACAACAACACATAGATGATAAAGTTAATGCACACATTGCCAGAGCTAGCTCAGAATTTGGGAGGCTCTGAAGGAAAGTGTGGGCAAGAAGAGGTATTAGATTACCTACCAAACTGAAAGTCCACAGAGCCATTGTACTGACCTCATTGTATATCTGTGAAACCTGGGCAGTGTACCAGTGCCATGCCAGGAAACTGAATCACTTCCATTTGAATTGTCTTAGGAAGATTCTGAAGATCACCTGGCAGGATAAAGTACTGGGCACTGAGGTCCTTTCTCTAGCTGAACTGCCAAGCATTCAAATTCTACTGCAGAGAGCACAACTCCAATGGGCTTGACTATGGTGTTTGAATGTCAAACACATATTTGCCCAAAAGACAGAGTTTCTGGGTAATTAATAATCCATTTTATTAATTAGTCTAGCAAGTAATCAATAAATTGATAGTCGGTGGTCTCTCAGTAACTGAAGACAAAACCTTGGAGATCCCAGAATGCTTACATACTTTTGGAAAAGGAGGTATCCCTGACAGGGGTAGGTCACCCCTGATTGATGAGCAATGAATGAAGGGGTGGACATATTAATGAGGAGGTGGGACAAAAGCCTTCAGCTCTTCCTACTGAGACTGAGATTCAGCTGCCTCCAGTTATCCAGACAAAAGGAATCGTCTCCAACCAGACCACTCAAATTGAACAATGAGGGAGAGGGCCAAATGTGAGTTAGGGCTGGAATTCACTTAGATTAGATTCTATTTACAATTTAATCAAAAGTAACCTCTCTTACTTGGGTGGTGTCCTGCCCAAGATTGAGAAGAATGTTCCCTAGGGGATGGGACCAATCATCAGCTCTGTCCTTCAGTTTCTTGCCCAGCGTCATTATTGTTCATTTGTTTGTGAACTCCATTTGGAGTTTTCTAGGCAAAGATACTAGAGGGGTTTGCCATTTACTTCTCTAACTCATTGACTGAGAAGAAAACTGAGGTAAACAGGGTTAAGTGACTTTCGAAGGGTCACAGAGCTATTAAGTGTCTGAGGCTAGATTTGAACTCAGGAAGAGGAGTCTTCTGACTCCAGGCCCGAGACTGTATCCACAATACCACCTAGCAGGGTAGTTAGGTGTCACAGTGGATAGAGCAGTGGCCCTGAAGTTAGGAGTACCTGAGTTCAAATCCTACCTCAGTCATTTAGTGACCCTGGGAAAGTCACTTAACCCCAATTGCATTAACATCCTGGGCCATCTTTAGTTGTCCTGATATGAATCTTGCCACTAGACCCAGATGGCTAGGGAGGCTGGTGACTGCACAGCTGCCCCGCACTTAAATGCAAGTTATGACATCATCTTGATGTCATATTCTTCTTCGAGAAGGAAGGACAAACAAGAGCATTTATTAAGTGTCTGCTGTGGGCTAGGCGGTGTGCTAAACTCTGAGGATACAAAGAAAGAAAATAAATAAATTAAATAAAAACAGACCCTGCCCTTATGGAGTCTAATGAGGGGGAGCAGGCATCAGCTGAACCTTATCCATCATAAATGTACAAATAAAGCTCAAATATACATACACAAACAGTTGTAGAAATACATTAAACTCAGC
Source organism: Dromiciops gliroides (assembly GCF_019393635.1). Classification (NCBI taxonomy): domain Eukaryota; kingdom Metazoa; phylum Chordata; class Mammalia; order Microbiotheria; family Microbiotheriidae; genus Dromiciops; species Dromiciops gliroides. The sequence goes on along the minus strand of NC_057861.1, from coordinate 55,705,708 downwards.
AGGGAATGGTAGAGATAGAGAGGCATGGGATTAAGAAGAACAATAATAATGGGGAAAAATAGATGCAAACAAAACAAACTCCTTGATCCTTGAGATGGAGGATTAAAAAGAGGAAGGGAAGGAAGGTGTAATAGGGAAAATAGATGGGGGGGGGGGTTGGGGTAGGGGTTTTTAGGAATTCCTCTTTAAAGAATTATACCCTCGGGGCAGCTAGGTGGTGCAGTGGATAGAGCATTGGCCCAGGATTCAGGAGGACCTGAGTTCAAATCAGATCTCAGACACTTGACACTTACTAGCTGTGTGACCCTGGGCAAGTCACATAACCCCAACTGCCTCACCAAAAAAAAAAATAATAATCATTACACCCTCTTGCACACAAATTCAATTAGAAAAAATAATAGTTTATTTAGGTGCTAGGGAAAGGAAACCAAGAGAGAAGTCCTTGGATTCCTTCTCCTGGAGAGAAGGCATGGTACAGAAGCATGGCTCTCTGAGATACCTTTCTCCTCAAGCAGTAGACAGGCAGAAATTTTTATAGAGGACTGACAGTGGTCTGATGAGGTGATCATCTGACTGTGGAAAGTTCCTTTATTGGAGAAGGACCATCCCCCACTGGTGGTGGCTGGGGGAAATTGGGTGAGGGATGGCTCCAGATCTCTCAAGCTATCTCTGTCTTCCTCATGCCACAAAGTCAGCAGCCACACCTAATCTTATCTCCCCAGGGATGGAGGAGACTGGAATGAAGGGTGGTGGTCCTGGAGGTAACTCAGTCCCCATCCGGTCTGTCTTTAAGTGTGTCTGTCCTTTGGTTTAGTTTCTCAAGGAGAAGGTTCTTTTGATTTACCCCCAGAAAACTTCTGAGGTACCCAGGGGCCCATAACAGAAAGGAAAGACCTAGAATCTAAGGGAGTGCCTTAGATCACTTCTTGGGAATAGCTGAATGAATCAATTGTCCTCGGAGAATGGAATGGAATGTTATTGCTTCTTAAAAAAATGGCTAAAAAGAAGACTGCAGAGAATTCTGGGTAGTTCAAATAGATGCAGAAATAAGTTGCTTTCTCTCAATTTTTAAATTGGGGAGGGAGTTGCCAGAGAGGGGAAGGTGTATAAATATTGATGCCTAGAAAAGGGGACAAACATTAAAAAAAATTTTTTTTTAAAAACTGACTGGAAGAGAATGGAAGGAAGTTCTGAAGGAAACACAGACAAGCTGGACAGTTTTGAAAGTAATGTGGGAATGCAGTGAGACCCCAAGAAACCTAAAGATCCCAGCACCCCACCCCTCCCCCAAGGAATCCTTAAAACCTTCCCAACAGAAAAACAGCTCTGTCTCCCACCTAAGGAATAAGGTTTGGCCAAGCAAGACCCTGGTATGCTAAAAAAGCAATATCAAGGTCTACAAGATGATATGGATGGATGCTGCATATCCTACTGATACCCCATTATTCAAAGATCCCCTTACAGTTATTTTGCCTTTCCCTCCCCTTTGTTTCATAAAGATACAAAAGACCAGGTCTCCTCTCACTCCAGTGGGACAGTCACCACAGTGATCTCTCCCTGACCAAATATTCCTCTCTTAATAAAGCTCTTTATTTTACAAGATTCACGATGAGCCTCCAATTCTTTGGGTGAGCTAGCCTCCCTCCCCCTATCTAGGTCGCAAGTCCCCCCAAACAGTAACACATAGAATTTCTCTTTAATTAGACTTTTTTTTTTAATACAGAATAGAACTTTGGTGCATATGCCCAAATCACCCAAGATGAAGGAACCTATGTGGGAGAGGGCAGGGATCTTCTTCTTAGGTGCCTTAAGACCTGGGTAAGGAGCAGCCTCTGTCTTAGGCGATTTGTTCATGTACACCAAAGCCCTATTTAATATTAAAATAATAATTATTATTATTTTTAAGGCAAGCTATATTAAGTGGAGGTCCAGTTTCTGATATATATATATATATATATATATATATGTGTGTGTGTGTGTGTGTGTGTGTATAAATGCTCTTTATTTGAGTATTTGTCTTTTTTTCAAATTTTAAGCAAAAAAGAAGTTCTATTAGATGATGAGGAGTTTGTGAACTTGGTTTAAAAAATGTTTTTTTGGATAACTGTACTTCAGTAAAATTAATTTCCTTTGAAATCCTATGTATTACTGGCCTTCATTGCTGCTCTTCACATGAGACACTCTATATCTGGACTCCATATATATTTTCTGGCTATCCCCTGTGCCTGAGATATTCCCCCTCATCTCTGTCTTCTGGATTCCTTGGCTTCCTTTGGGTCCCACATTTTGTGGGAGGCCTTTCCTGGTCCTGCTTAATTCTAGTGCTTGCCCTCTTTTGATTATCCTGTATATATCTTATTTGTATATAGTTGTTTAATCTGTCATCTCCCCTATTAGATTGTGAGCTTCTGGAGGGCAGGGACTGTCTTTATCCTTTCTTTGCATTCCCAGAACTTAGCACATTGCCTTCCATGTAATTGGTACTTGACAAATGCTACTTGACTGATTGGCTGACCAACCAATGTCTAGCCTTGTACAGCACAAGGAGACTAGTAGGTGACTAATCAAAGTATATTTGTTTTGTAATATTAAACTGAATTTTTGGTCTCTGTTAGAAAATGATTGGGGGCAGCTAGGTGGCACAGTGGATAAAGCACTGGCCTTGGATCCAGGAGGACCTGAGTTCAAATCCAGCCTCAGACACTTGATAATTAACTAGCTGTGTGACCCTGGACAAGTCACTTAACCCTCATTGCCCTGCCAAACAAAACAAAAAAACAAGAAAATGATCACTGTATGAAAAGAAGACATAGTTTCCCTTCCCAGGTCTGCTACTGATCAGTGCAAGCCAATAAACATTTATTAATCATCAAAAAAAAAATCCCATGTATTTTACTTTATTAATTTAAAAGCATGATTCAGGGCAGCTAGGTGATGCAGTGGATAAAGCACTGGCCCTGGATTCAGGAGGACCTGAGTTCAAATCCTGTCTCAGACACTTGACACTAACTAGCTGTGTGACCCTGGGCAAGTTACTTAACCCTAATTGCCCTAAAAAAACCCAAAAAAACAAAAGCATGATTCAGAGAAGCACTCCATAGGCTTCACCAGGTTGCTAACAAGGACCCACACCACCAAAAAGGTTAAGAACCCCGTAATAGTTTAATGCTTATCTGGTTGCTTGTAAAAAAGGTCTTTGTCAACCCCCAAAACTTTTTTTTTTTTAAAGAAAAGAAAATCAAGCTTCTCTTCTCAAAGGAAAACATAGAGAATACCCTAAGCACATGGGGTTTGTTCCCCAGGGATTAGGGACTTGGAAATTACAGTCACTCTTCAGGTGAGAAGCCAAATTTATGGGGTGATTATGCTGTAACCCCCCAGGGTCCTTACCCTCTCCCTCCTCTCAGTCCTACTGTGGTTCCAAGGGCTACAACAAAAATTTAATCCCAGACTTACTTAAAAAGGCAGCTCAAGCTACTTTTCCCAGAAGTCCCTATACAGTTTCCCTGATCAGCTGGTACTCTGTACACAAGGGAATTAGAACCTGGGGTCTACAAAAAACGACCTTGAACCCAGGTGAGATAACAGATTGATTAGGCTTGGTGTTCACAAACCCACAAGGGTCCTTCTCCTTTTCTCTCTCTTCCACAAGGCTCACCATCCCCCCCACCCCCACCCCCCACTCTGGACCTAATGCTATAAAAATCCCTTGGGTCCCTACACCAACAGAAGACAACCCATACTTTCCTCCAGGAATCCCCAGAACACATAGGGAGTCCAAATAGAAGTCCAACTATGAGATATATGTATCAAAATAATTTTTTAGAAAAAAAAGTCTTGGATCCCAGTTGAAGAGCCCCTGTGGGTTTTTTTTTTCTTTTTTAGGAAAAAGAAATAAGAATTCTTATATTACTGTATTTACTTTCTTTTTATTTTTTTGAGGCAATCCAGTTAGGTGACTTGCCCAGGGTTACACAGTTAGTGTCTGAGGGCAGATTTTAACTCAGGTCCTCCTGACTCCAGGGCCACCTAGCTGCTCCCTATTATTATATTTACATAAACATCACAAGCCAAAGCTTTTTTTTTTTTGCAAGCCAAAGATTGACATTGAATTTCACACTTAAATTATACAAAGAGTGAAAAAAAAATCATGATACTGGTTAGTTATAGATAGTTGAAGGCACACATGAATCCTGAGTAATAGATTTTTTAGACATACAATATTCTGAAATATTAAATATTAATATGAATCATGAAACATGATAATTATTAATATTTTGTTAAAATCCATACCTTTGCAGCTAGAAGTTCTGTGGCACTCAAGTCCTGAATACCTGAATTCCAGTAAAAATTCAGAAATTTACTATGTGACCGTGGGCATGTCACTTAACCTCTCTGTCTGCCTCATCTTTATCTGTAAAATGGGGATAATAATATTACCTACCTCCCGGGGTGTCTTGCCGATAAAATGAGATACATATTTTTAAGTAAAAATATATTTTTGGGACAGCTAGGTGGCACAGTGGATAAAGCACCAGCCCTGGATTCAGGAGGACCTGAGTTCAAATCCAGCTTTAAGCACTTGATACTTCCTAGCTGTGTGACCCTGGGCAAGTCACTTAACCCCAATGGCCTCACCAAAAATATATATATATATATAATTATTAATATTATATATATATATTTAAGTAAAATACACCTCACAATGATATAAACAGGGAGTAGTTAGTGTTTTATTCCTGATGTCAGAGACCACATCCTCCTTATTTAGTGCAAACATACAACATGGCACACAGGAAAAACATTTTTTTCTCTTATTCATATTGTAGGCTTGCGTGCACTGTACAACTGTATTGTTGTTATTGTTATTTTCAGTGTGTTCAACTCTTCATGACCCTATTTGGAGTTTTCTTGGCAAAGATACTGGAGTAGTTTGCCTTTTCCTTCTCTAGCTCGTTTTTACAGGTGAGGAAACCACAGCAAACAAGGTTAAGTGACTTGCCCACGGTCATATAGCTAATAAGTGTCTAAAGTCATATTGGAGTTATTCTTCCTGGCTTTAGGCCCAATACTCTATCCACTACTTCTTCAGTGATATATTTTTTTGTTTTGCTTTGTTTTATTTTTGTTGTTGTTGTTGTTGTTTTTTGTGAGGCAATTGGGGTTAAGTGACTTGCCCAGGGTCACACAGCTAGTAAGTGTTAAATATCTGAAACTGGATTTGAACTCGGGTCCTCCTGACTCCAGGGCCAGTGCTTTATCCACTGTGCCACCTGGCTGCCCCGATATATATATATATTTTTTTTTAAAGAAAAAAGATAGGAACCTAATAAGAAAATGGTAGCAGTTTTACACATGTTAAATGTTTAAGAAATACATAAATACTACAATAAATAGTGGCCTAGTCTGCAACCACAATATGCTATGGCTAGGCCTGGGCCCAGGGTCTATACAACTGTACAACTGCTTTAAATGATTCATGGAACCAGGTACTATATTAGTGAAGAAGTTGAACAAGAGAGGGTAGCTAGGTAGCACAGTGGATAAAGCACCGGCCCTGGATTCAGAAAGACCCGAGTTCAAATCCTGCCCCAGACACTTGACACTTACTAGCTGTGTGACCCTGGGCAAGTCACTTAACCCTCATTGCCCCACTTAAAAAAAAAAAAAGAAGTGGAACAAGAATCTCATCCCCTAGTGTGAGGGAGCTATATGACAATGAACCAGTCACTTAGTGAGTCAGTCAACAAACATTTATTAAGCACCTACTCTGTGTTGGGTCCTGTTTAAACCATTTTAACAGTCTCTCCAGAAATCATATACTATATATAAGAATTGAGTCTAAAACTCGATATAACAATCCATCAGTTTTAAAATTATACACATATGTATATGTTTTATATGTATATATGTTACATTAGAAAATATGTCATGTTATGATATTGTTAGTTATATTATACTATATTATACTGCTACATAAACATGTTAGAATATATTATGTTATATTAATGTTGTGTTAAAATACATTGTGCAGGGGCAGCTAGGTGGTACAGTGGATAGAGCACCAGCCCTGGATTCAGGAGTACCTGAGTTCAAATCCGGCCTCAGACACTTGACACTTACTAGCTGTGTGACCCTGGACAAGTCACTTAACCCCAATTGCCTCACCAAAAAAAAAAAAAATTGACACATTCTTTAATGAATTCAAGGTTGCTACACTGGTCTCACCTGGGATAATAACAACTTCAACAAAGTCAAGCCACTCTAAGCAGGTCTGCCGACTTTCCATGCCTAGCTTCAACTCTTCAAACAATGGAGTTGGGGGCCTTTTCTAGGCCTACCATCAGGCAGCCAGCTCTTAGTCCTGCTGCTATTATTCTTTGTCCTTTGTTCTCGAAGGGGACCATGACATTAGGGAGATGTCACAGCTTGCAGTGACTTGGATTTAAGTGAGTGAGGGCTGTACAAAGTCACCAACCTCACTCTCTCCTCCAGAGCCATCTGGGTCCAGTGGCCAGATATACACCAGGATGACTGGAGATGGTCCCAGATGTTTGAGGCAATTGGGGTTAAGTGACATGTCCAGGGTCAACCCAGCTACTAAGTATCCCAGGTGAGATTTGAACTTAGGTCCTCCTACCTTCAGGGCCAGTGTTCTACCCACAGTGCTACCTAGCTGCCCCTACCCCTGCTACTAGCTATGAATCCACTCACCACTGATGGGGACCGATTAGATCCCTTGGCACACATTGGAACAACAGATGATATTTTGTCTTTTGAAAGTCCAAGTTCGGGGGAAGCTAGATGGCACAGTGGATAGAGCACCAGCCCGGCCCTGGATTCAGGAGTACCTGAGTTCAAATCTGGCCTCAGACACTTAACACTTACTAGCCGTGTGACCCTGGGCAAGTCACTTAACCCCAATTGCCTTACTAAAAAAAAAATAAAATAAAATAAAGAAAGTCCAAGTTTGCTGCCCTGGTCTTTTCTGTGGCTTATGCAAAAGCAAACAGGAAGCTGGGTCTCAAAGCATGCCTTGGTATGGAGCATTATCATTGACCCCTTGGATAACAGACTGTCTGTGTCTTCTGATACTACATTGGCATGGAGACCTTTAACACTTGGTAATTTTTTGTGTGATGAATCTCAAATTCAGACAGTTCCCACACCTGGCTCTCTGCTGCCTAAACTGCTGCTGTCCTCAGCCACAGGTCCAGTTACAGCTCCAAGGACAGCTTCCAAGAACCCCTGTTCTAAGGACCCTCCCAGCTCTGACCTCCTGTGTTCCAAGGGCCCTCCCAGCCCTGACCTCCTGTGTTCCAAGGGCCCTCCCAGCCCTGACCTCCTGTGTTCCAAGGGCCCTCCCAGCCCTGACATCCTGTGTTCCAAGGGCCCTCTCAGCCCTGACATCCTGTGTTCTAAGGGCCCTCCCAGCTCTGACATCCTGTGTTCTAAGGGCCCTCTCAGCCCTGACATCCTGTGCTCTAAGGGCGCACCCAGCTCTAACAGTTTTTGTTATAAGTACCCTCCCAGTTCTGACATTCTGTGTGCAATGGCCCTTCTACCTCTGACATTTTTTTTTTTGTTCCAAGGTCCCTCCCAGCTCTGACATCCTGTGTTCCAAAGGCCCTCTCAGCCCTGACATCCTGTGTTCTAAGGGCGCACCCAGCTCTAACAGTTTTTGTTATAAGTACCCTCCCAGTTCTGACATTCTGTGTGCAATGGCCCTTCTACCTCTGACATTTTTTTTTTGTTCCAAGGTCCCTCCCAGCTCTGACATCCTGTGTTCCAAAGGCCCTCTCAGTCCTGACATCCTGTGTTCTAAGGGCGCACCCAGCTCTAACAGTTTTTGTTATAAGTACCCTCCCAGTTCTGACATTCTGTGTGCAATGGCCCTTCTACCTCTGACATTTTTCTTTTTTTGTTCCAAGGTCCCTCCCAGTTCTGACATCATGTGTTCTAAGGGCCCTCCCAGCTCTGACATTCTATCTTGTAAGGCCATTTTGAGTTCCAACATGTATATTCTAAGGTCCTTTTCATTCCTGCAATTATACATTTTGTGATTATGCATGGCAAATGATGAAAGGCAAAATGTAATTAAATGCTTACTTATGTTCTGAAGAGTTCAGAGGAAGGCTGTCTACAAGAGTTGGGACTTGAGGGGCAGCTAGGTGGTACAGTGGATTAAGCACCGGCCCTGGATTCAGGAGGACCTGAGTTCCAATCCAGCCTCAGACACGTAACACTTACTAGCTGTGTGACCTTGGGCAAGTCACTTAACCCCAACTGCCTCACCAAAAAAAAAAAAAAGAGTTGGGACTTGAGCTAGGATTTTTCAGACAGGAGGTATTTGGGTAGAGGAAGAGAGTTAGGGAGGGCAAGGCTGGGTATCTATAAGCAGTGTAGAGATCCTTTGAGCAAGTACACTAATGGAGGAATGCAATTCAACTAATGATACAGTGGAAAGAGCCCTCCATTGGGAGTTAGAGAACCTAGCTCAGTCATCTAATCCCTGTCTGACCTTTGGCAGGTCACTTCACTTTTCTGGGACTTAATTTCCCCATCTGTAAAAAACCAAAAAACAAAGCATTTGGATTAGGTAACCTCAAAAGTCTCTTCCAGCTCTGTGATCCTATAAAGAGGTGGTACTGATATAGAAAGTAGTGCTTGAACTGCCTCTTGAAGGAGGTAAGGGGTTCTATAGGGTGGACAGGACACATATGAAGAGGGAGTGCATTCCAGGCATGGAGGATGGCTGGGGCAAAAGCAGGGAGGGAGGAGACAGAGCACCAGGTGTTGGACAGTGTTGTTGGACTGATGAGTGCATAAAGGGGAGTAACCTAGGAGGCCACATAGATGGTTTGGGGCTGAGTTATTAAGGACTTTAGAAACCAAAAAGAATTTCTATTTAATTCCAGGGGTGTTCCAGTAGGCAGCCACTAGCGCTTACTGAGTAGGGAGGGAGACTGGGAGTAATGGAAAGTCACTTTGACATTTGTGTGGTGGATAGACTGGGGTCAGCCAGGGGCTCAGTAATGAATCTATCCTAGTAGGCCAGGTGAGAAATGAGAGGCCTGTGTGAGTGAGGAGGAGGGGGTCTGTCAGATGTGAAGGATGGATTTGGTCTATGGAGGGATGGAGAGAGAAGCCCTCTGTTATGAACCCTTGGCAGAAACAGGCAAGTTTGGAAGAAGGAGAAAGCTTGTGAGTTCTGGTTTGGACAGGTTGGGTTTGAGATGTTTCCTAGGGGATCCAGTTTGAAATGGCCAATAGAAGAGCCATTCCCCAAAAGATAAATGGCCCAGGGATATGAACAAGGCAGTTATCAGAGGGAGAAGCCCAACCTAACAGTTAATCATTTAGAGAAATACAAATTAAAACAACGAAGCAATACCACCACTTTAGTGGCATCAAGAAAGAGTAGTGGATGAAGTGCTGGCCTGGGAGTCTGGTAGACCTGAGTTCAAATCCAGCCTCAACACTTACTGGCTGTGTAATCTTTAGTAAATAAATCACTCAGGCACTGTTTGCCTCAGTTTTCCCATCTGTAAAATGGGGATAATAATACAACTTACCTCCCAGAGTTGTTGTGAAGCTCAGATGAGAAAATATTTGTAAAGTGTTTTGCCAACTTTAAAATGCTATATAAATCCTACAATAATTACTAGGCTTACTTCCTAAAAAGATCAAAGAAAGGATTTTTCTAGGAGAGGTCGCTGACCAATAGTAGCTGGGTAAAAAGTCTTTTAAAAAGTTTTTGTAGGGGTAGCTAGGTGGCGCAGTGGATAGAGCATAGGCCCTGGAGTCAGTAGTACCTGAGTTCAAATCCGGCCTCAGACACTTAACACTTACTAGCTGTGTGACCCTGGGCAAATCACTTAACCCCAATTGCTTCACTTAAAAAAAAAAGTATTTGTAGTAGTTCTTTTGGTTAGAGCAAAGAAAAGGAAGCTAAGGGAGTGTGGTGTCTATGAATTGGGGAGCGACAACAAAATACCATCTATGAATGTAGTGGAATGTTATTCAAACATAATAAGTGAAAAAAGGGATGGTTTCAGAGAAAACTGGGAAGATTTTTATGAACTGATGAAAAGTGAAGGAAGAAGATAAAATTAAAAAAAAAACAACTTTGAATTTCTTAAGAACTTTGATCAATGCAATGAGCAACTATGATTCCAGAGGACTGAAGATGATCATGCTACTTGCTTCCTGACAGAGAAATGATAGATTATACCTTTTAGAGACATTTTTTATACACAGCTAATATGGGAATTTATTTGCTAACTACATATATTTACTTAAAGGAATTTTATTTTTCTTTTTTTTCCCCATTGGGAATGTGGAAAGGAGAGAAGAACTAGCAACAGAGTTGACAAGAAAAAAAAAAGGAACAGAAAAAGAAAAGAAAGACAAGAGAGTCATTGAATCATTTTTTAAACACACTGAAGAGAAGACAGGTCAGAATGAATCACAAATGAGTACAGTTTTGAAAGTTATATTTTGAATTTAATATATACCTTAAAAGGAAAAGGCAAGCTGCATGCAGATTCCCAGTTTCATGTATAATCTTATTTTTCTGTTCTATTTTTTGTATATGGAAATGCTAATTTTATTTGATATTTGTTAAATTCAGAAAAAAAAATGGGGGTAGCTAGGTGGTGCAGTGGCTAGAGCACTGGCTGTGAAGCTGCGAGGACCTGAGTTCAAATCTCACCTCAGACACTTACTAGTTGGGTGACCCTAGGTAAGCCACTTAACCCCAATTGCCTCAAACATGTGGAACCATCTCCAGTCATCCTGATGTATATCTGGCCACTGGATCCAGATGGCTCTGGAGGAGAGAGTGAGGTTGGTGACTTTGTACAATCTCTCCCTCACTTAAATCCAAGTCAGTGCAAGTCATGACATCACCTAATGTCACGGTCCTCTTCAAGAATGAAGGACAAACAACCACAACCAAATAAGATTCTAATGAAATCACATGAACACACAAAAGAAATTAGATTCTGAAGAGAGACTAGGGCTAGATATATTGATCTATGATCATTTAAATCCAAGGGAGTGGATGAAGTCACTGAGAGGGTTTACAGAGAGAAGAGAATAGGATTTAGGACAGAGCCTTGGGGAACACACGGAATTGGGGGAGTGTAGTATGGATGATAAACCAAGAAAGGAGACTAGGAAGGAGAAATCAGACAGCTAGGAAGAGAACCAAGGGACAGTTAGAGGCATGTAAAAAAGAAAGCTGAGGACACCCAGGAGGAGAGGGTGGTCAAAAGTGTCAAATGCAGCAGAGGGTTTGAGAGAGCAATGAGGTCCTAAGAATGTGAAGAGTTGAGTCATCAGCTGGAGGAATCAGGAAATGAGCCCCAGAGTGTGGTGAGTGAGGGAGACGGTGACTGAGGCCCAAGTAAAGTATTGAGGTGAATAGTGGGAGATGAAGTTGGGGGCTGAGACTTTGAAAGCCTGGCCAAGGAGCGTAGAGGGCAGTGAAGGTTTCTGTGTAGGGGAGTGAATTAGCTAGAGCTTCTGTTAACTAATCCTGCCTCCTACTTGATCCTTCTTGCAACTCTGAAAGCAGTTAGGGCCTCAGACTAAGAACTGGAGAATTTAGAATGTTATCAACCTATCAATTAACAAGCACTTATTATGTCTTTGGGGGGGGGCAGAAGGGACCTCAGAACCTAGAATGTGAAAGCTAGGAGGGTCCTTAGAACACAGAATGTCAGAAGGAGGGAGGAAAGGAACAAGGCATTTATCAAGGACCTACTATGGAATAGGGGCTGTGTTAAGTGCTTTCCAAATGTTATGTCATTTGATACAATAACCTTGAGAGGTAGGTACTGTTATTATCCCCATTTTACAGATGAGGAAACTGAGGCAAATAGGTTAAGTGACTTGCCCAGTCACACAGGTAAATGTCTAAGGCCAGATTTTGAACTTGAACTCAGGTCTTCTGGACTCCAGCAGCTAGGTGGTGTTGTGGAGTCAAGAAGACATCTTCCTAAATTCAAATCCAGCCTCAGACACTAGCTGTGTGACCCTGGGCAAGTGTGACCCTGGGATAAAGAAACAGCAAACCACTCCAGTTATCTTTGCCAAGAAAACCCCAAAACGGGGTCATAAAGAGTCGGACACAACTGAAACAACTGAACAACAACAAGCTTCTTGACTCCTGGCCCAGGACTCTACTGTGACACCTAGCTTTCTGGGTGATAGGAATACTCCCTTCATGCCATATCTGTTAGGGTTTTAAACACACAGAACATAGAATGTCAGAGCTGAGAGAGACCTTAGGATGTAGAATGTCAGAGGATCTTTAGCCAACATTTATTTATTTATTTATTTACTTGCTTATTTATTTATTTATTTATTTAGTGAGGCAATTGGGGTTAAGTGACTTGCCCATGGTCACACAGCTAGTAAGTGTTAAGTGTCTGAGGCTGGATTTGAACTCAGGTACTCCTGACTCCAGGGCCCGTGCTCTATCCACTGCACCACCTAGCTGCCCCTAGCCAACATTTATTGCAACCTTCTCATTGTATAGAGGGGGAAACTGAGGCCTGGAGTGTACGTAGCAGACACTTAATAATGGGGGTTGGTTTTTGTTGCTGTTGTTTGATTGATTGACTTACCCAAGGTCACATACTTTGTAAGGGGTAGAGCTTATGATCTAGGACAGACTTTTCCAGGGCGAGAACCTTTTTTTTTTTTTTTTTTGCAGGCAATGAGGGTTAAGTGACTTGCCCAAGGTCACACAGCTAGTAAGTGTCAAGTATCTGAGGTTGTATTTGAACTCGGGTCCTCCTGAATCCAGGGCTGGTGCTTTATCCACTGCACCGCCTAGCTGCCCCAGGACCTCTTTTAAGGCCAAACATTCTGTGGACTGCACAAAGTAGTGTTTGTGGTACTAATGCCTATTGATTGAGAAAAATACATGACAAAATGATCATACACACAAAGAAAAAGGGGTATACAAGTACATAACCATAGAGACAGAGGGAGAGGAAGGAGGTAGAATTTTGGACAAGTTCAGTTTGAGATGTTTCCTGGGGATCCAGTTTGAAAGGACCAATAGTAGAGCCTACAAGCACAAGCACACAAATATATATAAATCCATAGCAAGGGGTATATAAGTGCATATATGTATGTATGTATACATATGTGTGTATACCCCTTGCTTGTATACCATTCTACATGTGTGCCTTTACATGTGCATGTACACATGTGTAGCCTTGATTATACGCACACACGTGTATATTTACATGCACACACGTATATATGTGCAACATACACATTAACATATATCTTCTTGTATACCGGGCTAGAAGTCTGCATTCCTCTTAAGAAGTCTCCCATCTTACCACCACCCCATGCTAGCAGAGTGACCAGCACATAATAGATGATTAAGAAATGTTGATTGATCGATTGACCCCATAATGAACTAACATTTAAATATCTTTGTATGGTTAATAAGTCCTTTCCATTCATGCACATTGGATTCCCCTAACTGCCAGGCACAGGAGTTCTATTGTCCCCATTTCACGGAAGAGGACCCAGGTCCCGAGGAGAAAAACAAGTTCTCCACAGAAAGCAAGAACTGGAAGGGCTCTCAGGACCAGAAGGTCCCTAGAGGTGTTTCACTCGTTTTTCTCCTGAGCTTTAGTTTTTCCACCGTTAAGGTGGGACCAGAGGACCTCGAAGGTCCTTTTCAGTTTCTAGCCCCAGGCCTTATGGACCCCTTCTCGTTGTAAGGTTTTCAAAGACTTTCCTAAGTTTCAGATAGAGCTTAGTGAAAATAAAGATTTTTTTAAAAAAACTAAGTTCAAGGTCTCCCTGAAATCAATTCCCTCTGCTTGGACCCCAGGTTAAGAATCCCCTGATTTTTCTCCATCCCTTTCTCTTTCCAAACAGGGAAACTGAGGCTCAGCGACTTTAAGGGAGCTGCTGGCACGCCGGTCTGTCCTCTAGGCTCAGAAGTTGGCTCTTTGCACTATGTCGGCGCCTTTCCCCGGCCGCTTTGTCTGCTACCCCTGGGGTCTAGGACGGTGCTGGTTGTATTCCCTTCTCCCCGCTCTCTTGAGATTTCGGTGTCGGGCGCCTTCTCCTCCCGGCTAAGCCCCCAACTCCGAGCCCAGACCCGCCCCGCTCCCCCTCCCCTTTCCCTTTCCTCCTCCCCAGCTAGTGCTGCAGCGCGCGCGCCCTGCCAAGCCTGCCTGCAAGCACGTGGCCGGGTTCAGCTCGGGCCAGGGTGAGGAGGAGGCCCGCGGAAAAGCTACGAACTCCATTTCCCAGGCTGCCCCGCGACTGACCCAGCGCCGGGCGCGCGCAGAGCTAGCGAGGGCGGGGGGGGGGGAAGGGGAGGGGAGGAAAGAGAGAGAGAGAGAGAGGGAGGGAGAGAGGGAAGAAGACAGGGAAGGAGGGGAAGGGGGGGAAAAAGCAGAAACCCAGGGAGAGCCGGAGCAGATGAGGACGGGAAACACAGATGGGGAGAGGGATGAAAAAGGGAAGGAGAGCTGGTCATAGGGAGATGAATAGGAAAGAAGAGGGAAAGAACAGGAAAAAAAGGTTACAGGGGAATAAAAGACCTCGGTTTAAGTCCTACTTAGACTTGTTTTATAAACATATGTGTTTATATATATGTATATACATACACACACAATTTCTTTTCTTTTGGGAGGGCGGGGCAATGAGGGTTAACTGACTTGCCCAGAGTCACACAGCTAATAAGTGTCAAGTGTATGAGGTAAAATTTGAACACTGGTCTTCCTGAATCCAGGGCCGATGCTTATACACTGCGCCACCTTGCTGCCCCCTTAGACTTGTTTGTTTGTTTGTTTTTTTAGTGAGGCAATTGGGGTTAAGTGACTTGCCCAGGGTCACACAGCTAGTAAGTGTTAAGTGTCTGAGGTCAGATTTGAACTCAGGTACTACTGACTCCAGGGCTCTATCCACTTCGCCACCTAGCTGCCCCCCCCCCCCCTGGACTTGTTTTAACTCTCTTCTTTGATCCCCAGTTTCCAGGGCTTCTTAAACTCTTTCCACTCACGACCCCTTTTCACCTGAGAAATTTTTATACAACCCTAGGTATTTAGATATATAAAATAGACACAACCTTTTACTGTTGCCAAGTTTTTCGCGATCCCCACATTCAGTTTAAGAAGCTAGGGACTGGGCAGCTAGGTGGAGCAGTGGATAAAGCACCGGCCCTGGATTCAAGAGGACCTGAGTTCAAATTCGTCCTCAGACACTTGACATTAGCTGTGTGACCTTGGGCAAGTCACTTAACCCTCATTGCCCCGCAAAAAAGCAAACAAAAAAAACCCACAAGAAAAAAAAAAGAAGCTAGGGACTAGATGAACTCAGATTCCTTCTAGGTATAAATCTATGATCATGAGATACCTCAGAGAGAGAATGACCTGGAGGTATTTACGCCCTATTAGTAGGTTAGTGCCCAACTTGAGGGTAGTAATAATCCCTCTTGCCTTGATTAGGCCATAAAACGCAGTTATCAGGTCCTATTCTGCGTAGCACCTTTTAGTAGGAAAGGATATTAACAAATGAATGGCAGGTACGGTATCGAGATGCAGCAGGTCATAACAGGGCCGATAGAAAGAATTTGGGACTTTTGGCCTGGAGAAGAGAGTGGGGCTTAAATGTTTTCTGTGCTTGATGTAAGGGGTCTTCAAATAGATGTGCTTACAGAAGGTCACAGATTTTTTTTTTTATCACTGACGATCTGGTCACTTTTCAAGGGTATTTAGAGGGGACTCCTGATCACCCTGAAGTCTGTCTAGATGGCCTCTAAGGTCCCTTTAAGGAGGTTGAGAAAGAGGAAAGATAGTGAAAAAGGCAGAGAAGGGGATGAAGGAGAGAGGGAGTACATAGGTGAAGAGAAAAAAAGGAGAAGTGGAGGCGATAGAAAAAAATCGGAAGGAGGACGTGGAGAAGCCAATGAAAGGAAGGGAAATAGAGGATGGGCACCAAGTCCAACCCCCCTCATTTTACAGATGAAGAAATTGCGGCCCAAAGAGGTTAAATGAATCGGCAAAAGTCAGCAGCCATGGGATTGGAACCGAGGTCTTCCGACCTTTAGAGTCCATCCTTTTTTCACTGCACCACGTTGACTACCCCAAGTGAGAAAAAAGGAAGGTAAAGTGAGGGAGAGAAAAGAAAAAGGAGAGAAGATTAGAGGAGGCGAGGAGAGAGAAGAGAAAAGGAGGCAAGGAGAGAGGAGAAGAAGGGAGAGTAAAGAAAGAGGACACAGGAGAGAATGAGGGAGGCAGGAGAAATGGAAGGGGTAAAGAGGAAGAAAAAAGGCTGTCGGGGAGCGCGTTGATGACGCATGACGTGCCCTGGACCCGCCCCCAGCGTCCCGTGCGGGAGCGCGCACGGGCGCAGCGCCGGCGAAGGGGGCGGCACGGCGCGGGGGCGCGCGGTGACCGTTGGCGCTGAGGGGAGGAGGCAGGAGGAGCTGCCGCCGCCGCCGCCGCCGTCGCCGCCGCCGCCGCCGCTGCCGCCGCTGCCGCCGTTGCGCAGATCCGGGCTGGGGCTGTGGAGAGGGCGACGGGAGCTTGTGACCTTCCGGAGGAGGGAGCGAGGCCCAGGCCCGGGGGGGGGACACGGAGCAGCGCCGCCGCCATGAACAACTCGGGGGCCGATGAGATCGGGTAAGAGGCCCGGCGCAGGCCTCCCTCCCTCCCTCTCTCCCGCCCCGGCCCGGCAGAGCCCGGCCCTGAGGGAAGCCCGGAAACCCTGCCGGCCGCGGGCCCCCTCCAGCCCAAGCCCTAGCCCGGGCCCCCAGCGCGGGCCTGCTGCCGCAGCCCTCCTCAAGGTCATGGGGAGGGCTCGGGCAGCCCCCCCCCCCCGGGAGTCCGGCTGGGCAGGGGCAACCCCCCGGCAGCCGGCCGGATCCCCGCGGCCCGGGCCGTGGGGCGGCTCTCGTGCCCCTGCTCGGTTCCCTGGGCTTCGAGGATGGGAGGCTGAAGAGCCCGAGAGACCGGGTGCTTCCTGGGAGCGTATTTACCGGCCCCCCCCCCTCCCCGGCCTGGGACGGCCCTGGTTCCTCGGCGGGACCGGGAGGGGGGGTGCCGTCTTGCTTGCTCCGGGCGGGAGCTCCAGCCAATCTCCCCGCCCCCCATTCCCTGACCCGGCCCGGGCTTGGCCACCATTTGCCACCTTCCCTGCTGCTGCCTCCATTAACTTGGAGGAGGCGGCGAGCCCATTGGTTTATCCGGGGCGGGAGGGGAGGGAGGGTGGGGAGCGCGCCTGCACCTTGGGCTGGGCCACCATTTGCCAGGCGCCCCGGGGCCGCCTCTTAATTTGGGGTGCCGCCGAAGGTAAAGGGGGTTGTGAAGCTGCTTTCCTCGCACCTGCCTCCAGCCGGCCTTCGGGCACCAGTTGCCAGTCTTCGCGCATGCTGGGTCGGCCCCATTAATTTTGGGATGGGGGGGTGACATATCCCGGGTGGAGTAAGTTATGGTGCTGGTTTTTTTACCCCCTCCAACCCCCGACACAGTTTGGAGGTGGGGGCATGCCTTTTATTGTATTTGAAGATGGGGAGAGAGAGGAAGTTAAAGCCGGTTGTGAAGTTGATCTCTGGCTGTGGAGGTTGTTTTCCCCAACTTTGAGAGGAAAGCAAGCTGGGGAGTGGGGGGTGAGCACTGGTTTATTAATATGACTTTCCCTTGGGGTACCTTTGGCCACCATTTCCCAGCTTCCCTGGGGCTGCACCTCCTCTCCCCTCTAGTTTGGGGTGCCACCTTTGATTTGTCTGGGATGGGGACTGGGACAGGTGTGAGGATTAGGCAACTGGATTCCCTCTTTACTCCCATCGATGTTTTCATTTCTGTTTGCCTCCCTTCCTAGGGCTGTTCCGACTGAATTGGAGCTGGGCTCCCCCTTTTATTCCCGGGTTAGGTGAAAGTGTTAAGAAGCAGAGTTAGACCCCAGAGGAAATAGGGATTGCCACCTACTTGAGAGCCCCTTAAAATTTCATTGGTTTAGGATAGGAGGAGGTGGAAGATATGATGCCAGGAAGCCCACGTGGTAAGGCTGAAGCAACTAACCCTTAGCATGGGGAAGGCTTGAGGGGTTTCTCTGACTCAGTAACTACCAGAGAGTTGTTCTTTGAAACTTTGAGATATCTTGTGCCACACACCTTCCATTTCTTCCCCATACCTTTACTTTTTTAGAGCACTTTTATTTCTGTTATTTTTCTTGATGTTTGAATGTTGGTAACTTTACTTTCTTGAGTTAGGATTGGGGGGGACAGAGTGGGAGAAATGCCAAAATTTTTGTTTATAATTCTCCCTCTCCTCCTCCAGTTCTGAAAGATCTAGAGCTGTGTTGCCCAGATTCCTCCCAAAAGGAAAAAAAAACAAAACATGCTTTTGGGCTGAGATCAAGTTCAGAAAGTTTTTATTCAAAAATCTACACAAATTTACTAGTAAAAGAAAGTTTTGATCCTACCTTTATTCCATCTCTCACTAATATTAAATGAATTGAAAATAAGTTGTCCCAGTAGATGGAGAAAAATTAATTCTAAATCAGTATAGGTAGATTTAGTTTGCAAAGAAAAAGCTTTAAGGGTAACCAGTCTCCAACTTAACTAATTTTTGCATCATAAAGAGCTTTAAAAGAATTTGTATTTGGCATAGTGAAGCAGCCAGGTTTTCTCATTTCAGAAGAGGCCTTTTGAATTCCTCAAGGCCAAAGAGTTTGGAACTAGTTTTATTTGCTTAATATAGTAAGTAAATAAAAGAGGTTTGTTGTCACATGGTACATTTCGACTGATACACTGTTCTCTCCCACTACTGTAGTGAAAAAATCTTTTGACAGAAAACCTTTAGAGAACTGGGCTAGCCTTAGCATTATGAACTATTGTCAAAGCAGTTCACAGGCATTGGTTAAGTCTCCCAGTACCCCTGTGTGGTAAGTACAATCTAGAAATGCACCTTCCTGTGGTGTTTAATGTGGGTGAGTGAGAGAAGATGCTTCACAGGGCCACCTGCATGGTATGAAAAGTGTTTGTTTTAAAAGAAGTTCATGACCACATGAAACCTCTAACGCTATTTTGATGGGTAAAATAGTAACTCAGAAGTGAATTTTAGAAATTTCTCCATTGGGTCTTGGGTCTCCATGCTGTGGCACCCAGCACCACTGGCTAGATTACTTGAACTAAGGCCCCTTCATACCTCCTTTTGTTGAATGATTGTCTTTTTCTTTACATTTCCCATCAAGGCTTAACTTAATGCCTGGAGGCTTTTAGAAACCTGTCCACATCTTAGCCTGGTTTTTACAAGATCAATTTAAGGCCTTTGTGTTTCTTTCTCATAACTGACATAGTGATCTAATATTTTCAGAGCACTTTACATATATTACTACCTGAAGTATGTAGGTTCCTATCTGAAGTAGGAGCCATACATACTAATATTGATGGAGTATTGGTAGCAGGGTTAGACTTATCCATGGTTATCCATCTATGAAGTGACAGGTGAGATCTTACTGAGCTTTGAGTCATGCTATACTGCTTCTCATCTGAATAATAGAATTTTTGAACTAGAAGAGAATTTAGCTGCATTAGAGGAACAGCCTGTAGTTGGGTTGAAAAAAAAATCTGTACTTGGAATCAGGAGAGACTTGGGTTTGAATGCTGCTACATTTATTAGCTGGGTGACCATAGCCAAGTCATTTAACCTCTTTGAATCTGTTTCCCCATTTATAAAATGAGAAGCATAATATTCTTGTCTGTTGAACATGCTTAACAGAGTTGTCAGATTCGGATGAGAGAATCAAGGTAAAAATCCTCAACAGACTTGAAAGAGCTACAGTGGAAATGTTTATTACTCGTAGTAACAATTCCCTTCACTTTCTAGAGCCTTCTTTCCTCTGTCATTAAATGGAGATAGCTAGGTTTTGGATCACAGATTTTGGTGACAATCAAATGAGATGTTGCTATGTAAGCACTTGGAAACTCTAAAGGCCAACACCGATTAATGTGGGTGACTGCCCCTGTGATAATTAGGGATTATCTAATCTAGTCTCATTTTGTAGGTGATAAAATAGCCCAAGGGGTTTTCCACTCTTATTCCAGTGCAGTTTTCACACAATCACTGGATTTTTCAATAACAACTCATGTTTCTAGGGTACTCGAAGTTTTATAAAGTACTTTTTCCACCATCACTTCAAGTTGGACAGTACAAGTATTATCCCGTTTTAGGGATGGTACAGGGATTGAATATATGGTTTCACTGATATAGGGAACTCTTGGAGGAGTTTTTCTTAGAGGAAATATCCTCTATGAAAGCAGGTCAGTACCTTGTCTGCAGTTTAGAGACCCTTGGGTGAGTTGCCAAGAGGACTGAAAAGGGTACCTGTCCAAGTTCACACAGAGGTACCTGGACCACGGGTATTCCATTCTTCAAGGCTGGTGCTCACTACTGCAGCATAATGCCTCTCATCCCATTTTATAGATGAGGAAACTAAGAGGTTGTAAGTAAAACTTGTTTGTGATCACATAGCTAATTTCTTCCAGATTTCTTCCTTCCTTCCTTCCTTCCTTCCTTCCTTCCTTCCTTCCTTCCTTCCTTCCTTCCTTCCTTCCTTCCTTCCTTCCTTCCTTCCTTCCTTCCTTCCTTCCTTCCTTCCTTCCTTCCTTCCTTCCTTCCTTCCTTCCTTCCTTCCTTCCTTCCTTCCTTCCTTCCTTCCTTCCTTCCTTCCTTCCTTCCTTCCTTCCTTCCTTCCTTCCTTCCTTCCTTCCTTCCTTCCTTCCTTCCTTCCTCCTTCCTTCCTTCCTTCCTTCCTTCCTTCCTTCCTTCCTTCCTTCCTTCCTTCCTTCCTTCCTTCCTTCCTTCCTTCCTTCCTTTTTTTGCAGGGCAATGAGGGTTAAGTGACTTGCCCAGGGTCACACAGCTAGTAAGTGTTAAGTGTTCAAGGCTGGATTTGAACTTAGGTCCTCCTGAATCTAGGGCTGGTGCTTTATTCACTGTGCCACCTAGCTGTCCCCTTCTTCCAGATATCTCGAGTCAACATGACTTAGGTGATTTTTAAAACAGAGAGAGTTTTGGTATAATGCTTTTTCTTCAAAACAACTCTCTAAAGTTATGCATTTATTAAATTTCATTTATGGATGAGTAAACTGGAGCTCAGCAATATTAAATGACTTGGCCAAAGCCTTAGAGTAGTTGTAACAGAACTGAGATGAGAATAACTCAGGGCTTTTGATTTTCAGTCCTGAATTCTTTGCACTATACTGTGTTACCTTTGTGCCCCTTTTAAAATAGGCTAATGACTGTACTCTTGAAATTTCCTGTGAAGTCAGCTTGGTGAATTCTGAATGTGGGAGTATGTTTAATGTTGGGATCAAAGTCATGTATTTAACTTTTTCATGTTTAAACAGATAACCAGGTTTCGGAACTTAATTGGTTTTAGTTGTTCTTGATAACTTTCCCCTTTAATAAATTTGGTTCTCTTCATCTTATGAAGTCTACCTTGTAGTATTTGGAAGTAGAGAAAGTTAAACCTTCCATTTCCTCCGCCATTTATTTCCATTCTCTCCTTTCAGTGAATGAGAAGATTCATCAGTGTCTTTCTCCTCTTGAAAAATAACTCCACTGTGCGTACTGGCATGTTAGTGCTACTGACCAGATTAGTGGTGCTCCAGTTTTTCCTGAGTCCTGACTTTGGAGACCTGTGAGAATTAATAGGCATAGTTTAAAAACCACTACACTGGTTCTTCAAATAGAATTGGACAACTTTCCATCATCTGAATTTGCTTTGAAATATGATTTGTGTTCTTGGTTTTTTAATAATTTACTTACATAGTGCTTTGAAGATTCCAAAGTCAGTCCCCTTATAACAACTCTGTGAGGTAAGTATCCTGAATACTATTTGTTTGTTTAGTGGAAAGAGCACTTGGGAGTCAGGAGACCTGGGTGCCAGCCCCAGCTCTGGCAGTTGGCTAGCTGTGTGATGCTGAATAAATCGCTTCTGTGAGCCTCAGTTCCAAAATGGAGACAGGTTTGTTATGAGGAAAATGAGCTGCCTTTACTAATTTTAGTTTAGAGTAGTTAGAGAATTGAAGTTGATTGGAATCATTAATCAAATTCTGCTTTATGGGGTATATTGTTCAGAGCCTAAATATTGGGGCTTATTTGGGAAAAAAGTATAAGGAATCTTGGATTGCCACTGTTTTCATTGTCCTGAAGTTTCATGCACTTTACTGAATTTGCATCTTTTTACTGAGATTTCACATGTATCTGAAAGGTTGTGTTCCCTGCCCATTGGGGTTAAGGATTCCTTTTTTTTGGAAGATGTTCCAAAGATTGATATTAAATCTGCTTTATATCTTAATTATTTTTAGAAGAGATAAAAAGTTATTTAAATGTGTTAGAGACAAATGTTTCCGGGCATAGGTTCACCAATGAAATTACCCTTCTTTAGCTCCATCTTTAATTTGGAACAAACTAGGGGAGGAGTGGCTAGAATAAATACAGAGAAATACAATTATGACAGCCTTGTGTATGGGATTAGGAAGCAGAACATCTGAGTCCTGGTCTTGGCTCTGCCATTAAATATAACTATGTCATTTTAAACAAGTAGCTTTGGTTTCAGGGCCTCAGTTTCCTCTTTTGCAAAATAAAGGGGAGATTAGATTGGATGTGCTCAAAGGGCCTGCTCTGTTTTAGTCCTAAGATTTCAAAGATAATGTGTCACACACCCATTTTACAGATGAGGAAATTGAGGCTCAGTGAGGTTACATAGTTTGCTCAGGTCACATGGCTTAGCAAATGGAAGAACCTGGGCTTGGATCTGATCTTTTGACTTAAGGCCCAAAGGTTTTTACAGATAATGTCTTTGGCATGGTGGCTGGTGGACCATATTTTGGAGACTTCCTGCAGTGCCTTACTGATGAAAGACTAGAGAAAGATAGCTATTGAGATTTTATCAGGCCATTGAGTCACCTTGGATTGATAAATCTTAGGGAATTTGGAGGGAATTCAGAAGAGAGCAACCTGAAGAAATAAGGAAGTGGAAGGATTAATTGGAGAAAAATAAAAGCAGCATTTTTGTTAGTTTTCACTAAAAGACATAATTGAATAATGTGGTTAACTTGAAAATCTGGAAATTGGAATGGAAAGAGTACTGAACTAGAACATAAGAGTCTGAGAGTTTGTTTGCTACTTAAGTGTTGTTAGTTTTCCCTTTTGGGTTTCACTTTCTCCATATTTAAAATCAGAAAGGATTGGGGCAGCTAGATGGCGCAGTGGTTAAAGCACCGGCCCTGGATTCAGGAGTACCTGAGTTCAAATCTGGCCTCAGACACTTGACACTTACTAGCTGTGTGACCCTGGGCAAGTCACTTAACCCCCATTGCCTAAAAAAAAAAAAAATCAGAAAGGATTGTGTAATTTTAGACTTTGAAGTTCTTTGTAGTGGCCTTTTCACCTGTCTCTTTTTTTTTGCTGGGCAATGAGAGTTAAGTGACTCACCCAGGGTTACACAGCTATTAAGTGTCAAGTAGGGCCAGTGCTTTATATCCACTGTGCTACGTAGCTGCCCCCAACCTAAAGTTATTTTTAAAGAGATTTTCTTACCTGAAAAAGAAATGGCCCCATTACAGTTCTGGTATCATGTTTTGATACTTTTTGTGGGGGAAACTTCCCTTCGATCGATCAATAAGCATTTATTAAGCACTTATCATGTGCCAGACATTGTACTAGACACAGGATAAAAGTAGAATACCTTGCTGTGGTCCTGGTCCATTTTCAAATTCTTTGGTACTGTTTTGTTCCTTCCAGCTTTTTAGGACTTGTTCTTTGGTACTGATAAATTTGATGTTTGGTTGTCTAAAAAGGTGGGGAATAGCTGTGGGGTTTTTTTGTATGTGTGTTTTTGATTTTTTGGTGAGGCAATTGGGGTTAAGTGACTTGCCCAGGGTCACACAGCTAGTAAGTGTCAAGGGTCTGAGGCTGGATTTGAACTCAGGTCCTCCAGACTCCAGGGCCGGTGCTCTATCCACTGCGCCACCTAGCTGCCCCATAGCTGTGGGGTTTTGTTTGTTTGTTTGTTTGTTTTGGTGAGGCAGTTGGGGTTAAGTGACTTGCCCAGGGTCACACAGCTAGTAAGTGTTAAGTGTCTGAGGCCGGATTTGAACTCAGGTCCTCCTGACTCCAGTGCTGGTGCTCTATCCATTGAGCCACCTAGCTGCCCCCATAGCTGTGGTTTTAAAGTGTAATACTCAGATTTTGATAACTTAACAAGGTAGTTCTAAAAAAGCTTAAGGATCATGGACATGTTGACTGGGCCTTGGAATGTGTATTAGGTCCTTCCCATTGAATGATGGCAGCCTTTTTTACCTGTATAGTAACCCATTTATTCATCCTGCCTGGGATGAGAAATATTTAGTGGAATTTTAATTTTTTTTATTTTGGGATTTAATCATTGGGGTTCAGGCAGAAACTAGTTGACTGCTTCTCAGTGGATTCCTGCTTTAGGTTAGATTTGATCATCTCTAGTGGTTTTATGGAAAAGCATGAATTGTACTCGGATATGGGTTCTAATCTTGCTATCTCACTTTAGGGAACCTGCTTTCCCTTCTTGGTGCCTATTGTCCTCATCTGTAAAATGGCTTCCAGCTCTGAGATTTTATGAAATTGGATCCCTCCAACTCTGGGCTTCTATAAATTGGGAACATCATGTATTTATCATCAGAGTCAAGTGATAAACTTCAGGGGGTCAGACTTCACCATGTTTGATAAAATATGCTTTGTTGCATATTTACAGTCTGCCACCTCTGTCAAAGGGAGGCAGATAGCTTATTGATCTGGCTTCCACAGTCAAGATGGTTCCCAATTCTGATGTCAGTATTTTCCTTTACATTGTTATGTTCGTTGTGTGCATTGTTCAAATGCGTCTGCTTTCATTTCTATTGAGTAGAAATTTAGTCTTGCTGTTTTTCTGAATTCTTCATATTTGTAGTTTCTTAAAGCACAATAATACTCCATTGTATTCATATACCATGAACTCATTCAGCCATTCCCATTTGATAGGCACTCATGATCTTTGTTTCTTTCAAATTCAGGGGAAAGGGAAAATAGGAATAAGCATTTATATTGTGCCTTCTATGTGTTAGGCACTTGGCTCAACACTTTTTTCTCATAAAATATCTTATTTAATCCTCACAACAACCTTTCAGGGTTGCTGTTGAGGAAACAGAGATAAGTAACTTATGCAGAATCACATAGATAATGAATGTCTGAGACCAGTTTGAACTCAGGTCTTCCTGACTCCAGGCTCAGTGCACCACCAGCTGCCTACAGGGGATCTTTCCTTTTTTCTTTTGCCTCCTTGGGGACTGTATATGCCTCTTATGGTATTGCTGGGTGGAAGAGTATGCATATGTTAGAGATTTTTCTTTGATTGTTTCTCAGAATGGTTGGACCAATTCGAAATTCTGTTTGTTTCTGTTGTTCTAGAGTCCTTCTAATATTTGCCATTTCACAGTATTCCCTTGTGGGGTGGGGTGGCAATGAGGGTTAAGTGACTCGCCCAGGGTCACACAAGTAGGAAGTATCAAGTGTCTGAGGCCGGATTTGAGGTCCTTCTGAATCCAGGGCCGGTGCTTTATCCACTGCGCCACCTAGCTGTGCCCAGGACTCAGCCTTTTTCAAGGATCTCTCTTGGACTTAACATTTTTTGGAAGGGCTTTTCTTATACATTCTTTCATTTGCATCTCAAATCCCTATGTGGCTGGGCAGAAATTAATTGTCCCCATTTTCCAGAAGAGGAGCCTGCCTCAGAACTGAAGTGACTTGCTCTATCTGGTAACTCCCTCATGGGTGGTGGTCAGCATTTGAACCCAGGCCTTTCTGACTGGCCTAGATCCAAATTAGGCCCTCCCTCTATCTACTTCCTCCTGGTCTCTTAGTAGTTTGAATATTCAACTCATTATGAACAGAGTACTACACCAGGCTCTAGGGAGATAGGAAGATCATCACTAGGGCATTGCAGTGGTTATATCAGATCAGAAACAGTGACAGCCAGCTACTCATCAATTCAGTGGTTCTGTCATTACTAGAAAATAAGACAGCCAGGGATGTGCCTTAATGAGAGATATCCTTTTTCTTGCTTTTTATCCCATCGATCCCTGAAAATAGACCCTGCCAATGCAAATCTGTGATAATCTTATTCCAATTTCACATATCAGAAAAGGTAAGAATTTTAACTAATAGGTCTCTGCGTTTATGTAATGGAAAGTCCTTGAACTCAGAAAACCTGGCTAAGGCTAACAGCTAAGTCTGCCAATGACCTCATTGTCACTTTGGGAAGTCACCAGCTCAGTGTCCCAATCTGTAAAAGGGGTGTAATTCTTCTTCTACCACTTTACCCAGGTGGTTTGGCATATCAAGTAGCTAATGGATCTGAAAGTACTTCGGGTAGTAGAATACCATAATGGTTGTGTTGTGTGAAATAGCAGATGGAGTGCTGCTGAGCTGGCACTGTCTAGCGGGAGAGAATTCAGACCTCAGATTTGAACTCTGAGTGAACAGAAAGTTGCAGGGAATTGAGGAGGGCACATGCTCTTGGTGGTTTTTGTGATTCTTTTCTGTTGAAATCACTGATTTAGTTTTAGGCTTCAAAAGAGCCTCCTCAGGTGATAAGGAATGGCTTTCACCACTGATCTAGGCCAAATTTGGGGCTCAGTGTTAAAGATGAATGTTAATCCTCTAATCTATGTAGTCTAGTTTTTAGGTACCACTTGAAAACTTTCTGTCATTTGAAGTCATTGTTTTGAGAGGAATTAAACCTGTCACTACAAGGACAGTCTTTTATTAATGTAAAAGCAATTGTAATATAAAAACTCAATGAACTGATAACATTTAGTAGAATTTTTTTTGGTGATGCAGTTGGGGTTAAGTGACTTGCCCAGGGTCACACAGCTAGTAAGTGTTAAGTGTCTGAGGTTGGATTTGAACTCGGGTCCTCCTGAATCCAGGACCAGTGCTCTATCTACTGTGCCACCTAGCTGCCCCAGAATCTTTTAGTACTGAACATTTTGATTTGGCATGCAATCCGGAGTTCTACCTCTCAGTTCTAGAGATGGTTTTGTGGCTCTGGCAGACATATCAGTCATTAGCCTAGTGTAATGGAAAGCACTGGGTTTGAGTCCCTGCCTTGATATTTATTACCTGTGTGATCTCGGGTAAGTCACTTCTTTATTTTTGTTATTGTTTTTTGCTTTTTTTTGGTGAGGCAACTGGGGTTAAGTGACTTGCCCAGGGTCACGTAGCTAGTAAGTGTCAAATGTCTGAGGCCAGATTTGAAATCAGGTCCTCCTGACTCCAGGGCCGGTGCTCTATCCACTTTGTCACCTAGCTGTCCCAGGGTAAGTCACTTCTTGAGTTTTCTTGGCCTTGGTCTTCTTTCTCATATGTAAAATGAGATGGTTATCTGAATCTCTAAGGGTCCTTCTAATTCCTCCATTTTATACTGGGAGAATCTATGGAGAGTTAGAAATAGTTCCCCAGAGTATTGTTTTGTAGTACACCAAAGAGACAAGGGTAAACGGGATGGAAGAACACTGAACTTGAAGGCAGAAGATTTGGTGTTTTTGAGACTTCATTTCATCCCTTTCTGAGCACACTGAGATAATAAAACGGGGGCTAATAATGCTCCTCCTTCTGGGAACAGCAGTGAGAAAAGAGCTTTGTAAACTGTAAATACTGCATTATATGTAAGTTATTCTTTTTAGTAGGTCAGATGCCATTAGGACAATAACTGAAAGTCACAAGGTCACAAAATAAATTTTGATGACTTTAGAATGATCATATTTCATTATGTATAGAGTACCTTTTGAGACTTTGAACACAGGACCTACTCTCTAAAGAACCAAAACAAAATTAAATTCTGACTTTGCATTGGCACCTGCATTTTAAAATTGAAATAATGATGGTTGGAACATTAACTGGCCAAACTTGTTCTTCTAGTATGTAAGGATTATATTGCTTGTGGGGAGCACCTGCTCATTATTGAGTTACTGTTTTTGTTGGAGGTAATACTTGGTAGAAGTTGATATTTTTCAAAGTAAATTGAGGTGTTTATTTAATATGCTTTAAATATTTTGTTTCTGCAAAACATCTTTTTTTTGAAACTTTCTCCCTTGTAATTTCTGAATAAAGTAGACTAGGTTTTAAAGCTCCACATAGAGGATCCCATGATTATAATATAAATGGCTATTGCTTAAATGGTGTCACAGCAGTCTACTGTGGGGAGCTGGAAGACAAATGGATGCCCTTCCTCAAAATAGATGCCATCTTTTGGGTAATTGGTAAATGGGGAGAAAGCAAATGTTAGCTCAGCATTCTCTTTGGCCTAATTTAGAAATGGTACGGACAGGAGTTTGGTGATTTTTAAGTTAATGAGGTCTGAATTGGAGCACCATTATGGCTTTTTGTCCCATATGCTTTCTTCAGAAACCTTTGGCTTCACAATTGGAACGTGGAAGGAAGCCTTGTCATGTGAAATGCCCAGACATCCTTGTCACTTTCTCCCCCGTTGACTGTATTGCTAAACAATACTAGGCATCAGTATTAACAGCAGTAGAATTGTGTCTCTCACATGCCAGCTTTAAATACCTCTCCTTAGAGAGTGAGAAAATGTAAACTGCAGTAGAAAAGAGCACCTGAAAATTGTGCTATTCCACTCATTTTTGCAAAGGGATTTCTTTTAATTGCAGCCTGCCAGTTTATTAGGCCCTGTACAATAATAAGATTGAGTAGAGTTAATGGGGTCGACAGTTATCTTGCAAGTTCTTTAATCAGGTAAGATGTTAGTGAACTTCCACTTTAGCCAAATACCTGTTTATTAAAGTTTCTTTAATACTCTCCATCATTGGTGATGGAGCAGTGATGCTTAAAACTTTCCAAGTGTCTTTCATCTACAAATAGAGAAGTTATTATCATCATATAATTCTCATATGCTACCTCCCAGTATTCTCCACTGGTCCCATATTATCTATTGGATTGTCCTTACTTCAAAGGAAAAGAGTATATGGGGAGCGGCTAGGTGGCGCAGTGGATAAAGCACCAGCCCTGGAGTCAGGAGTACCTTAGTTCAAATCCGGCCTCAGACACTTAACACTTACTAGCTGTGTGACCCTGGGCAAGTCACTTAACCCCAATTGCCTCACTTAAAAAAAAAAAGAGTATATGGGACTTAAATTATTAGTTCAGATACTTAGTGAGCATCTGGCTGCTGTAGGTGTTGAAAAAGTTTCTGTAGGGAACCCTGATTAAGGTGGTGACATTATATACGCTGATAGTTTTTAAAGCACTGAAAAAAAACAAAACTTCAGTTCTAACAAGATCCTTATACAGGTCGGCAATACTGGTGACCCTCATTTTACAGATGAGGACAACTGAAGTCTAAAAGAGTTGTCATTTATTCAAGGTGACAGAGTTAGTATTAGTACAAATGTAGGTAGGTGGTACTTTTTCTAATCTACTATGTGTAGAATCTGATTATATAATTGCTGGTCTTCAATGTATATATATTTTTCCTCTTAAAGATACCCCATTTTAGTGGTCTGGCCTCTACTTGGGGGTGCATTATTATTCAAACCAATAAACTGAGTGGAAGAACCAGGTTTTCTACCTCTGGAAAAATTATACTGTGTCATGTATGTAGTAGCATACTAGTTTGATGGCAAGAATACAGAACTTGTAGTCAAGAAAACCTGGTGAATTCAAAACTAAATGGATCGTCAGGATCCTAGATTTAAATTTGGAAAAGACCTCAGAGACAGACTAGCCCACTCCCCTCATTTTATAGATGAGGAAACTTAGGTGTAGAAAGATTGCTATTTGCTTGCCTCATATATATAATAAGCATCAGAAACAGTTTGTTTTTTGTTTTTTTGGTGAGGCAATTGGGGTTAAATGAGTTGCCCAGGGTCACACAGCTAGTACTTGTTAAGTGTCTGAGGTCGAATTTGAACTCAGGTCCTCCTGACTCCAGGGCTGGTGCTCTATCCACTGCGCCACCTAGCTGCCCCATCAGAAACAGTTTAAACGAAAATGATCCAGAGCAAGTCATTTGACCTCTTAACCTGTTTGCTTATCAGTAAAAAGAATATAATGGTGGCAATGGATAGAGCACTGGCCCTGGAGTCAGGAGGACCTGAGTTCAAATGTGGCCTCAGACATTTAACACTAGCTGTGTGACCCTGGGCAAGTCACTTAACCCCAATTGCCTCAAAACAACAACAACAAAAAGAATATAATAATCTTTGTATTTTTAAACTCCACACAATTCTGAGGAGAGCAGTTAGCAAACATTGTCATGAAAATATAAGCTATTAGAATTTATTTTTAGCATAGGGAGAGGTTTACTTTGACTTGAAGAGCCATTTCCAAGCCTTTTGGGAAAAGATCTTGGATTTAGAGAGGAAAGGGCCCTTAGACACCAGCTAATCAGTCACTCAGACCCCCTTTATTATACAGATGTAGAAACCAGGCCTACACAAGTGAAATGACTTGCCTAGGGTCTGATTTCCAAATAAGCATTATTTTCAATGATTTTCACAAGCTGCCTCCACACAGAATTTTTGCCATGATTGCCTTATACCACTTTGTTTTGAGAAAGAAGCAATGACCGTTTCCAAATTTTATTTTCTTTAATGCCCAGCTCAGTGTTCTGTCTATAGTGGATGCTTATTATTTTTTTTTTAAGTGAGGCAATTGGGGTTAAGTGACTTGCCCAGACCCTAGTTAGTGTTAAGTGTCTGAGGCTGGATTTGAACTCAGGTACTCCCGACTCCAGGGCCGGTGCTCTATCCACTGCGCCACCTAGCTGCCCCGTGGATGCTTATTAATAAAGGTTTATTTAAATTTCTTTGAAGAGATGGCACATAAAACAAGTTGTTTATATGCATGTTGTAATAGTAGAAGCATAATATAAAGTTTCAAATTCTAATGACTTTTAATATATTAATTTCTGGAATGTGTTTCTTGAATAAAACAGGAATAAGCCCAAACAAAGGTTTATATAATGGATGATATGATATGATATGATATCATATAATATAATAGCTATGCATTAGAAGCTTCTCTACTGCTCTGCTAATTTACAGATCCCCCACCCCAATACCACGAACATATACTGGAATATTTCATTGGTGAATTGGCAAATTGAGTGTTTTTAATTAAGTTTGGCCACAAATAGTTATTGTTGATTTTAACCTTAATGCTCTATTCTGTGAATTACAGAAAGCTCTTCGTGGGTGGCCTTGACTGGAGCACAACGCAAGGTAGGTCACACATTTTATAGCTTTGACTTCTAAGCATGTTATTATTACTTCTGTTTCTTAGATCTTGTGTATTTGTTATTTTTTTTTTAAACCATGTCTTTAGTGATTTAAAGAACTAGATTCCTTGAAAGTGCATTTATGGTTGAGAGGTAGGGGACTGGCAAGAATATTATAATGACACTATCACATTTCATTTTGATATCAGAGATAAAGGGGAATTATGTACACTTCATGTTCAGGCCATGGTAGGTTTTTAAAGGCAGGACATTTCTTGGCTATATGAGATATAAAAGCAAATACTCTAGTCACTGGTCAATATTTGAATAAGTTGTATTGTTAAATATTTTTATGCTGATTTCCTGAATATTCCAAATTAGTGCACTCACTAGTTCTCTCTCTCTGTCTCTGTCTCTCTCTCTCTCTCTCTCTCACACACACACACACACACACACATACACACACTCTTGATAAGATGCTTATTATATTTCCGTAGCACAGAATATAATTAAAATGTATGTTTCCCTTGCACCCCTTTCCTTATCTTGCACCCCAAATCACCAAATCCAAATAGCAGGAGCAGCCAAGATAAAGAGTTCTAAGTTACTATGCAGCTATAGATAGTATGGAAGCATTCAAGTTGCTAAGCTGTAAAACGCTTAACACTAAATGCTTAACACTGGTTATATGTTTTTGTGTTTTTGTTTTTAATTTCTGACCAGAAACGCTGCGCAGCTACTTTTCCCAGTATGGAGAAGTTGTAGACTGTGTTATCATGAAAGATAAAACAACCAACCAGTCTCGAGGCTTTGGGTTTGTCAAATTTAAAGATCCCAATTGTGTGGGAACAGTGCTGGCCAGCAGACCACATACATTAGATGGCCGCAATGTAAGTTACTTTTTTTGTTTGCTTTGATTTATTTCTTAGGATTAATTCTGTAAGGGGAAATTTTTTTATGCTAAAGTTCTTTTTACTTTTAAAAATTGGGATCAAGTACACAAAAAAAATTGGGATTAAGTTAAGCAAAAAAGTGAGATTTAGTTCTCCCATCAGTTATTATAATAATGATATATGGTAAATTGACACATGAGGTTGTGGTAATTTGCCACTGGCTGCTGTACTAACATCTTGTTTTGTAGAGAAAGTAATCTGCATATTCACAACTAGCTGGTTTGAAACTTCCTACAGATTGACCCAAAGCCATGCACACCTCGGGGAATGCAGCCGGAAAGAACACGACCAAAGGAAGGATGGGTAAGGGAAATGGAGGTGGGGCATCTGGAACTAGAGGTATATTGGTAAATCTAGAAGGAAGAACTTAGAGGAAGTAATTTAGCTCATTTTTATACATCAAAGATTTGTTCCTCAAGAATGATGATGCAGAGTAAAGGAAGGACCTCCAATTTGATGTTTGAAGAATTGAAAGTTTATCCAAAAACATTCAATTTTTTCTCTCTGAGAATTGTTCTCAATCTTACCTTTTATACACCTATCCATTTCAACACATTTTTTTTTTAGCCTGAATTTTCTGCTAACTTCTAACAGTTCTAGAAGACATCAACATTTAATAGGAAATGTACCTGAACCCTTCTGTTCCACCATTTGATTTATTTTCTTGAAAGGTTGTTTTATGTGTTAAGTGATTCATTTATACTAGCCAAGAAACTATTACCTTCTTAGGGACATAGATAGAAATAGATGGGAAATAGATAGAATCAATGTTTTGAGTTTTTCAGGATGATACTACCTCATAAACTAAGATAGTAGTATTTTTATACCATTTTTTGAGCATAGTTCAGTTGGCTTAGGCCTATCAGCTATATCTAGTAAGCCCATCTTTCCTGAAAAACCTTATTTTGTTGTCTTGATATTTTTGAAATGTATTTGAGTAGACTTTGTGATCTTGTGGAAAGAGAATTCAGTTTGGAATGAGAAGGTGTAGCATTGAGTCATAGTTTTACCATAAAGAATTGGACAAGTCATTTGATCTATGCCTGCTTTCAAATGTATAAAATGAGAATATTGATGCCTACCTACATTAGCTGTCTCATAGGTAAGGTAAAGCCACTAACTTCTCCATTACTAGAGCTCTTTAAGCACAGTGGCTGAACTTATTCGGAATATTCTTTTATAGAGACAAAACATAAGACAGTAGATATACTAGATACCTATCTCCTTGGGCCTCTGCTTCAGAAGAATGAAAGCAAAATCATTCATGGAAAACAAGCTGAGGAGCTTAGGTTGTTCCTTTGGGTAGAGCAGGGGAAATTAAATGGGCCTTGTATGATTACCTTCCTCTAGATTATATAGTATACACAGAAACTTTTAACTATTTTCTGAAGTGATGGAAGAAATTAGTTTTGATTTTCCTTAAAGGATTGCCTCTAAATATGTATAATAGTAATAATTTTAAATTTCAGCAGTACCTTTGATGACATTTAACTTGAGCTAGTCAGAAGGTTCATATTTAAAGAAAACAAAAATATATGGTTTTATTGGATAACTGGTTTTGTTCCTTTGTTGCTGTTGTTAAATTAGCAATCAGACATTAAATTGTGGATTGTGAGGGTGATCTAGAAGGTACTTTTTGAACTAATTAGATGAAGATTATACTTAAACCCCTTTGAGCATTTGCCTTGATAATTGCAGTTTAGCTCAAGACTGCTTTGCCAATCCATAGTCCCACTTTCAGATCTCCTTTCCATGAAGAACTTTTGGGTACAGTTGTACCAAAGACATTTTTGGTTATTTAAAGTGGCCAAGTGTTTGGTCTTTTACTCAGGTGTGGGCTGTCAATAGACTAGTTTTCTCTTTAAAGTGTAGCAGTGTTACATACTGCATTACATACCTCATTGTGCCCTATTACATAATTATGTTGGTATATTTGAATAATGCTTTTTGTGTTCCCTTCCATGATAAGAAAGGATTTGAAGTTAACAAAATATCTTACTTGGTAGAAAGTGGGGCTTGAAAGTTCAGAGGGAGCATTGTAAACATGTTACTCTGGTATATTGGGTCTTCAAGTAGAGACTAGAAGCTAGCCTTTTGGAGATGTGGAAAGAATTATGAATCCTCTTTGCTTAGATGGTTTGGCAGGGAAAGCAATTTGGTCATTTAGAATCCTGAACTACAAATGAACAATTTTATATAATAACATAGCTGAGGTAAGAGGGTTGTGAGGAGTTTCCAATATGAACTAACCAATTTCTCCTCCTTGGTACAGCAGAAAGGTCCTAGGAGCGATAACAATAAATCCAATAAAATTTTTGTTGGTGGAATTCCTCACAATTGCGGCGAGACGGAGCTCAGGGAATACTTCAAGAAATTTGGAGTGGTGAGTCATTTATCATGACAGCAGGTATCGGCTTGTAATGGAAGACATTGCCCTTTATTTTAGTTGCTTTGATTGGATTAAGGTATTAAATCTCTCTTTGTCAACAGACTGAATCATGGTTGTAATATTTGTAATCTTGGACAGTCGGAGATATCTTTTAATTGTTAGTAGCTCCTGGCTCAAACATTTTCCATTTAATTTATTTTTATTTTACTTTTGCCCACCTCTCAATCCTCCCCATCCTATTTACCTTGAAATAAACCAGGATGGTGTCATTGTTTCCTGCATCGTTCTTAGTGTTTTGATTTTTCTGGTACTATCTGAAAATACTAAGTTCTTTAATGGTTCAGGTTTACCCTATGTCTTCACCTTTTTGCACATGGGTGAGATGCTTTTTGGAAATGCAGGTTGCAGACTCTTGATGATTTGTTTTATTATAATAGCTTTGCTGTAGTAGATGGTACAGGCATACCCCTGTCTTAACTGCTGTAATGTCACAAAACCTCATTGTAATATCATTTGGCTGGTTGCCTGACATACAAAACAGATGGTCTAATTAGAGCAGCAACTACACCCTGTAACATTTCACCTAACGTTTTGTTTTTGCAGAACTAATTAACAACATTAGACAGGGCTATGCCTATTTTCAGAGAAATTAAATTTATTTAGTTTCCAAGAGTTGGCCTTTGGTGTATGAACCAGCTCTTTATAATGAGGGAAGGAAGCGCTTAGTTCAGGTCTTAAACTAAACCATAGCTCATTTCTGAGAACTTGGAGCTTGTTTCATACCATGGGACTATGTGGAATGAGTTATATACAATATTGGTTGTGACAACAATTAATGCTAATGGGCATAAATGTTATTTCACTTGGATTTCTGTTTAGGGGTACTTCTTTCTTTTTTGGACTCCTCTTAGTTTCTGAGGAGACCTGTTTCATTTTTAAGTGTTTCAGAGGCAGCAGAATGTAGTGTTTAGAGCTACATAAACATATTTCTACAAGGTCCCTTGTAGCTCAAAACATCTCAAAGCCTTGAATATTTCTGTGATTGGCAAACTTTCTAGGTCCAAGAGTTAGCTATTAACAACCAAGAAAACAAAGCCATGTTTCTTGCTTCTTTTTTAAGCCATCTTGCTGCTTTTTTGGTACTTTAGCAGAGCATAATAATTTGGGGTGAAACTCAAGTTGGCCTATTTGTCTTTCTAATACAAGGTTGAAATTCACAAGACTATCTAGTTTTCAATTCCCTCTCCTGCTATCACTTCTATCCCCCCCCCCCAACCCTATTCTAACTATTCTAACATGACTATGGGGCTTGAAGATTGGTTTGCATTTGTAAGTCAATGCATTGTAGTTAGACACTGCACAACCTTGGAAACGAATATTTCTAGCTTTAAAGGTCATCAGTTCAGCAAGGGTCAGATTCAGGAAACCTGGGTTTGCATCCTTCATAACTGTTTGATCCTGGGTAAGTTTCTTAACTTCTCTAAGCCTACAAGCCTCCCTCACAGAACTGTTATGAGAAAGTGCTTTGTAAACCCTTACGGCAGTACTTTGTAAGGGTGAATTATATTAACTTATATGTTCATCTAAATTTTTTTTTTTTTTGGTGAGGGAATTGGAGTTAAGTGACTTGCCCAGGGTCACACAGCCAGTAAGTGTTAAGTGTCTGAGGTTGGATTTGAACTTAGGTCCTCCTGAATTCAGGGCCAGTGCTCTATCCACTGCGCCACCTAGCTGCCCCATCTAATATTCTTATATGAACTTGAGACAGTGAACAGTCTCAAGTCTGCTAGGGAGAAATATTACATATATAAATTCTCTTCAGATCGTCTCCCCAAACTACTAAATAGCATAAAACTTGATTTAATTTTTTCCCCTATTTTAAAGGGGTTTTCTGCATTAAAACAAATATGGTAGTTCACAGTGCAAAGAACCCTAATGCTCTGTGGCTTCCCTTCTGTAGATCTAATTGTTTTTTTAAAGGCAGACTAAATGATTTTATTCTAGCTTGCAGATTTTGTGATTACTCAAAGCAGCCCAGGATTTGGTTTGTTATGCTTTAAAAATTAGAAATGCAGTGTAAATACCCAAAAAACAAGCAGAGAAAGCAGTGCATTCCTGCTCAGAGGTCATCAGAGATTGGCTGGCCTAGTGGGCCTTTGATTCTAAAGGGATTTTAGGTAGAGTTTGACTGTGAGAACTGCTGAGGTATCCCCTTGAAGATTTGCTCAGAGCATCAGAATGCTTCATTTAGGGCAATCTCTGCATTCCAGTGTTGGCCCAGGAGATGAGACATGGGTTTTGTAGACTACCCTCATTTCTGGGCACTACTGAACTTTCTCATCTTATGACAAAGTGACCCCAAGTAGTCATTTTTCTTTGGATTTAATGTTTCAGCTGAGAAATTCTAAGTCAGCCCCAGGTACTTGTCTTCTCTTGATGTGACTGTGCCCTGGCCTGACCTGCTGCCTTCTTGTAAGCAGTCTACCCTCCCTACACAACATCGTTAGTGGAATTTCCTTTCTCTCTTTCAGGTCACTGAAGTTGTCATGATCTATGACGCAGAGAAGCAGAGGCCTCGAGGTAAAGGCTGATCTCGTTTGTCCTTGAAACTTCTTCATCCTCTCCTTTTGCTCAGATGGCAAACTATTTCACACCATACAAAGAAAAAATTAGCTAGATTTTTTTTTAAACATTGCCTCAAAGATTTTGAGACAAATATTAAAAATGTAGGTCTTTCATGTACAAATCCATTACGTGTGTTTGTGCTTTTTAAGGTCAGACATTATGCATTCCTTTTTCTTTTTCTTTTCCTTTTTTTTTTCTTTTTCTTTTTTCTTTTTGCTAGTTATTTTGAATTGAAGTTTTAAAAATTGACAAGAATTTCAACATGGTTTCTGTTTTTAAATGTATGTAGAAAGATTTGTAGATATTTTTAACTGTGGTGAACTGATCCTGCTTAAGACCTGTCTCTCCTGTTTGAAGTCAACATGAATGTACTTGGAAGTGTGATTTCATGCTGTCAGCCTGGTTCTTTCCCCACCTACACCCCACCTATCCATTCCCTGCCCCCCAACCCCCCTTGGTATACATGATTTGCTTGAAACGGAAACAAATCCATTCCATGCTCTTTTTTTTTTTTCCTCCTCCATTTGGGAGGGTTCTTTAGTCTAATGATTTTAACATGAGGCTGGTGCAAAAAGAAACTTTCATGAGTTGCCCAAAAGCACACCTCCAAAATTGATTTGTGGAGTTGGGATGACAAAGATAAAGTCATGGTTTTTAGTTTTTTGAGGGTGGTTTGGGGTCATTGTTATTGTTGCCCCACACAGCCTTTTCCTCTCCCTTTCCCCTTCCCCAAATCCCCACTTTGTTTTTGGTTAGTCCATCAGTTTTGGACAGGCTATGTGAACCAATCTGTAAGTTTTGGTCTGTCTGAAATAATTGCCATGTCATTCACTTCATCTACCATCTGCAGAATATTTATTTGAGGCAATATTTTATGATTGCATTAAGCTTAGTTGCACCAACTGCCCTGTAGCATGTTCTATACATGCTGGAGAATAGTTTGCCATTTGAACTTTCATTTTTCCTCTGACTCCATTATTATGTAATGTATTCTTCACTTCATATTTATTAAGCTGTTAAGTCTTAGTTTTATTTTTAATTTAGACATACATCCTTAGAAACGTATTTTAAGTGTTTCATAGTAAAAGTACAGTAATGTTAAGTAAGTTTTTTTTTCTTTTCTTTCTGTGAATTGTTTGACTGTGATTAACGATATCTCTTTAGATTTCTCTTCCCTAGGTGTTAAATTATATCACACAGGTACAGGCCAGTTCCACAGTCAGAGGAGGGACGGGCTTTGTCTGCATTGGGGTGTAAACGAAGTTTCAATAGATTTTTCTGTTCAGCTTCTTCGTTGGTGATGTAATCTTATTGAAAGATGCATTCTTTAGAAAATCTGTTCTAGGAGCCTCCAGAATCTGAAATTTGCCACTTCTTATTGCTGCTGCCCATTTAAAAAGAATTGGAGCTATATGTTTGGTTAAAATTCCTGGAATTTGAGAAATACTATTTTTAACCATATTGCTACATCACTTATATTTGTTCGGAATATATGCCCTGATCTTGCAATAGCTTAGCAGAAAGGATATCTAAAGTTCTGCTCTCTATCTGACTAGCTCATCCACTTAAAGCTTTACAAAGAATAAACACAAACAAGAGTGAGGTGAGTTCACTGTTTGCAGATCACTATTCAGGTCCCTTTACTCTTGTAATCCTTGCTTTCTGTCATGATGAGGAACCCATAGTTAATGTCTAGTTGATTGGGACCTGGTGGCTAAAATAAGGAATGGGGTAGTCAGTTAAAAGGTGGGATAGATAGATGGGCATTCGTTATAGAATTAGGCAGCAGTGCCTAGGAGTTGGGGTTGAAGAGTTTTGAGACTTATAATATTGGTTAGCAGTACCAGAAGTGAATAGAGAACTCATTGGAGTATGGGTAAATAGGCAGGTAGTTTCCATGGCTTAGGCAAATTAAAATAACTATAGGCCCATGGTATTCATTTCAGTTCTGACATTTGTGTTCCCTCTCCCCAATAAAGAAGCCAATTGCTCAGCTTAATGACATCCTTAAACTGAGGTGGGGGGGTGGGGGTGGCGGGGAGGAGTGTGTGTGTGTGTGTATGTGTGTGTGTGTGTGTGTATATGCTTGAGTGTGTGCGTGTATGTATATTTGTCTCCCCATGTGTATATGTGTGTGTGTGTTTGTATGTCCTTGTGTGTCTGTCCCCATCCAAAAAGTAAGGTAGAAACAATGATTTGAAAGTCAAGTCCTCCCTTCCTTAGAAAAAGTAATGGACACTAGGGAACAACCTTCTGATTTTTCTAACCTTTTGCATTGTTTCTGAATTTCTGTGATAAGATAAAACTCTACTTGTACACAATGTTCTGCATGTGATGCATTAATGCTATTTCAGACAAACAAACAAAATTTCTGTAGTTTGTATTCAGTAGATGCATTTATTCCTGCTAGAACTTCCCTGTCTCATTGTTCATAGTTTAATGCTGTTTTAGTATTTTCCCTTTTCCAGTTCCTAACCTTGTTATCTAACCTTCATTTCTACTCTGAATTACCTTCTTCAGTTACCTTACAGTTTTCCTTGTCCTTTTGCCTTCCTCCTTTGTATTTGCTACCTTCATCGTTTTGAACCTCAGATTTCATCCCTTCAGTTATATGGTCATGTTGCTGATTGATATAGATATATATATATATGAAAATTGTAAATCAAATTGATCCTAAAACCCTTCCCAACTGTACTTTGCTGGTAATCTTTGTCAACTCAGCTTCCTTAGCCTTCTCCCCCATCCCTTTCATGCCTGTTGTCTTACCAGTGGTATTTCATTAAAAATATCCTGAAGTCCCAGGTAACTCCAGTCTCAGCTTCCCCTCATCTACTTTTGTTTGCTCCCTGAAGTAATCTGGACTTGAGGCACCATTTATGAAGTGATCCTGGTAATCTATAATTTCAGCCTTTCCCCTTCACAGTGTTTAGACCTTTGCTATTGACTGCACATAAATTCTACCAATCCTCGAGGGCCTGCGTTTGTCCTAAGTCCCTTCTTAAATATACTCAAAACTGCTTTCCAGACAAGTAATAAGTTTTTTCTGCTTTCGCTCTCCTGCTTTCTCGGCCAGCAGGAGGTGTGTTTTGGTAAACCTACACCTGCCATTCTCTCTTTCTCTCTCCCTCCTCCAAAAGAATCCATAAGCAAACAATCAAAAGAATTATATATGTATATATATATATGTATATAGCCTTATTATCTTTGGTCCTTTTGGTGCCCTACTGAATTCTTTGAGAATTTCATCTTTCTTCCAAGTTCTTTGGCATCTGTCTCCTCGAAAGTCTTTCTTTTGTGAACAGAGTCAGTGGACCATCTCTGGAGGTGGCGGGTGCTCCCTTCTGTTCTCCTCTTGGCATCTAGAGGGGAGTCTGTGATATTAAACTGATCCAGGATCCCTGCAGAGACTTGAAAGGGTCTTCTTGGCAGTGCTGCTAAGCTTTCCAGTTCACTACAGACAAATACATTGTGATGAAATGCTGCTTTCCATTGGATGGTCGCTCTCATCACAGACCAACCAAACTTCGTTTATACCACCAGACTCTTGTGTTTGGGAAATGCTCAAGTTTTTCTTTTTATTTGATTTTTATTTAATTTTAAAAATTTTGATGATGCCTCTTGCTCTTGCTGCTGACAGCAGAATTTGACCTGCTGGAATCCATTTTGGCCTGTATCTTTGTGTATTTTATATATAACCTCCTTTGATAGGCCTCCTTGGGCTTCCCCAACCGAGTTGGGGAAGCTTAGTGAGGCACTAACTGTTATAGATACTGTGTTTCCGTTTAACGCTTTAGAGCAATATATATATATATATATGGCTGCTGTCAGCACTAGCTGCAAAGCAAAATGCAAGCCAAGGTGGAAAATCTTGGGTTTCAGAAAAGCAAATGCACATCCAGACTACACGTGCCCAATTTATCTTCCTTTTGTCGTGGTCCAGGAGCCCTTGCAGATGGTTAATAGACAATGTAGTGATTTCTTATCCTTTATTAGGAATTTGGTTTTTGTTTGAACATTTAGTAAATGGAGGCAGTGGCTATAGTGGAGGGAAAACTGGCTTTGGAGTCAGAAGATCTCTGTTCCAAGTCCTAGCTCTGCCATTTAACTACCTTTGGAACCTTGTCTGTAAAACCCAGGGTGGGGGGCTGGGTAGATTAGTTAGTAGGTCAGGGTTCTTCTGGCTCTAAATCCAATGATCTTTGTGCCTCCCCAAAACCAAACAAAAACCCCATACCAAGTGTCATCTGGCACATTCAGTGACGAGATAGGAAACCTTAGGTGTATAGAAAAAGACCTTCAAGTTTGGATCACTTCATGAGCCAAGTATTTCAATACATTTTGGCTACTGACTCTTAAGGACGTTTTTCTCCTACTTTAATTTGGGTTGGCTACTTTTCATCACATTTGGTTTGTAGGGTTTAGCTTTTTGTTTTTAGACTAGTTCCTTTGGCAAAGTGTAGACTCTTAAGATTTTAACCTATGCCGGTTGTTCAGAAAAGAAAGCTGCCTTGTCCCATGACCATTTTTTCCCAACTTAGTCTGCTTACCAGCTATGTAAAACCTTTCATATTAAGTGAGTTATAAGAACCCCAAATATATATCTTTTGTTTTGCATTTGCATGTGTTTAGCTAAGAATCAGCCCCTAGTAGCCACCCTGTCCTTGCTTTTTCAGGTGGCTGCTACATTTTGTGAACTTTGTTAACATACCTGGCTTATCTGAAACCCTTATTTGATCCCTTGGTCCGCCCCTAATACTGTTCATCATCCTGTTTTGTGTCACAACACCCTGCTACCTTGATTCACTCTTCGTCGTTGGCTAGGTTTTGGATTTATTACTTTCGAGGACGAACAATCAGTGGACCAGGCTGTCAACATGCATTTTCACGACATCATGGGCAAAAAAGTGTGTAGTTGTAGTTTTATTTTACCTTAAGACCAAACCAAGTCTTGGGCAACTGGGGATTTCACTGGTAAATAAGTATAGATTTGATAGTTTTGTTACAGGAAGGGAAAGATAAGGAACTTAAGTAAAGTAGATCATTTGGCAGAAACAAAGTCGAGGGATGCTATTTCATTAGACATAAGTTTTTCAGGAAGTTTTGGCACAACTTGCCCTAAGATGTGTTCCTTGGGCTAGGTGGCACCATTCTCTTAGAATTCCTTTTGGATGTGGAATGCCTAAAACAAACAAAAAAATGAAAGAGTAGGAAATTAAGCAGGAAGAAAAGGTGTTTAGTCTGAGTCCATGTTTTCAGTCTGGCTTCCAGTGAACTCTCTGTGTTGTCTAAGGTTCGGTTTAAGATACCACT
The DNA here is from genome assembly GCF_019393635.1 of Dromiciops gliroides. Classification (NCBI taxonomy): domain Eukaryota; kingdom Metazoa; phylum Chordata; class Mammalia; order Microbiotheria; family Microbiotheriidae; genus Dromiciops; species Dromiciops gliroides. Next base: position 55,663,126 of record NC_057861.1, on the reverse strand, counting down.
CCTTCAGATGTGGATTTCATATTCAAATTATATAGCACTTAACCTGATAAGTGAGTAGAAATGAACCTTTAAGAATCCCAAGTTACAATTTAAAAGGAAAGCAATCATGAAACATCATGAAGGATTGGTTTTTTTAAATTGGGTCACTTACTGTGAAACTTCGGTACAAACCCACAGACTTTATTATAGTATTTAACCACAATGCAGTTAAGTGACCTCTGGTTGTTATATCTTCATACTGTGTTGCCATTACATGAAGATAGTAATAGGAAGTTGAAGGTCTGCCCCTCCCCAGCCCCAGCCCCCTTGATTACTCTGTTCCTCTGTGAACACTGAACATCATTTGTCTATATGAGCCTATTTAAGAATCTGTGCAAAATCAGTACCCAAATCTTCATTTTACCTGGATCCTTATGATTTTTACAAAAGGAGCTCTAAAATGAATAGCTGGGACATGGCATTCCTAATTAGTGCCAGATATCATAGGATCTGAATTTATGTTGAGTTTGGACCTCCTTTAAAAAAAAAAAAACTATTAGTGTGTAGTCCATTTCAGTAACAGTGCCAAATATTTTCCTGTGTTTCTGATCTGGTTATAACCCAGACCCATGAAATGTTATTTTTTTTAACTCACTTTGAATGCAGAACATTTATTCTGTCTTTAGTTTCACAGGCATTTCTTTGGCTGATGGTTAAAATATTTTGAAGGTGGTAGTAGTTAATGTCATCAACCCACTAGTCCCCCTCCAAAAAAACAAAAAAAGATGGTGTTAAAAATTTAGATTTCTCTATACAGTTCAGTGTATGTGTGATTATTTTTATATTTAGGTGGTTTAGAATTTGTCAAAGTTTTAATGAAGTCTATTTGAACCTACCTAAAACAGGAAAAAAATATATCTTGTACTGACATTCGTTGAAGCTTTTAAGTTTAAAATTAGCATACAGATTGCAAGGATGCATGACAATTATGAACACAAGTTCAAAGGAGTCTGCGTTCAATATTTTAAGGTACTGTGACATGCTATTGAACATTTATAATTTGAAAAAAGTGTAATCTTTATATATGGAGCAGGAGGTATTTTGCTGAATTAATAGATTAGCTAGTGTCTTCTAGTAGGGTCCCAGTAGACCCCTCTGCTGATGTTAAACAGTGATTTTTGAGAAAGCTCGATGCCAAAGATGATTGAAATAACAATTTGAAATGACTTCACTCAATGTGTAGATTAGGTATAGATATCTGGAAAAAAGGGCAAACGTATACTGCTTAAGGAGTCGGGCTCTTGAGCTGGAATTCTAAAGCAGCCCAAATTCCCATTTACACATTGGTCAAAAATCAAGCTATCTAGATAAGTGGGATGCTTGCCTTCCTGTTCTTAACATTGGTTATTTTAGTGGCTATATTAAGCTTTTAAAACGCCCGAAGTCCCGTTTGGTGATTAAAAATGTATTGCTGGGGTGACTCTGCATCTATATGTTCCATCATTAAGGGTAAAAAATTGTAAATTACAAGAACTACTTTGCTTTGTAAGCAGGAACCAAATTCCCCTAAGGAAAAGTGTGTGAAGGCTCATTAATTTGAGTTCTTTGAAAAAGTCCCTTGGTTCTGCTATATAGCAGATCCTTTCAGCTCACAGAGATTTTGTTACCATCATGTATAATGTCCTTGGGGCATCAGCAGAAAGGCGGTGAGTACTAAACCTTTGTCCCTGTGCTGAGCCTGTAAGGCAAAGCAGACAGAATTCTGAATACCAAAATGCCTGCCTGCACTATCAGGAAGCCCCCATTGACAGACGATTCAGATTTATTTCCTTTGTATACTGGCCCCCATTAAAATTTATCATAAAATAAAAAAGAATCCTGAAGACACTAGTGCAGAGAGATTCATTGAATAAAAAATGGGATTTGGGGTGAGGTTTGGATGTACAGCTTAGCAGAAGTAGGTCAAGTTCCTTTCTCCCCAGCTGTCCCAAGCCACTCAGTTTTATTATTGACGATAAAGTGTTGTGGCTTAGTGAGTGTTCCAAACAATTGGGGTCTGGGCTACTGACCTAACACAGTATGAAGATTTTGCTTACTGATTCCACTGTCCATTTATTTGCATGTCTGTTTACTTTTTTGTTAGATGTAATGTAAGATTGATTCTCTTATCACATCCATTCCCTCTGACATTATTTTGAGTTAATTGAGATTCTTTAAGCCTTAGCCTGGGGAAGGTAAGTCTTTATCTTCCATTAGACATTTAAACAAAATTAAAACCTAAGTTTAAAAACAAAACAAAATATAAACAAACCAAACCAAACCAGACTTGTGTTTCTCAGGTATGAGCAGAGCTAAAATTGCAGGCAGACTGGGTGGGCTTTTTAAGCTTAGCTTAGCTTTGAAATGCAACAACCAGTGTCATTAATGGTTTAAAGCATTAGTGTCCTCCTTCAGGAAAGAGCTCTCTTCCAAGTGAGAAGGTGACCCTGCTCACTAAGGTAGTTTATCTGAACGTTGATGGATGGCTTCTTTAAAGACCACACTTGAGATTTCTGAGCACATTTTCATGTGAGAGCTTATTGAAAGAGGGTACTGTTGCTTTAAAATAGGAAAGTCAATGACCTTTGATTGTATCAGAAATAAGATTTAAGGACTCTCTTAGCTCTAAATACTTATATTCATGTGTAGGACTTGCTGTGTCTTACAATTGCATCTATTGTACCTGAGAAACATTAAAAAAGCAAAACAAAACAATCTACTGGCCTAAATAAGTTTTATAATTAAGTATTTAGATTTAAGTCATAAGGTGCTAAGTGTAGTTCTAAGTGTAACTAAGGGTGTGTATAAAGGGAAGGGGGGTGTATTAACCCACAACATCCTCCTTAAATTGGTCTTCTGTTTGTTTAGGTGGAGGTAAAACGTGCAGAACCTCGAGATAGCAAAAGCCAAGTCCCAGGACAGCCAGGTGCCAGCCAGTGGGGAAGCAGGCTCATGCCAAATGCTGCCAATGGTTGGGCAGGTCAGCCCCCTCCTACTTGGCAACAGGGATATGGCCCACAAGGTACTGTCATCCTCATCTAAGTCCCATCAGAGCACACAAGTAGTTTAGTAGTTAGAGGTGACCTGAGTACTTCAGAGGTATCAAACTTGGGTGTCCACTTCCTGAAAGGAAAACTCAATGCAATATAAATTTGTGGTTTTCTTAGTCAGTAGGTGGGTGTGGTGTCTTGTCCTGTCCGTCCCCCTGCCCTCCTCCCCCATTCAATTCCATTTGAGTTGGACATCACTGGTCTACCAGCATCATGAGGAGTACTTGCTATTACAACTTGATAGGGAGATTTCAATTAAAAGCATGAGCTTATAATATTGTTACCATACCACATACATACCACCCCCCCTTCCTCCCCATTTGAATTCTTCGATGAGTTGTTCCTATTTTTAGACATACAACAGAAACAGTCTTCATCAAAATCTGAAATGCAGGCAGATCACATCATAGAAACTGTCTGAGTTTCTTTGCATTTAGGTTTTTAAAAATCTAAAGATTTTAAAATTTCCTTAAATCCAAATGGTCAGTTTGATCCAAAGCACTGCACCAAGGTAACTCTTACAACCCATTTTTCTTACTTACAACTTTACTTGGGTCCTGGTGTTGTGCTCTAAGAAGGAAGCCTGCAATTAGATAGGGTAGAACAAATTGCCTTGGTTTTGAATAAGGGGCAGGTGAGAGCCCTGATGTGAAAGCATTTCCAGTCCTTAACCAGAGTCACTGGTTCTGTTTCCAAAGTAAATCTTTTTCATCAAAGCTGCCTTCCTGTTTTTTCCCACTTGATCTGACAAAACAAGGCTGTCTACTCAGGACACATAGTAAGTTGGACACTAGGCATTGCCTGGAGGAGAGGCCCTTATTCTCTAGAAGGCCCCAATTGGACTTAAGCCATCTCTGTGTTTCAAGCATTATACGTTCTGAGTAGTTCTCAACAGCGAACACTTGAAAAATATGGACTTAGTGTTTGTACTTGTTCTGCCAGGTTCCCATAGGGAGGGAGGGGGAGGGGCAGCCGTTACGAGCACTTCTGAGTTGTGATGTCCTAGATCATGCTCAAAGAGACCAGTTAGCTCCCTTTTTTCCTCCATTGTTAACTCTGCAGACACAGCTGTGGCTTTGATGTTTTTATAACATGTTAAACACAATACAGGAAGATGGCATTCATGCACACAGTGCATTTCTGGAATAAATTTTGGCTTAAATTTATTACATGAATAGTTTTTTTTGGTGCCCTAAAATTCTACCCTCATAACAAGGCAGTGAGGAAAGGAATATGCATATTTTATAGATGAAGAAATTAATGCTCAGGAAGGTCAAGTGACTTACTCTTGATCAAAGAGGGCTAGTTGACTAGCAGAGCCAAAATTTTAACCTAGGTCCTCTGCCTCTGTTTCTAGCACTTTCTCTGCTAAATCCCTCTGCCTGTCTGCCAAACCTAAGATGGCACCATCTGTCTGTGGTTAACATCTGGTCCTTGCTTTTAGCTGCCTGGGAGCATTCATGTTGCATCCAGGTAGACACAAAAGTCATCTCTTACCTAGGACTGAGAAGAAAAGCATATTCTCATCCCTGTTGTCCAAGCCACACAGGAAGCTTGAAAAACCAAAACCAAAACCCCCCAGTACTAGACAGTACAGTAGAGCTTCTTTATGCTCTGATATTCCTGAAATTTCTGAGTGAGGAACAAAGGGAAAACCACTTGAGTGGCATATTTGAAGTGCTTATAATTCAATCCTAGATACCTACTTTTTTTTTTCTTCATTTGAAAGCTCATCTTGGACATTAGAATTTGAATTTGATTCATTTTCCAAATGACACTAAAGGGCCTTCTAGGATTTGATACTTAAATGACTTTTACCTCATGACTGGGGAGCATCAATCATTTTGTTTGTTTGTTTCATTGTTTTAGGAATGTGGGTGCCAGCAGGGCAGGCTATTGGTAAGTAGCCCCCCTTTTTTTTTTTAAACAAAGGGGTTACAGAATTAGTAGGGAATTCAGCTTCCCAAATATCATGCTTTACAATTGGCAGAGGGAGAAGGCGGTTCATACTCTGTTTATATTGGCAGAGGAAGTAGTGAAGACAAAATATCATTTTGGAAGTGGCCTCAAACTACTGTCTGAAGGGCTTTATGGCATTGCAGATTAGTTGGAAAGATTTTGATTTCACAATCAATTGAGCCATCAGCAAGAATTTACTAAACGCCTATTATGTGTAAAGGACATTGGAGGAGATAAGAACTTGATGGCATTGCAGACACTGTCATGTCTCGATAATGTATAGTATCACATGAGAAAAGAGCACTTTGTTATGCAGTCTGAGAAGAGTATCAGGAAATGTGCATGTTACATTTGTAGGAGATCTTCTTGTGATTTACCGTGGGGATAAAATACCTATATGGCTAGCTAGTACACTAGAAAAGAGCAGATCCATGTGTTGTTGCTCTCTCTGTGATAGGGTGAGGTACACAGAGGGTTCTTTTGGGGTCTTGTCATTAGAGTGTGTTAGAGCTCATTGTACAGATTGGCAAACTGAGGTTCTGAGGTGCCATGACTTGTGTAAGGCTGCTTCTCAGGCTAATGGCAGAGCCTTGAATAGAGCCAAGGTTTTCTGACTCAGTCAGCCTAGTAAGTCTTTTCACCCCACTGTCCTCAAATACCTTTGATTGGCTGGGTGCCCTGAAGAAGTGGGTCACTTTACAGAAGGCCAATGAAGAGACAAACCCAGACAGGTAGAGTTGCTTTGGGTCACATGTGCTTGTTAATAAGAGCTGAGACTAGACCTTAAGGAGTCCGGGGTCCTGTCCCTCAATCAAGGTGGATTTTAAGCCCATGGAGGTTGGGGATGGGTATGGTTGGGTACGTTCTTTCCCCTCCCTCCCTTTATGGTGCTGTTTCTTTGCTTTTCCAGGTGGTTATGGGCCGCCTCCTGCAGGAAGGGGAGCTCCACCTCCGCCGCCTCCTTTTACCTCATACATAGTATCCACGCCTCCAGGAGGGTTTCCCCCTCCCCAAGGCTTCCCACAGGGGTACGGTACCCCTCCTCAGTTCAGTAAGTCTTATTTGGGCTCAGATGGGGAAAAGTTTGGTTTCAGGCCTTTCATAACAACTGAGTGTGTTAGAATGTCCCTAAACAACAGAGTGCTGAGCTTGGTCCTTAAAAGAAATCCAGATAAGACATGGTCTTTGAAAGAGCAAAGAGTAATAAAATGCAGCATCAAATAACTAGCATCAGGGGCAGCTAGGTGACTCAGTGGATAAAACACCAGCCCTGGATTCAGGAGGACCTCAGTTCAAATCCAGCCTTAGACACTTGCCACTTAATAGCTGTGTGACCTCGGCCAAGTCACTTCACCCTCATTGCCCCACAAAAACAAAACAAACCAAATAACTAGCATCAGAGGGACAGAGTTGGTGTTGTGTCAGACCTTAGGGTGAAGGTCATTATCAAATGGTGGGGAGGGGGTTGGGAATTAAGGAAGGGCCTCTTGAAGATTGGAGGATTTGAGGAAATAGATATTTAAAACTGAGTAGGACTTAAAGAGGGGGATGGAGAACATTGGAGACATGGGGAATAGTACAAACACAGGCACAGATGGTGGGAAAAGTGCAGAGGAATGCTTGTTCAAAGGAGAACGTGGCCTCATTTGACTGCACCAGAAATACCTGGAAGGAAGACAAAGCTGGGGAAAACAGGGCGATGTTGGATCCTAGAGGTCTTTGAATGCCAGACCAAAAAAGAGCAAATAGAACTTTTCTCTAGAGGAAAGCTGCTAAGAGGAGTGATCTGATCACCTCTATGAAAAAGGATGATTCTCTTAATCTGAAAGACAGATTGGACTGAGGGAGAGTAGAGGCAGGAAGGCTTGTGTCGGCAAGTAAGCCATTATTACAGTAAGCCACGTGGAATAATAAGGACCTGCATCACCAGGAAGGCTATATAGCCGGCATTGAGGTTTGGGGTGTGAAGAAAAGCACTTTGGATGTACCTTTCTTCTCTCCCACCACTCCCCCAATAAGAGCTATTTTTCTGGGTAAACAATGGAAATTCTCCTTTAAAATCCTCTGGTAAACAGGGATTTTCTTTAATGCCTTCAGTTTTCTAGTACATTTCTTTAATATGTTGACATTTAGCACTCCCTTAGAACAAGAACAATGGGACCATATAGAACTTGTATACATGATGTTTTTCCCAGTTGTCATATGAATGAATAGATTCTGGAGGCAGATCTTGGCTTGATTCTTAGACCATAGTGTTTTGGCAGGATTCATATTCAACAAGTCGAGTGCCTAAAATTTATAACGAGCTGTGAAGACCAGTTTATCTCAAAATGAACAATTTTACCTTATTGTTTGAATTTTCAACTTAGAACTTTGTTGTAAACCTGTATTAAAGAAATCATAGTACAGCTATTGACTGATAGAAGCAGCCTGATTCTGGAATAGTTCTTAGTAAGGAAATTACATTCTTTACCTAGTGACTGACATCTGACCACCAGGGAGCTAAAACAACCTCTTTAATGAGTAATTTTCCTTTCCCCTTCCCCTTCCTCTTCCCCATTTCCTTTACCTTTCCTTCTTCTACTTAATTGTTATAATTGCAAGTCTTAACAGAAGTTTGAGAGTTTTGTTTTCAGTCCTTCACTGAAGTCCTACTCACGTGTCCTGTCGTGGTGTACTTGTTACTTATTTTTGAAGCTGTGTCAGTGGAGCCACAGGCCCTGGCAGGGCCCACTAAGATGAAGCTATAGGGCTTCATTTACAGGCCAGGTGGCAGATGGTGTCTGATGTCTGAGCAGTGATGTAGGTGAGCAGCCCTTGAAGGCTGTTTAGTGAGGCCGAGGGGTTTCAGTCTGCGACAGTGGAATGTGCATCCTTACCAAGGAATCACAAATCCTTGAAGCTTTGTAGCCCTTCACCAAGTCTTTTGAAGTATGTATAAGTAGGGGCAGAAAAAGTATTTGGAGGTAGATAAAATGAAGTCTAGAAATAATGAGTGGCCCTTTTTCATGACATAATTAAGGGTTGTGTTTTGAGAGTGATTCAGTCCTGCATGTTCAGAGAACCAGTAGGTCTAGTCCATTTAGACACCTTGAGTTTCAGGGTGGGAGATGGGAGCTCTTAGTGAACTGAAGTGCCAGACTTGGGAAACAACCCAGACTGGTCGTTTGTGGGAAGACTGTAATGTGGGTCTGTGTTTTGAGGAGAATCATTAATTTGCCATCATTCTGTCAAGAGTGATTGGGTGCCCCTGCCTCCTACCCCATGGCAGTCATAGTCCTAAATTGTTCCTGCCCTTTCCAAGGCACACCCTGTAAATCCCAGCAGCATTTGGTCTTTTCCTTTAACCTCTACTAGGCCATTTTACATATGGAAATCTAATCAAGATGATAGTAGCACTTTACTGTTTGCAAAGGGCTTTCCTGACAGCCTTGAGAGGTATGTAATGCACATGTTATCCCCATTTTACAGGTAAGGAAACTAAATGCCAGAGAGGGGACATGGTAGAGCCAAGACTGGAACCCAGATTTCCTAGCTCCAAGTCTCATGTTCTTTCCATTAATTACTGCCTCACAAGATCATTTTTGATGGCCTGAGAAGCCAGAACTGCCTGTCTTTTATTCCTTGTTGGCTATATATCTTCTCTTTTTTCTTTCTTCTGCTTTTTCTTTTCAGGTTTTGGCTATGGGCCTCCGCCACCTCCACCTGATCAATTTGCCCCTCCGGGAGTGCCTCCTCCACCTGCCACTCCAGGGGCAGCACCGCTAGCTTTCCCACCACCACCATCTCAGGCAGCTCAGGACATGAGCAAACCCCCAGCGGCCCAGCCCGATTTCCCTTATAGTCAGTATGGTAAGTCGTTAGGCATTGCGCTTCTCCCCCCAATCCTGTGCTTTTCCTGTAGTGGTAATGTGTTGGGGGCACACAGGGTTTCCACACATAAGCCCAAAGTATAAGCGCATCTTGATTTTGAAAACTCTTAAAAAGCCTAACTACAGCCTTTCAGGGTTCTCATACACAGCATTCTTCCTGGACTTGTTTTCTGAGCTAATGCTAAGTTTTCTGGCTCCCCAAATACCCAGACAGTCAGTAGGGGTGCTCATGACGGTGAAGGACAGGAATGTGTGCACTGACTAGTTTTGTATCTTCTTCCCTTTCATTCTAATTTCCCAACTTTGTTTAAGCTGGTTTAGAAATGAACAATATTGTCCTTGTCAGTCAGATGTTTTCTCTTGTTGAGTTGACCCAAGATGGCCTCAGCCCAGGCTAGTTCTGGGTGGCTCACCTTAAAGGTGCCTCAGAAACAGGTGGTGGGGGAAACTAGAGAGACTTGGGAAGAAGCTTCATAGTGTTAGGAGGAGGTGGGAAGCTTCAGGCTGCTCGCAAGGAAAAAAGATGGAGTGGGGAATTGATGGAGAAGAATTCAAAATGACCGAAGGTTATAGCAAAACTTTCAGCACATTTTACTTTTTTTTACTTAGTCTCATAAGGGCAAGAATACAAGGGCACTTGCAATGGAAAAGCAGTCAATTCTGAAGCAAATCCTTCAGGGTACTGTCAGTTTGTGGAACTCGAGGCTGTGAGTGGTCAAGGAGAGTTAGCGAGGTCGAGGTGAAATTCCATGATGTGACGCTGAAAGCCCCAGGAAGACAGTGTGGAGGGTGAGATTTCATGCTCCAGGGCTTCAGTTGCTCTCCTAATCCCAGCCGTGCAGCATTGCGTGATGAACTTGACTTCCAGGGGCCAGCCTGCTGCCTTTGTTTTGAAGTGTCAGATGCTGGCCTCAGCTGCGGGAGGGAATGGGGGGCTGAATGACCCAGGGATCGGATAAAGTCAGGGTAACCCTTGCCACCATGCTTTAAGTAGCTTCTCTAGTTGGTAGCTGAAGCTGACCCGAAGTACCTTAAGGAGCTGTTCTGTAGAGTGGCAACATCATCAACATCTTTCCCCAAAGTCCCCCAGGGGTAAGGGGAGGGGGCATGTCTGTGTACATAGAGTGGAGCCAGCACTTGTTAGTGATTTCTGTGGTGTAGAGCATCAGAATTTCACTGAAAGTAAGATTCATATTGATGGCAGAGGATTACCAAAGTTGGGAGGGGGGATGGTGTGTGAAAGAATTGGCAGGCTAGAGAAGGGGTTTGAGAGGGTCAGCTGGTGTAGTGTCCTTTTCCATTTGAGGCTGTTGAGATGGAGAGAGCTTCAGTGACTTGCCCAGGCCCATGGCAGAGGGAACAGCAGAGCCCAGGTTTCCCAAGTTGCCATTCATTGTTCTTTCCAATACCATAATGCCCATCTTTTAATCTGTCAGCAGATTTTCTTACCCCAAGAAACTGGCCTCTTCCCCCTCTCCCCCCTTGCTGCCTAGAAAGTAAACTAGCTTCATCTGCCCTTGCAACAGGCAAAGCCTCCTTAGAGCTACAGAAGTTAGGCCTAGCTCTCCACTTACTCTGAGAGACAGTATTGATACAGTGCTCTAAGAAGGTATCTCTGTAGAACCTGTTTTTCTAGTTCTGTCAGGCCTTTCTTGGGAAATGTGGATGAAAGGCAGCATGCTACCTTTAGTCCTGTCTCAGGAAACAGTTATTAGCAAGGGGGTGCGGGGCAGGGCTGGGGCTAGAGGACCATTAATTAGATTTGGGGCCTGAAGTTCCACGTTTCTGTACAAAACTCTGCTGGATGTGATCCCACAGGGCCCCAAGTATTCATTTACCTTAGCATCGAATTGCCACAGCTGAAAGTTTGTCTTCCTTTTATTGCTAGGGCTGGTTTTTCATACAGTCATTAAAGGTGATACTGTCTAGGCAATAGAAGCACCCCTTCTATCCCCTGCATGCCCTTTGCAGTTTTATTTACTGGATTACTTACTGTCCCAGAGGCAGTTCACCAACACTGCATGTATTTTGTTTCCTTCATAGTTAAAACAAAATGCCTCAGGGGAAAAAGCATTACTCAATCTTAAAGGCATTGAACTATATCATTATTTTGCATTTGTATAGATGTTATTTACACCTTAAAGCACTTCTATATATACGATGGGTGGAAAAAAATATGTAAACCTTCGGGTGTAGAGTAACCATAAGCCCTGGTATATTTGTCTCCCCCACCCTAAAAAAAGTTACTATCTGTACAAGGCTGTCTTGGGGTTAGTCACCCTGGTCTCCTCATTTCTTACTAGGGCTGGGTACCTATTCTCAAGACCCTTCAGGCTTCGGGCCAATACTTTGTTTACACTCTTATGGTCAGGCTGAGCAGTGATATATCCTAGGTAGGTGGAGCCTATTTATAACCAATGCTCTTACTGTATCTGCACTTGGGAAATGAATGTTTCTTAACAGGGTCTCTTCTACCTTTGTTTTCGTTTTGGGTGGGGGTGGAAATTAGAGGTACAGTTCTGAAATGTTTGCTTTTGCTGGTTTGAGGATCTTTACTGGCTACAATTATCAGTTGGCCCCAGCTGGGTTGTTTTGTTTTGTTTTGAAGCAATGCACAACAAAACTACCACCACCTTAAAGCACAAAAGAGCTTGAATGTCCAATAACCCCGATCCCATTCTCCATTGACCAAGTCATTGCGCTACTAGTTTTCGTCGGACCTCTACCGACTGAACTAAGTTTATCATGAGCAACTGATTTATTACTCCCCTCTACTCTGGGCCCATTGGATTTGATTGCTTTGGATTTGGGTAGTTTTCTGAAGTAGGAAGTTGCCCCCATGGGTCTGGAGCGAAGAAGTTGATCACTGCCTATGAGTGAGAGAGCTTATAGGGAAGGAATTCGGTAAGACTGTTCAGAACAGTTGTGAGCTCTGAACAGGGCCTGCAGTCCACAGACCTAGAGCTGCTCTCTACCTCCAAGATGCAGTGCTTGTGAGAGAGATGTTCTTTCTTTCTCTCCCTCTCCTTTTTTTTTCCATTTTCTTTTTTTTTTTAATCTTGAGCTTCACCACCAACCACATAGGTGATTCAAAGTATATTTGTGATGGATGACTGACCTTTGCATTAAAATGGCTGAATTAAGTGGCTCAAGGGGGTCAAGTCCCTAAGCAGCTTGTAACAGATGCATTGACCAATGCCATTAGAAATAGGAGGGTGTTAGCGGAGTAGCAAAAGTAGAAAGCAACAATATTGTTGCTATGCCAAGAAGTGTTCTCACATTGGAAGTCAGTATTAACCTTGCACATCCAAAAACATCTAAGTGACACCATATTGTGATTGTGTAAATTTCTTAGTGGTGTCTGGATTTTTTAAAAAAGAAAACATAAGGGTCCTGTGGTTAATTGACATTTTTACATCTCCCAATCACAGGAACTAATAGAGCAGTTAGATACCGTAATGTTGGCATGCCATCCGAGAAAACTCTTCAATCCCCAGTAAAAAAAAAAATCTATATAGCATTTTACATGTTACATTTTTATGGTTGTAGCACTTTGTGGCTACAGAGCACTTATTTGATCTTCACAATATCCTTGTGAGGCAGGTTCTACAAGCATTATTTTCCCCATTTTACAGATGAGAAAACAGGCTGAGAGAGGTTGTGATGTGCCCAAGGTCACACCTTGGGGAAGCCAGGACTGGAAGCTGACTCCTAGTTCAGTCCTCTTTCCACTGTACTGCACTGCCACTCATCTCTTCATCTCTTAGCCACTCATCTCTTCATCCTGCTTTTTAGAAATCTGTTGGACCTCATTCTTGTCAGTAGAAACCCCTCCACATGACCTTTTTGAAGGAGCAGGTTGAAGAATTGGGCTTGGAGCAGGTCTCTTGGTTACATCAAGTTCTCTGAAGTGAATTTCCCTTTCTGTGCTTGAGCAAATCTATCCACGATCCACTTTGAGCAACGTCTCAGGCATTACCGGGGGACATGGAGGATTATTCCTTTTGCTTATCTCCCTGCCAGTGGTTGCATGTGGAAGTGTGTTGACTCTCCCATACTTCCCACATTCCCATTGCTTTGGTGACTTGGCTGGAATTGGATGTGGTTATTGAAGCTGATAAAAGGGATGAGAAAATGGATTGCCCACCCAGATCTTTTCTGTTTGCCATGTCTCCTTTTGAAGGAGGCATGTAACAGTGTCCTCTCGTGCAGAGAATTGAACACTAATGCTGGGTGCCTGGTTGGCAATGGAGACTGAAAACCTGGGCCTCTGTTGAACCCAAGGGGCAAGGGGTCGCAGCATATGTGCGAACTTGCCCCTGGTGTCAGTGGGAGGGGGTCAGCACTCAGCAAGTGGGAGAAAGGGGGAGGTAAGTCTCCATGTCTCTTCTGTCCTTTCTGCTGGTACAAGTAGCCAAAGGGATGAGGAACTTGGTGCAATTTCAGCTTCCACTGGATAGCTGCCTGACCTCACCTTACCTCACCTTACCTCCCCACTTAGGCCTTTAGCAGCATAAGCCAGTGATTTGAATTGGATTTTTTAGTAGAGCCATCTAAAATAATAAGGGTTTCCATCTCCCCTCAAGTCACCTATCTACTTTGATGATTAAGAATTCCATTTGATGGCAACCAAATTATTTTCCCCAGAATGACCCATCTGGTCGGGGAAGGGGGGAGGGGGTTGTATCATTGCTATGACTGTGGTCTTGTCAATGTCCCTGTCTTGAATTCTGGTCAGTTTTTTGACCAAAGCTCACTGTAATCTCTCTCTCCCTTCTCAGCAGGTTATGGACAGGACTTGAGTGGCTTTGGACAGGGTTTCTCAGATCCCAGCCAGCAACCCCCCTCCTACGGAGGACCCTCGGTGCCCGGATCAGGTGGCCCACCTGCAGGAGGAAGTGGTTTTGGACGAGGACAGAACCATAACGTGCAAGGATTTCACCCTTATAGACGCTAGCCTGGGCTAGAAATCAGGGAATTCTGTCCACAATGGGATATCTGGTACCAGCTGAAACCGGGAATTCCAAACTTGTGAACTTGTGACAATCACATACTTGATGGAGAACAACTTAATAAACCATTTGGGGGGTGGGTGGGGAGGTGGGGAGGGGGCGAATGGCTTTTGAAGGCAAAGCTGTGGGTGTTTGGACTGCAGTTTTTAAATATATTCCTTTCTCTAGCCCATCAGCACAAATAAAACAAAACGTCACTGGTTCAAACTACAGGGTTTTAAAAAAAGTCTTCAGCTTTAATTCAGAACTTCAGGTTTCTTTTTTCCTTCCTTTTTTTTCTTTTTTTTTTTTAAAAATGATTCTTCCTGAGCCTTTTGTTTTACCGTATATTGTAAACTTTTATGTTGAAAGAAAAAAATATACATTTACAGATTGTGAAATTTTTAAGAGAAATTTTCTACTATGTATGCTGGCTTATTTTTTAATTTAATACAGGGTTTCCGTTAGTACTGGTGGAAGTGAGGGTCAGTTTTAAAGCCCTTATTCCTGGCTTTGGGGGTTGGGGCAGTTGGTCCAGAAACTCTGGGAGTTCAAAGAAGAAATCTACTGAGTTTGGTTGTGCTTTTGCTTTTGCCACTTGACTAACTGTGGTAGCATTGCAGGTGTGTTGATGCGCACAGGGTCACTTAGGAAGGGCACAGGCATTTAGATCTGTGCTTCAAAATTTTAAATCCGGTTTGTGGATTTCATTGGGGGGGTCACAGAGGCCTTGGTGAGACGTAGATTTTCCTCAGGCGGAAAAGTTCTGGTGCATTTTGCACTAACCAGTGATTACCCCTGGTTTGAATAAAGAAAAGTACATTTGGATTAGAAACACAAGTTTGTATTCCATTTTTTCCCCCTGCCCTCCCCTCCCCACCAGTGTTGTTGTTCTCAACACACCACCCGTGGTGGATTGTCTAATCTTAATTTGTTTCTGGTATTTGGTGCCTGTTGGAGATTAAATGCACAGATAATAATAATGATAATTTACATTTCTAGAGTGCTTTCCTCAAAATTGGTCCTGTGAGGTAGGTGATATGAGTTATTAACTCACTTTGCAGATGAGGGAACAGACTGGTTAAATGATGTGTTCAGGTTCATATGGCTAGTTCTTGTCAGCTGGAACCCCTGCTGTAGGATCATGGATTAGAGCTGGAAGGCACCTGAACCTAGAGGCCGTCTAGTCTGGTCCTCTCGTTTTAAATTTGACATTTCAATCTCCATGCAAAGTAGAAAAAAAGGACAATATGTGAAGCTGTGAATCTCCATTGTGGGCAGCTCACAGTTGTTATTGAGGGTTTTTAAAAGTCTATCATAAATCCAACATAGTCCTTTCAAAACTGTCCTACCCGTCTGTCCAACCCCTTCATTTGAGGTGTGAGGAAACTGAGGCCCAAAGAAGTTCAGTAACTTTTCTGAGGTCACTCTGGGCTTCAGAGGATTGCAGCCTTGGGCTTTGACACCCAATCAAATGCTCTGTTACATCCTGCTTCATCACAAAAACACTCCCTGTACAGCGTGACTTGTAGATTCTGCAAGTTGTCTGGAAGAGTACTTTGAAAAGAACAGCGGCCCTTTGAAAGTTGAC
The DNA here is from genome assembly GCF_019393635.1 of Dromiciops gliroides. NCBI lineage: Eukaryota > Metazoa > Chordata > Mammalia > Microbiotheria > Microbiotheriidae > Dromiciops > Dromiciops gliroides. The sequence goes on along the minus strand of NC_057861.1, from coordinate 55,647,645 downwards.
TTGACCTTTCAACTTAGTGGTGGAATCCTGAAAGCTTTGGTATCTGGGGTGTTCATTCATTAGAGGCTTCTCACCTTACGTTACTCGAACAGTCTGAATTTGGGGTGGGCCCCTTTCCCTTCTCTGGGCACCCCTTTCCTCACCTATAAAATGAGTGGAGTTAGACTAAATGATCACAAAGATTCCTTCCAACTCTGCCTGGCAAGATCCCTTGTAGGGGTAGGAGCACCAATTAAAATTAGGCCAAGTTTGGGTGGGGCATGTGGGTCAGGGGTGTTGGGGGTGTGATTTGGGTTGCTTAGGAGGGCTGGGGGGGTGGGTGGGAAATGGTTATTTCTTGAGAGTCCAGCATACAGCCTTCAGATTTCTCTGAATATTTCATAGCCTGGCAGCAGTTTGCTGTATACAACGCAGTTTCATCTACCACATTTCACCAAGTACATAGGCCATAAGAAGGTGCCAAACCAGCAGAGAGGGGTGCACCATAGGGCTTTGTGTTCAGTTGACCAACCCTGACTCATCGAAAGAAGGAAGAGAATGAATTTCATGCTCTTGTTGGATTTGGATCTAAACTGGGACCTTAAGGTGCTCTCAGGTTTCTCTTAGAATTCTGTGGAGATCTTAATGTCCAGGAAACAGTCATATGAAATTCTAGTCATCCCAGTGATGAGGTGGTGGATTGAATTTGAGACCTGTCGTTTCCACTAATTCACTGACTACACGTGGGTAATTGACTTAACCTTTCTTCCTGTCATCTGTAAAATGAAGGGATTGGATTAGATGACCTCCAAGGCCTTCCCTGGGAGCTCTAAGATAATGATTTTCACAGAGTGACCCCAGACATTTGCTGGCACAGATCCCTGCAACCTCCGCCGCCCCCCCCCCCCCATCATAGGCTTATTAGAGCAGCATCTGCCCTCAAGCAGGCCTAGAGTCAAATTCTGAATGTATGAGGCAGCTGGGAGGGATATGTCATTGCAATTGAGCTCACTGAGGCTGGTGCCACTGGTGAGCCTGTCATTGTGGGGGGACCTGCCCCTGGGGAGCTTGAGGAAAATTTGGCATCCTGAGCATTTTGACTGAATAGCAACCCCTCTGGGTCAAGTGGGATGCCGGAACTTCAGAGAGTGGGGCAAACAGAAGCACACGTTTTAAATCACAATCCAAACAACATTTTGCTGGACATAACTTTTGCAGTGAAAAACGTGAAGTTTATGGATCTCATGAGTTTAAGTTTTTCAGCTGTGGACATTGCAGGTGAATTTGAGTTTATATTTTATACCTGGAGGAAATGGTCTGCCACAGCACAAATGACAAGAGAGCTATCTTAAGTCAAGGAAATGTGGGTTGGTTTCTCAAGCTTACTGATGGACAGCTGGGCAAACCACTTACCTACTTAATGTCCAGACACAATGCCATTCTGCATTGGCAGGAGTTTAATCACCTCAAGGCTCCCCCCACTAATGAAAATCCCAGGTCAAAACTCACCCTTTCCCTCCCCAATTAAAATATATACCCCAACTAATCTTTTCCCATGCTTTCGAGTCTAAACTACTAGAGGATTGGGCTTTTTCCATCTGAAATGGGATGGACAAGCTAAGCTTTTCTTGGGTTACAGTCACTCAATATTTTTTATCATGAAACTAATGGGATAAGACAATAATACCTTGACGAATTTGTCCAGGATAAATCCTGAGCTGCTTATCCACATCCCATCCCACATACTAAATTAGGCTATCCTCTACGTCTTTTAACATACCAGGGCATTTCATCTCTTATTCCTCACTCAGTGACCTTTTAAGGTGTTACGAATATTTTTGCATCTTTTTATACCACTTTTAAATCATTGTTAGTAATGTGTGTGTCTTTCCCCCCATCCTCCAGGCAATCAGGGTTAAGTGACTCACCCAGGGTCACACAGCAAGTGTCTGAGGCCAAATTTGAACTCAGGTACTCCTTACTCCAGGGTCGGTACTCCATGCACTGTGCCACCTAAGCTGCTTTAGTGTGTGGCCTTTAAATCCACCATGTGCCTTTCCAGAGGCAATGGAGAGAGAAGTCCCATATATACTTAAGTATCTTTAACACACGTGCATTTCCAAGAAGGAAAGTTGTTCCTCTTTGGAAAATCCAAGGAAGAGTCCCTGGAGACAGTACCATTTCCTACACATTGGGGCTAGGCTGACTAGCAGTATGGTAGGTAGAGATCACTGAAATCTTCCTACCTAGCTGCCCTGGAAACAATTTTGTGGTGGAAAAGAGTGCTTGACTAGGAGTTGGAAACCTAGCTTCTAGTCTTGGTTGAGTCACTGAAGCTTCCTGCCTGGGCTTCTGTACCAAAGCAGAGTTTTTAACCCTGGGTTCTGTGAACTTGGATGGGGGAAAACATTTACTTTGACCAAGTTTTAACTGAAATTTTAGAATTCCTTTGATTGGAAACTGATTCTGAAAAGCAGTAGACAGGTCTCTTCAGGCTGCCAAAGGGATCTTTTGACACCACAAAGAGTAAGAACCTCAACACTAAATGATTGCCAAGGCCTTGCTTAGCTCTAAAAAATCCTAGGATTCTTGAAATAAAACTTGTGTAGGTGGAGAGAGCCTCACCATCTTTTCTAGCGATAATGGAAAGGATCCCAGAGAGAGCTGTTCCAAGCAGTCGAGTAGGAATTAGTCTTTAACCTTACCCAGCATCTCACGGAAAGCATCACAAACCCCCTCCCAACATATCTCTACCCTTTCTGCCCCCACCCCCCCCCCACAAAAAAATAATTTAGGTAATGTTGGGAGGGAAGAAGGAATAGGTGGTTTGTTCTCAACACATCCCCTTCCCTTTTGGATTCAGGCCATTTCCACTTGCTAATTCACCCCAGAGACTGGCTTCTCAGGGAAGTAACATGTGGAAAGGCTTTGAAAAATGAATCGCTGGAACTACAATTTCTAGCAAGTTTTAACTTGATTCCATGAACCAATCAACATGAAAGTACTTTTTTTTTGGTCTTTAGTGCGGTTTAGTATCCAGAAAGTAAATTATCCTAGTGCAGTTCACCTTTTAGACCACAGGCTTTATATGATTCAACAAAAAGGCTTGAAATAATGTGGTTTTTTTAAAGAAAAAAACCAGCAAGGCATCTCTGCCCAGACTTGGACTGACACTTCAGAGAACACTGCTTTCTAAAGTACCCTCCAATGTGGGTTCTGGGCTTTGACCTCTCCTTCGATGCTCTGGGAAGCTGTGAGTTGTGACTGGCAGGCTGCCTCATACTGGCTTTTTGTTTTGTTTTGTTTTTCCCTCAGCCTGGTTTGTAACCCAGGCTGGTCTCTCTTGGTCAGGACTTTTCATATTCCTCCTTAGAGATCAGCAGCTGCTTCTTGGTAGAAGTCATCTACTTAACGCCCCCTTCCCCCAGATGCTCCGAGATGAGACACAAAATGTAAGTGGACAATAACACCAAGGCCTTCTATTGCTCCAAACGTGGTCTGCTGTTTATCCATTGCCAAATATGTGCATGGATGGCCTTGTGCTAAGTCCAGGCTGAGGAAAGGTAAGGTCCAGCTCACAGGATATAGCCTAATGCTAAAATTTCCAGATGAGTGATATGCAAGGTAAGGTAAACTTGAAAGTGCTTTGGCAATGTGAATTATTATTAGGCAGCTGCCTAAGGCACAAGACAGGAAAGCTTTTCATATAAATTTTGTTTTGTTTTTTTGCGGGGCAATGGGGGTTAATTGACTTGCCCAGGGTCACACAACTAGTAAGTGTCAAGTGTCTGAGGCTGGATTTGAACTCAGGTCCTCCTGAATCCAGGGCCGGTGCTTTATCCACTGCACCACCTAGCCGCCCCCATAAATTTTTATAAAATGCACGTATTTGGTAATGCCAGTAAACCTTTTCCACCACCCCACGGGTATTGTGTGATGTCAGATGGCATTGTTCAAGTGAAAGTTGAGAGCCTCAAGTAGACGGTAACACACAAGAGGCACAATTTTCAAGCCTTCCCCAGGCTAGACTGAGGCCTTGTGCTTTCTTTAGAATCAAAGAATTGCACTCAGGACATCAGAGTAGGTAACAACTTCAGAACATGAGTATTGCAGCTAGAAGGAGGAGCCCCCGGTCATCACCTCCTCATCTGTAAAATGAAAGGTTAGGACTAGATAACCAAACTCCAAGTTCATTTCCAGCTCTTAAATCCACGAAGCTATACAGCATAACTGTTAGAAAATGGAATGAATGAGCTGAGAGAAGACCTGCTTGTAACTACAGAAACTAACACGCAGAGAGGCAACATGAAGGTCTCTTGGTCACAGAGTCCTTTTCCAGCCAGGATTTTTTCTCCCCTACGATGGAACACAAGGCAACGGCAGACTCCATAGACAGAAAAACCTAAGCTCAGCTCTCCTTCCCAGCTCAACTCTTGAGGGAATAGAGAGGGAATTATGGAGAGGGGAGGAATGACTGGAGAGAGATCACACTGGCAGCTCTCCGGTTTCTAGGTCCCAAAGGGCAAATTCTGAGGACAAACTCAACCTAGTCAGGAGGACAAGGAAACAGCTGAGCCCCCTACTAATCACCGATATGCCTTTCTTCTCACCCAGCCTAGGAATTTGGAAACCAGGATTCTGTTCCCAGCCCTTGATATTCATTGGCCAAGTCATTTCCCAAGGCTGAACCGGCTTCCTTCCGGTAAAACAGAATTGGGGGGCGGGGTGCAGTGGATAAAGTACCAGCCCTGGAGTCAGGAGGACCTGAATTTAAATTTGACCGTAGACATTTACTAGTTGCGTGACCTTGGGCAAGTCATTTATCCCTGACTGCCTCCAAAACAAAAACAACAGGGCTGGATTAGATCAAAGGTTCTTCACTTTATTTGTCATGAAGCCCCTTAGCAGCCTAGTGAAGCCTATGGGCAAGCCCTTCTCAGAATCATGTTTTTATGCACCTAAAATAAGAGTTACAGAGCAAGCCAATTACGTTGAAATAATTATCAAAAGGTTAAAAAAAAAAGTTCACCCACCCCAGATGAAGAACCCCTGGACTAGTTAGTTAGCAAGCACCTTTTCAGCTCTAGCAATCCAGCTCTGGGAGATTAGGTTGTGAGAGCTTAGTTTGGTCTCTTGGTGCCCAGGTCAGGGACCACCTGGAGGCTGAGGTCCTAATCAGAGCCACCTGGTTCCCTCCCCGGGGCCTGCTTGTTTGTGGGCTGGGGCCGCCTGAGGTAAGAAAGGCACCTGGGACATCGGAAAGGCGGTTTCTGAATCCCCTCTTTCCCCGGGTTACGCAGCTCCCTGGAGAGACTCGCACACGGGCTCCCCTCCCCTCACCACCTGCCTTTGCAATCCGGCGGCAGCAGCAGAGATGCGGAGAAAGGGAGAGAGAACCCAGGAAAGGCACTTGTCCAAGGCTGTGGGTTGAGCTGGCTCTTAGAACATGGAATGTCAGGGCTAAGAGGGATTTCAGACCGGTGTGTGGGGCGGGAGAGAGATGGGGAGGACCTTAGAACCCACAACCTAGAGAATCAGGGCTGGGAGGAACATTGAACAGGGACTATCAGATTTGGGGTGGGGGAACCAGCATGGGAAGGACCCTGGGAGGGACTTTAGATGTAACGATGTGTACAGCTCGGTCCCCAGGAAGGGAAAAGACTTGCTTGGGGACCCAGAACGAGTTAGACTTTATCTCCCCGGGGACTTAATCATAGAAGTTCTATATGTGCAGCCCTAAATGCCCGGAGCAGAATTCGAACCAGCTCTTCCACCCCCCCCCCCCCAACCGGCAGCCTCTCGAGGCATCTCACGCCCCTCCCTCTTTCGCAAAGCACACGCTTGCTTTGCGCCTCCTGGCCAGGAGAGGGCGCACTCCCAGCCCACGAAGGGGAAACGGAAGGGGCGGGGCCTGCGTGTAGCGCCACTGCGCCGGCGCGGGGTGCCGTCGCCCGATATCTGCGCCTGCGCAATCGGGAGCGGTCTTTTCCTGACAGCAGACAAGATGGTAGGTGCTGGCGCTGAATGGCTCGGGGAGAGCGGGCGGGTGTTTTGTATCCATCCGCATCCAGAGTTGAGGCGGCCGGGTTGGACTGGGACACCTTGGTTCCCCTAGGAGACCCTCCAGGGTTTCTTAGCCGCCGTATATTGAGGGGCGGTCATGGTCGGCCAGGGGGCCCCGTGGAGTCCCGGGCGCCAGAGCCGGGGGTTGTCGCGCGCGAGGCCCTGGAGGTCCCGCGCACTGCGGCCCTGGCGTTCGTGCGGGGCGGGGGAGAGGAGCGACCTGGAGCTACCTGCCCCCAGGGGACACCCCTTCCCCATCCCCGGGGTAGGTCCCCTCGGGGCCGCGGGCACGGAGTCTAACCCGGGTCCCCGGCTCTTCACAGGCGGAAGTGGAGCAGAAGAAGAAGCGAACCTTCCGGAAGTTCACGTACCGTGGCGTGGACCTGGATCAGCTCCTGGACATGTCCTAGTAAGGAGCAGAGACCCCCACCCCCAGCACGGTATCGATGGCTCTCCGTCCCGAGGCCCCCATGGGACCTCGCGGGAGCCCGCCCCAGGCTGGCCGGTACGGTCAGTGCGCCAGCCCCTGGCCCCCAGTGCTCCTTTCCCAAGGAATGCTGCGGGCGTCTGCTCTAGGCCCAGGAGGTCGCTCAGACAGACGGGAAGGGCTGGGGCTTTCCCCGATGTATCCAGCGGCGTGCCAGCCAAGAACAAGGTTGGGAGCCGGGGGAGTGGCCCTCAAGCCCTGCTCCGAACGCTGCGGGGACAGAAAAGGGCGGTTCTTAGCCTGCCCCCCAGCGGGAAACCGGGGCTTAGTCTGGAAGTTTTGGGTTAAGATGCTTGACTCCATTTCCCCGGGTCACTTTGGATTTGCCCTGCCTCCCCTGCAGTCAGGCCGGCAGAGTTCTAGCCCCTGCCTGGCTCTTTAGGCCTGGAAAAGTCTCTTTCCTCCTTTGTCTCAATGAAATGTGAAATGTAAGATTTGGGCCGAATGCTCTCTATGGTCTCTTTAGGGCTAACCCCCTGGGGTTGTACCCCCTGGCTTTTTCTTAGCAGACTTTTACCAAACTCTGGGGAGATTTAGGGGAAAGATGCTTCAGATCTTAGGGAGCTTGCTTCTTCCATCTCACTGGACAGTTTCTGCTTAGAGTCAAATCTTTGGTACATCAGAAAAATCCTTATGCCTTGGGCAGATTTTATTTTTGTTTTGGGGCAATGAGGGTTAAGTGACTTGGCCAGGGACACACAGCTAGTGAGTGTCAAGTGTCTGAGATCGGATTTGAACTCAGGTACTCCTGAATCCAGGGCCAGTGCTCTATCCACTGCGCCACCTAGCTGCCCCGCTGGTTAGATTTAAACTAAATTTTGAGAAACTTGGTGATGGTTTTTGGGAGTTAAGCATGTGGCTGAGGAAGGAGAGAGGCCTTCTGAGGAGTGATGATGATTTTAAGGTTTTCAAGCACTTTATATGTATTCTCTCATGATGCTCACAATAACCTTATATGGTGTAGGTGCTATTTCTAATTTTACCAATGAGAAGAAAAGTGGCCTCCCTCAGTGTCATACATCTGTTAGGTTGTCTGAGACAGCATTCTAGTGTCATCTTCGATTCCAAGCCTAGCACTATAATATGGTACCCTTTGGTTGCCTCTGCTCTTAGTCTTGTTCTTCCTACCCCCAAAGTAGGCCCTGGTCATATTCACACTTTGAGCAATGGCTTTTCCTGGGCTGACTGGGTAGATCCTGATAATTTGTTTCCTTTCTCCTGATCTACAGTGAACAGCTCATGCAGTTGTACAGCGCCCGGCAGCGGCGGAGACTCAACCGGGGTCTGCGGCGCAAGCAGCATTCCCTCCTTAAGCGCCTGAGGAAGGCCAAGAAGGAGGCACCCCCCATGGAAAAGCCAGAGGTCGTGAAGACTCACCTTCGAGACATGATCATCCTGCCAGAGATGGTGGGCAGTATGGTGGGCGTCTACAACGGCAAGACCTTCAATCAGGTTGAAATTAAGGTAAGGACTGGCAGACAGTTAAAGGGTGTTCAGACTCTGCTGATGAAAACAGTAAAATGACAAGGGAGGGGAAAAAAGATGAGGAGTCAGGAATGTGGTTGTAAATTCCTAGTCCCCATTATTCCCATGTATGACCTTAAATGGGTCAGAGTGTCCACCTCCAAAGAAAGAACTCATACTGAACACAGAGTGAAGCAGGCTACTTTTTGCTTTCATTGTTTTTCTTTATTCAAGTTTTCTTCTATAAAATGACTAACATGGTAATGTTTTACATAATTGTACCACTCAGGGATGGGGGGGGGAAGAGGGATAGAATTTGGACTTCAAAATTATAAATAAAAAATGTTATTTAAACAAAAAATAGGTCATATTTAAAGCCAGAAGGGTCCTTGGAGGTAGGGTTGTGGATCCATTGTTCAGATGAGAACAGATGACTTGCTTAAGGTCACACAGCTGCTACCAAGTGTCAATCTATAAATATTAAGCACCTACTATGTGCTTGGCACTCTGAATAAAGATGGATGTTCAGGTCTTTTTTACTCATGTAAATTGTTGGCCACTATGCCATGCTGCCCCTCTGGTCATTGCTTCTGATCGACTCAGTTTTCTCATTTGAGATGACAGTTTGGCACTCTCAGTCCTGCCCTTATCAACTATTCTGAGTGCATCACAAAGTGCTTTGTGCGTTGGCCATGGGATATTGCTTAGTACAGCCTCCAAGGACTGACTTGGGGATGAGACAGAGCAGCCTTATGATAAAGAGGTCAGGGATGGTACAGAGCAAAACAGGAGATGTTTTCAGTTAAATTAAGTCTGCAAGTAGACACTCTCCCTGTGTCTTAAGTTGCAGCACAAATTGTGGGGCCCTATTTTAGAGAGTGCTTGAATGGCAGCTCAGCTGTTTGCTGCTTGTGTGACTTAGCACAGTAACTCACATTGTAGATCGTTTTTCCAGGTGAGGAAAGAGGCTCAGTGCTTTAAATCACAAATGGTACTTCCACGATTGGAATCCAGAGCTTTCCAGACCCCGTGCCCCATGTTCTTCAATGTGCCCCACAATACACCCCCTTTATGAGGCACAGTTTAAGCTATAAAATGAAAGGGCTTCAACAAATTGGCTTTCTGTCGCTTGAGCTGTCGATCTTTGGAGCCTATTTAATGCTTAAGAGATGGGCAGAGTAAGGTGCCTGTAAACACAGCTGTTCATTTTGTCTTGCAGCCCGAGATGATTGGACACTACCTGGGCGAATTCTCTATCACCTACAAGCCTGTGAAACATGGCCGGCCGGGTATTGGAGCCACCCACTCTTCTCGTTTCATCCCTCTCAAGTAACCCAGATCCTAACAATAAAAACAAGAAGGTTCTTGTGAAAGTGTGGCATTTTCTGGCACCTGACCTGGCTAGGGTGGGAAGGCTTTTGCCCCTGAGGTAGTAGATTGTGTCGAGAGAAATTACTGCAGTGTCCATTGCATCTTTCCTTGCCTGTGACCCAGTTTCCCAGCTTTGGTTCTGTTAGTATAATCTCATAGGCTATGTTGGCTTCAAGACCTACCCCCCAGAGATTAGTCTAGCTGAAGGCAGCATTTCCCCTTCTCTAATCAGCCCCACGGGGATGCCCAGGATAGCAGCTGTTGGGTTAATTATTCATCTTCATTAATTCACACGGCTGAACTGTGATTTTCTGATTCTCCCAGCCTAATATGTGCTGGTGACTTGAGGGAAGGGCTACTTGGGGAGAGCAGAGGTAGAAATGGACCTTCCTTGGTGTTGTTAGTTATTTTTACAATCCAGTCAGTGTATGAGACAATGTAGGAGGATTAGCTCTCTGGATCAACAAACAGGAAGCACTTTGTGGGAAGTAGACACTGCTAAATTCTTGCTGGGAATGAGTGAAACAGGCTTTCCTCTCAAGCAGCTTGGCCTTCCCAGGAAGAACACTACAGACACATAAAGATGGTTTAGCTGAATCCTCAAGGAAGCCAGAGGTGACAAGGCCATGACCAAAGATAGCAGCTATCCAGTGTGAAAGTGGGGGTGCAGTGGTCTGTAATTGCTTCTTCAAGTGCATGCAGGGGAATGATAGCTTGGAAGGCAAAGTAGAGAGGGGATGGATTGAGAGACGCAGAAAAACTCTTAAGTAAGAGCAGGTGGGCTTTGGGTGACATGGAGGAGACCAGAAGAGAGAATGGCTAACTTCAAAATGCTTTACATCTGCTTACAAATGGCTTGACTAATCGGACCAACCCTGGGGACAAGGTGCTTGTATCACCATTGATTGATGAAGCTGAGGCTCAGTTTAAGCCCTGTCCAGCATTATCAACTGATTAGATATAAAGGGTAGGGAGAGAGGTTTAGTTGGGAACCTAAGTGCCTGGAAAAATGGTGGGAATAGGAAGGTTTCTGAGATGGATGGGTTTGGGGAGAAAGTTAAGTCCTATTGGTGGAGGAAAAAAGGCTACCATTATGTCCAGTCATTCCTACCCCGGAAGGTAGTGTCTTTCCAAGCCAGTCACCTACAAGAAAACCTGACTTATGGGGATCTGGCGCCCAGGAAAAGATCACCCTGTTGAATCATTGTTAAGCCTCACCTTTCTTCTGATAGGATGAAAGTTTTTTTTTTAATTAATCAGTTCCTTCTTGTCTACCTCTTTGAGTTTCCCCTGAGTAACTTGAAGGGGCCTCTTTGAGTAATGCCATAATCCACTCAGAATGAGGGGGAAGGGTTCTCCCCTTGTAACCCCTCCCTTGACTTGGTTTTTTGTTCTGAGCTTGTTTGCTACCTATAATCCATTTTGCAGACCTTAGCTTTCATTCTTGCTCTTTGACATATTTTACCTAAGGGGAAAAGTCTGGGAAGAACTATTAGTACCTTTGGTTAAGCTAAAAACAAAGTTTTAAATATGCTTCTACACATGTTGAGTTTGACATGCCTCTGGGACATTCAGTTTAAAATGTTCATTAGGTGGTGATGCCAGACTGGGCCTGTGAATATGTATAGATCCTCCCCTTCACCCAGTAGGATTTCCTAATTTCTTCCTCAAGGACAGCTCAGGTGCCATATCCCACACTAGGGGGCCTTTTCTGATCTCCCAGGTTAGTGCTCTTTGCTCTTCCCTCCCAAATTTATTTTGTGCTTGCTCCATTGCTGTTGTCCAGACTTATCCCTGTACATGTTGGGTTCCTCCAGTGGATGCTAATGGAGAGCAGATCTTAGTGCTTTTATCTTTGTATAGCCAGAGCCAGGAACATAGCAGGCACTCAAGTGCTTATTAGATTGTGTGGATGAACCTGAGACCAGATTTTGCAAGGTCAGCTGATGGTCAGCTATGGCATCTGGACTCGTGGGTTCCCACTCCTTCCCACACTGAGTCCCTGAAGATACCCAGTGTTTTGTTATGCTCTCCTGTGCTGCTACCGAACTTGGATTCACAAAAAAACCAAGGATTTGCAAAGCTAGATTGAAATAGATATGGGAGAACAAAGAACTCCTCTCCCATCCTGCCATGGGAAAAATGGGGATGACAATACTATCTGCGGTTTTAAGAAAACCATATTTTAAAAAGACATAGTTTGGGGTTTTCTAGCTCTCTCTCCAGCAGTTGCTTGTATGGACCGTCTCCATCTCTGGCTGGAAGAGAAGCTCATTGGGCACTTTCTTTTAAAAAATTGGATTGTGTGTGAAAGGTCTAATTCTTTTTTGGTGAGGCAATGAGGGTTAAGTGACTTGCCCAGTCACACAGCTAGCTAGTAAGTGTCAAGTGTCTGAGATCAGATTTGAACTCAGGTCCTTCTGAATCCAGGGCCAGTGCTTTATCCACTATGCCACCTAGCTGCCCTCAGTGGGCACTTTCAGAAGTCAGATTTGCAGGGCAGGGCTGCCCCCCCATCTTGTAGGATAGAAATCTTCAACAACAATAGGCTTAGAGGGACAGACCCTGCCTAACCAGGAGCTTCAACATACTCCAGCAAGATCAGTTCCCTAGAGCCGCAGCTAGGTGGCGCAGTGGAGCACCGGCCCTGGATTCAGAAGGACCTGAGTTCAAATGTGATCTCAGACACTTGACACTTTAGCTGTGTGACCCTGGGCAAGTCACTTAACCCTCATTGCCCTGCAAAAATTAAAAAAAAAAAGTTCAGTTCCCTAGGACCCTTTGAAAGGTATCCTGCTGCTCTGCCCTATCTTCACAGAAGTACTTCCAACATGGCCTGAAGCCTCCTGTTCCAGTGAACTTCCATGGATGTCTCTTCTCCTTCATAACCCTTCTCCCTCATAAGCTCTCTCTGCTTACCTCCTTGCTCTGTCTGCTCCTTACTGGGGGTAGGGGTGGGGGTCACAGGCCCCTGCTGTCTCAGGGACTTTGGTCATTGTCATTTGTGAGTGTCCTTGATTGTGTTGTGAGATGAGGGGAAAAGGGGGTGCTAAGGAAGGCCTGAAATTGCTGATGGTGGATATTGGGATCAGGTCAGTTCTTGATATTGCCCAGTGCCTGGCCTGTAGTGGCCATTGAATGTACATATATATACACATATACATATACATATATACATACATATATATGTTGATTACTTACAGTTAGAAGGCATTAATGTTTTTAATAAGAATTGACATTTACATTGGAGTTTTAAAGTTTGAAAAATACATAAATTATCTCATTTGATCACAACCATGTGGCATAGGTAATACAGGCATTATCACCATTTTGCAGATAAGCTGAAGTTGATTTCAGGGGCAGGATTTAAACTTGGGTCTTCTTGGCTCCAAATCTGGCAATTGTAGACAGTAGGAATGTAGTTATCTAATCGAGCCAATTCCCATTTTGATGCATGATGATTTCCATACTTGTTTTTGAGCTAAAATCCCCACCCACCCCCAATCAATCAATATGCGTTTTAATTCTTGGTAGTTGATTCATTTACACTCTGGTCTTCAAAGAAGGACCTAGGAGTATATGAATTTGGGAGCTACAAATCAGGTCAGATACGCTGTTGCCAAAGCTCCCAAATACACAGAATGTGAAACACACGGGTTCCTGGGAGGAACATTGCTCACAGTTCTGTTAGGGAATTTGAGCATGGAATAAGCAGCATAGCGAGTTCCCCAATACTAAAGGATGTAGAGGTTGGAGGTCAGGTATTTGTGGTGGAGGGGGAACCTAATCTCTATCCAGCTGGTTGGGCCTGGTTTGAGCCTGGTTACTTGTTCTGCTGATATTTCCATATTAGAAATGCTTCCCACAGAACAGAGAAGAGCCCTGCTTTCTTGGCCAAGGGACAGGTTGGGGATGGGATGGAAGTGTGGATCTCTACTCAGAGGTGGATTTGACACCACCCTAGCCTTGTAATGGTTGGATGGAGGTATGATCCAGAGGAATCTCACTCTGGCTCTGCTCTGAAGCACCAGCCAACAACTTAAGGGGAACCATGGATGGGGGCTCCATTGGAGTGGGGGGGTGGGAGGAAAGAGAGAGAGAGAAAGAGGGGGCAGCTAGGTGACACAGTGGATAAAGCACTGGCCCTGGATTGAGGAGCACCTGAGTTCAAATCCGGCCTCAGCTGTGTGACCCTGGGCAAGTCACTTTACCCCCATTGCCCCACAAAAACAAAAACAAGAGAGAGAAAGAGGGGGGAGAGAGAGGAGATTTCTATGTCTCAACAACACATCCACCCAACTTGGCATCCTCCACACAAGTTTCCACTACAAGTGGAAAACCAGCTCCTATTTCTGATTCCCAGCCTTAATTCTACCTGTTCCCTCAGGAAAGAATATGCACTTAGCATCCGCATCTCTGACTCCAGTAAAGGTGCGGGTCTTGCCTTCCAGGAGGGAAGTCTGTCATCTTTGACCCCACTTTCTCTTCACTTATAGAATCACATCTAGTCCTAACCCCTTGTTATCGATAAGGAGACTCGGGGCCCAGAGAGGTTAGGTGACTTACCCAAAGTCACAAAGCTAGTAAATGCCAGTGCTGGGATTTGAACTAAGGTCTTCTGACTCTGGTGCTGCTCTTTTGCCTTTTTCCCCCATCCAGGATCTCCCTTATGCATTATCCTTTTAAAATACATATAGAAAAGGGGGCAGCTTGGTGGCACAGTAGATAAAGCATCAGCCCTGGATTCAGGAGGACCTGAGTTCAAATCCAACCTCAGACACTTGACACTAGCTGTGTGACCTTGGGCAAGTCACTTAACCCTCATTGCCCTGCCCCCCCCCCCCAAATACATATAGAAGTTATTTGATCTCACTTCAGATTCATATTGTCTCATGACTTCTTCCTCCTGGATTCCTCTCGCCATTTAGGCAAAAGTTCTCTTTGTCATGTTCAAAATATTTTTCATGGCTCCCTATTGAAGGCAGGTGAATTTCCAGACTGCCTTCATTTTGTATTCCCAGCCTTAATACCTTCCACTCCACTGAGTTTCCAGACTGGACTCCTTCCTGTGTCCCAATGTGTCCCATGCCCTCAGGCCTCCCTCCCTCTTTCCTTGGCATGAAAGATGCTCTTCAAAGGTTACTTCCTGTAGAAACCTGCCTTCCTGCCCATAGCCCCAGGGTGTGCGTGTGTATGTGTGTGTGTGTCCTCAATGTTCAGCAGCTACCTCCAGAGCAGGGATCACATGTAGTCAGCCAGTTCCTTTGCTCTCTGGAGGGGACCACCTGATCCCCTGGTGTTGTGGCCTCAGAGTCATCATTGTCTTCTTCCCTCTCCTGCCTCTCTGGCGCACCTCATCCATTACTAGATATGGTTGTTTCTGCCTCCACATCTCTTGGCTCTGTTTCTTTCTCTCCACTCAAGTGGCCAATGCCTAGTTGAGGTTTTCACCACACCCTGCCCGAACTCTTTATGGACTAGCCTCCCAGTGAGTATTTGTCTGCAGTGTCTCCTCTCTCCAATTTCTCCTTCACACGATTGCAAGTAGAGTCTGAAGAAATAGTCCTGGAAGTGTGTTTTGCATAACTTCACATTGTATAATCAATGTCGTATTGCTTGCCTTTGCAAGGGGTAGGTGGGAAAGAATTTGCAACTCAAAATTTTTTTAAATGAATGTTCATTTTTTTTTTAAGTGAGGCAATTGGGGTTAAGTGATTTGCCCAGGGTCACACAGCTAGTAAGTGTTAAGTGTCTGAGACTGGATTTGAACTCAGGTCCTCCTGACTCCAGGGCCAGTGCTCTATCCACTGTGCCACCTAGCTGCCCAATGAATGTTAATTTAAATGTACACACATATGTGTGTGTGTGTATATACATATATATTTCTATGGGAAATATTTAACAAAAATATTAAAATGTAAAAAACAATAGTGCCGGACATGTCACTCCCCTCCTCAAAAACCATCAGGGGCTCTCTATGGCCTCTAGGATAGGATCGCATTGAGAGCCCTCACATCATAGCAGTGGGCCTGGAAGGATCCTGAGAAGCCCTTCAGTTCTTCCAAGGTATCCACTCTGGTGCCACTTTCCCTATGAAGATTTCCCTGGCTCCCCCCATTTGTTAATGCTGCCTCTCTCCTCAAATATTCCCAGTTCTTCGTCTGACCTCTTCCTTGCCCCCTTTACCTTCCTGTGTGGGGCCGTCTCCAATCATCCTGATGTCTATCTTGCCACTGGACCCAGAGGGCTCTGGAGGAGACAGTGAGGTTGGTGACCTTGCCCAGCCCTCCCTTGCTTAACGCAAGTCATGACATCACCCTGATGTCATGGTCCTCTTCAGGAAAGAAGGACAAACAACAAAAACCACCTTCCTGTGTACAAGGGCTGGGTTTGTTAGTAACTGATTAAGTGACTACAAGGGCAATATCAATCAATGAACACGTATGAAGTGTTCTAGGTGCTGTGCTAATAAGCACCTTACAAATATCACTCCATCTGATCCTTACAACAACAGGGAAACGCTATCATGACCCCTGTTTTGCAATTGAGGAAGCTGAGTGACTTGCCCATAGCCACACATCTAGGAACTCTCTGAGGCTGGATTTGAAATCAGGGCTTCCTGACTCCCGGCCCAGCGCATCACCAAGCTGACATAAAGATTAGTGATCTCCTAACCTTTACTGGAAGTAGAGAGTCCAGAAATGGGAAACCGCTGGCAGTTCTGCCCTCCTCTGCCTTGGCTAGGCTACATCTGGAAGGCTGAGCCCAGTTCTGGGCACCATGTCTTAGGAGTGGGAGGAAATGCTACAGAGGCCCTGGCATGAGGAAAAGAGGAAGAATGGCTGCTCATGGGGGGTGCTTGCACTGCAAGAGGGGATACCAAGGAGGTGCATGGAAGCTATCTTCAAGCTTTGGCAGGGTCTTAAAAAGGTTTTCCTGTAAAATTTTGTTTGGACTCATCTCGGCTCCCAGTGCCTCCCAGGCCAAGGTTCTGTCTCGTCTGAGGTTCTTTCCTGACTGACTTCCTGTGTCCCAGGGTCCTGGCCAGTTCTAATGACCCATGTTGTAAGGGTGAGCGTGGAAATATGTTTTGTGTGACTTCAAGTGCATAATCCATATGAAATTGCTCACTTTCTCAAGAGGTGGGAGGGCCGAGAAGGAGGGAATGAATTTGGAAGGCAAATTTTAAAAAAATAATAATTTTTTAAAAACCCTGGGGTCAGCCAGATGGCACAGTGGATAGAGCACCGGCCCTGGATTCAGGAAGACCCATACGGCCTCAGATACCTGACACTTACTAGCTGTGTGACCTTGGGCAAGTCACTTAACCCTCATTGCCCTGCAAACCCCCCCCAAAACAACAACAATAACAACAAAAAACCCATACAATTGGGAAATATTTAATGAAATAAAAAATATATTTTAAAAAATAGTCAATTGTTTACTCCCCTACCCCAACCACAGCTTCCCAGAGCTGCTGATCTACGTTTCTTCATTTCACTCTTCAAGATTGGGGAGGGTCTCAAATAAAATTAAAAATGTCCAGAGTTTCTGGGAGTTAGTGGACCCGGGCTCAGGTTTCAGGTCTGTCCCACACCTGCTATATGACCTTGGGAAAGTTACTTTGTTGCTTCAGACCTACCCCCCACCCCCATACTTGTGATGGGGAGGTAAAAATGTGTGAAAGGAGCATTTAAAGTATTGAAAAGCCCAGCAAAGGCGTGAGATGGGGAGCAGGGGTCACTCTGGCCAGCAGGTGGCACTGTACACACACGCCTGCCAGTCCCTGGCCAGCCCCCAGCCATTGTTAACTGTGCTCCCGGGAACATGGCGCGTCAGAGCTAGGAGGGACCTGAGAGATCATTTGGTTCAGCCCCATTGTTGCACAGAGTCCTCAGAGGTTTTTCCAGGGCACAGGGAGCCAGTGGTCAAGCAGGGCCTCGAACTTTTCTGCCTTGGAGTACTGGTCCCTTCTCACTGTGTCCCACAGCCTTCCCAGCCCCAGGAGCGTATTCCCAGAGAAGGGAATGCCCCTCCGAGCTCCAACCCACACTTCCAGTGAAAACGCTCTGCCTAAAAGCGTGCCAGATATACTTTAGGGTTGGGCACACACTTGGCCTAGGAAGAAAAGCGGTTACTTGGACAGCCACCCTTGCTTTGGGCTGGTAGCCTTCCCACACCCATCTCTCCACTAGCCTCAGATCCTCCCCCCCCCCCTTTTCTGCTGACTCCAGAGGGCCCCTTACAGGATGCCAGTGACTCAGAGACCCTGATAGGCAGGATGAGGGACCCAGGTGGCAGCTACCGTTGACCCAAGAGGTGTAGATGGTTCACCCCACCCGGAGCCAAGCCTTGGGGTAAATCAGATCACCTGCTTCTTTCTGCCCTGCAGTCTGTGGATGTACCTAGTGCCTGGCAAGTCGGGGCTGGGGGACCGGGGAGCTGGGAAGGCCTCCCTGGAGACTGATGGAGGAGGAGCGCCCCACAAGTACTGGAGGGAATGAGGAAAGATCAGCCCATTCTGCAGGGACTTCCAGGGCTGGGATGGAGATAAGTGAGGCTCCCTCTCCCAAACCCTAGCCTGGTGACTCCAGGGCTCCTTTTTTTTTTTTTTTTTTTTTGCGGGGCAATGGGGGGTTAAGTGACTTGCCCAGGGTCACACAACTAGTAAGTGTCAAATGAGGCCAGATTTGAACTCAGGTCTTCCTGACTTCAGGGCCGGTGCTCTATACACTGCGCCACCTAGCTGCCCCTCCAGGGCTCCCTTAAGATGAAGGTGGAGCATGGGAGGGAACTTAGTCTTCTCTGGGGATTAAGGTACCAGGTGAATGAGAACATCTTCCTCACACCACAGCCTATAGTCTCCCCACCATGGCCCTGCAGGGGCACCTCCCCCTTTCCACTTCTTTCTATGTAGTCTTCCCATCCTCCATCGGGAGGACTAACTTCTTTGCATGCACTTTTATTCCCAGTGCTTAGCACAGTGCCCATTTGTTCAGTTATTCAGTCTTATATGACTCTTTGTGGCCTCATGGACCATAGCACACCAGTGTTATTCATGGGGTTTTCCTGGCAAAGATCCTGGAGTGGTTTGCCATTTCCTTCTCCAGTGGACTAAAGTAAACAGAGGTTAAGTGATTTGCCCAGGATCACACAGCTAATGAGTGTCTTTGGCCAGATTTGAACTCAGGTCTTCCTGAATATAGGCTCAGTACTCTATCCACTGAGCCACCTACCTGCCGCCTAGGCAATCAGAGGGTAAGTGACTTGTCCAAGAAGGGGAGAAAGTACCAGACTGGAGAGAGGGTACCAGGATCCGAGGGAAGATACCAGGCTGGAGGGGAGGATATGAGGGAAGGAGGGAGAGGGTAGCCTAGGGCGAGGGTATCAGGTGGTGGGGAGAAAGGTACCAGGCTCAAGAGGAAGGTTCCAGGCTCCAGGGCATGATGAGGAGGGTACTAGGCTTCGGGGCATAAGGAAGTCCTGCAGACAAGCAGGAGATGATGAGGTGGCTGCCCAAGGTCATCTCCTTAGATGGAGGATGTGGAAGGCGCTCTGATGTCAGCCTTTTATCATTTCTTTTCTTTTTTTTTTTTGCAGGGCAATGGGGGTTAAGTGACTTGCCCAGGGTCACACAGCTAGTAAGTGTCAAGTGTCTGAGGTCAGATTTGAACTCAGGTCCTCCTGAATCCAGGGCTGGTGCTTTATCCACTGCAGCACCTAGCTGCCCCAACACTTTTTTTTTTTTTTTTGGTGAGGCAATTAGGGTTAAGTGACTTGCCCAGGGTCACACAGCTAGTAAGTATTAAGTGTCTGAGGTCAGATTTGAACTCAGGTACTCCTGAATCCAGGGCCGGTGCTCTATCCACTGTGCCACCTAGCTGCCCCCCTTTCTATCATTTCTAATCAGATTGGTAGATGGCATTGCAAAGCAGGCACTTTCCATTTCACCTCCTCTTGGTACTGTCTATTATTCCTCAACTAAAGCTTTTGTTAATTCTCCCACAGCTGCCACAGCCATAACAAACTGGACCATTTTCAGAACCTACAAGGTAGCCTCCAACCTGAGCGCATCCTTCTCTAGAACTGTGCTTGGTCTCTTACTAGGGAAAGGAAATTTCAGCAGAACAAACCATCGGGGTCCAGGCCCAGGATTGCCTAGTTAAGGCCATGCTTTGTTTGCATGGGGCTGGTATAGGGTGCATGCCACTCATCACCCCCTACAAGGAAGAGCCGAAGCAAAGAGGGCATTGTTTATGACCAAGGGAAGGCTGAACCGGGAGCTGCCTTTTAACTGAGGCAGCATCCTGGGCCTCTCTGCCATTGCAGAGAAGGGGAGGACCCGGGCCCCACATAGGGTTTGCTGAGTCATACTGAAACTCCCAATGCATTTAGCAAGGGGTCATCACAGGACTGGAACCAGAAAAGGCATCTCTGAACATTTTCCACTGGGAGGAAGGACAATGGAAATGACCATTCCTCCATGCTTTTTTTTTTGGTGGGGCAATTGGGGTCAAGTGACTTGCCCAGGGTCACACAGCTAGTAAGTGTCAAGTGTCTGAGACCGAATTTGAACTCAGGTCCTCCTGAATCCAGGGCTGGTGCTTTATCCACTGCAGCACCTAGCTGCTCCTCCTCTATGCTTTTTAAAAAATAATTAAAAAGCAGAATCTGAGGCAACTAAGTTAGTTTTGCAGTGGCTAGAGCGGTGGACCTGGACTCAGAACTGAGTTTAAATCCTGCCTCAGACCCTTAATAGCTGTATAGATTGGGCAAGTCACTTAACTTCTATCTGCCTCAGTTTCCTCATCCATGAAATGGGATCAATAACAATAGTATCAACCTCACAGGTTTGTTATAAGGATTAAATCAAATGAGCTAACATATGTAAATTATTTTGCAAACCCTGGAATTGCTATATAAATGCCAAATTATTGTTTTGTTATCATAATGATTGTATTTTTTGCACCATTATATTGGTCAGAACAATATATCTCTCAACCAAGGAATATCTTGCCATTTTCATCACTACATAGATTAGTCAGCTAGATAGAGTGCTGAACCTGGAGTTGAAAAGACTTTAGTTCAAATCCAGTCACTTAATGTCTGTCTCATCTGTAAGATGAAGATAATTGTTGTTATTGAGTCATTTCCATTATGTCCAGCTATTTGTGACTCTATTTGAGGATAACTTGGAAGAGATACTGGAGCGGTTTGCCATTTCCTTCTCCAGCTCATTTTACAGGTGGGAAACTGAAGCAAATAGGGTGAAGTGACTTGCCCAGGGTCACACAGCTAAGTAAATGTCTAAGGCCAGATTTGATCTCGGGAAGGGGAGTCTTCCTGACTCTAGGCCCAGCACTCTCTCCCTTGAGCCACTGAGCTGCAAAGTGGGGATAATAATAGCACCTAATTCTGAGATAATATTTGGAAAGTTCTTCGCTGACCTTAAAGCACTACATGCCTGCTAGCATTATTATATTTTTGGAACCTTTCCGTTGGCTAGAACACTCTGCTTCTTCATTTGCCATGCTCACCACTCAGAGCCTGAAGCTGGCTGTTAGGCCACGAACACATTCAGGGCCACATGCTACATAGGCCACCAAGCAGCCCCTGGACCCCAGCCACTGGGATTCATGGTGGCACAGAGGAAGTCAGAGCTTTCACCAACCAGGACATTCTTGGGAGCTG
Organism: Dromiciops gliroides; assembly: GCF_019393635.1. Taxonomy (NCBI): domain Eukaryota; kingdom Metazoa; phylum Chordata; class Mammalia; order Microbiotheria; family Microbiotheriidae; genus Dromiciops; species Dromiciops gliroides. The sequence goes on along the minus strand of NC_057861.1, from coordinate 55,626,590 downwards.
TCCAGGACCCATGACCCTTGGTGGCTGAGGTGATTCAAGAGGTGAATGTAACCCTGGTCAAGGTTAAAGCTTGACCAATTCCTGGAGTATCATACCCAGCCCTGTGCTAGATCAACCTGGGCAATGTTAGGTAAAACAGAACATGCAAATAATTCAATGGCATTTTTTTTTTTTAGTAAGGCAATTGGGGTTAAGTGACTTGCCCAGGGTCACACAGCTAGTAAGTGTTAAGTGTCTGAGGCCGGATTTGAACTCAGGTACTCCTGACTCCAGGGCCAGTGCTCTATCCACTGCGCCACCTAGCTGCCCTGGCATTTTTTTTAAAAAGGATAGTCTAGTTTCAAAGAGAGTCATTTGGGTTAAAAAATCAACCTCACAAATACAAGATGAGGAGGCAGAGGTAACAGCAGTTGGTCTAAAAAAAGATTTGGGGGTCTTAGTGGACTGCAAGCACACCGTGAATCAGCAGTGTGACTTGTGTGGCAGCCAAAATACATAAGGTAATCTTGGGCAGCCTGAAGAGAGGTGAGACTCTTAAGAGTGACAGTCCCATTGTGTTCTGTCTGCCCTGGTTAAACCACACCTGGAGTACTGTATTCTGTTTTGGGTGCCACCATTTAGCAAGGACTCTGATAAACTAGAGAGTGTCCAAAGAAGGGCCTGAAGCCCATGATAATTGCACAGCTCACATTTCTATAGCACTTTAAAGCATGTAAAGTACTTCACAAATATTATTATATTATATTATGTCATGTTATATGATATCATATCAATTATATTTATTGTATTATGTTACATTATGTTAATTATAACATATTAATTCTATTTTCCTCACAACAACCCTGGGAGGGGGGGCATTATCCCCATTTTACAGGTGAAGAAACTGAGGCAAGCAAAGGTTAAGCAACTTTTTTTTTTTAGTGAGGCAATTGTGGTTCAGTGACTTGCCCAGGGTCACACAGCTAGTAAGCAACTTTCTTAAGGTCATACAGCTAGTAAGGGTCTCAGGTGAGGTTTGACCTTAAGTCTTCCTGACTCCAAGCCCACTGCTCTATCCAGTGTAAAACTTGGGTGCCTCAGTTTCTACTTCTTATTTATATTTTAAAAGCATGGAGGGAATGATAATTTCTGTTCTCCTCCTTCCAGGCACCCTCTCCACTGCACCATCAGCTGCCTCACATTCTTGTCATCTCAGGAGCTGATGAGGGAACTGGAGACTGGGCAACATGATATCTGCCCAGTCTCCAGTATATGAGGGAAGGGCTATATCAGGCGAGGCCCATCACAATGGGTCTAGTTGGCTCCTGAGACCAAAGCCAGGAGTAATGGGTGGGACTTAGGCCTGATAGCAGCAGAAACTTTTGCATTCTCTTTTTTGCTTCTTCTATACTTTCCAAACACTAAATATATTTTCTAGAACATTAGGAGAGAGAAGCTCTGTTTAGTCTGGCTCCCTTTTCTTTTAAAATATACCCTCAATTTAGAGGGCAGCAAGGTGGCGGAGTGGATAGAGCACCAGCCCTGGAGTCAGGAGTACCTGAGTTCAAATCCGACCTCAGACACTTAATACTTACTAGCTGTGCGACCCTGGGCAAGTCACTTCACCCCAATTGCCTCACTAAAAATATATATATATATATCCTCAATTTAGCTTGTAACTGTCTATACTGTCCTGCTTGACTGTTGCCTTTGGCCTTCAGTCTTTTCTCTTTTCATTGGGGCCTGGGGAGGGAACTCTATTCCCAGCCTCCCCCATTTCCCTCCCAAGGAAAATCATCCCAACCCGGAGAGCCTGCCCAGAGTACAGATGAGGGGCTTGGGGAGGGGGTCTATAAGCAGGGACTGGATGACCTCCTGTCTGACATGCTGTAGGGGGACATCTTCTCTAGTACAGTTTGTTACCTGTGGCTGCTAGGGTAATTTCCAACTCTGAACTTCTGGGATTCAGGTGCTGATTTCACTGGGAAGCCTCTACCCCCTTTGCAAAGTGGAAGGGGCCTGCTCCTGCCCCAAGGGCCACTTTGCTTTTCTTTATTTCCTGAGGTGCCATGGCCACAGAATTCATTAGCAAGTGGTTGGCCTCTGGGTGACCAGCCTCTCCGTACCTGTCTGGGCTGATCCTTAGATAGCATCAAGAAGTATTTATTAAGGGGCAGCTAGGTAGCACAGTGGATAAAGCACTGGCCTTGGATTCAGGAGGACCTGAGTTCAAATCCAGCCTCATACACTTGACACTTGCTAGCTGTGAGACCCTGGGCAAGTCACTTAACCCTCATTGCCCCCCAAAACCAAAAAAAAACACAAACAAAAAAAAGAATTATTTATTAAGTAAGTGCTACATGCCAGGCATTGTGCTAAATACTGGAGATACAAAGGAAAACCAAAAAACCAACCCCTGCCCTCAAGGATCTTTTTTTCTTTTTTTTAAGTGAGGCAATTGGGGTTAAGTGACTTGCCCAGGGTCACACAGCTGGTAAGTGTTAAGTGTCTGAGGTCGGATTTGAACTCAGGTCCTCCTGAATCCAGGGCCGGTGCTCTATCTACTGCGCCACCAAGCTGCCCCTGCCCTCAAGGATCTTAAAGTCTAATGGGGGAGACAATGTGCAAACTTCAAGGTCAAAAAAAGCTATTTCTGGTGTAAATGGGTGGTAACCTCAGAGGGCAGGCACTGGGGGAGGGAGGCACCTGGAAGGGGATCTTTCAGAAGGCAGAATTAGAAATGAGGATTAAAGGAAGGTGGGGGGGGGGGCAGGAGGCAGAGATGAAGATGGAGAGAATCCCGGGCTTGTGGGACAGCCAGGCAATTAATTGGTGTTGTGTGTGAGCATCAGCAAGAAAGCCATTGGGTTCCAAGAACATATGGATGAGAGTAAAGACTGGAAAGAGAGGAAGGGGCCAGGTGGAGTAGGACTTGAAAAGCTAAGCATGTGATTTTATATTTGATCCTAGGGGTAATAGGGAGCCACTGGAGTCTAATAGCAGAGAAACATGGTCAGACCTGAACTTTAGGGAGGTCACTTTGGCAGCTGAGTAGAAAATGGACTAGTAGGTTATCTCAATAATCCAGGTATGGGGAGAAGAGGGCCTTTCCCAGGGTGGTGGCAGAGTCAGAGGAGAGAAGGGGGTGCATCAGAGAGATGTCATAAAGGTAGAATCAACAGGACTTGTCAACCAATTGGATATGGGGGGGATGAGTGCAAGTGAGAAGTTGGGGATGGTCCTGAGGTATGAGCTGGGAGAATTGAAGGATGAGGCTGCCCTTGACAGTAACAGGGATGTTCAGAGAGGCTGTCACTATGACTGCCCCACTCCCCCAGGTCTTCCTGTTATATAACCTGGCTGAAATCTAGAACAGAATCAAGAATTAACAATGTTTATTTTTAAATATATTTTTATTTATTTAATTAAATATTTCCCAATTACATTTTTAAATTTAGAATTTTATTTTCCCAAATTACATGTAAAAAGAAATTTTGACATCAATTTTTTAAAACTCTGTGTCCAAATTCTCTTCCTTCCTCCCCCCCCACCAAGAACTCAAGCAATTCAATATAAGTTATACAAGTATAGTCATACAAAACATTTTCCCATTAGCCAGGTTGTAAAAGAAAACAGACAAAAATAAAACTTCAGATAAAGGAACTAACAAAAAATTATGCTTCAATCTTTATTCAGATACCAGCAGTTCTTTGTAGATGGAGTGCCTTTTTCATAAGACCTTCAGAGTGGTTTTGGATCACTGAATTGCTGAAAATAACCAAGTCATTCACAGCAGATCATCTTAAGATATCATTGTTATTTTGTATACAGCACATTTCACTCTGCATCAGCTCATGTAGGTCTTTCTAGGTTTTTCTGATAGCATCCTGTTCATTTTTTTTTGTTTGTTTGTTTGTTTGTTTGTTTTGTTTTTGTGGGGCAATGGGGGTTAAGTGACTTGCCCGGGGTCACACAGCTAGTAAGTGTCAAGTGTCTGAGGCCGGATTTGAACTCAGGTCCTCCTGAATCCAGGGCCGGTGCTTTATCCACTGCACCACCTAGCCGCCCCCGGTTCATCATTTTTTAAAATAGTAAACTACAATTTATATAATACTTTAAAGAGAGATTTCCTTACAATAAACCCATGAGGTTGATTATTGCAACCACAGCAATAGATAACATTTACATAGTACCTTATATCTGACAAAGAAATTTCTTCACAATAGCCCAGCAAAATGTCATGTTTTATCATCATCAATCAAGCCTCATCTCTATCCAGTCATCATCAATCCATCCATTCCCAATTACATTAAAAAAAATTAACATCCTTTTTTTTTTTTTTTTTTGAGGCTATCAGGATTAAATGGCTTGCCCAGGGTCACACAGCTAGTAAGAGTCTGAGGCTAGATTTGAATTCAGGTCCTACTGACTCCAGAGCTGGTGTGATATCCACTGCACTACCTAGCAGCTCCTTTAACATTCATTTTTTAAAATTCTGAAAGACTCACATCATATCTGCCTCTAGGCAGAATTGACTCCAAAAGTCTAACCACTTCCTGAGTAGGAACTCTGCCTACAATATAATAAGGGAGACCATCCATTCATCTTCTCCTTGAAGCCCTCTAGTGATGGAGAGCTCAGCACTTTCCAGGGCTGCCCATGGGACGTTTGAATAGCCCCAGTTCTCAGGAGGTATTTCCTTATGAAGTTGGAGAGTAGCCAAGATCAGGTGCTGATTGGAAGATTGAGAGAGAGGAAAGTGTGGCAGTTCTTGGCCATTGGGCGCTCCAATTCAAGGAGAGGCAGGGGGTTATAAGGGCATAGAGGGTTGGAGAGGCAAGGTGGCAGGCAGAGAAGGATTGATTCTGGAGGCAAGCAAGGAGGACAAGAAGTTGGCGGTGCTGCCTGAGAAGAGTAGCCTACAAAATCCCAGGGACCCCAAGAACTGCTGTTCAGGGCTAGGCTTCTTCTGAGTCCCTGAGTTCATGGCTAGAAGGAAAATCAAACCAAACTAATGACTGGTCCTACTGGATGCTGTGAATCCAACCTCCTCAGGGAAATGTGTTTTATTTCCTATCCTCTTTCACTCACTCCCACGAGGAGCAGCCATGGGGGAAACTAGATGCTTATTTTAGGAGCTCAGATCAACTGACAGACTAGCTGGATTCCAGCTGTGGCCACATACTGTTATCAGGGTGAAGTGACTTGCCCAGGGTCACACAGCTAGGAAGTGTCTGAGGCCAGGCCCAGCCTCTATCCACTGTGCCACCCAGCTGCTCAAGGCTATGAGTGTGGAGATCTCTAGGAAATGTTCTACCTGGGGAAGTCAGATCCAGGGCACTCTGATCATTCCTTCCCATTCCATGTCGGAGAACCAAATACAAGCAAATAGAGAGATGGTCCCTGCCCTCAAGGAGATTACATTCTACGAGGAGAGACAGTACATTAGAGGAAGCTGAAAAAGGGAGGAAAGGAGGAGTGCCCCCCACCCTTGGCAAGGGAAGGTAAGGGGGGTAGGGGGGTAGAAATAGAGAAAGTCCAAGAGGGTCAGGTGTAAAACCTGGAGATGAATGAAGACATGGATGGTCTGGGATCCCTCTGGAAAGAACCAGCCAATCGGAGGGAGAGTCTATAGGGGTAGAGAGTAATTTTCTCCTACTGTATACATTTTAAAGCCCTCTGAGAAGTGACTGGCCATCTATGTGAATTTTATTCTGGTGAGCAGATTGAATTCGATTCAGTTTGATAAACAGGTGTAACCCCTATCCCAAAGCCCCTTGGAATGAGACTCCTCGTTACTGGAGAACAGTGCCTTGTGCCCATATAAGGGGCAGTGTGGAGAGAGAGAGACAGAGACAGAGAGAGAGAAAGAAGAGCAAGAGGAGACAGAGAAGAGAAAGAGGAACAGAGACAGGAACAAAGAGACAGAGACAGGGAGAGGAGAGAGAAAGAAGAGCAAGGGGAGACAGAGAAGAGAAAGAGGAACAGAGACAGAGACAGGGAGAAGAGAGAGAAAGAAGACAGAAGAGAGGAGACAGAGGGCAATGAAGAAAGGAGAGAGAGAGAGAGAGAGAGAGAGAGAGAGAGAGAGAGAGAGAGAGAGAGAGAGAGACTTTCATTTTCTTTAGACCCTCTTCAAGTTTCAGTCACTTCATACCTTGGGCACTTCTGGCTTCCAACTTCAAGAGAAAAGATAGAAGATGCCAGCTCCACCTCCATTTGCTGAAGGGAGAATAAGACTCTGGGAAGAAGCCAACATGAGAGGAGCTGACAGTTTCCGTCATGTCCCTATCCCCAGCTTCCTACGTGAGAAACTTTGGGAGTTTCCCTTTGGATGAGATCCAGGCCCCCCCCCCCACCTCTCTCTCTCTCTCTCTCTCTCTCTCTCTCTCTCTCTCTCTCTCTCTCCCTCCTGAGCTGAGTTCTTCCCTTGATCTCAAGGGGAGAACTCCTTCACTTCTTCACTCTGTATTGTCTGCTATATACTCTCCTATGCACACCTCTGATTTATATTTTATCACTGGGCTTGGGTAAATGGGTTTCTCGGCTAAGTGCTATGTGTGTATTAATTGTGGACCTGGTATTTCATGGACAGGGGTCAAGCCGTGGATATAAAGCTTGAGGTCCCCAGTAATGAAGCAGCAATCAGAAGTTTAGTTGAATTAAAAAATCATGTCCCCCAGACTAACCATATTTAAAGGAGCAGACTGTCATGGGGAAAATGGGGTTAGGGGTTTGGGGTCCTTAGGAATTCCTCTTTAAAGAATTACACTTTCTTGCACACAAAAGCAGTTAGAATAAGATAGTAGTTTATTTAGAGGAAGGGGAAGGAAAGGGAAACCAAGAGAGAAATCCTTAGACTTCTTCTCATGGGGAAAAGGCATGGCACAGAGAGTGGCTCTGAGATACCAATCTCCTCAAGCAGGAGACAGGCAGATACTTCTATAGAGGATTGATGGGGGTGATCATCTGACTGTGGAAAGTTCCCTTATTGGGGAAGGACCATCCCCCACTGGTACTGGCTGGGTGAGTTGGGTGAGGGGTGGCTGCAGATCTCTCAAGCCATCTCTCTCCTCCCACCACAAAGGCAGCAGCCACACCTAATCTTATCTCCCCAGGGGTGAGGGAAACTGGAATGAAGGATGGGGGTCCTGGAGCTAGCTCAGTCCGATCTGGTTCCACTTATCTCTCTAGGTGTGTCTGCCCTCTGGTTTAGTTTCTCAAGGAGAAGGTTCTTTGATGTGCCCCAGAGAACTTCTGGGGTGCTATGGGCCCATAACAAGACAGATGCTATTCTAGCCTAGGCTTCCCTTTCTCTGGGGGGAGCAGAGTGTCTTCCAGCCCCGACCTCCTGCTTTTGCTCCTAGCAGGAATGAAAGTCTCCTTTGGAGCAGGATGGGGAGTGAAGAGGCTAGAGATGTCTGTGCAGATGGACAGTTCCTGGACACACACACACCCAGCCCCAGGTTCCCAGACCAGAAGCGGCTGCTGAGCAGAGTCAGTGGAGTTGGGGAAGAGGTGTTCCCTCCCTAGGAATGTCTTATACTAATGAAATCACAAAGTTTGGTCCACCCCCACCTGCCAGGCACACCCCCGGAGCTGGAAATACAAAGACAAAACTGACCCAAATCCACGCAGGGAGGACGCTAAGAAAATGACCCTGTAGTGTGGTAAGATTATTAGAATTTGGCTGACTCATTGGGAGGGGCCACACCTGGCCTGCCCTGAAGTGACAAGAAACCACTGTCCATAAGCAGTTTTGAAGGACCTCCCCTTTTAGGGGAGGAAGATTAAACGCTCACTGAGGGGAGCTCGCTCTCTTCCAGAATTTTTTTCCTTCCTGGTGGCATGAGCCACAGCAGCAGCAGACAAGTCCTTCAGGCCTGGCTGTAAGCTGTTTTGTCCATTGAAGCTCCGAGCCCCCAGATGGTGAGTTAACATACGAACTCTGCTCTTTTGAATAAGCTGAACTGGAGCGAGTTTGGGGATTGTATAAACTTAGGTTAGATTTAGGAGGATTATCCATATTTCTTTTCCCCTATTCCCTTGTCTTTGATTTTATTAATTTCACCTTTGCTGTTTACTTTATCTCCATTAATAAAACCTAATTTGTTTGTGGAAAAGAGGCTGTTAGGCTCCTTTCTTATTGGTCTGGGAGAAATATCTAAAAAGGCAGTTCAGAGGGGAGGTAGCTTTGAACCTAGAGGTCCCTCATTATTTTTGAGGGGAGGGGTTTTGGGGGGGCAATGGAGGTTAAGTGACTTGCCCAGGGTCACACAGCTAGTGTCAAGTGTCTGAGGCCGGATTTGAACTCAGGTACTCCTGAATCCAGGGCCGGTGCTTTATCCACTGTGCCACCTAGCTGCCCCAAGGTCCCTCATTATTTCCTGGACCCCAATATTTCAGCAAGCCACTCAATTAACTCTCCATATATTAAATTTGGCTCCCACAGTAGGGTGCAGAGTATGTTGTGGGCCATATGACATATGCACCATTTGGGATAGTGGGGGCCCCAGGGCAGGAATTCCAGGACTGGAGAGTTAAATCCCCCAGATGAATGCAGCATTGAAGTCCAGTGGTCTGCAGGGTATAGCAGTAGCCAGGGGGGAATGTGAAGGGGAGATGGGGCTAGATAGAATGGGACCTGCCACACACTCCCCACTGGTAGGTACAGAGTGGCAAGGGTTAAGACCCTCTGAAGGGTATGCCCCAAATCCCCCACCTCTGCAAAGAAGAAAAGAGGTGCATCCTCACATCTTTCTCAGGGCTAAGTCAGTGTCATTGTCTTCCTAGTTCTGCCTCCATAGAAGTCTTCCTGTGTTTCTCTGAATTCTTCATATTCACTGTTTCTCACGGCACAACAATATCCCATGATATCCACATATCCCAATTTGTTTAGCCATTTCCCAGGGGATGGAAGGGCAGTGATATGTTGGAGCCTACCCACACCAGCTCTCAAGAACCAAATGTTCAATGTTTATATCTTAGAAATCAGCAAACAGTATAAATCAGGCTTAGATTTGTTTATTGTCTAGATTTAAGAAAGTCATAAAGTGTTCAGATTAAACTTAAAAGTGGGTCCTGCTTCAATATTTTTCCCCAGAGAGGCAACATCCAAACACTGGCCAGTGCACCCTTTTGGAAAGACCATCTTTTTTTTTTAAGAAATGAGATGCCCTTTTTTGGGGTGGGGGGCAATTGGGCTTAAGTGACTTGCCCAGGGTCACACAGCTAGTAAGTGTCAAGTGTCTGAGGCTGGATTTGAACCCAGGTCCTTCTGACTCCAGAGCCAGTGCTCTATCCACTGCACCACCTAGCTGCCCCAAGACCATCTTTTTTTAATACCAACAGTTTGGTTATATGTTTTAGAAATGTTCAAGGTGAGTGTGAACTGGCTGTAATACACTAACAAATAATCAATCAACTGACAAATATGTATAAAGTTATATAACTATACATGTATATACGTACACACATGTATATATACATAATTGTGTATATATAATTAGGTATATACATATGTGTGTATATATGTACACACATACCCATCCATCCATCCACCCATCCATCCATCCATCCATCCATAGATACATATGAAAACAAGGTCAGTTCAGAGAGGGAGCATTAGAAGTTGGTGGGAATTAAGATAAGGCTTCATTAACTGGAATAAGAGTAAAGGCTGGTATCAGCAAAATGTATTCCCAAAGAGAAGGGGGGACTGGCCATGAGAAAAGGATGAGGGATGGCAAGTGAGATGGCCTTGGTGCTTCACTGGTAGCCTGGGGATGAAAGCAAGGAAGACCTTCAGTAGATCTTGCAAGCCCATTGGGACAAACTTATGGGAGGATATGGACCAGAATCCCGTAGGAAGGGAGGGTGTTGGCTGAGTTTTCATTTGCATCATCAGAGGGAATATCCAAATGAGTGAGGTCACAGGTTTATTTGCGTGTTGAATATTTACAGAAGATGGAAGCAAGGATAGGGGATGGAGGATAAATATGGGAGTCTAGCAATGCAAGTTCTTAGAAAAAATAACATCAAATGCTAAAACTCAGAATGAGTGGAGGCTAGTGGGAAAAGTTGAGAACCACAAAGGGATTTTTTTTTAAGTTTTTTACTTTTTTAAAAAACATTTTATTCATTTTTTTTTTGGTGAGTCAATTGGGGTTAAGTGACTTCCCCAGGGTCACACAGCTAGTAATTGTCTGAGGCTGGATTTGAACTCAGGTACTCCTGAATCCAGGGCCGGTGCTCTATCCAACATTTTAATTCAAAGTCTTGAATTCCAAATGTTATCCTTCCCCTCTCCCTGAGGAAGTAAGCAATCAGATATAGGTTATCCATGTACAATTATATAAAACATTTTCATATTAGTCATTTTGTATAAGAAGACTGGAATAAAAGAAAAAAATGAAAGAAAGTGAAAAACAGCATGCTTTAGTCTGTGTTCTATCAATATCAGTCCTTTCTTTAGAGGTGGATAGTATGCTTCATCATCCTTTGGGATTGTCTTGGATCAGTGTATTGCTGAGAATAGCTAAGTCATTCACAGTTCTTCATCGAACAATATTGCTGTTACTGTGTACAACACTCTCCTGGTTCTGCTCACTTCACTATACATCAGTTCATATAAATCTTTCCAGGTTGTTCTGAAATTATCCTGCTTGTCATTTCTTATAGCACAATAATATTCCATCACCATCATATACCACAGCTTTCTTAGCCAGTCCCCAATTGATAGGCATTCCTTTGATTTCCATGAATTCTATATTTTAGGGGCTCCCCTAGCATTGGCATTCTCTGTTTTTATCCTAAGGACTTTTCCATTTCTGACATTCTATATTCTAAGTTTATTCCCACTTATGACACCTTGCGATCTATATTCTAAGGGCCCTTTCTAGCTCTAATAGATAAAATACATTATATTTTCTATTTTCCCATGGACATTGTGTGTATTTTGGTGAGAACATGTCCCTACAGCTTTGGGGGGAATGTTTCACACAGACTGTTCTTACTAAACCATCTTAGTGAATGCCTTTGCTAAATAAAGGCTGTTAAGTTTACTTGTTGATTGTTCATAGAAGACACCACTGGTGGAGGCTCCATTGCCTTGGTGACCCAACCCATGAGTTCAAATGCAAGTTATAAGGGAATTATGTCCAACTTTCCTATCCTTAAAAAAACCCAAAACTCAGTAGCCTCTCATCCCCTCAAGCTATCATCTTGTATGTTATCCCTTTCATAGCCAAACTCCTGGAAGTTACCTATCCCTGTTGCCTCCACTTCCTTTCTCCATTTCTCAACCTCTTACAATCTGACTTGCAGCCTTATTATTCATAATGAAATTGATCTCCCCAAAGTGACCAATGACCAGTCATCTTTCTCATCCTCTTGGCAGTTTGTGACACTGTTGACCAATTTCTCTTCCTAGACCCTCTCACTTCCCTGGGTTTTGGGGACACTGCTCTCTTCTGGTTCTCCCCCTTCCTAGCTGACCATTCCTTCTCAGTATCCTTTGCTGCATCTTCATCTAGGTCACACCTTCTAATTAATTGTAGGTGTACCCCAAGGCTGTGTCCTGCATCTCTTCTTTTTCTATAACCTCACTCCTCAGCTCAGATGGGTTTAATTGTAGTTGATTCTATCTTGGCAATCTCATCAATTCTCATGGGCTCAATTATCATGGATATGCAAATGATTCCCAGATCCCTATATCCAGCCCTAATCTTTCTCTTGAGCACTAGTCTTATATCACCAATTGACTACTGGACATTTCAAATTGAATATCCAATAATTATCACAAACTCAACATGTTCAAAATAGAGCCCACCTGCAACCCCCCACCTCCAAAACCATCTCTCTTCTGAACTTCCCAATTTCTATCCAGGGCACTATTATTCCTCCTGTGGCTCATGTTTACAACCTTGAAGTCATGCTCCACTCTTCATTGTCTTTCAACCTCCACCCACACCCATCCCCCATTCAATCAGTTGTTAAGTCTTGTTGATTCTACTCCTGAAATTTTTGCCTCCATCCTTTTACTCCACTACCAAAGCCATCCTGCTTCAAGCCCCCATCACCTTAGCCTCTTAATTGTTTCCCCCATTTCAAGAATCTCTTTTTCCAAACCATCTTTCACAAAGCTGCCAAACTGATTATCTTAAATGCACGTATGATGATGTCACTCCCATGTTCAATAAACTCCAGTGGCTCCCTATTTCTTCTAGCATTAAAAGCAAAACTCCTCTGTCTGGTATTTGAAGTCTTTCACAAGTTGGTTCCAACCAACCATCTTCAGCTTATTGTGCATTACTTCCCTTCATATATTCTATAGTCTAACAAAACTGGACTTGTTGGGGCAGCTAGATGGCGCAGTGGATAGAGCACCAGGCCAGTTTTCAGGAGGACCTGAGTTCAAATCCAGCCTCAGACCCTTGACACTAGCTGTGTGACCCTGGGCAAGTCACTTAACCCCAATTGCCTCACCAAGAAACCCCCCCAAAACAAAAAAAAAACCCTGGACTTCTTCATGTTCCTCACACCCAACCCTCCATCTCCCTTCTCCATATTTTTGCACTGGCTCTTCTCCATGCCTGGTATTCATTCCTTTCTCACTTCTGCCTCTTGGAGTCCTTTGTTGTTGTTCAGTCATTTTGTCTTTTTTTTTTTGTCATTGCAGCAATGAGGGTTAAGTGACTTGCCCAGGGTCACACAGCTAGTAAGTGTCAAGTGTCTGAGGCTGGATTTGAACTCGGGTTCTCCTGAATTCAGGGCCGATGCTTTATCCACTGCACCACCTAACTGCCCCCTTGTTCAGTCATTTTGAGTCATGTGACCCCAATTGAGGTTTTCTTGGCAATGATACTGCAGTGGTTTGCCATGTTCTTCTCCAGCTCATTTTACAGATGAGGAAACTGAGGCAAACAGGGTGAAGTGACTTGCCCAGGGTCACACAGCCAGTAAATGTCTGAGGCCAGATTTGAACTCAGGAAGAGAGTCTTCGAGACTCCAGGTCCAGGACTCTGCACCGTTGACCAACCTCTATCATCTTCACTCTATCCACAGCACCACCCAGCTACCCTAGTTAGAATGCCTAGTTTCCTCCAAAGTTCAGCTAAAAGACCTCCTTCCACACAAATCCCTTCATATACCTGGGCCTCCTCCACCTACATATTACCTTGTATGTATTTGCAAACTTTAAAGCCCCATATAAGCTATTATTATTATTATTATTATTATTATATTATGCATACATTTTGCGTATAATTATATGTGCAGGTTGTCCCCTGATAAAATAGAAGCTCCTTGAGGTCAGGGACTGTTTCATTTATGTCTTTGCATCACTAACACCCCACACAATGCCTGGAATATTGTGGTGGCTTAATAAATGCTTGGGAAGTGAGTGAATGAGTGTCAGGCTATGGTGACCTAGAGATAAGAAGACTGGGCAGGGGTGGGGTGGGGAGGAATTGGGGAAATGACATGATACCTGTATTCAGGTATTTGTAAGGGAGATTACAGGTACTCTGCTTGGCCCAAGAGAATAGGACAATTTCAGTTCTGGCTCAATATTAAGAACTTCCTAACAAAAGCACCATCTCACAATGGACCAGATGGCCTTGGAAAGTAGTGAATTCCTGTTTCTGTTCCCTCGAGCTGTTCAAGTGCAGGCTGATGACCACTACTGTGTGTGTGTGTGTGGGGGGGAGGGTTACAGTGGGAATTTCTCCTCCAGGACAAATCAGACAAAATGATCCTTGAAATCCCTTCCTCCTTTGATATCCTAGGATTTTCTAGACTGGGGAGGGCACTGAGTCAGGAGATTTTAGGGGTTTACCTGTCTCCCTTATCTCCTGCCTTCACATTCAGAGCAGAGCCTGAGCCTCTAACCAGGGGTCGCGTGGGGAGAGGATTCTCTAGGTCTCTTCCTATTTAATTCTTTTTTTTTTTTTTTTGGCAGGACAATGGGGGTTAAGTGACTTGCCCAGGGTCACACAGCTAGTAAGTGTCAAGTGTCTGAGGCCAGATTTGGACTCAGATCCTCCTGAATCCAGGGCCGGTGCTTTATCCACTGTGCCACCTAGTTGTCTTCTTCCTATTTAATTCTTCACAGCCTGGCCCTATCACCTTTTTCCAAGTGCCTCAGTTTCCCCTAACTCAGTGGAAAGGAAGAATAATATCACTGGACAGAGCACGTGGCAACTAGGCCAAAATGACAGAGTACTTCTGGATTCTTGTAGTTAGAGTGTTAATGGGGGCAGCTGGGTGGTGCAATGGATAAACCACTGGCCCTGGATTCAGGAGGACCTGAGTTCAAATCTGGCCTCAGACACTTGACACTAGCTGTGTGACCCTGGGCAAGTCACTTAGCCCTCATTGCCCTGGAAAAAAGAAAAGAAAAAAAGAGAGAGAGAGATCATTAGTTATAATGTTAATGGCCTGGCCCTTCTTTCTTTCAGCTTATGATCTCTTAGTCAATGAGCCTGCATTAAGTGACTACTGTTTGCTCAGTCCTACTATGGGGGAGACAGAAGAAATGACAGGGAAAGGGGGGACAGATTGATCACTGTGGGTGGAGGAACAAATGGCTGGATGGACAGGCTTCTGGTGGACTAGGGAGGTGAATAGGAGAGAGGTCTAGGAGAGGGGCAATCAGGCAGAGGACAGATGGACTGAGAAGCAGAATGGAAAAATAGACAGATGGAAATGAGGAATAAACAGACAAATGGAAAGTAGGACAGACAGACAACACAGAAGAGCCGGGTGAGTCAGTGTAGGGTAGACAGACAAATGGACAGAGGGAAGGGATGGGAAGATGAGGCACAGACAGTCGCACAGTGGAGGCAATGTGGCTGAGGACAGATAGAGACAGACAAGGGGCAGACCGATTGACAGAAGCGGGGAGTGCCAGAGGAGAGGAGCAGCCCGGTCCTCAGGTTCAGGTTGCTGCCTGGGGGACCGAGGGGGTTTCTTCTGGGCTTGGCCCTGCCCGGCCCACCCTGGGCTCGGCTGCTCCCTCCCTCTCCTGCCCTCTGGCGCCCCTGCGTAGGCACGGCTGCACTGGAGGAGGCTGCGGCGGGGGGAGGCGGAGCGCCTGGGCAGCCGGGCGGGCGGGCACGGCAGGCGCCGGAGGATGCGGTCTCCATGGGGCTGCTGTGGTTTCTCTCCTTCCTCCATTCCACCTTCTTTGGAGACGAGGTAGGGACTGCCAAGGCTTGGGGTGGGCTGGGAGTGGGCGATCACCGAGGGGGAAGCGGGGCTTGGTTTTTCCTGCGCTGCCCTGCAGGATTGGTAAAGGGGAGGTTTGGGGGGGGGGAGGGCAAGGCCTGGACCAAGAGGGAGGAAGAGGGATAAAGGGAGAGGAGCGAGATTTGGGAGCCAAGGGGATGGGGGCATAAGGATTAGAGGATGAGGAGGGGGGAAGAGGCTAGAGATGAAGGGCCAAGGGGATGGGGGAGGGAGATAGGGAGAGGGTGGGGGAGAGGCATGGGTGGGAGAACAGCAATGGAGTCTAGGGGTGCCTCTGATGAACGCAGCCGGTGTCCTTCAGACCTGGCAGGGAGCGCAGACTGGGGGGGTGGAGAGAACCTTACTGGAGGGGGGCGCTGCAGCGAGTCCCACAGAGAGAGGGCGGGGCCCCTGGCCCGAGAGATCTGGTGGGGAAGGGAGGGCTTAGTTCGGGGTTGGGTTGAGGAAGAATGTGAGGGGGACTTGAAGAGGTTTCAGGGCCGGAATATGGGCGGGGGTCATAGTCGGAGGGGCTTTGAGGGAGTTCTTTGGGGAAGACTAAGGGAGGGCTTCAGGGAATTGGGCTTGGGGGAGGATTTTAAGGGGAACAATGTGAGGGAGGGTAGGGGGCTTAGGGAAAAGGGGGAATATTTTTCAGGCTTAGGTTGGAGGCTAGAGCTCAGTGTATGTGTTACTTTGCAAAGAATTATCCAGCCTTTTCTGATGCTTCTAGCCCCTACCACCTCAAGAGGTTTGGGGGGTGGGGAGGAAAACAAGGCTGCCGCAGAGGTGAGGCTTCACCAGGCCCTGGCACTGGGGCGGAGCTGAAATGGACATCTAGGCCCCCCAGGCCAGAGGCTGGCACCAAAGGTTGGCACCACAGCCTGGCACCAGCCGTGGGAGAGTCTGTCCCCAGGAGGCCTGGTTCTCCATTCCTCTTCTAACCCACCCCTCCCTGCTCCTCCATCCCTGGCCCTGGCACTTCCCCAGCCAATTGGCAAGGGAGCCCCTGTCCCCATGGTGACCGTTGCTAGGGAGCTGCTTCCTATGTCTTTGGATTCAAAGTCCAAGGCTCTTGCCTTGTGGGAAGGAGATGTGCTAGGGGCTGGTTGGGGGCATGTGGAGTGTGGACCCCCTCCCCAAGTGTCTCCTTCCCCAGAACCCAGACCAGACTACAATGCTTCACTTTCTCAAAGACATCCTCTTATATTCCTGAACCTTGCTTGGCAATCCGTCTTCTTTTCCCTACCCCCTCAAACCCCTTACACTATTTCCTGAGTCCTGGCTGCCCTCGGTACCCCAGCACAGAGAGGCCAAGGCATTTCCTTGGAGTCACACAACCCAGTCTGGGAAGAAGCAATGGGAGGAGTCCCTGGGGCAGGGTAACCTACTACCTCTATTCATGAATTGATCCCTAGCGTGGGGGCCTCCTGGGGAAGGGGGGTGGCTGTAGGTTAGACTTATAGGATAGGGCAGCTAGATGGTGCAGTGGATAGTGCACTGGCTCTGGAGTCAGGAGTACCTGAGTTCAAATCCGACCTCAGACACTTAACACTTAGTATCTGTGTGACCCTGGGCAAGTCACTTAACCCGAATTGCCTCACTAAAAAAAAAAATTGTCATAGACTTATAGGATAAAATTCTGGGTCCCAGGGGAAAGGACAGCCCAGGACCTCTATGCCTTCTCCTCCCCATGGGTTCCCTCCCTAAGGGGGAGGGTGGGTTTGAGGGGAGGGCAATGGGTGACAGCTTATCTTAGGACAGAGCAGAAAGAAGGCACTTCTAATATTCACATTTCTGTCCATAGTTACAGAGTGACAGAGGCTGGGGTATGAGGTGAGGGGAAGTGAGGAGAGACCATCCAGTCCAAACTCCTTATTCTATATATGGGGAAACTGAGGCCCAGAGAGGTGAATAACCTCCTAAGTCACACAGTGAGGGAGCAGAGTGAGGACTCAAATCTGGGTATCCTGACCATCAGGCCAAGAATGGATGCAGTACTTCATTTTTGTCTCTCCCGGCCTCCATGTGGCCTTTTGGGATTCCAAAGTGATTTTAGTACATTATCTCATTGGATTATCTCCATTCCTCTGGGAGGCACATTGTGCAATTGTTATCATACCCACGCTGAGCCTACGGAACTTGCCCAAGTCCACAAACATAGTAAATGGTAGAGTAAGGAAATGAACCCAGGTTGCTTGACTCCCAGGCCTGGGCTCTTTCCCCAAGAATTGCCTTGTAACCCTTACGATATCATGTGGCTTATCTCCCCTATTAGTCTGTGATGGGAGCTTAGCTTTCTTCTCTAGAAAGCTCTGTTGTCTTGTATCCTAAGGGCCCTCCCAGCACTAATGTTCTATGTCTCCTCTCCAGGCAAGTCCGTTCTATTTCCCTTAAAATTTGGGCAGAAGAACCATGGCCTTTAGTAGTCTTATAGCCAACCTTAATCCTATCCTGGGGTGAAGCAGCCACAAATGGAAAGCCAGGAAGGATTTTCCCCTTCACCTTTATTGTTGGGTGGCAGCTCTCAGAGTCCCCTCAGCCCATGACCTCAGGCCAAGTTGGACTTAGAGACAAGGGATGGACTAGATTCACCGACTAAGACCCTACCACCTTGGTCCTCTGAATCCCCAGTAAGTTTTCCTCCATCTTCTGAGAGCAGACAAGAAGGAGGATCCAGTACAATGTAGGCTCCTTGAGGGAAAAGGTATCTTCCATCCCCCAGCACAGTGCCTTGCACATAGTAGGTATCTTTAAAAGAGTTTTAGAACTTTAGTCATGGGTTCATAGATTTTTGTTTTGTTTTGTGGGGCAATGAGGGTTAAGTGACTTGCCCAGGGTCATACAGCTAGTGTCAAGTGTCTGAGGCTGGATTTGAACTCAGGTCCTCCCGAATCCAAGGCCAGTGCTTTATCCACTGAGCCACCTAGGTTCATAGATTTTTAACTGGAAGGAATGTTAGAGATCATCGAGTCCAACTCCCCAATTTTACAAGTAAGGAAACTGAGGCCCAGAGAGATTAAGTGATTGTCCTACATAACACAATGATGGAGCTAGGTTCTGAACCCAGATTTTTCTAACTTGCAAATCCAACACTTTTCTAATCAATCAGTCTGATTGGAAGATACTACCATCCTCCCCTCTGCCACCAAATGTTTGGTCCTGGGCTCAGTCATCTACTCTGAGCAAGTGTACTCAGTCACTGCTCCCCTCAAGAGAATGTAAATTACTCAAGTAGTGCTATAGTGTATGTGTATGTGTACTTGTATGTGTGTGTGTGTATATGTGGATGTGCATTATATGCATATATGTGCATGTATAAATACATATGTGTACATGCATATGTATATGTGTATACACATACACACATATATAGTCATGGGAGAAGGGAGGGGAAAAGGGAAAGGAAGAAACATTTATATAGTGCCTACTATGTGCGAGGCACATGCTAAGTGTTTTACAAATATTATTCCCCTTTGATCCTCATGACAACCCTGAAAGGTAAGTGCTGTTATTTTCTCCATTCTGTAGCTGAGGAAACTGAGGTAAAGGTTAAGTGACTTGCCCAGGGTAACAGCCAGTAAGTGTCCTTAGAGACCCTGGAGTCCAGCCTCCTCACTTGTAAAGTGAGGAGGGAGACTAGGAATACAGAAGTTAATTGATTTGCCCTGGATCACACGGGTAGTAAGTAACAGGCGGAATTTGAATTCATGTCTTCCTGACTCCAGGCCCAGTGCACTATCCATTGTGCCACCTAGTGCACTTACTGAATATTTCTTGAATTGAATTGTTTTTTAGTAAATCATTTACTTGTTCTGTGATAAAGAAGAAAGAGAGTCCCACCTCTGTCACTTATTACCTGTGTGACCTTGGGCAAGTCAGCTCACTCCTCTAGGTTCCCATCTCCTCCCTTCCAGCTCTTAATCCGTCTTTAATACAGACACAGTCTGGCCACAGAGAAAAGCCTCCACACACATGACAGAGCAGGGAGACAAACAAACAAAATAGAACTGATATTGAATCAGATGAGAAGGCATGGTTGGGCTGATATTTGCATTGTTGAAGGGAGAACCCACATGGATGAGATCACAAATCCATCAAAGCATAGAAATAACTTATATTTCTATAGTGTTTGATGTTTTGCCAAGCCTTTTCACACCCATTCTCTCCTAGAGCTGTATCTTTTTTTTTTTTTTTTAGTGAGGCAACTGGGGCTAAGTGACTTGCCCAGGGCCACACAGCCAGCAAGTGCTAAGTGTCTGAGGCCAGATCCGAACTCAGGTTCCCCTGAATCCAGGGCTAGAGCTGTATCTTATTCCAAGTGGGCATTTATTAAATGTTTATTGATCCTCACACCAAAAAATTGTTATCCCTATTTTTGCAGAGGAGGAAACTGAGGCACAGAGGGATGAAGTGACTTGTCCAACGTCACACATATAACAAAGCTCAATCAGAAGACTGAATCTTTTAGCTACAAATCTGCTGTTGGTTCCACTAAACCTCAGCTGTTTTCCCATGCATATAATAATGAGACACACCTTATTTTGAAGATTGACCAGGATGGAGCTGGGGTGATTAAGGAGGGCTTTCTGAAATAAGTCACTTGAGGCAGGGAACATTCAATAAAAGCACTTATGCAGAGGCACCTGCTCATGCCAACCCCACCCTACCCTTACTCTGGCTGAAGGAAGGGAAGGTCTGATTTTCATATCTCTGGGATGCTTTAAGAATTATCCTGCCACAAAGGCAGGGGACTGGACTAGACGATCTCTCAAGGACAAGGATCCCCAAGTGCATCTTGAGAGAAATAGCCACAAGAAATAAGAACTGACCACCATTCCCACCCCTCTCCTTCAGGATGCATTAATTCCAGATAAAAATGCACTTCTTAGGCAGGCGCTAGGGACTGCCGAGATCTGTCCACGGTGCTGATCTCATCCTATTCAGCTGGAATCCTGAAATCATAGGCTATATAATTTATATGATGTCAGTCATGGACAGGACCTTACGACACAGAACAACAGATCTATGTAGGACCTTAGAAAATAAAATATAAAGACTATCAGAGTTATCAAGGGCCTTTAGAGTATAGATTATAGAGTATCATGAGTGGGAGTAACCTTAGAACATAAAATGTCAGAGATGGATGAATCCTTAGGATATAAAGCAGAGAATGTCAGTGCTGGAAGACAGAGAACATCATATAGAAAGAACATGAAGAAGAAAGAACTTGTAGTCAGAAAAGCTGAGTATAAATCCTGTTTCTCCACCTACTGTGTGTCCATAGCCCTTCTCTGGGCTTGCTTCCTTATGGGCAAAACGGGAACAATGATACTTATCCTATCTACTCCATAGGATTGTTATGTGGGAAAACATTTAGTGAATCATAAATCATTATGAAAATATGAGTTAGTATTATAACATAAAAATCTCAGAACTGGAAGGGGCTGTAAAACTTAGAACATAAGTAGTCAGAGCTTGTTGAATGAATGAATGAATGAATAGGAGGGACCCTAGAGCACCAAACTAGAGCTGGGAATGATTTTAGAAGATGGAACTTCATGATTTAATACGATCTTAGAAACAATTTAGTCCAACCCCCTTATTTTACAGATGGGAAAATCAAGGCTATGAGAGAAAATATGACTTGTCCATGAATTGATGGCAGAGCTGGGGATAAAAGCCAGTCCAGTATTTCCTCAGACTGCCTAGTCTGCCCATGGGAAAATCTGGGGAAAAGAACAGCAGGGGGGAAATCACATTGAGGCATCAAGGACCCCTTAGGGAGGGCCTGGTCAATGTGTCATTCCTCCCACAGGCTGGAGTGAGAGGGTGACTGGTTTCAGATTCATTAATCCCTCAAGCAGCCCCAGGTGGCCCATATCTGAGCCCCAGACATGATAGATGTGCTGGGAGGTGGCATCTGTCAGGAAATGTTTATTCCCATCAATCCATCACTTTGCTCATCAGAGTGGGTTGGGGGCTGAGGTTGAGCTCCCAGGAAGGGGGTGGATTTTTAAGCCTTTTCAATTCGGTTAGAGACAAAGGCCTCAGGAAGAGTCAACAAGAACTGACTGGGATCTTTGAGGTCTGCCCTTGAGGGGAGGTAGTGTGGTGTGTTGGAATGAACCCTAAACTTGGAGTCAAGAGACATAAGTGTCAGTTCCAGTTCTGGCACTAAGTGTGTGACCATGGGTAAGTCCTTTCTCCCACTGCAGGGCCTCAGTTTCCCCATATGTAAAATGAAGGGAGAATGGATTGTGATAATATCTAAAGTCCTCTCTAGCTCTGATGACCCTGATCATAGAATTCTGATCTTTAGGATCCATAAATTCTAATATTTGAAATAGATTTTAAGGTCAATGTTTGAAGCTGACCTTTGACTTCAATCTTTGACTGTGGTCTTGGAGATCAATCCTTGAGGCCCATTTTCCATGGCTGATCTTATATGTTGAGTTGATGAGGCTGCTCTGATGTGTGGGTGCCACTGATCGGCCACATACCTAGAGATGTTCTGGCCAAGACAGGAGTTTGGCTTCCATCTTGTGAATTCAGTCTGCTGTGTATGTGTGGTTTTGTGCTGTATATACACATGTGCATGTATAGACATATGCATGTACATATACATGTACTGTTTTGTATCTGCATGGGCACATGCTTAAAGAAATGTATTCTTTTTTGTTTTGTTTTGTTTTGGGGATTGGGTTTTTTTGTGGGGCAATGAAGGTTAAGTGACTTGCCCAGGGTCACACAGCGAGAAATGTGTTCAAGCTGAGGGTTGTTCCGGTTTGCCAAAAGGAAGGTAGAGCAGGTACCTGATGATCTATAGAGGAAAGCTGAGACAATGGGACAGAAGAGGCAGGGGAGAACTTAGGGCCAGATGGAGCAACAAGACCTTGAGAGAGAATTTGGAAATATTCTTCTCTAGTATAATTCAGCATAATGCCACTTTCCAAATACATATACCTCTGCCTCAGAGTCAGCGGAGAAGAGGAGGTGACACACATGTGCATTTTAAGGGGAAACTGACTCGAAGGTCAAGAGAACTGGATTCGAGTCCCATCTCTGTCACTGACTGACTGTGTGGCCCTTAGTGAGGCATTTCCTCTCTCTGGGACTCAGTTTCCTCATCTGTAAAAGGAGGGGGCTGGACTAGATTATTTCTAAGGCCCCTGCTGGCTCGGATATTCTATAATTATTCTCCTCTAGGGTCCAAGCTGATCATTGGAACCTGAACACAGAAACTAGAGGGTCTCAGTCCCCAACCTTGGGACTCTCTAATCTGTCTACCTTAAGAACCTTGCTCAGCCCACTCCCATAGCCCCCCTGGAGTTCAAAGCAGAGGAATAGCTGTGGATGCCCCGGTGTGTTGGGGAATGGGTCAGGGAGGGTCTTTGAGAATGGGAAACCCCGGGGGGGGGGAGGAGTTAGGTGGTGCAGTGGATAAAGCACCAGCCCTGGATTCAGGAGGACCTGAGCTCAAATCTGCCTTCAAACACTCGACACTTACTAGCTGTGTGACCCTGGGCAAGTCACTTAACCCTCATTGCCCCGCAAAAAAAAAAAAAAGAAAAGAAAAGAAAAGAAGAGAGAATGTGAAACTCCAACTTCCCCCATCCATGGAGCACCATTGCTCTTTTCTCTTGTCTTTTACAAATTCTATCGCAATCCAACATGTTTACTCAGAACCCAGATTCAGATAACCTGTGGATATAATCCTAAATCTCTGCCTTCCCTATCCAACCTTAAAGAATCCTCAGTAGATGGAAGGTTGAGCCAGGTGACCCCAGAGGCCCCATCTTACTCATAAAAATCTTAGAATTATAAGATTTTCTAAGATTCTGTGAGTCTAAGATTTTATGACTCTAAGCTCTTGTAACTCTACCTTTCAGTGAATACTTCATTCTAAAAATCTAGAATCTGATTGCTCTAAGGTTCTGTGAATCTTAAATTTGGATTCTGTGATTTTAAGGGTCTAATTCTCAAATCAATGATTCTATGATCCTGTGTCTCTAAGAGTCTCAGCCTCTAAGCTGGGAATCTAAGATTTTTAATTTATGATTCTGTGATTTTGCTTCTGTGGATCTCTGACTCTAAGATCTAGTCATTCTAAGATTTTCATTCTGTAAATTCATTTTGCCTGAAACTAAGGGAGTGCGTACTGGTCCCTGACTCCAACACTCTTACAAGGGGATGTTTTACCTACAAATGAATATTTCACCACTGTCCCTGTCCCTCTTCACCCTACCCCCCCCAGCCCGGGCCCCCATGCAGGTCTCAGGCTTAGTACCACCATCGGATTCACAGCAGCAGCAGTGGCTTCTCCTGATTATGGGGGGAATGGTGGGGTAGGTCCCCCCTCCCCAGAGCTGTCATTGGCTGTTGCCATGGTGCCAGACAGTCTTCTCAGGCCTGTCATTGGCTGCCAGCAGCCAGCATCCCCGCATCCCTCCTCCTCCTCCTCCCCCCTCTGCTGAGATCCCATCCAGTGTTAGGGATGTGGCTGACAGACTGATCGGCCCCAAGCCCAGGCCCCGAGCAGGGCTTTGTTTCCGGGGCTGAGCCTACGGCAGGAGCTACTGACCCTGGGGAACACACCATCCAGCTCGGAGTTCTGTTGACTGGCTTCAGGGCTTGGAGCTCGGGGCCCAGCACTTGGGATTTTTGACCACTCATTGGCAGCCGGCCCTGGGCCTGGCTCTGCCCCTTCTTCACCACCCTGGGGATGAGCTCAGGAAGACTGAGGCAGCCACAGGCGACCCGGCAAGTGAAGTAAGCAGAGACCCTTCATTTTTCTGTCTCTTGCTACTGTCTCTGTCTCTATCTCTGTCTGTCTCTGTTTCTGCCTTTGTCACCATCCCTGCCTTTGTCACTGTCTGTCTCTGTCATGCCTTTGTCACACACACAATCTATGCACATCTGGATGGATGCACACACAGCTTATGCACATCTGGACACGGATGGAACCCATGTATACCTGGACACAAACACACAGAGATCATGTCCATTCGGATGGACACAGGGACACACACACACACACACACACACACACACACACACACACACACACACACAGACTTTATCTCTTTTTCTCCAGTACTTGTTTTCAGAGTCTGAACAGATCAAAACCCCTTTTTACCCATTGTGTCGATGGAGAAACTGAGACACAAGAAGAATTTGTGCTTTCATAGAACCATGATGAAAGGACTTCTTTCTTTCTCTCTCTCTCTCTCTCTCTCTCTCTCTCTCTCTCTCTCTCTCTCTCTCTCTCCCTCCGTCTGTCTCTGTCTGTCTGTCTGTCTGTCTCACACACACACACACACACACACACACTCCTTTCTTAAAGGACTCCACCAGCACTTTCTCAGATTCTACCTGGCTCAGCCCAACTCCAACCTATCTTCCTGTCTTCTCACTGCCTGAGTTCAGATTTGCATTTAAATATCTGTCAACTTCCCCCTCCTCTATGTGTTTGGGGGTAGGGATCTCTCTAGAGACAGCCCAAAGTAAAGGATAGTGCCACCATATCCAAAACAGTGGAAGCTGGAGGTGAAGGAAAGGGGGGATTCTTGAGGGAGTCAACAATTCAGTGGGAGCCCTCTTGCCCTACCCTAGCAGAAGGTCTGATACATATTTGTATTAGGTGCTTAATTAATGCTTCTTGATTGACTGAGATCTTCTTGGTTCTGATGACAGCCCCAAAGTGTTAGGTTTGAAGAGGAGGAGGGTGGAGGGTTTGGGGAGCAGGAGGGATGAGAGTTTCTAGGTCAGGAGCAGACGGGATTTCCTTCCCCTCTCCAAAACCTGGGTCAGGCAGATTGAGGTCCAAAGGGCTCCCAAGACTGGGAGCCAGGACTGGACATCAAGGGCATAGGGAGGATCTCCTTCTCTATGGCCTGGTCTGGACAGTCAACAAAGCTAGGTGAGCAGCTAGCAATGGGAGTGGCTCTTACTGAGGGTAGGGGACAGACTAGGATGGAGCCATCCGGTCATTTCCAGGTCTTTAGCTACAAAGTTGTGCCCAGAGAGGCCCAGAAGCTAGAATGGGTCCATCTGGAAGTTCTTGGGGATCCAGTGGAGAAAGAAGCCCCTTGAAGTAAAAAAGGGCTCCTGAATCTGGCCTATGGAAGCCTCTGTCCCATGGGGGCCCGTGAGCTGTGCTCTGATCCCTGGCCTTAGGTTGAACCTCTTAGAGAGACTTGACAGAGGCCCCAGAATGAAACCTAATGATCTCAAGATGCAGCCCAGGTGAGGAGCCTGACTGATTCTGCACAGCCTAGCCCAGCCGGGGCTGCCTTGGGGCCTCCTCCACAGCAAAAGGAGGACTAAGTGAGTTGATCCTGCTCTTCCAATGATGAGAAGCCAGAGTGGCTCAGGGAAGGCCTGGGGTCTGGGAGAAGGGGTGATAAAGGACATCAGTCAATCCGAGGCTAGGTTTCACTGTTCTTCCCACCCACCTGACCCACTCTTGCCTCTGTGCATTGCTCACAGGGTTACCGTTACTTCCACCTGGACAACTCCTCCTTTAATAATAGCTAGCATTTATATAGGGACAGCTAGGTGTCACAGAGGATAGAGCACTGGCCCTGGAATCCAGAGGACCTGAGTTCAAATCTCACCTCAGACATTTATTAGCTGTGTGACCCTGGGTAAATCACTTAATCCCAATTGTCTTAAACATCTGGGGTCATCTCCAGTCATCCTGATATATATCTTGCCACTGGACCCAGATAGCTCTGGAGGAGAGAGTGAGGCTGGTGACCTTGCACAGCCCTCCCTCATTTCAATCCAATTCACTGCAAGTCATGACATCACCCCAATGTCATGATCCTCTTTGAGAATGAAGGACAAAGAACAGCAGCATTTATATAGTGCCTATTATATTCCAGGTACTGTGCTCAGTGCTTTACAAATATTATCTCATTTAATTAATTACCTCATTTAATCTTTTTAAATAACAACCATGAGAGATAGGTTCTATTATTATCCCATTTTATAGTTGAGAAAATTGAGGCAGGCAGAGATTAAACAACTTGCCCTGGGTCACACAATTAGTAAGTGTCAGAGACCGGATTTGAACTGGTCATCCTGATTCCATCCAAGCCCAGCACTCTATCCCCTGCAACACATAATGAATCCCTAACATGTAGGTTTAGAGGCAATCTCTTCCAGAAAGTCTCCCTGGTTCCTCCCAGCCCCCCTCCCTTATCTTTTCTCTCCCATTTCACCCCCTTTCCTCTCTTTCTCTCCTCTCTGTCTCATCTTTCCTCTCTCTCTGACTCTGTCTCTCTCTTCCCCCTCTCTCCCTTCCAGTCTCCCTCTCTCTCTGTTTTTGTCTCTTTGTCTCCCTCTTTCTCTGACTCTTTCTGTCTGTCCCTCCCTCCCCTTCCCCCCCCACCTCTGTCTTCCTGTCTCTTTCTCTGACTTTCCAGATGTTTAAGACAATTGGGATTAAGTGATTTACCCAGGGTCACACAGCTAATAAATGTCTGTGGTGAGATTTGAATTCAGGTCCTCTGGATTCCAGGGTCAGTGCTCTATCCTGACTCTGTTGCTCTCTCCCTTGTCCCTCCTTCTCAGTCCTCTCTTCTCTCTCTTCCTCTGTCTCTTTGTTTCTCCTCCCCCTTCTCTCTCTATATCCCTCCCCTCTTTCCCTCTTTTTTTCTCTGTCTCTGTCTCCTCTCAGGCCTCATCTTACCTGGTATTATACGTGCGTGTGCGCCCTCATCTTATCTTGTTCCTATTCCTAGACTATGAGCTGTGTGAGGGTAAGGAAAAGCTCTATCTTAACAAGTAGTGGAAAGGGCACTGAGCCCAGAGACAGAAGGTCTGGATTTGAATCCCACTTTTGAGATTTATTAGCTGTGTTACCTTGGGCAAATCATTTCCTTTCCTTTGGGCCTGTTTCTCTCTCTCTCTCTCTCTCTCTCTCTCTCTCTCTCTCTCTCTCTCTCTCTCTTGCAGGGCAATGAGGGTTAGGTGATTTGCCCAAGGTCACACAACTAGTAAGTATCAACTGTCTGAGGCTGGATTTGAACTCAGGTCCTCCTGAATCCAAGGCCAGTGCTTTATCCACTGTGCCCCCTAGCTGCCCCTTCTTTTCTCTAAAAATGTGGCTCCTTGGGGCAGCTAGGGGGCACAGTGGATAAAGCACTGGCCTTGGATTCAGGAGGACCTGAGTTCAAATCTGACCTCAGACACTTGACACACTTACTAGCTGTGTGACCCTGGGCAAGTCACTTAACTCCAATTGCCTCACACACACACAAAAAAACAAACAAACAAAAAACCCAAATAAAACAAGTGCTTAGCACTCTCTCCAAAAAAAACCCAAAACCCAATTAAATTAAATTAAATTAAAATGTGGCTCCTAATATTTCCCCCCTTGCCTTTCACTAGTTGGTTGTCTCACCAGCCTGGCATGTCCTCCCTCCTCACCTCTCCCCTCCCCTCCCACCCCACTCCCCCTCACCCCTGCCTGGCTTCCCTGTAGACACACCTCAGATCTCGGGTTTCATAGGAAGGCTTTTGGGCCCCTTCAGTTGTGTCTGTTCTTGGAAATTACCTTCCATTCTCCTGTCTCTCTCTTGTATGTACCTAGTTATTTGCATATTATGTTCCCCCATCCCTCTCCATTAGAATATGAGCTCTTTGAGGACAGGGGCCGTGTTTTTCCCTTTCTTTGTAATGCCAGCACTTGGCACAGTGCCTGGAATATAGTAGGTGCTTATTAATGCTTGTTGTCTGACTAACTGACCACCTCAGTGCTAGAATGAGGAAAGAACTTTGGAGGCCTTTAAGTGTCAAAGGAACCTGAGCTGTTTGTTACTAATTGATAATAATAAATAATAGCTTCCTAGCACCTTGAGTTTACAAAAGAGCTTTCTGAACAACACCCTGTGAGTCCGATAGCACAAGTATGATAGTCCTTATTTTACATATAGGGAAACTGAGTCCCAGAGAGGGGGCAGTGGTTTACCCAAAGTCACGCAGCTAGGAAGTGTTAGGGCCAGGACTTGAACCCAGCTTACCTAACTTCCTAACAATTAGCGCTAACCAAGAGTGGCAGCCTCTGGAGGTGTTGGGCTCCCCCTCCTTGGAGGGCTTCAGACAGAAGCCAGATGACCCCTTGTCTGAAATGCCCTAGGGGACTTCTTGTTCAGGCATGGCTTGGATGAGATGGCCGCTGAGGTATTTTGTGATTCTGAGACTGCAAATCCAGGCCACTTTGCCCTCCGCTGAGTTGCTTCTCATCCTAGATCAACATGAGAAGGCGGCGCTCGGTGTCTGGTGACTGACTGGCTGATGGATTCATGGGGGTGGGGCATGGGGGGGCGGGGGAGGCCATGGGCCCTGGGGACCCAGGGGGAGCCAGGACTGAGGTCCCTGGCTAGGGAAGGTTCCTGTGAACAGGTCACAGATTGAGTTTAACTGGCTGGGGCAGGGCTGTTGGTGGAGACTTGGAGAGAGACTTCTTGGTGTCGCTCGGAGAGGAAAACAAAGACAGGGAGAGAGAAAGTATGAGCAGGAACAAAGAGGGAGATGGAGATGGATCAGAGCCACAGGGGGAGGAAGGAGGAGGGGGGAGGAGCAGTGGGGCTTAGAGGACAGAGCTCAAAGGGGAGAGGAGAAGGCTGAGAGGCAGAGCCGAGAGGAGACAGAGCCAGCCAGGGACGTGGGGAAGAAGTGACAGAAACAGTGGTAAAATGGGAGAGAGAAGCACAGGAACACAGAATCACCCAGAGAGAGGAAGGCAGACCGAGACAGTCACCGAGAAACAGAAAGGAACGGGGAGAGACAAAGAGATACTGAGATAGAGAGACAGGGATGGAGAAAGGAAAAAAGAAAGGGATGGGAAAGAAAAGAACCAGCGAGTGGAAGGATGGGGTCAGGGGGAACTAGGGAAGAAGGGAAGAAGACTGAGAGGGATGATTGTCTAGGAGAATGGAGGAAGGGGAATTAGGAATGAAAACAAAGAGGGGGGGAGGACAATAAAGGAAACAAAGGGATGGATGAGGTTGGGGGGCAGGGGCAGGTGTGGGCAAGGCTACCCTGGAGTTGGGCCAGGACGGCCAAGACAGAACATTCTGGGCTTGAGGGGGCAGCTGGACACCAAGCCCCCATCTCCCCACAGGGATCTCAGGCCATCTGTCCAGCAACGCCATAGGTCTGTCTACCTGGCAGATTATTGGTCCATATATCTGTCAGGTTGCCCATCTCTGGCTGCCAAGCTGTCTGTCCCTGATTCTCTTTCCTTCTTTGTCACCCCAGGCCAAGCTGCCCCTTCAGTGGGGGCCCGTGGAGGCTGTCAGCGCTGCATCCAGTGCCTTCCCTAGGCTCCAAGATCTGCCCCCAGGCCAGTGGCTATGAGAACACCAAAGAATAAAAGAATTTTAGCATTGGAAAGACCCTCAGGGGCGTCCTAAAGGCGTCCTAAAAGGCGTCCCCACTAAAACACACCCAACAATCAGTCATCCAGCATAGGAGATGGCTCAAATTATGAGGAAGTGTTTCCTTGCATCAAGTCTTTTTTCGATTTCCACCCTTTGTTCCTAATTCGGCTCTCTAAGGCTAAGTGGAACAAACATAATCCCCTTTTCACAATAAGGGACCTTCAAATACTTCAATCAACCAATAAGCATTTATTGAGTGACTACTGTGTGCAAAACACCCTTCCAGGAATTGGGGACACAGATAAAAACAAAATAAATCCTTCCCTCAAGGAATTTATATTCTATCAATAGGGATAACATTATGTGAATATATAAAACATGTATATAAAAGAAAAGAAAATAATTTGGGGCAGGGGAGTAGGCAGGAGAATTTAGAACATCAGGAGAAGTCTCATGTAGGAGGTAGAAATTGATGGAAGCTAGGGATTGTAGGAGGAAGGGCACTGCAGCATGGCAGACAGCCTGACCAGGGATTAAAGGTGGAAGATGCAATGGCATCGATAAGGAAGGACAAGAATGTCCCACAGCTAGACCATAGGACTCGTGATTCCTGAGGGATGATAAGCCTACAAAGGTTGGTTGGGGCCAGATTGGGGAGGACTTCAAATATCTAATGGAGGAATTTGTTTTTAATCCAAGATGTAATGGGGAGTTGCTGGAAGTTATTGAGTAGGAGAGGAGGATGGTCAGATCTACGCTTTGGGAATATCACTTGGCACCTGAGTGGAAGATGGATTGGAAGGGGGAGAGACTTGAGGCAGGAAGGACAATGAGGAGGTTACCAAAATAATTCAGGCAAGAGGTCATGAGGACCCTGGGGAAGTTAAGTGATGTGCCCTGAGACAGTCAGACAGATTGTATCAAAGGTGAGATTTGAACCCAAGTTCTTTGACTCCAGACCCAATGCTCTTTCCACTTTCCCATCCTGTCTCTCTCAGGACAACCAAGAAAGAGCAAATAAAACCTCAGAGAGAACTGATGTCATCTGAACACAGACTAAAGCATACTATTCCTTTCTCTCTCTCTCTCTCTCTCTCTCTCTCTCTCTCTCTCTCTCTCTCTCACTCTCTCTCTCGCTCTCCCTCCCTCCCTTTCTCCCTTTCTTCCTTTCTCTTTTCTTGCATAAAAGAACTAATATGGAAATATTTTACATGATTGCAAATGTATAACCTGTATCAGATTTCTTACCTACCATCTGGAGGGAAGAGGAAGGAGGGAGGAATAGAATTTGGAATTCAAAACAAAACCCAAACCACCAATGAATGTTAATTGACTAGATTTTAAAATTGTTTTTACATGTAACTGGGGGGGGAAATAAAATATTATTAAAAAATAAGAACTCAGAGAGGAGGTAGTGTCCAGGAGAAAAAGGTGGTGGTTGTATGAATGGAAAGAAGGGAATAGACAAGACAGATGCTATAGAGATTGTTGTCCTTCAGTCATTTTTCAGTTGTGTCCAACTCTTTGTGACCCTATTTGGGGTATTTGGAATACTAGAGTTGCCATTTCCTTCTCCAGCTCATTTTACAGATAAGGAAACTGAGGCAAACAGGATAAAGTGACTTGCCCAGGGTCACACAGCTAGAAAGTGTCTGAGGCCAGATTTGAACTCATGATGATGAGTCTTCCTGATTCCAAGCCCAGTGCTCCATACCCTGTGAGATCTAGCTGCTCTAATATAAAAGTAAAATGGGCAAAACTTGACAACCAGTTGGATCTGAGAGGTGGGGAGAGTTAAGGTTGTGAATTTGGCTGAGTGAAAGGACATTGGTGTTCTGGACAGAAATAGGGAATTTCAGAAGTGAAGTGGATTTGAGGGGGGAAAGAATTGATTTTTGTTTTAGACAGCTTGAGTTTGAGATGCCTGTGGAACATCCAGTTGGAAATATCCAATAGATGGTGATATGCTGGTCAATATTTAACTACCAGTTTTCTGAAAAAAAAAAATTAGGCATAATACTTTTTGAGTTTAAGCTGCATTATTAAATATTTTTCTATTATTATGTCTAGAAATAAAATTATAAATCAAGGCTTGATTTGTTGCATTTGCTGATTTCTGGGCGTAAATGTTCATACTGAATTTTTTTTTTTGAGGCAATCGGGGGTAAGGGTGACACAGCTAGTAAGTGTCTGAGGCCAGATTTGAACTCAGGTTCTCCTGACTAGGTGCTCTGTCTACTGCACCACCTAGCTGCCCCCCACACTGGAATTTTAATAATCAGCTCTCACAAGCTGGTATGAGCTGGCTCCAGCATATCTCTGCCAACAGGCAATCGGTGATGTAGGAATGGAGCTCAGTAGAGAAACTAGTAATGGATATATAGATCTGTGAGTTATTTGCATAGAGATGATAATTAAGCCCATGGGAGCTGATGAGGCTACCAAGAAAGTGTAGAGAGAGAAGAGGTCCCAGAGCAGAGCCTTGGGGTATATCCACAGTCAGGAATCAGGATGGTGAGCCAGTAAAGAAGACTGGGAAGGAGCTATCAGACAGGTAAGAGGATTCTCTTAATCCAATCCCCTCATTTTACAGGTGAATAAACTGAGGTCCAGGGAGGTTAAATGATGTGCCCCAAGTCACACAGAGAGTGTCAAAGATGGGATTTGAATTCAGGTCCTTTGACTTCAGAAGCAATATTATTTCCACTGTACCAACCTCCCTTTCCCAACAGCCAGGAGAAGTCAGTGTCATAAAAACTCAGAGAGGAGATAGTTCCCAGGCGAAGAGAGTGATTAACAGTGTCTGTGCTGCCCAAAGGTCAAGAAGAATGAGAATTGGGAAAAGGTTGTTGGATTTGGAAATTAAGAGGTCATTGGGAACTTTGGAGAGGGCAGCTTCAATTGAATGGTGAGTTCTGAAGTCAGACTATGTGAAGACAGTTATCTCCTTTTCTTCTTGAGTCATCTTTTCTCTAATTCTCATTTTCCCTAGTTTCCTTCAGTTCTTTTTTATGTTTGCTACTTTTTTTTGGGGGGGGGACAGGACAATGAGGGTTAAGTGACTTTCCCAGGGTCACACAGCTAGGAAGTGTCAAGTCTCTGAGGCCAGATTTGAACTCAGGTCCTTTTGCATTTTGGGCTGGTGCCTTATCCACTGTGCCACCTAGCTGCCCCTATGTTTGCTACTTAAAAAAATAAATAAATAAACATTTTTATTTAAAGTTTTGAGTTCCAAATTCTCTCCCTCCTTGCCTCCCTCCCCCCTCTCTGAGACAGTGAGCAATCATAGGTTATACATGTGCAGTTATGTAAAACATTACCATATTAGTAATTTTGTACAAGAAAACGAATAAAAGAAAAAACGAAAGAAATAAAGTGAAAAATAGCATGCTTTAGTCTGTGTTCAATCAATATCAGTTCTTTCTTGGGAGGTGGATAGTATGTTTCATCAGTAGTCCTTTGGGATTGTCTTGGATCATTGTATTGTTGAGAATAGTTAAGTCACAGTTCTTCATCAAACAATATTGCTGTCTCTGTGCACAACATTCTCCTGGTTCTACTCTCTTCACTATACATCAGCTCATACAAGTCTTTCCAGGCCTTTCTGAAATCATCCTGCTTGTCATTTCTTATAGCACAATAATATTACATCACCATCATATACCACAGCTTGTTTAGCCATTCACCAATTGATGGGCATCCCTTCAATTTTGAATTCTTAGCCACTGCAAAAAGAGCTGCTAAAATATTTTTGTACAAATATGTCTTTTTCTCTTTTTTGTCCCCCAATTCTTTCAACTTATCCTTCTTTTTTTTTTTTTTTTTAGTGAGGCAATTGGGGTTAAGTGACTTGCCCAGGGTCACACAGCTAGTAAGTATTAAGTGTCTGAGGCCGGATTTGAACTCAGGTACTCCTGACTCCAGGGCCGGTGCTCTATCCACTGCGCCACCTAGCTGCCCCTCAACTTATCCTTATACCATATAGACTCAAGGTCCTTCATCAGCCTGTCAGTCATTCAGTAGATATAAGCACCTATGATGTGCCAGGCACTGCATTAAGTGCTGGAAATACAAATAAAAACAAAAACAGTCCCTGCCCTCAAGGATCTCACCTTCTAATGGAAAAAGACAACACACAAAAGGAAGCTGAGAAGGGAGAAAGGAAAGGAGGGGGGAAGGTACCAATCAAGGGGACATGATGGAAAAGTCCAAAAGCAGTGTGGCTGGTGGGAAATTGGAAGAAGACTATTCTGGGCCCTGTTAAAGAGACCCTAGAGCCCTAGCACTGCCCTCTAGTCAGGAGCTGACCTTCTCTGGACATACTAGGAAAGGGAATAAACATTTATACAGCACCTACTTATGTATCAGGAGCTTTTTATAAATATTATCTTGATCCTCACAACAATCTTGAGAGGTGGGTGCTATTATTATCCCCATTTTACAGTTGAGGAAACTGAGGTAAACATGTTAAGTGACTTGCCCAGGGTCATATAAGTGTCACAGGCTGGATTTGAACTCAGGTCTTCCTGACTCTAGGTCCAGCTCTAATCATGATACAGTGTTCTGGGGCAGCTAGGTGGCACAGTAGATAGAGCACCGGCCCTGGAGTCAGGAAGACCTGAGTTCAAATTTGGCCTCAGACACTTAACACTTAACTAGCTGTGTGACCCTAGGCAAGTCACTTAACCCCAATTGCCTCGCCAAAAAAAAAAAATGATACAGTGTTCTAGATATAATCTGACAAAGGTAGAATAGAGAGAAAAGAGCACTTTATTCCTGGAAGCTTTTCTTAATGTATCCCAAGGTCACATTAGCCTTTTGTTTGTTTGTTTTTTGGCTGCCACATTATACTGCTGACTGTTATTGATTGAGCTGGTAGTCCATTAGAACCCCAGGATCTTTTTCAGAAAAAAAAATGTTGTCTAATCATGCCTCCCCCATTCTAAATTTGTGAAGTTGATTTTTTGGACCTAAGTGTAGCACTTTACATTTATCACTCTCTAAAGAATATTATCTTATTAGATTCAGCCCAAGGCTCTAGCCTATTGAAATCTTTTTGGATTTGGATTCTGACTCTGTCACTCCCTCTCAGCTTTGAGTGACCTGCAAATTGAATAAGCATGTGACCTTTGCCTTTATTGTGATCAAATTGTTAAACAGAACAAGGCCAAACAGATCCCTGGGGCCCTACACTGGAGACCTGTGGCCAAACTGACTAGGTATTGAGTCTAGCCATTCGACCAATTATTACGCTAGTTCACATATCTCCATCTCCTCCAAAAGAACAATGTAAGACACTTTTTAGCAGTTTTGCTAAAATCATGGTAAATGAAAACCCCAGAATTGTCCCTATCTCTAAATTTAATAATTTACAGGTAAATTCTTTACAGGTAAATTTACAGGTAAATTCTTCTTTACAGGTAAAGAAAGGAGATGAGGTTAATCTGCCTGCTCTTGAGGATACCCTCTTTGTAATCAATGCTTCCCTTTTGAGATATTTGTCAACCATCTCTTTAACAATCCATCCTAGAGAGTTCTTGGGAATCAGTTAAACTCACCGGCCTGTAGTTTGCTGAACTTGTTCTTTTCCCTTCTTTGGACACTGGGGCCACATTTGCCCTATCTCTTTTTCTTCTTGAGTCATCTTTTCGCTAGTTCTCATTTTCCCTAGTTTCCCTCAGTTCTTTTTTTATGTTTGCATGGTCCCATCCTGAGGGACCATGAGTTTTGGCCTGTCACTGACAGTGGGGCAACTGTCACAGCTGCCTGCTCTTTCAGGACCCAAGGATGCTGCTCACATGAGCCAAGTGATTTGAACTCATCAAGGACACTTAGATGCTCTCTTGCTATTTTCTTACTTGTTTGGGAGCATCACATGATGAAGTTGGACAAGATCGTGTCCTATCCAGCTCTGATTCTCTGACCCTATGATAGATGAGCAGTGGCTAGAAAGTCCGTGGTTGAGTCCCTGCTCACTCCTAATCTTTAATCTATGTCTTTCCCCACCCCACCCCCCATCCTGCCCCAGGTGCTGGAGGAACTAAAGATGTCAGGGCCAGGCCCAACCGCTTCCTATGAGCAGCTGGTGCGGCAGGTAGAAGCCCTGAGCCGGGAAAACACTCACCTTCGGAGAGAACTCCAGGATAACTCCAGTCACTTGTCAAAGCTGGAAAATGAGACCTCTGACATGAAGGTATGACTAGGACAAAGGAGAACAAAAACTAGAGAAACAGGGACATTGGGAAGTGAGATATGGGGTCACTGACACAGACAGAGGATGTGGAATGGGGGCCATGGGACATCAAGATCCAGGGACACAGGGATATGGGACCTATGGGCTGGGGTTAGGGGAGAGCAGACCACAGGACTTAAGGGCTACAGAGATACAAATTGTGTCTCTGAATGGTGGGAAGTATAGAATAGCAAGACTAGGGATTGGGGGGTGAAGATTGGGAAGGAGATGAGGTAGGACTGGAATCTGTTGAGGTAAGAAGCTGGAGGTGGGATGGTAAGAAAGTATAGGTTGAGTTGAGATACAGTGAGAGGGGCAGCTAAGTGGCGCAGTGGATAGAGCACCGGCCCTGGATTCAGGAGGACCTGAGTTCAAATCCAGCTTCAGGCACTTAACAATTACTAGCTGTGTGACCCTAGGCAAGTCACTTAACCCCAATTGCCTCACCAAAAAAAAGAAGAAGAAGAAGATATATCGAGATACGGTGAGGACAGTTCTGGGAGCCAAGCAATGGGGAGATGGATGTGGGGAAGATAGCATAATGAAATCTGTTGCTATCCCTGTCCCATGACCTCCATCCAGATTCCAGCTGCCGCACTCATAGGCAGCTGTGTTGGAAAGAACACTCCATCCCTTCCTCTTTCTCTCTAGGCCTTGGTTTCCGAATCTGTAAAATAGTGACAATCCCAGGTAGCGACCTCCCTTGCTTCCAGGGCCTGTGGTGGGGGCCGGGTTGGGGCGGGGAGTGAGCCCTCACTCTGGAAGCCAGAGCCTGACTGACCAGGGCTTTGCTTTCCTTCCCAGGAGGTGCTGAAGCACCTTCAGGGGAAGCTGGAGCAGGAAGCCAGAGCGATGGTGTCATCTGGGCGGACTGAGCTGTTGGAGCAACTGAAAGGTAATGGGGAGAGAGCCCCAGGCTGCATGTCTGGGGAAACAGCTACAACAAAGGCTCCTGCTATCTCAGAGCATCCAGGCTAGCAGGAGATATGGGACTCAGGCACTGGACCGGGTTGTACAGTGTACTGGGCTGGAAATAGATACAGTGTGGAGAGCTCCAGGGTTGGCTCTGAGGAGACACAAGCTCTGACTCTGCTAATTCATCTACTCGCGCTCTGGACCTCAGTTTCCTTATCTGTACAGTGAGAGTTTGGAAATACATAGTCTTTAGACCCAGTTCTACAATCTATGATTCTGTGACTGGTTCTACCATTGGATATAACAAGGAAAAGACAAGGCGATAAATCAATCACTAAGCATTCATTAAGCACCTACTGTGTGCCAACATGATGGGCACCCAAATACAAGGACAAAACAGTCCCTGCCCTCAAGAGCATTACCTTCTACTGGAGGAAAACATATATACAAATACAAAACATGCACAAGCCAAATACAACCCAATTTTTTTTCGGAGGGGAAAAGCACTAGCAGCTGGGTCAGGATGGGGTGTTGGAATAAGGTCTCATGGAGGAGGTGGTGTGTGAGCTGAGCTTTGAAAATGGTGAGGGTGCCTGAACTAGGGAGGTGGCTGTGGGAGTGGAGATAAAGGGGACAGATGCCAGAGAAGCTACAGAGGTGAAATAGAGACTTGGAAACTATTCCCATGGTGGGGATGAGGGAGAGTTAATAGTTGAAGAACATGTTAATGAATGCTCATGAATCTGGATGATGACTGGCAGGACAGTGGTGTCCACCAGAAACAGAGAGGTTAGAACAACTGTTGGGTTGGGACTCAGTTCTGTTTCATACATGTTGAATTTGAGGAACATTCATTTTGAAATGTTCAATAGACAGTTGGTGATGCTAGACCAGAGCTCGCTAGAGAGATGATGGCTGGGAATGTAGATCTGAGGGTTATCTGCATAAAGAAGATAGTCAAGCCTATTGGAGCTGATGAGAAAGAAAGTGTAGAGAGAGAAGAGAAGAGGTCCTGGGAGAGAGCCCTGGAGTACACCCACAGTTAGTGTAAATAATGATCCAGCAAAGAGGACTGAGAAGGAGCAGTCAGGCAGGTTAAGTAGGAAGAGAATCAAGTTGAGAAGATAGTGTCAAGAAAACCCAGAAAGGAGAGGGTATTCAGAAGAAGGTGGTCAACAATGTCAGATTCTACATAGGTCAAGGAAGAAGACTGAGACACATGTGTACAGGAGGGATCCTGAGATCAATACAATGAGATAAGCTCACCTGGTGGCTTTGTATATTTTAGCCGAGTGCACCTCCCCCAGGTATAAGGTTGGGGGATTTGGCAATTCCATCCCGAAGGCACTAGATGTGGTCACTTTGGAGACTACTTATGATGAGGTCAGATGCTAAATTTCAAGGGACTGAGAAGTGAATGGTATCGAACTAACACAAACTGATCCAACTATTAGAAGTGAAGCCGTCGGGGCAGCTAGATGGCTCAGTGGATAGAGCACTGGCCCTGGATTCAGGAGTACCTGAGTTCAAATCCGCCCTCAGACACAACACTTACTAGCTGTGTGACCCTGGGCAAGTCACTTAACCCCAAGTGCCTCACTCAAACAAACAAACAAACAGAAGTGAAGCCATTGACTGGGGAAAATATCTGCATCAAATATCTCTGCTAAAGGTCATATTCAAGATATGTAGGGAGCAAAAGCAAATATATTAGACTAAGCTCCATTCCCCCCAACAGATGCATGGCCAATTAATCAACAGGTTTATTGAGTGTTTCCTAGGTGCCAGGCACAGTGATAAGTGCTGGGAATATTACAGTTCTCAAAAGAATTACAAACCTTTTAGCAACTATGGGAGATACTGCTCCAAATCATGAATAATAACAGACTTGCAGATCAAAAGAACTCTGAGTGAAGTGAACAGAATCAGAGGATGCGGAAGCAATGGATGCAGACAGCTTTTTTCTAGGAGTGTGGCTATGAAGGGAAAGAGACATTTAGGATTGTAACTTGAAAGGATGGTAGGGTACATTGAAGGCTTTTTTTTTTAAGGATGGGAGCCACCAGGACACATATGTAGACAATAGG
This sequence comes from Dromiciops gliroides, assembly GCF_019393635.1. NCBI lineage: Eukaryota > Metazoa > Chordata > Mammalia > Microbiotheria > Microbiotheriidae > Dromiciops > Dromiciops gliroides. Next base: position 55,587,756 of record NC_057861.1, on the reverse strand, counting down.
AAAGCAACTAGTAGATAGGAAGAGATTGAAGGGATATTAGTGAGAGTATTGGACAGAAATATATGGATTTTTATAAATTTAAGTAATTACTTTTCCCCAGTTACATCTAAAAACAATTTTTACCATTCACTGGGTTTTTTAAAGTTTTGAGTTTCAAATTCTATCCCTCTCTCCCTCCCCTCCTTCCTCCCTGACATGGTAAGCAATCTGATATAAGTTGTATATGTGTAATTATGTAAAATATTTCCAAAAGATGTGGTTTTAATCCCAGCCTTGCTATTCATCAGTCATTTAAGTTACCTGGTCCTCAGTTTCTTTATTTGTCCATTGAGGAGTTTGACCAGATACATAAAGTTGCTTCCAGTCTTATGACACTTGTTGTATGGCCCGGAACAAGTCCATCTCTACGATGGGGAGAATGAGCCCTATTCTCCCTACTTCCTAGGGCTATGATGAGTTAGTTGCAAGTAGGAAGCCAATACTTGGACCTTGGGTACAGGGAAGCTCACAGCCCCTGCTTACTGCTTTCCTGGCCTCTCTGTCCCCTCCCAGCCCTGCAGATGGATATCACCAACCTGTACAACCTCAAGTTTCAGCCACCAGTTCTGGCTGCAGAGTCAGGCATCCGGAGCCCCGAGGGCAGTCCCCTGCACTGTGCTGCCCCCACAGCCGCTGCTCCAGGGCTCTCCAAGAAGAGAGAAGAATTGGGAGAATTGAGCAGGGCCACTGTGCGGCTGCTGGAAGAACTAGACAAAGAGAGGTAAGATGAGGCCCCTCAAGAGTCTTGACCAATATGAAGAATCCAGGAATCAGGAGATCTGGGTTTGAGTCCTGATTCTCCCACTAACACGCTTCCTCTCTCTGAGCCTCCTTGCTGTGTGACCTTAAATAGGTCACATACCTTCTCCAGGCCTTAGTCTCTCCATTCAGGCAATGTGAGTGGGCAACACAAACCCTGTCCCTCTGACTGTTATCATGGGGAATGTGCCAGAGGTCTTTGAGAGAAAGAGGTGTTCAATCCCCTTGCTCTTTGTCTCTTCTTCTTCCTCTGGCCTTAGAGGGTGGGAGTGAGTTGGGAACCTCTCTGGAGTTTGTAGAACCTTTGCATCAATCTAGAACACCACAGGGACCATTTTTCTCTTTAATTTTTGGTCCAACCTTCCTCCCCACCTCAGTATCTGACTTTATTTGCCTTGAGCCCTTTTTTTTTTTTTTTTGGCAGGGCAATTGGGGTTAAGTGACTTGCCCAGGGTCACACAGCTAGTAAGTGTCAAGTGTCTGAGGTCGGATTTGAACTCAGGTCCTCCTGAATCCAGGGCCAGTGCTTTATCCACTCACTGCACCACCTAGCTGCCCCTTTGCCTTGTGTCTTATTTCTTGTCTCTCTGCCTCATTTCTCCTCTGCCATGAGTTTTCTGCCAAGTCAATTCCATTCAACCCACCATCGTTTTTTTACATGTGTTTATTGGTGCCCCAAAACTGGTGTTTGGAGGGGCAGCTAGGTGGCGCAGTGGATAGAGCACTGGCCCTGGAGTCAGGAGTACCTGAGTTCAAATGTGGCCTCAGACACCTGACACTTACTAGCTGTGTGACCCTGGGCAAGTCACTTAACCCCAATTGTCTCACCAAAATAAATAAATTAATAAATTAAAAACTGGTGTTTGAAGATATTTAAACAAGACAAGATCTCAGACCTTGGGTGTTGTTCACAGAGCCTTTGGCATGGAGTCAAGAGACTCCATTCCTTTACTAGTCACATGACCCTGAGCAAGTCATTTCTCATCCCTGAGCCTTAGTTTCTTTATCTACTAAATTAAATTAATGACTCTGGATGAAAACTCGATTCCTCTCAGGCTTGTTGAAAGGAAAGTCCTTTGCAAATCACGATAGGAATAGAGAAGAGAGCTGAGGTTGTTACTGGGATTAGAGAGGGAGAGAACTGTGATGACATCCTCTCAACAATGCCTCCCCCCCCCCCCCCCCCCCCCCCCCGCCCCATCTGCCGCCAGGTGCTTCCTGCTGGCAGAGATTGAGAAGGAGGAACAAGAGAAACTCTGGTACTATGCACAGCTCCAGGGCTTGTCCCAGAGGCTGGATGAGCTGCCTCGGTCAGAAACGGTAAGGGGGAATGGGACAAGGTGGAGGGAGTTGGGGAAGGGGCTTGTGTGGCCTGGGATTGTTCACTTGTCATCTCTGGGAGGGAGGAGAGTCTCCCTATAGCCCTATGGTTCGCCCTTACCAGCACCCCAGTTTTGGGGGCAGTTTTAATTCTATTTTATTTTATTTTTCACTTTTTGAATGATCTTCCTCCCCCAACCCATCCCTCCACCCAATGAAAAGGCAAGAAAATCAAAACCTCTTACAATATGCATAGTCATGCAAAATAAATGCCCACAGTATCCATAACCAAAAAAAAAAATAATGAAAGAGAAGAAAAAACGCTTTGAGTCCATCAGCTCTCTATCTGGAGGTGGATAACACATCATGAGTCCTTTCAAACTGTGGCTGGTCATTGTGCTGATCAGACTTGGCTGTCCTAGTTAATTATCTATCTCTACAATATCACTGTTACTTTAGACATTGTTCTCCTGATTCTGCTCACTTCACTCGGCATCACTTCGCACCAGTCTTCCAAGGTTTCCAACCATCCCCTTCATAATTTCTTACAGTATAATAGTATTCCATCACATTCCTATGCCATAATTTGTTCAGCTATTCCCCAGTTGATGGGCATCCCCTTAATTTCCATTTCTTTGCCATAACAAAAAGAATTACTATAAATATTTTTGCACACATGGGTCCCTTCCCTCTTTTTTTTTTTAAATCTCTTTGGGGGTATAGACTTAGTAGCAGAATTCCTGGGTCAAAGGGCATACCCCGTTTAATAGCTTTGAAGGCATAATTCCAAACTGCTTTTCAGAATAGTTGGACGCGGCTCCACCAAAGGTATATTAAAGAACCCATTTTCCCATAGACCGTGCAGCGTTTGTCATTTTCCTTTTTTTGTTATATTCCTTCCAGTTTTCCATGCAGACAGACTTGATTCGGCAGCAGCTGGAATTCGAAGCTCAGCATATCCGAGCGCTGATGGAAGAACGATTCGGGACCTCAGATGAGATGGTGCAGAGGGCTCAGGTGGGGACCAGGGACCCGACACTAGAAAGACCTCTCTTCACCCTTATAAAACCACACACCTCCAGGGAGAGCTTTGGGCTAAGGACTAGAAGTAGAGAGAGGGCTAGGCCCGAAGAGAGGGCACAGAGCCAAGAACTGGGGCTGGGCTGAGGGCTAGGACGGAGCCAGGGATGGAGGCAAAGACTGGACTGAGGGCAGTGATGGAGGGAGGAGCTGGGGTGGAGCCTCGCCTGAGGTCCCAGTCATGGACTGGGGACAGACTGGGGGCTAGGCGTGGAGCCAGGGGGCGGAGCGCGGGTTGGGCTCATGCTTGCTTGGAGACGGACCCTAGCCCAATGTTTTAACCCTGTAGATCCGAGCCTCTCGCCTGGAGCAGATTGAGAAGGAGCTTGCAGAAGCCCAGGCTCAGACCCAGACTCGGGAGCGGGCGCAGCCACAGCCAGAGCACCAGGTACTTAGAGGTGGTGACATCTGAGCTCAGGAGACCCCCGCCTCACTTCCCCACTCCAGTTTGGTCACCAGTATGCTCTGGGTGGTCCTGAGCCCTTGGGAGGTGGAGATGGGGCAGTGGGGGGGTAGGCTAGCCCCCAAACAGTTCCCTCCCATCTTCCCTAGAGGATAACCTGACTAAGAGGGAGGTGCAAATGGATGAGGTCTAATGGTGGAATTCTTGGCATCGTGAGGGCGGGGAGGAAAGGAGAGACCCTTTGGGTTAGGAATTGTAGGGCTGCAGGCTACGACCACATCAAGTTGGTGCGGCCTCCTTGCCCTGTGAAAGATGTGTGCGCGTATGTGGATAAAATACAATTTGATAAGCATGTTTAAGTGCCTACTGTCTGCCAGGCGCTGAGCTAGTCTTTGGGGATACAAAGGCAAACATGAAACAGCCTTTGTCCTCATAGAGCTTACACTCTACTGGGGGGAAACACCATGAACTCAACATGTAAGTAAGCAGGAAATAATACAAAGTTGTTTTTTGAGAAGCCAGTCATAACAACTGAGGAAATCAGGAAAAGGCAGCCTATGGGAGGTGTTGCTTGAGCCAGACCCTCAAGGGGACTTCGGGTTCCAGGAGCAGAGGGTGGTAAGGAGAGCGGGGAAGGTAGGAAGGACTGGAAAGTCTTGGGGGACAACCTGTGCGAAGGCACCCAGGAAGGGGGTGGGATGGATGGGGAGCCGGGAGTGGGTGAATTTGACTGCAGTGTTTATGAGGGGGAATCATAGGAAGTCTATAAATATAACTTGAAACCAGATTGCAACGTACTTTAAATGCCAAACAGAAATGTACATTTTCTCCTGGAGTCTACAGGAAATCGCTGAAGTTTTTTGAACAGGGGAATGACAGGGTCAGATGTGCGCTTCTGCAGGGGTGTGGTGAAGGCAGCTAGAAAATGAGAGCCGAGTTGTTAAATGTTAGTTTACACCCCTAAAATCGGCAGCTCCTACCAATCAGGGCTTGACCGATTGTTTTGTTGAGTGTCTAGGCTTAAGAAAGTGTTAGTAATTAAATAATTCATCTTAAAATTCTGACTGTGGGTACATTTTTCTTCTTCTGGAGAGCCAATTGTTAAAATATTTACCAGCACGTCCCTGGCTTTAGGAACACAGTTTGGCTGCTTACAGGGAGAAGCTGAGGCTGGTGGATCACCTGAGCTCAAGAGTTCTGAGTGACAGTAAGAGCTAAGGCTGATGAGGTATCTGCCCTAAATCTAGCACCAATATAGTGAGCCCCATGAATACAGAGGGGGTGAGAGGGACAGACCCATCTAGGTCAGAAACAGGGCAGGTTAAAGCTTCCCTGTCAGCCAGTAGTAGGATTGGCCAGACTGAACTTCTAGCCTGGACAACATAGGGAAACTGCATATAGATATAGGTGTATTGTGTATACATGTATGTATATATAATAAATGCTGTGGTTGAATCATTTTCATTTGTATCTGACTTTTTGTGACCCCATGTGGGCATTTCTTGGCGAAGATACTGGATAGTTTGCCATTTTCTTCTCCAGATCATTTTACAAATGAGGAAAGTGAGGCAAACAGGGTGAAGTGACTCGCCTTAAGGTCACATGGCTCATAAGTAATTTGAACTCATGAAAATGAGTCTTCCAGTCTCTAGGTCTGACACTTTCTCCACTGTGTTACCTAGCTTCCCCTATGTATAATATATAATTATATATATGTATACATCTTCATCTATGATTTGGCAGCTGTATGAAGAGAGGTGGAAGGCAAGGAGTCCAATTAGGGGCTATTGGGATAGTTCAGGAGAGGTGATAATAGCCCAGAATGGAGTCATGCCTTCTATGAGTGAAGATGGACATGAGAGATATTAAAAAGGGACACTCAACAACTGGTTGAGTGTGAGGGATGAGGGAGAGTCAAGAGTTTAAGATGATTCACAGGTTACAAACATGGGTGACTGAAGGGATAATGGCGCCCTTGATAGAAATGGGGAAGCTAAGAGGAGGGTGTTGTTTTTTGTTGGGGCAGACAATGAAGTCCCTTTTGGACAGGTTAAGTTTCAGTTGTCAATGGGACACTGAGGAAGAGATGTCCATTGGGCAGTTAGTTGGTGATGCTGGTCTGTATCCCTCAGGAGGGGGATGAGGGCTGGGTACATAGATTTGGGAGTCCTCTGTGTAGAAGTGATAACTGAACCCATGGGATCTGATATGATAAGAGAGAGACAGCAACAGAAGGAGAGAGGAGACAGAGACAGAGAGATAAGAGAGAGACAGGAAAGAGAAAGACAGGAGTAGAGAGGAGACAGAGACAGAAGAGAAAGAGAGACAGAGAGGGAGAGAAACAGGAGGGAGAGAGGGAAAGAGACAGGAGACAGAGAGAGACAGCAGAGAAACAGAGAGGAGGGAGAGAAAGACAGAGAGAGACAGAGAGAGAGACAGAGGGTGGAGAGACAGGAGACAGAGAAAAACAGGAGAGAGGAGACAGAGAGACAGAGGGAGGGACAAAGACAGAGACAGAGATAAGAGACAGGAAAGAGAAAGACGAGAGAGAGAGAGAGAGAGAGAGAGAGAGAGAGAGAGAGAGAGAGAGAAAGACAGAAAAAAAAAATAGTGCCCAGGACAGAGTTCTGTGGCATACCCATGTTGGAGAGCAGTCCATGAAACCTAAGCCCCCTTCTTCCCGCAGACCCTCCTAGGAGCCAAGCCAACAGTAACAGAGGGTGATGGGGACGCAGAAGTCCCCACACACCCAGAGGATGGGAGCAGCCAACTCAGTAACAGCAAGGTGAGTTGAAAACCAGGCCCCTGCTCCCAAGAGCTGGGACAAGGAAAGCTTGGGTTGAGTAGGGGGGTGTGGGCTAGGTTGGTCTGGGGATGGATGGGTTGTGATCCTATCTAGGTAGGAATGAAGAGAAGGACTTAGGGATCTAGGAGGTGATAGAGAACAAGAGTTCCCATCTGAGACTGACCACGCTTCTCCCTGCCGTAGGTGGAGGTGGTGTTCTGGTTACTGTCCATGCTGGCCACGAGGGATAAGGAGGACATGGCGCGGACCCTCCTGGCCATGTCGAGCTCCCAAGAGAGTTGTGTGGCCATGCGCCGCTCGGGCTGCCTGCCGCTGCTGCTGCAGATCCTCCATGACGCCGACCGTGAGGCGGGCCCTGCCGAGGGGGCCAAGGATGCCCGTATGCGGGCCAATGCGGCCCTACACAACATCATCTTCTCCCAGCCGGACGAGGGCCAGGCCAAGAAGGAGATGCGAGTGCTGCATGTGCTGGAGCAGATCCGATCCTACTCTGAGACCTGCTGGGACTGGCTTGGCATGCAGGGCCAAGATGGGGGCCAGGGCCCTGAGGGGGGTGCTGGTGAGTGAGTGGGGCCTAGAAGGGGAGGTACCTGTTGCAAAGAGCCAAGACACCAGGGTTCTCATCCTGTCCTTGTCACTGGCTTGGCCTTCCTTGGACACCCCCTTCCTGTGTGACCATGGGCAAGAGCCTCCATTTTCTCATCCACTAAATGGGGATAATAATACTTGCCCTGTCCTCCTTGTAAGATCACTTTGGGGAAAGCACTTTGCAAGCCTTCCTGTGCTGTAGAAATGTCAGAAATTATAATTACTATTGACTAGTATGATTGTGCAGGAACCACTTCATCTCTACAGGCCTCGGTTTCTACACCTGCCTCTGGGCATTGGGTGACCTTCTCCTTCCTCCTCCTCTCCCCCCAGGGCCTGTACCTATTGAGCCACAGATCTGCCAGGCCACATGTGCAGTGATGAAACTCTCCTTTGATGAGGAATACCGCCGGGCCATGAATGAACTTGGTAGGTATAAAGGGAGGGAGGGAAGGAGGGAGGGAGAAGAGCAGATTCACTGCTGGGTGCTGGGAGAGACTCCAGGGAGATCTGTCAGCTTTTCTTTGAGAGAGGCCTTGCTACATGCTTGGTGCAGGGGAAGGGGTGGAGGGAAGGAGGCCACAAGGAAGGACCGGGCTCCTCTTCTTGGATTCGGTGGATGACACCCATCCTCACCTACACTCCCGTGGAAAGATCACTTTAAGTACTAGGCATACAGAGAAAGAACTATGAGAAATTTGAATAGGGAGAGAACATTTTCACCCATATGGTAGAGGAAGTAGATTCAGGAGAACCCTAACCAGGGTAGAGTAGAAGGGGCTTTGTCCCAGGGGGCCAAATTTAGAGGGTGCTGACATTACCAGTAGTCTCTTAGCCAAGCAGAAATAAGAGATTAGAACCAGTAGATCAATAAGCATTTATTAAAATTCTTGTGAGCTAGGTGCTGTGTGAGGTGTACAAAGAATGAAATAATCCCTACTCACAAGGAGAGACCAGATGTGAGAGAGAGAGAGAGAGCTATATCTCTCCATCTATAGAGATAGATATATACATATCTATAGATACACTCACATATATAGATATATAGGCTAACTATAAAGTTAATAAAATGCAAATTGAAGCAATGCCTTTAAACCCAAGGTAGTTTGGGAGGGAGGGAGGAGAGAGGGCACTAGCTGTTGGGAGAAGGAGTCGGGAAAGGCTTCCTGCAGAAGACAGTGCCTGAGCTACCTCCTAAAGGAAAAAACTGCCTTTACAAGGCCAAGGGAAGAATGGCCACCCTGAAGGCACAGAGAAAGAAGATGGAGTGTTACGTGTGAGGGACAGACAAGACCAGTGCAGCTCTGGATCTCAAAGTGGCGGATTTTAGGAGGAAATGTAAGAAATTCAGTTTGAGATATGTTGAGTCAGAGATGTCTCCAGGACATTTGGTTTGAAATGTTCAGTAGACAGTGGGTGATGCACAAATGAAGCTCAGATGAGAGAGGAGCGCTGGATATAGACACATACACACATATATGTATGTGTTTTATAGATGACACATTGTATAACTGCATATTTGCATATATGTATATGGATAGCTAGATAACACAGTGAATAAAGGCCTAGAGTCAGGAAGGCTCATCTTCCTGAGTTCAAATCCAGCCTCAGACACTTACTAGCTGTACGACTCGGGCAAATCACTTCACCTTGTTTATCTCTGTTTCCTCATATATAAAATGAGCTGGGGAAGGAAATGACAAACCACTCCAGTCTCTTTGCCAAGAAAACCCCAAATGGGATCACAAAGAGTCAGACACCACTGAAAAATGATTAAACAACAACTTATGATTATATAATTGTATATATACACATATGTATATCTAGTACACTGTATAACTGTAACATATATAGGTGATATACATGTATATGTATATTACATACATATATATATGTATACATACATATAGCTAAGTGTTGTCATGGATAGAGTACTGGATCTGGAGTTAAGAAAACCTGAGTTCAAATCCAATCTCAGATATTTACTAGATTTGTGACTCTGGGCAAGTCACTTAACACCTATCTATCTCAGTTTCCTCATCTGTAAAATATGGATAATAATAAAACCTACCTCCCAGAGTTGTTGTGAGTATCAATTGAGATAATAATTGTAAAGCATTTAGCCTGAAAGTAAGTATCATATAAATGTTGGCTATTATATGTATAGACATATGTGTATATAGACATATACAAACATATATATATGTATACATGTCATTTGCGTTGTGATGATGGTTAAATCATGCATCCTGATGAGATTTCCAAGAGATAGGACGCAGAGTTGAAGTTCTCAGCCTCATGTCCTGGGACCCTTCTCTCACTAATGTTTTTAAATGAATGAAGTAAAACAGAGTATTTAAAAAGGAAACCCAGGGGTAGCTAGGTGGCGCAGTGGATAAAGCACCAGCCCTGGATTCAGGAGTACCTGAGTTCAAATCCAGCCTCAGACACTTGACACTTACTAGTTGTGTGACCCTGGGCAAGTCACTTAACCCCCATTGCCCTGCAAAAAAAAAAACAAAAACAAAAAAAAAGGAAACCCATTACTTTAAAATAGTTTTTAATTTAAAGAAAAGTTCCTGGACCCTGGGTTAAGAACCCCTGAATTAGAGGGAGAAATGAAGAGGGAGGAAGGCATGTCCAAAACGAAACTCATTCTCTTTCCCCAAAAACTCTCTCCTCTTCCTAATTTCCACCGTTCTCCTGGTCACCCCAACTCCCAAACTAGGTGTCAGCCTCGACTCCTTACTCTCTCTTACCCCCATATCCAATTTGTTGCCAACTCCTGCCAATGTTACTTTGATAACATCTCCCCCTTCTCTCCTCTGAACCAGTCTGCTGAGGGTCCTCGTAGACCACTGTAGGAGCCTGCTGTTGGGTCTGCTTCTCCTCACTCTGGTCCATTCTCCACTCAGTTGGTAAAGGGATTTTCTTGACTGTGTCACCCCCTTACTCAAACAATTACAGTGGCTCCCTGTTACCTCCAGGATTAAATATATAATCCTCTCTCTCTCTCTCTCTCTCTCTCTCTCTCTCTCTCTCTCTCTCTCTCTCTCTCTCTCACACACACACACACACACACACACACCCCTTTCCAGAATTCTTTCACCTTACATTCCCACCCCACCACATACTCTTCAATCCAGTGACACAAGCCTCCTTTCTGTTCTTAGAATAAAACACTCCAGGGCATCTAGGTGGCACAGTAGATAGAGCACCGGCCCTGGATTCAGGAGGACCTGAGTTCAAATCTAGCCTCAGACACTTAACACTTACTAGCTGTGTGACCCTGGGCAAGTCACTTAACCCCAATTGCCTGACCAAAAAAAAAAAAAAAAGAAGAAGAATAAAACACTCCACCTCTCAACTCTGAGCATTTTCACTGGTCATTCCCCTTGCCTGTAATGCTTTCCTTTCTCACCTTTGCCTCCAGCTTTCCCTGACTTCCTTCAAGTTTCAGCTAAAATCCCAAATTCCGTTGTTGTTAAGTAATTTTTTCAATCATGTCTGACTCTTTGTGAACCCATTTTGGGGTTTTCTTAGCAAAGATACTAGAGTTATTTACCATTTCCTTCTCCAGATGATTTTACATATGAGGAAAATGAGGCAAACAGGGGTAAGTGATTTGCCCAGGGTCACATAGCTAGAAAGTGTCTGAGGCCAGATTCCCCCTTAATCCCACTGCTTTACCTCTGTTGATTATCTAGGTTTTCTCCTGTACAGTTTGTTTGTTCATAGTTATTTGTGCTCTCCTTGAGAGCAGGAACTTTTACCTTTCTTTGTATTCGAAACTCTTAGTACAGTGCCTGGCACATAGTAGGCACTTAGGAAATGTCTATTGGCTGACTGACCAGGACAGGGCCTTGGGGCATCCCTGCAGTTAAGGGGCATGATATGAATGCTGAGCCAACAAAGAATATCGAGAAGTCAGATAGGGAGGAGGAGAACTAGGAGTGAGTTGTGTTACAAAAACCCAGAGAGGAGAGGGTGGGCGGTATTGTCAAATGTGGGAGGACAAGGCCTGAGGAAAGGCTGGCCAGTCTGGCAATTGAGAAATCACTGTAAATTTGGAGAGAACAGTTTTAGTGCAGTCTTGAAGTCAGAAGCCAGACTGAGGACAAAGGGTTGAGAAAAGAGATGAGAGGAAGGGAAGGTGGCATATGTAGATAGTTTTCTTAGGAATGGGAGGAAAGGTAGAGGAAGATAGTTTGAGGAGATGATTGGGAGAAGTGGAGGTTTTTTAAGGATGAGGGAGGCTCAGGCGTGTTTGAAAGCAGTAAGGAAGGAGTCTAATAATAGGGAAAGGATGAAGATTAGAGAGACTTGGAGGAATGATTGACGGGGCGCCATCTGATGGACCAGACTCTCAGAGAGGACAGGAGCAAGCACATTTGTGGAGGGATTGGTCTTAGCAAGGAGAAGTTAGATACACACCAGGAGAAAGGAGGAGAGTGTGGGAGATGTCGAGGGGTTTGGAAATGAAGAGAATGGAGGAAAAGGGAACTCAGGTCAAATGGTCTCAGTTTTTTCAGGAAAGCCAAAGCAAAGTCTTCAGCTGGGGTAGGAGATGGGGAGGAGGTGGAGAAGGTTTGAGGAGGGAAGAGAAGGTCTGGAATAACTTCTGTGGGGAATGAAACAGAGAATTGAAGAGGGAGGAAGAATTGCTGTAGCAAACACTCAACTGAGTCCTATATAACATTCTTTTTTCTTTTTTTTTTTTTTGGCGGGGCAAAGTGACTTGCCCAGGGTCACACAGCTAGTAAGTGTCAAGTGTCTGAGGTCGAATTTGAACTCAGGTACTCCTGAATCCTGGGCCTGTGCTTTATCCATTGTGCCACCTAGCTGCCCCATCCTGTATAACATTCATTGGGAACATACCCAGTTGGTGTGACAGCAGTAGGATCAGAGGGAAGTCAGTTTGGGGGCAAGATGATGAACCAATCTTGGACATGCCAAATCTGAGAGGTGGGCAGGGCCTGCAGAGGATGGGGTCCAGCAGGCAGTGACATATGATACTTTGCACCCTAGTGGGATCTCAGACATCATTAAGGGGAGGTTAGATGTCGGGGATGTGGAGAGTTGGTTCCTGCTCAGCTACTCAATGGCTATGCCTCAGTGTCCTTAGACATCCCTTCTGCTCTGGGATTCTATGGTTATGGATAGGAGGGGAGATAAAGTTGTTTTGCCCCTAGGCTGGCAGGCACCATGACTGATGTATGATGTGGGGTTGCTATGGACATCTTGAGGGGTGGTTCCCATAGCCTACAATGGTCTTTATGAAGAAATGGGGTGAGAAACATCTGTGGGCATAACTACGTTACCGTGTCACAGTATTTTTGTTGGGGGATTTAAAAATATAGGCGTGGGGTCTGTGTTGAAAACCTGTAGCTATTTCTGCCTCAGCTTTGGACTGATGAAAAATGTAGCAGTTAGGAGTCAGGATGGGTTTTCCTTGAGACAAGACAGTGGTGAGAAGGAGGAATTCAGGCTAGGCCAAGTATGCAACGATGGAAGCAAGAGAAATAGAAGGGGCACTCCTCCCCCCCTACACATCCTGGGGGACAATCAATGAAGGTAGATTAAGGCAAAAAGGAAGAATAGTACAATAGAAACAGGAAAGGTTAAAGGTGCAATTTTATTATTAGTAGTAGTATTTTGCTGGGCAATGAGGGTTAAGTGACTTGCCCAGGTTCACACAGCTAGTAAGTGTCAAGTGTCTGAGGCTGGATTTGAACTCAGGTACTCCTGAATCCAGGGCCAGTGCTTTATCCACTGCGCCACCTAGCTGCCCTGCAATTTTATTATTAATTAGCTGTGTGACCTTGGACAAGTGGCTTATTAACCTGAGTCTCAGTTTCCTGATCTGTAAAATGAAGATACTAATACTTGTACAATGCTGCTGAAGTTCTAAGCCCTCAGACTTAGACCAAGCTCTGGTGGAGGCTACTAAGAGGGGATGTGTAATATAAGGGGAAGAGCCCTGTACTTAGAGTTGGGAGTCCTGGGTTTGAATCTTGGCTCTGACACTTGCTAGCTGTGTGACCCTAGGTAAGTCACTTAACCTGAGCTACAGTTTCTTCTTTTATAGAAGACTAACAATACTCATGCTCCTCACCTCAAGGAAGGATATAAAGGAAAGTGCTTTGTAACTCTAAAAGCATTGTAGAACTGTAAGAAGTTATTATTACTATTAAGGCCTGGTGGAACCACCTTCGACTGTTGCCTGGGTTTAGCCCAGTTAAGTACATAGACACTTATCACCAGAGGGCTGGACATCACGGGAAGAATTTTTCCCTTAGGTGTCTTTTTTTTTTTTTTTTTTTTTTGCGGGGCAATGGGAGTTAAGTGACTTGCCCAGGGTCACACAGCTAGTAAGTGTCAAGTGTCTGAGGCTGGATTTGAACCCAGGGCTGGTGCTTTATCCACTGCGCCACCTAGCTGCTCCTGCTTAGGTGTCTTTTGAGGCACAGAGAGCCTGGGGTCTTCACTGTTGGCCTGAGATCTACCACATAAGACCTATGATGATGGAAGCCCAGGGGTTTTTTGGGGGAGTGTTCTATTTTTTTTCTTTTTTCTTTTGAAATTTTATAATTTACATATATTTTGGAAAATAAAATTCTATTCAAAGCAATAAAAAATAAAAGGAAAAGAAAGAAAGAAAATTTTAGAATTTTATTTTCCCCCAATTGCATGTAAAAACAATTTTAAACATCAATTTTTAAAAATTTGTGTCAAAATTTTCTTCCTTGCTGCCTCCTCACCCCACCTCCCTTTAAGAAGGCAAGCAATTTGTGAACTGATCCAACCATTCTGGAGAGCAATTTGGAATTATGCCCAAAGGGCGATAAAGCTGTGCATACCCTTTGACCCAGCAATTCCACTTTTAGGTCTTTTTCCCAAAGAAATCATGGAAAGGGGAAAGGGACCCACATGTACAAAAATATTTATAGCTGCTCTTTACGTGGTAGCAAGGAATTGGAAGTTGAGGGGGTGCCCATCAATTGGGGAATGGCTGGACAAGTTGTGGTATATGAATACAATGGAATACTATTGTGCTGTAAGAAATGATGAGCAGGAGGAGTTCAGAGAAACCTGGAGGGTCTTAAGTGAGCTGATGATGAGTGAGATGAGCAGAACCAGAAGAACATTGTACACAGTATCATCAACATTGAGTGTTGACCTACTGTGATGGACTATATTCTTCTCACCAATGCAATGGTACAGAAGAGTTCCAGGGAACTCATGATAGAAGAGGATCTCCAAATCCAAGGAAAAAAAAAAAAAAAGAACTGTGGAGTATAGATGCTGATTGAACCATACTATTTCTTTTGTTTTGGGTGCTGTTGGTTTTTTTTTTCTATTTTGAGGTTTTGCATTACTGCCCTGATTTTTTCTCTTATAACAGGATTAATGCAGAAATAGGATTAATGTTATTATGGATATATGTGTGTGTAGATATATATATGTATATGTATATAGATATATAGATATAACCTATATCAGATTACCTGCTGTCTAGGGGAGGAGGGAGGGAGGGGAGGGAGGGAGGGAGAAAAATCTGAAATTATAAAGCTTGTATAAACAAAAGTTGAGAACTATCTTTACATGTAACGGAAAAAATAAAATACCTTATATGTAAAAAAAAAAAAAAAAAAAGAAGGCAAGCAATTTAATATGTTATACTTGTGGGGGCAGCTAGGTGGCACAGTGAATAAAGCACCAGCCCTGGATTCAGGAGTACTTGAGTTCAAATCTGGCCTCAGACACTTGACAACTACTAGCTGTGTGACCCTGGGCAAGTCACTTAACCCTCATTGCCCCACAAAAAAAAAAGTTATACTTGTGTAGTCATGCAAAACATTTCCATATTAGTCAGGTTGTGAAAGAAAACAGACAAAAAACTCAAGAAAAATAAAATTTTTAAAATTGTGCTTCAATCTGTATTCAGACACCATCAGTTATTTCTTTGGGGATGGATAGCATTTTTCATCATAAGTCCTTTAGAGTTGTCTTGGATCATTGTATTGCTGAGAATAGCCTAGCGATTCATCGTGCAATATTGCTGTTACTTTGTACACAGTACATTTCACTTTGCATCAGCTCATGTAAGTCTTTCCAGGTTTTTCTGAGAGCATCCTGCTCATCATTTCTTATAGATCAATAGTGTTCCATTATAATCACATACCGCAATATGTTCAGCCATTGAGGAGCATCCAGGGTGTTCTATTTTTTGTTTTTGTTTTTTAAGTAATGAAGATAAGGGAAGGCAGAGATGGAATGGGACAGTGGAAAAAGCCCTGGACTAGGAGTCAAGATGCCTGGGTTTGATCCCAGTTCTGTATGACCTTGATCAAGTTACTTTTCTGGGCCTCAGTTTCCTAATCTATAAAATGGGAATAATTACCTCTGCATACTTCAGAAGCCCATTAGATTGTAAGTTCCTCAAGGGCAGGGACTGTCTTTTGCCTCTTTTTGTATCTCCAGCACTTAGCACAGTGCCTGGCACATAGAAGGTGCTTAATGAATGTTTATTGATTGATTTTCTGGTGATTTTCTTACCTTGATGTGGAGATGACTCTGGGCTCTCAGAGCTGTCAGTATATTTGGCTAAGCTCCCATCCAGGGATGTTCTGAGGAAGGCAGTTTTGTAGATGGAAGCTCCCTATTGGACCTGCTATTATCCTCAGTGAGGAAAACGCCTGCTGAGACTGTGAGGCCTCAGATGGGGCTGTGATGGCTCTTGTCTTGCAGGTGGGCTGCAGGCTGTGGCCGAGTTGCTGCAGGTGGATTATGAGATGCATAAGATGACCAATGACCCCCTGAATCTGGCCCTACGGCGATACGCAGGCATGGCCCTCACCAACCTCACCTTTGGCGATGTCGTCAACAAGGTGGGTGGGGGTGCTGGGGTGGGGGGGGGGGATGCCTGCCCTTTTTCTTTTGCCCCCCCCACTCCCAACCCAGGACTCCACTATTGAGAGGAGGTATGAAAAGATAATTTTGGAGAGTTTGAATTCCTTCTACCTCTGCCAAAGGCTAGGGGCACCTCTTGGGACTTCCTCCTGGGTACCACGGATGGTTTAGAACTTGTTCTGAAAAGCCAATCAGCTCTGCAACTTTGGGCAAATCCTTTCCCTGTCTGAGCCTCGATTTCCTCATCTATAAAATGAGGGGGTTGCATGAGATGGTCTCTAATGTCTCCAGGTCACCTCCAACATTCCACATACTATGCTCATTCAGTAAACTGTAAGCTCCCTGAAGGCAGGGTCTTTTATTTTTGTCTTTCTATCCCCACTACCTAACAGTGGCTGGAACTTAGTAGACTCAAGTGTCTGCTTGTTGAGTTGAATCTCTTCTTGAATTCTATGGCTCTTTCCATCTTTGAAGGCAGCTATCGCTACTTGGTCTGGGGTTTGGGGTACCTTTCCATGTCCCCTTTTCCCTATAAACTAAATTAGTTCCAAACTTTCTACCCTCTATTTTATGGAGGTTCAGACAGGGGAGGTCACATAGAGCCAGGATGAGACCCTAGGGTACTCCTCTTTGAGACTGGGTATCTAGAGGACCCTACCCTTGCAGGTGAATTAGATCCCTGGGTGCACATAGATGGGACAAGCCAAAGATAATGGAAGGAGATGGTCTGAGACTGGACTTTTCCTTGATGTCTAAGTAAGTCATCCATTGAAACACCCTTTTTCTTTCATTGGCAGGCCACACTGTGTGCCCGGCGGGGCTGTATGCAGGCCATTGTGGCCCAGTTAGCCTCAGACAGTGAGGAACTCCACCAGGTAGGTTGTTTAAACTCTCAAAAAGAGAGCATGGGGGTGGGGCAGCTAGGTGGTACAGTGGATAGAGCACCGGCCCTGGATTCAGGAGGACCCGAGTTCAAATCTGGCCTCAGACACTTGGCAATTTACTAGCTGTGTGACCCTGGGCAAGTCACTTAACCCCAATTGCCTCACCAAAAGAGAGAGAGAGAGAGAGAGAGAGAGAGAGAGAGAGAGAGAGAGAGAGAGAGCATGGGATGAGTCCAAAGCCAGAATCCAAGAGAAGGCAATGGGGTAGCTGTGGGTATTGTGGAATGGGACTGGACAGTGTCTGGGCGAACAAGGTGGTGGTGGGGGGGGGCAGAGGATGTTAGTGCTAGGCCCTATCCTTGTACTTAGAACTCTTTTTGGACCAGGTCTCCAGTTCCCTTGGCATCTTGATCACCCTTCTCTGGAAGGGCTCCAGTTTGTCAATGTTCTTCCTTAAATGGGTACCAAGAACTCAGCATAATATTGTAAACTCTTGTCAGGGATTAGCTATTAACTCCCACTTATTCTAGACACTACTCCTATGCTTGCATTAGCTTTTTTAACTGCTAGTTCATATTGTTGACTCATATTAAGCTTGCAGTCCACCTAGATCCCCAAGTCTTCTTTTAAAAAAAGTATTCTAAATTTAGGGCCATGAATAAAAACTAACATTTTAATATATAAACAAGAATTTAAAAAAACCTTCAAAATTTATTCTATTTAGTTTTTCCGCTAAAAAGTATAGGCCCACTTACTAGCTGTAATCCCAATTGCCTCCACTTAATCCCAATTGCCTCCCAAAAAAAATATAGGACCCAGGTATTTTTTTTTAATTTAATTAGAGGGGCAGCTAGGTGATGCAGTGGATAGAGCACCAACCCTGGAGTCAGGAGGACCTGAGTTCAAATCTGGCCTCAGACACTTAACACTAGCTGTGTAACCCTGGGCAAGTCACTAAACCCTCACTGCCCTGCAAAATAAATAAATGAATGAATGAATGAATAAATAAATAAATAAATAAATAATCTAATTAGCCACATTTTCTCCATCTTGTTTTTGCACCATTAATTTTTTCCTTTAACACAGAAGCCTAGGACTTTTCCTTTTTGAATATTCATCCTTCTCTATCCTTCTTCTCCAGGTGGTGTCCAGCATCCTTCGTAACTTGTCCTGGAGGGCAGATATCAACAGCAAGAAGGTCCTTCGGGAGGTGGGCAGTATGACTGGGCTCATGCAGTGTGCCCTTCGAGCCACCAAGGTGAGCCCCAGACCAGCTAGGTGGCACAGTGGATAGAGCACTGGGCCTGGAGTCAGGAAGATCTGAGTTCAAATCCAGCCTCAGGGGCAGCTAGGTGGTGAAGTGGATAGAGCACCGGCCCTGGAATCAGGAGTACCTGAGTTCAAATCCGGCCTCAGACACTTAACACTTACTAGCTGTATGACCTTGGGCAAGTCACTTAACCCCAATTGCCTCACTAAAAAAAAAAAATGCAAATCCAGCCTCAGATATTCACTAGCTATGTGACCCTGGGCAATTCAATTAACTTCTGCTTGCCTCAGTTTCTTCAACTGTAAAATGGGGACTGGCTTGTAGGGGTGTTGTGAGGATCAAATGAGTGCCTATTTGTAAAGCACTTACCACAGTGCCTGGCACATAGTGAGTACTATATAAATGTTTATTCCCATGGTGACTTGTCTGACATGACCTAGCTGCTTATGCCATCTGCTCAGGGTATTCACTCCCCACCTCCAAGCTTCAAGGGATCATCCAGGCACTGAGGGAAAGGTGAGAGCAAAAGAGTCTAACATGAGGGCCCCTTTTTAATGCCAAAATTTTCACACACACCCCCAGCTACACACACACACACACACACACTCGAGTCTCTGATGACTCATAAAATAATGTCTTTGAATGGATTAACATTTTATGGATCACAACAGCATCTCCATATATTTTTAAAAGTTATGCTTTATGTATAAGACAGATGGGAATCCAGTGACCTGAGGCATCCCTGGTGCCAAACCCAACCTAAGTCTCTTTCTAACACAGTCTCATTCATCAGCCCATCAAGGTATTCATTTTTCTCAGTGATCACAGGGTACACTAACTTAAAAAGTGTGTGTCTTGGGGGAGGAGGGTCAGTGGCCTTGGTCTCTCTGTCACCTCCCTCTCCAATTTCTACGTCATTGTCACCATCGGCTCTCCCCCAGTCTCAGCATTATGGGATGGTAGGGCTAGAAGATATCACAGGTTGAAAAAGGCCATCCCAGACCTAAGGCAAGAAGGAGCTTCCGAGGCTCTCTTGTCCAGCTATGTAGTGATGAGC
The DNA here is from genome assembly GCF_019393635.1 of Dromiciops gliroides. Classification (NCBI taxonomy): domain Eukaryota; kingdom Metazoa; phylum Chordata; class Mammalia; order Microbiotheria; family Microbiotheriidae; genus Dromiciops; species Dromiciops gliroides. The sequence continues at coordinate 55,568,637 of NC_057861.1, read as the reverse complement.
TTTTGGGAACTTAACGGAGGTTCTGTGAAACCTTTTCCAGAATGAGGACCCCTTCTGGGTGATGGAAAGTTCCATCCCCCTTCCCTGCTTCCTCAAACACAGCGGTAGCTACGCTCTGAGTATCTGCACAGAAAAATACATGACAAAAAAGCAACTGTGAGTTCTGTAAGGTTTTTGAACAGATGTGCATTTTATTAAACACAACAGCAACAACATACATTTGAGAAATAAGAATATTCTGAGATGTGCGAGACACATTATTTATTCAGCCTGCAGAAGAAATTCATGCTTGTATATGACACTGCATGTTTTGTTCGTGCTAATTAAAGATAAAAAAGAGTGTCTGGCATACGTGAATTAAATTGCATATACATGTATGTATGTGTTTATGTATTACACATATATATTCATACATACACATATATACACATACTTATATCCCCCTCCCTTTGCAATAGATAATCCTGGGGTCCCTAGTTTGGGAGCCACTGATCTAGTCAAACTTCCTTATTTTACAGATGAGGAAACAAGGGCTCAGAGGGAGGAAAATATTTGTCCAAGGTCACCCAGCTAGCTGTGGCAGAGTGGGATGGGGATGTGGGTCTTGGTCTTCCCTGTCCCCAGCTCCTAGTACTGCATCACTCTGACCTCCTGCTTACCATCTACTCCTATCATAACACAAACATTTGGGGGGCAGCTAGGTGGCGCAGTGGATAAAGCACCAGCCCTGGATTCAGGAGGACCTGAATTCAAATTCGGCCTCAGACACTTGACACTTTAATGGCAGAGACCATGATTTTTGCCTTTCTTTTTATCCCCGGCACTTAGCACGGTGCCTGACACAGAGTGAACCCTTGATAAAATGTCTTGATGATAATGAAGAGGAGGACTACCGTTTTTGCCCTCAAGGAGTTTCTATGATCATCTCTGTCCCTTCTTTCATCCGTTTCTGCCACCCCCAACCTCTTCTTCCATCCCCATCTCTCCAAGTCAAACATTCTTGATTAAAGAAGACACAAAGGCATGCACAGCAAGAGAGAAAGGCATAGAGCAAGAAAAAGGATAAATAAGAATCCATTCTAGGGAAGTAGGGGTTGGGAGTGGTAGGGAAGGAGCCATGAATCTTTGGTCCCAGGAGCAGGGAGTGGGACTGGAGGTTAGTGTGGCTCGGAGCAGATAGGCTTGGGTGTGAACAAGCTGGTACAGACAGTCTCAAAGGAGGGAGGTGGTAGACAAAGATGAACAGGGAAAGGCTTCATTCCTCCACCTCCTCCACTCTTTCCCAGGAGTCCACGCTGAAGAGTGTCCTCAGTGCCCTATGGAACCTGTCAGCTCACAGCACAGAGAACAAGGCCGCCATATGCTTAGTGGATGGAGCCCTGGGCTTCCTGGTCAGCACCCTCACCTATAAGTGCCAGAGCAACTCGCTAGCCATCATCGAGAGCGGAGGGGGCATCCTCCGGAATGTGTCCAGCCTCATTGCCACCCGGGAGGATTACAGGTCAGCCAGATCTCTCCCTCTACTCTTAGTATCCAATGTATCCCTACACCATCTGGCTCTAAAGTACAGTGAATCCCTCCTGGTTTGGAAACAAATGCTAACATTGCTTAGAAATGGTTTTTATGGGCAGCTAGGTGGTGCAGTGGATAAAGCACTGGACCTGGATTCAGGAGGACCTGAGTTCAAATTCAACATCAGACTCTTGACACTTACTAGCTGTGTGACCCTGGGCAAGTCACTTAACCCTCATTGCCCTGCAAAAAAAAAAAAATTAGTTTTTATTCTCTCAGGTGGGCTGCCCCTTCAGTCTGGCTCCCATTCCATAGCTGCCTGGGTGATATCATAAGAGTGGCTGAGATGAAAGGGACCTCAGAGGACAGCTTGCTCAATCCATCCCCTCTGACAGCACATCCACCCTCTGGTCTATGCATGGAGGCCTCCAGGGAAGAGGGTGATGGCTCCCTTCTGACACTGACCCTTCCGCCTATATTGTCCTCTGCCCTGGGTCCAGGCAGAAAAAAAAAAGCAGACTTCTCTTCCTCCTTCAATCACTGAGGCTGTTTAGCATTTAGACAGAGCTTTATGCTCTAGAGGGCTATTTTCACAAAACCTCCTCCTTCCTAAGCCATTCTCATGGTCATTGTGCCCTGGGGAGGTCATCCAGTCCGGTCCCCTTAGAGACCCAGAGCCCAAGGTCATACAGGAACCTGGACAACCCCGACTCAATAGCTTCCGGGGAGACGCATCTGCAGAATTCCCTCTAGCCTGCTCCTCCTCCCCTGCCCCACTTCGTGGACTCCCCCACAAGCCCGAAGCCAGGGGAGTGTCTAATGGGGGCCCCTCCCGTATCTCCTCCCTCTAGGCAGGTGCTCCGGGACCACAACTGTCTTCAGACTCTCCTGCAGCACCTGAGGTCTCACAGCCTGACCATCGTGAGTAACGCCTGTGGGACCTTGTGGAACCTGTCGGCCCGCAGTCCCCGCGACCAGGAGCTGCTCTGGGACCTGGGAGCCGTGAGCATGCTTCGCAACCTGATCCACTCCAAGCACAAGATGATAGCGATGGGCAGCGCGGCGGCGCTGCGCAACCTGCTCACCCACCGGCCCCTCAAGTACAAGGACACGGCGGCCGTCATCTCGCCGGGTTCCTGCATGCCCAGTCTGTACGTGCGCAAGCAGAAGGCTCTGGAGGCCGAGCTGGACGCCAGGCACCTGGCCGAAGCCCTGGACACGATGGAGAAGCAGAGCCTGAAGGGTCAGGCCGCCAAGAAGCCCCCGCTGCGCCACCTGGACAGCTTGGTCAAGGACTACGCCTCGGACTCCGGCTGTTTTGACGATGAGGATGTGCCGGCCTTGGCCCCCGGGGTGGAGGTGGGCAATCCTTCTGTCCTCTCCATGTTCCTGAACAGTTCCTTCCTGCAGGGCCAGGCCTTGCCCCGCATGCCGGCCCCACGCCGAGGCCCGGAAGCCGAGAAGGAGGACGGCAGCAGCGGCAGGGGCAGCATGGACGCCAAGAAGGGGGTGATGGATGGCACCGCGGCGGCAGCCGAGAAACTGGCCACCAAACTGTCGGTGGCTGTGGCCAAGATTGACAAACTGGTGGAGGACATCTCGGCCCTGCATACGTCGTCGGAGGACAGCTTTAGCCTCAGCTCTGGCGACCACGGGCTCGATTGGCCTTCGGGGCCCGGGGAGGTCCGGGAGGCCAGGGCCCAGTCTTGCTCCCCTTGCCGGCTGCCTGACGGGACGAGGAGGGAAGGGGTGGGGAGGGCCCACCCGCTCCTCAGGCTGAAGGCGGCCTACACCAGCCTGTCCAACGACAGCCTGAACAGCAGCAGCACCAGCGACGGCTACTGCCCCCGAGAACACATGAAGCCCTCCCCCCGGGCCTCGTTCGCCGACTACCGAGAGGAGCTGCAGAGGTACCAGCAGCGCCCCAGTCGGCTGGACCTCAAGAACATCGCGGCTGCCCAGCCAGACAGGAGAGAGCCGCCGTGTCAGGAGTCCGCCGCCCCACAGGGGCGAGAAGCCCAGGACGGGCTGCAGAAGTCGGCAGTGTACCCTGGAGAGTGGCCCAAAGACAGGGAGGGCAAGCTGGCCGCCGATCCCCACGTGCACACCATCAAACTGTCACCCTCCTATCAGCACGTGCCTCTGCTGGAGGGCATGGCCAAGGTCGGGGCCGTCCCCTTTCCCAGCAACGGGGCTGCTCCAACAGGCAGGAAGCAGGCCTGGCTGCCCACGGGGACCCTGAGAGGCCCCGAAGGGCTGAGCAAGATACCTGAGAAGCTCCGGGCCGCCGCCCCACCGGCTCCGGCCACAGAGACCTTGCAGAAGTACTCGGTGGAGGACACGCCCATCTGCTTCTCCCGCTGCAGCTCGCTGTCCTCGCTGTCCTCCGCAGACCACGGCATGGATGGGAGAAGCCGCAGTGAGGACAACGAGCTGGACAGTGACTCCTCCCTGGAGATCCTCGAGGAGCCCGGGCCCGGGGAGGGAGAGGACGACGGCGTGGAGGACTGGAGGCCCCGGGGGACCGCCTCCCTGCCCGTGGCCATCCCTGCCCCGCGGGGCGACCAGGCCTTCCTGTCCCAGGCCCAGGGGGCCGAGGGCGCCTCCCCCTCCCGACAAGAAGACATGACTCCCTCCAGCTCCTCCGAGAACTACATCCAGGAGACGCCCCTAGTCATGAGCCGCTGCAGCTCCGTCAGCTCCCTGGGCAGCTTCGAGAGCCCCTCCATCGCCAGCTCGATCCAGAGCGACCCCTGCAGTGAGATGGTGAGCGGCACCGTGAGCCCCAGCGAGCTTCCCGACAGCCCAGGGCAGACCATGCCCCCCAGCCGAAGCAAGACCCCCCTTCCGGAACGCGAGACCAGCCAGTTCAACCTGCAGTGGGAGAACAACGTCAAGAAGTTCATGGACATCACGGACTTCAAAGAGCGCTTCCAGCTGCCCCCGGACCTCGACAGCACCATCTACTTCACGGTGGAGAAGCCGGACGAGAACTTCTCGTGCGCCTCCAGCCTCAGCGCGCTACCCCTGCACGAGCACTACGTGCAGAAGGACGTGGAGCTCAAGCTTCTGCCCCCTTTCCCCGAGCGTGGAGGCGGACTCCACTTCGCGGGCCACGAAAAGCGCGAGGAGCCTGGGCGGGAGGAGCGGCCGGATGGAGCCCGCGGGGGCCGGCCCCGGTTGGAGACCCATTCGGAGGATGACCTGGAGATTCTGAAGGAGTGCATCAGCTCCGCCATGCCCTCCCGCTTCCGAAAGGTCAAGACGGCCCTGGTGCCGGGCCTGCCTCCAGGAAAGAAGGGCCTGCACGTGCCCGTCTACATGCTGGTGCCTGCGCACGCCCACGCCAGCGTGGCAGCCAGGAGCCCTCGGCCTTCCCGCAGCCCGTACAAAGACGAGGATTCCTTCACCGACTCAGCCGAAGGCACGCCAGTCAACTTCTCCAGCGCCACCTCACTCAGCGACGAGACCCTTCAGTATCCGTCCAAGGACAGCCAGGGGCAGCGGGCTGAGAGGAGGGAGCCGATCTCTCGGCGCGTCACCTCCAGTCATTCTACGCCGACCAAGATGGCGACTCCCTCCAAGCACCGGGCGGGAGGGGCATACCTCCCACTATCAGGCAGGGGCTCTCTCAAGAACCTGCCCAACCTAGAACTGACCGTCAGCCGGCCCCGGAGCGCCCACTCTGAGAGGGACAGCCGCTCCAGGGGGGACAGCACGCGTCCAAATGGTGGTCACGGGGATGTTGCCTTCCAGTCCCTATGTCACACTACGCCCACTGAAGAGGCAGTTTACTGCTTCTACGAGAATGATTCAGATGATGCTCCTGAGGTCCCAGCCCGGAAAGCACCAGCAGGTGCCCACGCTCCAAAGAAGGAGCACCGGGTGGGCAAGAAAGAAACAGAGCCCAAGGCCAAAGTGGTGCCACCATCCTCCATGCGGCCCCGAGTGCCCACCAAATCCCAGCACAAAATGATTGCGGATGAGACGCCACCCTGCTACTCCTTAAGTTCTTCGGTGAGCTCGCTTAGTGACCTGGACCTTTCAGATAGGGATGCTGGGCAGCCACATCGCAAAGGGAGCCTGTCCCACCTGCAGGCCCGCAAGCCGGCACATACCAAGCCCCCGCCACCGGGTCCTGGTCGGGACAGTTCTCCCAGCTCCCCGAGCCTCAACTCGGATGAAGATCTGCTACAAAGGTGCATTGGCTCAGCCATGCCCAAGAGGCAGCGCCACGCAGCCCGGCACCGTAAAGCGGAACGCAAACCCAAGCCAGGAGTCCCCAAAGCAGCCGGCAGCAAGGAGCGAAAGGCCGAGCTACGGAGGGAGCTAGGTGAGGAGGTGGGCTCGGACCGAGCTTCGGACCTGGACAGTGTGGAGTGGCAGGCCATTCAAGATGGTGCCAATTCCATTGTGACATGGCTGCACCAGGCGGCGGCGGCGGCAACATCCTTTTCCAGGGAACCTTCGTCTGAGTCAGACTCTATCCTCTCCTTTGTGTCTGGCCTGTCAGTGGGGTCCACCCTGCAGCTTACACTCGGAAGGGAAGAGCAGAAGCGAAGGGGGAAGGAGACTGGAGGAGAGGTGGAAAAGAAGGAACAAAATAAGATTGCTGATGAATGCAAGAAAGGAGGAGAGGCCCGGACCCTCAACCGCCGGATGTCCCGGGGCCCAGAAAAGTCAACCAGTGCCCAGAAACCCGCGTCCAATCTGCCAGCAGTGTTCCGCGGCCGAACAGTCATCTACATGCCCACCCTGGCCAAGGGCACCGCCAAGCCTCGATCTCCCCCAAAGAAAACTGTGCCCAAGACTGAGCCCCCCGCCAAACCCCTCACTCTTAATCAGCAGAGGTCCCGGAGCCTTCACCGGCCGGGGAAAATCTCAGAAATGGCCGAGCTGACCCTACCCAAGAGGAGTGCCACACCCCCTGCCCGCATGGCTAAGACCCCCTCCTCGGGCTCTTCCCAAACCTCCACCCCATCCCAGCCGACATCCAAGAAGTCCCCGCCTTCTTCCCAGCTAAGCAAGCCAGTGCCGGCGACTGGGGGCAAAGCAGGCGCCAACAGCGTTCAGGCCAAGGCCCCGGTGAAGGCTCTCCTCTCCAGACAGCACAAGACCCAGAAATCTCCTGTCCGGATTCCCTTCATGCAGAAGCCGGTGCGGAAGACGTTCCCAGTGAGGAACACCATGCCCGCCCCAGAGGAGCGGGGCACTGGAGGAAAGGCAGGTGGCAGGCTCAACCTGGTCCGCGTGCCCTCGACCCGGTCCAGTGGCAGTGAGTCAGACCGCTCCGGCTTCCTTCGGCAGCTGACCTTCATCAAGGAATCTTCCAACCTCCTCCTGAGGCACCGCTCCGAGGCCCCCGCTCCCCTGTCGCAGAACAGCTCGCCGCGCCGAAGTCGGCCCGGCGTCCCAGCCGTCTTCCTCTGCTCTTCTCGCTGTGAGGAGCTCAAAGCGGCCAAAGCCGGGGCCCAGCCTAGTCCCAGAGCCTCGCCAGGGGAGCGCCTACCCCGCCGAACCAGCTCAGAGAGTCCTTCCCGCTTGCCGGTCAAGATAGCTACGCCCCCGCCGGAACCATTCAAACGCTATTCCTCATCCCCCCACATCAACGTGGTCAAGAGGTCGGGCAGTCCAGCCCCGGCCCTTCCTCCGGGGGCCGAGACTGGGGGTGGGAGAAGGAGGAGTGATGGGGAGGCCAAGCCTCTCCCCCAGATAGGTGCAGGGGAGGGCCACGAAGCGCAGTCCACAGCCACCAAGGGCACGTGGCGGAGGATTCGGGACGAAGATATACCGCACATCCTGAAGAGCACACTCCCCTCCACTGCCCTGCCTCTTGTTGGCACGGTCCAGGAGGAGAGTCCAGGTCCCCAGCGGAAAACCAGTGATGCCGTGGTCCAGACAGAAGATTTCTCCGCCTCTAAAACCAACTCCAGCACCTCGCCAACCCTGGAGAACCGGGAGCCACCCAAGAATGCAGCCAGCGGCCCAGTCAGCGGAGTGCAGGCCCCCTTCATTGGCAGTGACGTGGACGGCCTGAGCACTAAGGTGGCCGCCGCTATTTCCTTCGCCCATGACGGGCTGACGACCCCAGCAGGAGGCTTCCCCTCCAGCAGACACAGCTCTCCTAGCCGGGCTGCTCGAGTGACCCCCTTCAATTATATCCCCAGTCCCATGGTGGTGCCAGCCGTGACCGACAAAGCTGTGGAAAAAGCTAGCAGCCTCCAGGGTGAATAGAACCTCCTCTGGCCTCTTTCCACCTCTCCCTGTCTCGACCCCTCCAGTCCTAGCCTGCTTAGGCTTCCCTACACTAAGACCCTCATGGCCACAAGCTGCACTCTTGTGGAAGATGCCCGTGTACAAAGAACCAAGTTCAAGAAGCTGCTTTCTTATTTCCTACTCAGCCAAGTACAAGAGAAAATTAGCTTTCAAAGATCAGAGGCTCAGACCTGGGCCCTGGCAGCAGGATGGGGATGGAGACTGGTGAAGGGTCCACTAACCAGTAAGACTCAGAACTGGAACTGCTGGTCTTATGTGGGATGAAGGTTTCCTCCTTCCTGTGTCTCTGGTCACAGCCCTGTTACCAGAAAACTTTCCTTCCTGGAAGGTGGAAATAACGGATGACTTTTCTTTTTTTTTTTTTTCTTTTGAGCAAGGTGGGGAAGAGTCCAAAGCTGGATATGGGAGGGCTCCCCCTTCTCCAACATAAGGGGCCCTTCCCCCACCATGAGGGAAGAGACTTTCCTTAGGAAGGAATAGATGGTAGGAGTAGGCTCGGGAGCTGGGGCAGGGAAGAAGAGACTAATGCTTTGGAACCTAGGAAAGAACAATGGGGGAAGGAAGTTGGAGGAGAGACCAGAAGGACCCCAGAGCTGGTGGGCCCAGGCAGAGAGGTCTCTTGGAGGAAAGCCCAGAAAGTGGGGCCCAGGAGCATGCTGAATGACCTTCTTCCTGACAAGGGACTGTTCAGCTGCCTGCTACTTTCTGGCACCTCAGCAGCTCTGTGCCCCAAACAGAACAGGACCCCTGGCTAGGACTGCTGCCTCCCCATGCCCAAGTGAAAAGCCACCTTCTAGCCAAGCCTTAATGCAGATCTTTCTGCTGCATGCTTTATCCTGCATACCCAGCACTAATAACCAGTTATAAACATCATATAGATGAATTACAGCTTGTCAACTCCATGGGAAGCCTAGAAAGGAGACTTCCAGATAGGGGGAAGCCCTGGGGAGGGCCGGAGAGGGAGCAGGCATGAAACCCACCAGATGCAGAAGAGCTGTTGGTGGCAGGGCCAAATGCCTGTAATTAATGCAACCCAGTAATTCAGTAATGACTAATTTGCTGAATTTTGTCTCTGTTATGCCAACCAGCTTGGGGACAGGGCTGAGAGGGATCTGAGACAATGAGAGAACTGCACCTTATTGAATAGGGAAGGTAGAGGGTTACCCCCAGAAGCCCAGGGCAGACATTGATACCACTTGCTTGATGTCTCTAGGTAGGCCTGACCAATGAGAGCTGAAGGGGTTGACAGATACATAGTAGTCTTGTCACTCTGGCTTTGCTCTCCTTCTCCCTGGGCAGCTGCTTTTAGAAGAAGAAACCCCAGGTGACTCTTTCCTCTCCCTTAGCTAGTGTGGGCTCACCTCCAGAGTCATGAGGTGACTGACAGAGGGAGGATTGCAGTGTCACTCCCAAGAAGTCAAGACTTGAAGGTGCTTTCAGCAGGTGGATGATACTATGATCCATGAGCAGTTGAAACAGAGTTTGAAGGCACTTCTTGAGGAGTGGGGGTAGGCGTATCCTGAGCCATCCATAATCTCTTGCCTAGTCCCCAACATGGCCTATTGCTGAGATAGATGGTTGGGTGAAGGAAAATCCGTCTGCCTAGAAAACTAGCAGGACTGTCAAGCATACTCCTTAGCACTCGATTCATGCCGACTGGTGAACTAACCAGCCACTGGGCCCTCTCAGAAACTGAAGCCACAGGAGGGACCAAAGAATACAGGTATGAATGGCAGAAAAAGGAGAAACAGAGAGGAGAGAGAGGCCTGGAGAGGGATCGGAAAGTGAGGGTCTAGTGAGTTGCTTCAAGGGCAAGCTTTTTCTCTTGTAAAACCGCACTTTAAAAGGATTGTGGAGAGCAGAGCCAACTGCTCTTATGTGATAGTTTGGGGTATATGGGGGGGGTACGGAACCATCTGTTTGGGAATTTTTTTAACGACTTTTGGTGAAAAATGTAAAACTGCAGGAGTTTCTCTGAGGGTTACTTTAGGGGAGGGGATAACACCCCTTGAGGTTACCCAGTGTTTTCTCCAGGAAGTCAAATCTAAGTTTCACAGAGGGAAACAACCTGCCTCCTGGATTTTGGCCAAGCCAAGACTCTGGGAAGAATGTATTTGATAAGGCCAGAGAATTGATTGGTTTCTGTTTGGCCCCAAAGGGCAGATCTAAAAGACATGTGGAAGGTGCAAAGAGGAAGATTTTTAGTTTGGTGTGTAAAGAAGCATTTCTTAACATTTAGAACTGTCCAGAAGTGAAGTGACCTGCCTCAGAAGGCAGTGGGGTTTCCCATCACTGAACTTCTTCAAGAAGAGGTTGGATGACCACCTATCAAGGAAGCAAAAGAGGAGATTCCTTTTTAAGCTATGGGTTAAACTATATCAAGTCTGAAGTTCTTTGTAGCTGAAATTCTGTGAACAGATGTGAAGGGTCAAACAATTAGCAAGACTACTGAGGGAGTAATCTCCCCATGTGGCTAGCTTCAGTTTGCAACTAAGCTGAAGGTCCAGGAGTAGGGAGGGAAGAAATCGGTATCAGAGGTATCAACCTGTACTGTGCCATATGATGGATGTGAGGAGGGTCAGATGCAGGAGAGGGAAGAAGGCAGAGAATGAAAGTGACAGAAGATATTTGGCTGATTCTGCTAACTGAACTGTGGCTTTGTATGGTGGTGACTCACCCAGTGGGAACTGGACTGAGGCCACAACTTATTTCTTACAGATGCCATGGAACAGCTAACAATCAGTGAACCCTGGCCCACATTAACCAGGGGATGAATGAATTCTTCTTGAGCCAGGGCATACCACGTTCATTCCTCTCTCTGTCTCCCTCCTCTTCGGCTTTGAAAAGACTTGATCTGTCTGCTCATTGTGTATTCCAAAGATAGGGCTTGTTGAAGAGACAACTTCAGATATTTCTGTCTAGAGCCCTGTTGGAAGGTCGATTTGTCCTTAGACACTCAAGTTTAGTCTGTGAACTAGAGTGTTTCCAGTGAAAGTATTTCCATTGAAAAGAGCCAGTAACCTCTTTCCCAGTGGAATCCAGAAACGGTTGCTCTTTGCAAAACTGTTTTCCAGCTGTTTTTGCAAAGATCCACTCCTCATGGAGTGCAGTGAAGGCTCCATCTATGTAAGACCCCAGGCAAGTTCCTTCCTGCCTCTTAGTTCCAGTTATCTCTGTAAAAAGGAGGTTTGGAATGTGATTTCTAGGGTTCTTTCTAGCTTGAATGTTTTGTGATTCTGGGAAAAAAAGAATACATTGAGCAAGTAGATCGATAAGCATTAGGCAAGTAGTAAGGCATATGAATTCAAATAATTCTATTAACTCTGATCCTATGGGAGAAGGTAAGCAGCCTCCCACTGCACTTGATCAGTATCAGGTCCTTATTTGCCAAGTCTACAAAAGGAAGATTTAAATTCAGAAGCCTGGAAAACTCATCTCACTACCCTTTCTTGCTGACACCTCTTCAGTCATCTCATATAGCAGGCCGCTCAGCCAAATTCACTCATGGCCACCATTTCAAGGGACTATATGACAAAATCAATTGCTGGGAGTCTTGGGACTGTACTTAAAAAGCCATCTCCCAGCCTGCAGCTAATCATATTTGGGGGTACATCTCCAGCACCTCATATGGGGAGTTGAGTCCATGTTCTCTTTTGCCAGGAAGGCTCGTAAGGGAGGAGCCAACTCTAAAAGGCTGTAATAGACCCAGGGTTAACCCAATTCACATGGATTTGTGGGGTAGCTCCCACTGGAGATTTTTTTCCCCAGTGCCAATATTGCAAAGAGACCTGACATATGTATCTGCAACCTCCATCTGGAATTGGAACCAAAATACAAGGAGTGATTCCATCCTCATTTTCTTTTCACGCAACACTGGATGCTTCAGCCTTGTAGAAATAAGAGGAGGAGAAGATACTTCCACAGGGATCCTCCAAGTTTGGCCCCTGAAATTAGGGGTTGTCCTCCAATGATGCTTCCAGTTTTGTGTCTCCATTTTAACAGAAAGAATATGGTGAAGGGACAGGCTTATTTTCCATTCAGCAAGGACAAGACAGCTCGGGGTATAGAACCTGTCCTACCCAATCTGTAGCCAGGGATTAAAGCAAGTATGGTGGAGAGAGGATGCCTGGTTTTAGTGAATGTTAGAGCTAATGTTCATCTGACCATCTGACACTTGCCTGTTATTGGACGTAACATTCAAGTATAAGAGGTGTCTGAGAGTGAAAATGTCCTGGAAAGTTGTCAGACTGATAAAGGTGGAGAGACTCTGTTATCAGTCTAACAGGCAAATTCAGGATGGGAAAGACATGGAATCTCGGGTGCTCACAGCAGGGGCAGTTAACCCAACCCGCAAACTTTTGTGCTCCTAGAAAAGACATTTAGAGGTTCTGGAGGAGGGGCCTCAGCCCAGAGGTCAGAGCTGTGCCCAGCCCCCACCACCGACTCACTGGGTGATCTGGGCAGGTTGCTTCACCGCTCTGTGCCTGTTTCCCCCACCTGTGAAACGGGGAGAACCTCTGCCAGATCTACCTCCTAAGGGAGTGAGGGTTGGCTGATCTAAAGGACACAGTGCTGGGAGATCTACACAAGGATGGTGTTATTCCATTGTGGAATTGGTGCTACACTTCAGGGCCTGCATCGGGTTCTAACTCTTCTGAGCAAAGGCTTAGGAACCTTCTGCTTCCTATCATTTGTGCTAACTTGTCCAAGGAGCTGCACCGAAGCCAGTCCGGACAGAGTCCCTCCCTTCCCAGTCTCAGGGGCTTGGTGACCAACCTGAAACTCCAGGCACTCATGGAAACAATCGGGTGAATCCAGACAATTCAGCATGTCTTTGGAGGGAGCATGTTGAGATCTAAGAGTAGGCACTGCTCCCTCACCGGGGCCAGAGGAAATAGTTTCCTTAGTTTCTGTGTTCAATCAACACTTATGTGACCTACGGAGGCAGGTGCCAAAAATGGGGCTGAAGCTTTGAGAGTAGCTGGACAGCCAGGCCCCACCACCAAGTTAGTGGTCTGCTCCACCCAGCCCCGAGACTTTGCCAAGGACAGTGACAGAGTCAGGTGCCTGCCCTCCATCGCCCTCATCCTTTCACACCACATCAGCTTTGTTCATGCCATCCTCCAGCCAGTGGGGGTAGGGGTAGGGTGGGGAGTGTCACAGACATACTATGGTTTCCTGGGATAGAGAAGGGGACAGTTTGTGGTAACTGAACAATTGATATTCATACACCCGTCAACTGGGGGCAGAGGAACCAAATTGTCACATACCAAACACAACTATCACTTAAAGCCTTTATCCCATCATTGGGATGCTATCTGTACCACTCAGCTGTTAACCTGGTCTGCTCCTTTACGCTCTCAGTGTGAGAGTAGATATGTGTGTGTCCCTGCTTAAGCACTGCTGTAACCAAAGCATTTGAACTGAGGACTCAGAGGGGAAGGAGTCCCGCATCAGCAAAAGTGATCGATTCCATTGGGCAAGTCATCACCAAAATTCAACACTTCTATGTTCCTGTTGGTGGAGTAACCAACCCAAAGGGCGAAGGACTTAACCTTTTGGGAGAAATGACCCCTGGGGTGACCAAGATGGAGACCTAACATAAGCCTGCTATTTCAACAGCTGCTCAGAAGCTGGTGTGTTATGCTAACTGACAGGACTGTCTAATCAGCAAAGTTTAAAGAAAAGCCCCAGCCCAACCCATTCCCAGCAGGGTACTGGATTTAGGACAACACACATATATCTTCCTGAAGCAACGGGAGCAGACAGCATTACCTCACACCTCTAATCCGTCACCAAGTCCATTCAATGCATACCACTCCACTTCTTCACCACAGGCCCTAGTTCTGTTCTCATCCAGTTCGTGTGATACTCCCTTTCAGCCCCCAGAAGGAAGCTGCCTTTGCCCACCTAATTCAACTGGTTTCCAACCCATCCTCTCCAGCCTACTCACTTCCTGCTCCCCTCACCTCCCTACCATCTGTACTGAGGGTCGTTTTACTGGGACTCTGGACAGTATTAAAATGAATCGTGTAAATATGTGTCCCCTCCCCACCCCTTCCTTTTTTTTCTTTCCACTAAAATAAAACAGAGCCATTTGTCTGGTTGAAAGCTGACAGGCAATTGACTTGTAGGGCACCTTTAGCATCTTCATGTAATAAACTAAGCTGTTGAATTGCCCTCTGGGACTGGACCAGGCTTCATTTCTTTTCTTTCCATTTGGGAGGGTAAGACTCAATTCCTGGGAAAATTGGTGGAATGTACAATAAAGGGTGAGATCACTGAACAAATGCAAATATAACTCTATCCTCTAAGGGGAAATTGGACTTACTTATTCTACTAGAGGGAAAGGATCAATTAAGAGGACAAAGGGGAAATCAGATGATGTCATTTAGATAGCAGAATATAGGAGAAAAGACCACTGGGTTTGAAATCTAGAGGAGCAGGATTGGCTTTCAGATCTGACACCTTCCAGCTGTGTAGCCCTGGGCAAGCCCCTTGAGGTCTCACTTTGCTCACCTTGAAAATGAGTGTGCCCCTGTGCACGCGTGCACGTACACACACACACACACACACACACACACACACACACATTTACTTGTATTACCAATACAATTACTTGTATTTACTTGTATTACCAATCTCAGAGTCTTATTGGAAGGTGCTACACGTCCTCATGTAGTCCACACTCAGAAAAAGTTCAAACAAATTCATGCATCTGTAATGGCTATTAAATAGGGTGGGATATTCATTCAACAAATATTTGTCGATTACATATGACATACAAGGCATTATATTTTGTAAATTTCTGAGGTTAGCACTATGGTGCCAACCACTCTCTTCCATCCCAGACCACGGATGCCAGACTGAACCCAGCTCTACACAGCCCTCTAAAAAGAAAAAGCTAGGGATCATAGGACTTAAAACTGGAAGAGATTCCAAAAACTAACTGGGGAAAGCTGCTAGTCCTAGAAAGTAGGAATTCTGATACCGTGTAGAAAAAGTTAGGAATATCCATTGTACAAAGCCTAGCTGCTGTGGAAAACCTCTTACACTAGACAAAAATTCTAGTTGTGATGTCTAAAATCTAATGAGTGGTTGACTTAAATTAGAAAGCGTATAGCACCAATCTTTGGGCATTAAGTATTTATTAAAGTATATTAGGGGTTATTAAAGAGAAACGTGTGGATAAAGTATGAGATTTGCCTGCTCTCCCTATCCTGCCTGTCTCTGCTGCCAAGCCCCCGTCCAGAAACGAAAGGCCTCAATCCTCCCAGAAGCCTCCTGTGAAACAGGAAACAGGGCTGTCCACACACAGAGCTCCAAGCTAATTGGTTGGTAGCACTGATTGACAGGACCCATGGGTGGCAAACATCACTTCCTGATGCCAATCTGACTTTCAAAACCCCAGGTCACTTCCGGATGCTAATTCACATGTGGATGCCAAGTGACATGCTTTCTCCTCATGGCGGGCCTTCCCTGCAATATCTTTCTCAACAGGTTGGTAGCGCTCTAATTCTCACAAAGGGTAACCTTAAGGGAAATAAGCACTCAATAAGCGCCTGCCATGTGCCAGGGACTGTGCTAAGCACTTTACAAACACCCCTTTTGCTCTTAACAACCCTTGGAAGTTGCCTAAGGTCTCTCCCTGTTCCAATCCATCATCCTCCATTCAGCCTGTGAGGAAATGGGGAATTGCCTCCTCTTAATAAGAATATAATAGTCACCATTCAAATTACACTCCTCCAGATCTATTTCAGGAAAAAGGTCTCCTTTCCCACCCAAACAAAATCGCATGGTTCAAGGAAGCCCTGAGCTGGTCTCAATTAGGTCCGCTCCTGAGCTACATCCATATAAGACTGAAGAATTGTCCCTGTATCAGGTCCCCCATTGGCTAATGAAAAAGGGGAGGGTCCATTCATGCTAGGGACCAGGGTTTAAAACAGGGCCTGTGAGCCCCCATTCTTGGCACCTCTCAGCTGCACACTGGGTTGCCCGTTCTCACAAGAACAACAATAAATAAGCCTTTGACACATCACCGCCACTGAGTTCCAGAGAATTATCGAGCAGGAGTCGTTTTCCTCACAAGCCCAAGGTGATTTTTCTGAAGTCTGATCATGTCACACGCTTTCCCCCTTCCCTCCAAACTCAATCAACTGTAGTAGTTTCCCTATTGCCTCCAGGATCAAATACAAAATGCCGTTTGGCTTTCAAAGCCCTCCATAATCTAGTCCCTTTCCATCTTTTCAGTCTCTTACCCTACTCCCTGACACTACTCTCCAGTCCAATGACCCTGGCCTCCTGGTTCCACGAACAAGACACTCCATCTCGGGGGCAGCTAGGTGACGCAGTGGATAGAGCACCGGCCCTGGAGTCAGGAGTACCTGAGTTCAAATCCAGCCTCAGACACTTAACACACATTTACTAGCTGTGTGACCCTGGGCAAGTCACTTAACCCCAATTGCCTCACTAAAAAAAAAAAAAAAAGACACTCCATCTCTTGGTTCTGGGTATTTTCTCTGATTATCCCCTGGGTCTGGAATCCTTTCCCCCTCTACTCGAACTACTTGATGTAGGAGGCTTCCTTTTAAGTCCCAACTAAAAATTTCACCTTATACAGGAAGTCTTTCTTGTCCCCTCAGTTCTAGTGCCTTCTCTCTGTTAATCACTATTTATCCTGAATATAGCTTGCTTTGTATCTGTTTGAATACTGTTTCCCCCATTAGGCTGTCAGCTCCATAAGGCCTCTTTTTATATTCCCCAGTAGTCAGCAGAGTCACTGGAAAATAGTGGGCACTTAATATTTACTGATTTGTTATCCCCATTTTGCAGCTGAGGAAACTGAGGCAAACAGAGGTTAATTGACTTGCCCAGGATCACAGTGTCTGAGGGCAGGTTGGAATTCAGGTCATCCTGACTCTAGGCCCAGTGTTCTATCCTCTTTGCCACGTAGCTTGGCCCATTTCTCCCATTTTGGTCAAAAGAATTAAGGCCCATAGAGGTTAAGTGATTAGCTTAATATATGAACACAGGTCTCCCTGAAGTAGCTAGTTAGAGCAGTGGATAGGGTTCTGGGTTATCACATCAGTTATGTCTCAGCTTATCAATATCCCTACAAAACCAGTTTCATTTATCTTGTATTCCCTTCACTCCCATCAGAGTAAACAAGATGCTTAATGTTTGTTGACCGACTATTAACTACAAAATATAACTTTGCACTAGACTTGGGGTACAGCACTTCCCCTCCAGGTCCAACAAGATTCAGAGTACTTCTTTTCACTTGCTAATTCACAGGTCAATTCATCTCTCGGCTCCACGGGGACCAAGGTTTCAGGCAAAGCATTCATTTGAACTGAATTAATTCTGTTTCAAAGAAACAACGGAGAAGTCTCCGTTACAAAGAAAAGGAGCTCAGAGAGTTCTAAATGATAAGCATCAAAATGGCCCTGGGGCTCTGGATCACCTCTTCACAAGTCATTTTATTATCATTTATTTGAAAGAAGATGAAAAGGAATTTTCAGGTGTACTCTACCAAAAAAAGGGCAAGATGAAGGAAAGATAGATGGTGAGTTTTTAACTATTCACTGGCCCTGAGGTTATATTGGAGAGAAATCTCTGATGTTTTAGCGGTTAAAGTTGATCCCAAATTCTAGCTGCTGCCTTCCAGGAAGGAAGGCAGTGAACTCCAGGCCACAGACCAGATTTTCAAAGAGGGGGAAAAAAGCATTTGGTGGATCTGAAATCAGAAAGCCAAGGTTAGAGTCCAACTCTTACCACTTGCTGGCTCTGTTACCACAAGAGAGTCAATTAACCTCACTCAGCCTCATTTTCCACATCTATAAAATGGGGACAAAAATACCTAACTACTTACTTCAGAGCTATTTTGAGGAAAGCACTTTTGGGGTAGAGTGAATTGTACATGGTATTTTTTTTTTAAGTGAGGCAATTGGGGTTAAGTGACTTGCCCAGGGTCACACAGCTAGTAAGTGTTAAGTGTCTAAGGCTGAATTTGAACTCAGGTCCTCCGAACTCCAGGGCCGGTGCTCTATCTACTATACCACCTAGCTGTCCCCATGGTAAGCATTTTAAAATGTTTGTTGAATATGTGCTGAAGCACTGTGGTGCATTTCAAGATGACTGAACTTGGAGTCACAGGTGTGAATCAGATCTTGGCTCTCATTTGTCAAATGCAGAGGGTTAGAAGAGGGGACTTCTAAGCTATCTCCCCGTTCTGTGATCCTTTGTGAACTGAATGTCTAAGCATTAAGTTGTTGAAAGCAGGAGACTCTGGGTCAACCCTCAATGCAAGTTAAACCCCTCCCTCACAGGGAAGAGTCTGCATGAAAATCCTCAACTCCCTCCTGGCCTTCAGGGGTGGAGCCTGAGATAAAGAAGAGGCCAGGCCAGCATTTGGACAATTTAACTTTAATGAGGGCAATGATGTCAACAAAATCACCCGAGCCAGCATGCAGACGACCGACCAGTCAATCCTTTGAAAAGTAAAAGGCAAGGATTTCATAGGACTTTGAGGCCCATATACAGAGAAAAAGGAAAGTAAGAAGAAGATGATGTGCTGGCAGCACCAGCTGCGACAACGAAGGGAATGCGAACCTGGAGCCAGCATTCTTCTCCTGTGATCTGGCAGTGTCTCTTGGAAGAATCATGCCCAGAGATAATGTCTTCATTATGCTGCCTTCATCATATGCCGAGGGGACTTGGTCCTCCGTTCCATGGCCTGGTTCACATTTCCTTTTAGATACCCGTAGGTACTCAATCTTGCCTTCCCAGGTGACCCCAATGGTTGTGTGTAACAATTGTCTTCAGATCCTGATACTGTGAGTGAAGCTCTTGGGGGGCGGGGGGCATGCTTGTGCTTCTTACAGGCAGAGGGAGGTGTCACACTACAGTGTCCCTCCACCCCTCCCCAGCTAGGACAGGGGCTCTGGTCTGAAGGGGCAGGTGGGTTGACAGAGAGAAAAGGATGCAGGAAAACCCAGAGGGCCAGAACTGGAGGGCAACTAAGCCTTGGAAAAGCTGCTTCTGGAAAGGCCTGTGTCTCTGCAGACACAGAGGCCCTGAATTTCACTTCCAAAAATAAATCAAAAAGCACGACATCAACCTGAGGAACCCACACCAGGGAGACAGCTGGGAGCTTGTGTGCCAGAGAGGGTCCTCTGCTTCATCTCCAAGATGTCTTGCTCAAGGCTGTCCCCAGCCTGCCGCAACTCCTCACACTTCTGCTTCAGGAGGTCACAGGCCAGCTGGAGGCGATGGTTCATGGCCACATAGGAGCGACTCTGCTGGTACTGACGTTCCCTTTCGGCCTCTGGGTCCTCATTCTCCTGAGGGGCGGGAAGCTCTGAGAAGGAAAAGGGAAGGAGGTGGAAAAAAGAACACAAGTCCAGTTGCCTCTCAATTACTTGCATATTGGGAATGGGCACAGTATAATCCCAAACCACGGATGATAAAAACTTTTACTAGCAATGGAATGTGTCATCTGGAAGAGCCCATAGAACATGGAATGTCAGAGCTGTGAAGGCTCTTAGGACACAGTGTCTGAGCTGGGGAGGCCCAGGAACACAAAATGTCAGATACTGGGGGGTGGGGAGGCCCTTTAGATCACCGAATATCAGATATGGGAAAGCTCTTAGAATACAGAATGTCAGGGCTGGGAGGGCGCTTAGAACAGGGAATGTCAAAGCTAGGAGAACAAAAAGTGGTAGTAGAGCAGAAAGGACCTAAGGATACTGAATGATAGAGCCGCTGACCTTGGAGAACATTCTGTAGTACATTCTCATTTTACAAACAGGGAAATTAAGCTCCTGCACCTTATAGAGATTGACAGGATGTGAGGAATAAGATATGCACAATGGTAGTCCTAGGCACAATGTGATGTGGGCCATAAGGCAATGTGGTCCAGTCAATGGAACAATAATGGGGGAGTCAGGGCTGGATTCAAGGTCTAGTTCTACCCCTTAATAGCTGCATGACTCTGCAAATCATTTCCCCTCTCAGAATCTGTTTCCTCAACTGTAAAATTAAGATATTATCTGCACTCACTGGAGAGCTGTGAGGAAAGTGCTCTAGAAACCAGAGCAGATCTTCAAGACCACAGATTTCACCTCCCCATAAGGATTTAACTGAAGATGATGTTCAAATGAGTTTGGTTTCTTTGCTCAGGAGCCAAATAACAGGAGTGAGTGAGTAGGGTGCAAGAGCAGGGGGAAACTAGCATGGGATTAATAAAGATAGATATGTATATACATATATGTATGTATACATATATATGTTTAAAAACAAAGGTAAACATGTGAAGAAATGGACAAATCACAAAGTGGCTAACTGGATAATAAAAGTAGGCCAGACTACCAAGCTGACACTAATCAACTGGAATGTTCAGATACTCCCAGGATCAAGCTGGGCTGCAAAGAATGGGGTGCAGGAGTAATAGGGACTTATATTACCTTCCAGGGCTTGTGGGGCAAAGGTGGTGAAAACAGGATCAGAGGGCAAAGCACCATGGACATCCTCCAGGATCTGTTCAACGGTGGGTGGAGATGGTCTTGTGGGGAGGACCACTCGCTTTCTGGCCTTAGAAGTCATCCGGCAGAAGGCTGAGGTGGAAACAGACATGAGAAATGAGAGGAAACTGCAGAGGAACTAGACAGGGAAAGAGGATAAGATGGGAGAGAAGGACAAGGGGAATGGAGAGCTGAGTCCACTGCAGATCCATGATCCAGAACCTCAGCTGGACTGTTCCATTTGGTGCCAGGCTTTTGGCATCATTTTTTTTGTGGGGGGGAGGGTAAGGCAATTGGGGTTAAGTGACTTGCCCAGGGTCACATAGCTAGTAAGTGTCAAGTGTCTGAGGCTGGATTTGAACTCAGGTCCTCCTGAATCCAGGGCCAGTGCTTTATCCACTGCACCATCTAGCTACCCCTTTTGGCATCTTTTGATGTCAATGGCAATCCTCTTGCCCACCTTGGACATTCTATGAGGCAACATTAGATGGCAGGAAAAGCCCTGGGCTTGAAATCAGAAGACTGGGAGATTTCACCTCCTTAAATGGATTTATTTGAAGTAATATTCAAATGATACATTCTTTGAGCTGTGGTTAGACCCTAGTTTAATGATTATTTTTGCCAAAGGTAAGCCCTCTACAAATATCCTTGATTTTATCCCTGTCTTCTCAACTCTACATCTACCCTAGTCTCAAAAGAAAGAACGCCTCCCCCTCCCCCCCCATTCTGCTACTTGCTCCAGCTCTCATCTCATGTCTCCACGGGCCCATGCCTGGTTGCACAGGTGTCTAACATGATTCTTTTAAAGCCCAGCTCTTCTCGACTCACTCACCTGGACACACTCACCTACTCATACCTTCCGTGACTCTCAAAGCCAACTAAGGTAAAAGGGGCTTCACAATCGGAGCCAAAGCTCCCCTTCCCAAGTCACCTTCCATTGTTCCTCCACACATACCTACCAATCAATAATTGCTCCAGTCCAGCTGGAATCCAACACTTACTTAGCACTTACTATGCACTCAGCCTATACACTCATTCACGGGGTTTCTGACCAGATGGCACTTCCCCATCTCTGTACCTTTGCTCATTTTGTTCCAGGTCTACAACGCCCTCTCACACCCCTCTGTCCAGCAGGTGATCCATCTTTCTTACTTAAAAAAACACCAAAACCCTTAAAAAAAATTAAGACCAAACAAAAAGAGAGCTATAAATGGCATATGTTGCTTTTAAGGTCCATATGCATGAGTTGGTCCATTACAGGTCATTCCTGGCTGTCAGCCTTTTCCATCACACCAGTCAGTCCCTCCAATTCCTTCATTTCACAGATGAGGAAACCTGCCCAACACTTGTGTTTCTTCAAGAGGTTAGCCTCACAAAGGGTCTTGCACGTGGGATACTTTCAACAAATGTTAACCGAGTTGAAATGAGGTGGATAAATAACAAGGTAAGAAAAAGAATGACAGGTGGGAAGATGGAAAAAACTGGGAGAGAAGGAAAGGGGGAAAAGGGGAAGAGGTCAGGTAAAGGGGAATATGAAAGTGGGAAAATCAGGGAACTCAGAGCATTGCCACCACTCCCAATAGAATCTGTTTCTTGAGACCAAGGGGTACTCTTTCATCTTATTTTTGTACAATCAATCCCTTACACATAGTAGGAGCTTAATAAATGCTTTTTGGATTAGATTGTAAGTATTGCTGACTCTGTCCATCCCCTCTCCCCAAGCCATCCATCCAGCACACTGCTACCTAAACAGTATTACTTATGCATAGAGAGGGCCATGTCATTATTCCACTGAAAAATCTTCAGTGGCTCCCTGTTATTTGACTGACCTTGAAAAGTTTAAATTATTCTGCCTCAAATTCAAAGTTCACAACCATCTGGCACACTATGCTTTTCCAGTTTTATCCCATCATGTGTTATTTCACTGATTATCTTATGTAGCCCATACTTAATAAGTGGCAGTCAATCAATTAGTATTAATTAAGCAAGTTCCTACTATGTGCCAGGCACTGTGCTGCATGCTAAGGATACAAAGAAAGGCAAAAAAAAAAAAAAGAGTACCTGTTTCAAGGAACTCACGATCCAACTGGGGGAAGACAATATGAACACAACTATATACAAACAAGATATACACGTGATAAATTGGGAGGTAAACTCTCTCAGAGGAAAGGCAAGATTCTAAGATTAAAGACAGACTGACTGGAGTTTTAACTGGGATTTAAAGGAATCCAGGGAGGCTGGGAGACAAAGATGGTAAAAATGAGGGAGGAAGAGCATTCCAAGCATGGGAGACTGGGTACGGTGGGGCAGGGGTGGGAGGTGGGGAGGGACATGATGAGTCAGGAGATGGAGGAAGAGCAAGGAGGCCAGAGTCACTGCAGTACATCATGCAGGGGAGTGAGGTGTAAGAAGACTGGAATGGGGGGCAGCTAGGAGGCACAGTGGATAAAGCACCAGACCTGGATTCAGGAGGACCTGAGTTCAAATCCGACCTCAGACACAATACTTACTAGCTGTGTGACCCTGGGCAAATCACTTAACCCTCATTGCCCTGCAAAAAAAAAAAAGAAAGAAAGAAAGAAAAAACAAAACAAAACAAAGAAGACTGGAAAGATAGGAAGGGGCCAGGTCATGAAAGGCTTTAAAAGTCAAACAGATTTTTTTGTCTGTTTTCAATATTTGTTTTTATAAGATTTCTAGTTTCAAATTTTTTTCCCTCCCTCCCCCACTTCCCCAAGACAGCAAGTAATCTGATTTTTTTTTCTCGGGGCAATGAGGGTTAAGTGACTTGCCCAGGGTCAGGCAGTTAGCAAGTGTCAAGTGTCTGAGGCTGGATTTGAACTCCAGTCCTCCTGAATCCAGGGCCAGTGCTTTATCTACTGCTCCACCTAGCTACCCAAAAGCAAGTAATCTGATATAGGTTATATATGTACAATCACATTAAACATATTTCTGTATTAGTCATGTTATAAGAGAAGAATCAGAGCAAAAAGGAAAAACCTCAAAAAAGAAAAACAACAGCACCAAAAACAAAAGAAATAGTATGGTTCAATCTGCATCCATATTCCACAGTTCTTTTTTTTTCTGGATTTGGAGAACATTTTCCATCATGAGTCCTTTGGAACTATCTTGTATTGCTGAGAAGAATCAAGTCTATCACAGTTGATCAACACATAATGTTGATGATACTGTGTACAATGTTTTCCTGGTTCTGCTCATCTCACTCATCATCAGTTCATGCAAGTCTTTCCAGGTTTCTCTGAAATCCACCTGCTCATCGTTTCTTACAGCACAACAGAATTCCAGTACATTCATTTACCATAACTTGTTTAGCCATTCCCCATGTGATGGGTAGCCCCTCACTTTCCAATTCCTTACCACCACAAAAAGAGCAGCTATAAATATTTTTGTACATGTGGGTCCTTTTCACTTTTTTATGATCTCTTTGGGAAAAAGACCCAATAGTGGTATTGCTGGGTCAAAAGGTATGCACAGGGGGCATTTTACATAGGGGGGCAGCTAGGTGGCACAGTGGATAGAGCACCGGCCCTGGAGTCAGGAGTACCTGAGTTCAAATCCGGCCTCAGACACTTAACACTAGCTGTGTGACCCTGGGCAAGTCACTTAACCCCAATTGCCTTACCAAAAAAAAAAAAAAAAGGGTATGCACAGCTTTAAACAGAAGATTTTATGTTTGACCCTGGAGGGGATAGGAAGCTACTGGCATTTTATTGAATAACATGGTCAGACTTGTATTTTAGGAAGATCACTTTGAAAGCTGAGTGGAGTGGGGCAGCTAGGTAGAGCAGTGGATAAAGCACCAGTCCTGGATTCAGGAGGACCTGAGTTCAAATCTGGCCATAGACACTTAACACTTCCTAGCTGTGTGACCCTGGGCAAGTCACTTAACCCTAATTGCCTCACCAAAAATAAAATATGACAACTGATAGGATAGATTTGTTGGTTCAATCCTGGTCTTTCTCTTTCCCTGATTCACCTCGGGAATACTTCCATCATGCTTTAAAATAATTCAAAGGCCCCCATCTAGTATCAAAGATTTAGAACTTGAAGGGACCTTAGAGGTCATCTAGTTCAAGTTCCTTCATTTTAAAGATGTGGAAACTGAGGCCCACAAAGCTTAAGTGACTTGTCTTAAGGTCCCACAGGTCTTAAAGCCAAGACTGGAACCTAAGTCCTTTGATTCTAAATTCAGCCCTTGTCTGTAGCAACCACCTTTCCCCTCAGACTTCACCTATTACTTTCTTTACAACTGTTTTCAACACATTTATCATATCATATTAAGGTGTATCAATCAACAAGTATTTCTCAAGTGCCTACAATGGGCCAAGGCTCTGAGGACCACCCTGAAGGAGGCCCTGGGCACCTGAAGCCTGGGGCCTTGCCTCAAGTCTTTCCATATTCCCATCCATTTTCCACCAGGCTTTCAAAGTGATCTTCCTAAAGTAAAAGGGTTTTACAGAAGGTTTTAGAGTCTGGGTCTCCCTGAGATTGTGAACTCCCTGGGGGCAGGAGCTGTATTTTCTCTAATTGTTCTTCAGTTTTTCAGTGATGACAAATGACTCTGTGATCCCATTTGGGGTTTTCTTGGCAAAGTTACTGGAGTGGCTTTCCATTTCCCTCTCCAACTCATTTTACAGATGGGGAAACCGAGGCAAACAGAATGAAGTGACTTGCCCAGGGTCACACAGCTGGTAAGTGTGTGTAACCATATTTGAGTCTTTCAGCCTCCAGGCCCGCCACTCTATCCACTGTATGACCTAGAGGCTCCTAACTTCTGTAAACTTTTTTTTTTCCGGAGCAATGAGGGTTAAGTGGCTTACCCAAGGTCACATAGCTAGTAAGTGTCAAGTGTCTGAGGCTGGATTTGAACTCGGGACCTCCTGAATCCAGGGCCAGTGCTTTATCCACTGCGCCACCTAGCTGCCCCTTATGTAAACTTCTCTAAGTCTCTGCACACAGTAGGGTAAGGATTGGATTCGCAGGGGTTTGGCGGGGGGGGGGGGGGGGGGGGGGGGGACGGGGGACTGAAGAAAGCTCTCCTGGGGGAAAAGAAAGGGAAGGAGGGAGAGGGGAGAAGGAAGGGGAAAGGAGAAGTAGAGCGGCGGAGAGTGAGGGAGGAGCAAGGGAAGGAGGGAAGGAAAAGCAGGGGAGGGAAGGGAAGGAAGGAAGAGCGGGGGCTGGGGGGGGGGGAGGAAGAGCAGGAAGGTAGGGGGGGAAAGAGAAGGGTGGTCCCTCCCCCCTCCCACCCGCACTTCACTAACATTATAGAGATGTCACTAAATACAACTCATCCCCCTCCCCATCCCAGACCACCATCTGGTCTCACGACTCGCTGAGGAACTAAGGAAGGCACTCCCCTCCCCTCATCCTCACACTATGAAGGGGAGGTCGAAGAGGAAGCTTAACTAGCACCTCACCTGAAGCTCGCGCTCCAGCGTCAGGGCAACCTCCACAGTGGCCGCTTCTACTTCCGCTTCCGCTTCCGCCACCTTCTCCCTCCTCTCCGACCCCTCCCGCCGCTGAACACGCGTCGCAAGTCTCAGGGCGAGCGCGCGGCCGCCCGTTCCGGCCCCGCCTCCTCCGGCCCCGCCCCACCCCCTCGTGGACACGCGCACGGCTGTTCACTCCTCAGCTCTCCTCACAATCCTCCTTTTTTCTCACCGCCTCGTCTCACCCCTCCCCCCATATCCCAGGCTGAAGACGTAACGTCCTGGCCCCGCCTCCTCCTCACTTCGCCTTACCTCGGGCACGCGGGGGGCTGGCGGCCTGGATGCGACCTGGGCCCTCCTCCTTCTTTATTCTCCTTCCACTCGAAGTTCTCTTCCCATCCCCCCACCTCTCCCCACCTCTTTCCTCCCCTGGACCTCTCTGCTGAGGGTGATTAACGGATTGCGTGATAGCAAGGGTGGGGCAGAGTAGACCGTAAACTTGAGGGCATACCCCATTTTCCTTTTTGTCTTGTATCTGCGGGGCCTAGGCTGTAGACCCGTAGGATTATAAATTTGGAGCTGGAAGGGACCCCAGAAGTCACCTAGCCCAAAGCCTTCATTTTACAGGTGATCGGACCAAGGCCCCAGGAAGGCGCCATCAGCCTCCCGACCTCAGTTTCCTCATCTGTAAAATCGTGATTAAAATAGCACGAGGTTGTTGTATAATAACAAACGTGAAGCACTTTGCAAACCTTAAAGTGATATATAAAGAATAATGATTACTACTATTATTTTTTTGGGGGGGGTGAGGCAATTGGGGTTAAGTGACTTGCCCAGGGTCACACAGCTAGTAAGTGTCAAGGGTCTGAGGCTGGATTTGAACCCAGGTCCTCCTGAATCCAGGGCCGGTGCTCTATCCACTGCGCCACCTAGCTGCCCCGATTACTACTATTATTAACAAAAGAGTAGCGATCAGACTACTAACTGTGAATGAACTGAAAGCTTGCAGGTCACCACCCTGGGTTGCCCCTGAGATCCTTGAACACTTAGGAAGAAAGCGCAACAGGACCCCAGAGGATACAAAATAGCACCAAGTAAGACCCAGATGCTCCTTATACTAGTGTGCAGAACCGAATTTAGAAAGTAAAGCTAAAAGTAAACAAACCAAAAAAAAAAAAAGAATCCCACCATAAAAATGTTGATAGGGATATGGAAGACACAAACCTGGAAGAAGATAATGGCTCCAAAATAGATTCAAAACAAAAACACTGCTTGGACACAAGTTCAACTAGAATTCCTGGGAGGATATAAAGCAAAAGTTGAAAAAAAGAGATCAGTTTAATTCAATTCAGCTGCCTCACAAAAGGGGAAACAGGTCCAAGAGGGGAGTAATTATTTTTTATTTTTGAATAGAATTTTATTTTCCAAAATATATGTAAAAACAAAATTTTAACATCAATTTTTTAAAAACTTTGTGTTCCAACTTCTCTTCCCCCCCCTCCATTCTTACTCCCCACCCACAAGAACTCAAGCAATTCAAAATAAGTTATACATGAGTAGTCATGGAAAAATTCCCATATTAGCTAGTTGTGAGAGAAAACAGTAAAAAAAAAACCAACAACAAAACTTCAGATTAAGGAATTGTCAAAGAGGAAATGAAAAAAAAATTTTTTTAATGTGTTTCCATCTGTTTTCAGATACCATCAGTTCTTTCTCTGCAGATGGACTGCAATCTTCATAAGTCTTTCAGGGTTATATTGGATCATTGCCTTGCTGAAAATAACCACATGCTTCCCAGCAGATCATCCCCCACTATTGCTGTTATTCTGTATACAGTACATTTCACTCTGCTTCAGTTCATGTAGGTCTTTCCAGGTTCTTCTGATAGTATCCTGTTCATCATAACCTGTATATAGTACCTTAAGCTTGACAGAGAATTTTATTCATAAAAGCCCAGCAAAGGAGGTACCATATGTTTTGCCATTATAATCAATCATCATAACTATTTCCCTCCATCCCACTCTCTTCCCATGACATTTACTCTATCTTCTTTTTACCTATTCCTCCTCAGAGGTGTTTTACTTCTGACTATCCTCTCCCTCGCTCTGCATTCCCTTTTTTCACCCTTCCTTCCTTATCTTCTTCCTCTTCTATTTTGCTGCAGGGTTAAATAGATTGTTCCTCCCAATTGGGTATGAAAGCTATTCCCTCCATGAGCCCACTCCAATGAGATCAAGGTCCCTGAGCTAATTCTGTGTTCTAAATTTTTCTTCCTCCCTCCCTCCTTAACCCTCCCTATGAGATCAAGCAATTCATTATGTCATACTGGTACAGTAATGCAGAACATTTTCGTCTTCCTTGAAAGTGTTTTGCTTTTTACTGCTCTCTCCCCCAATCCTGCCTTTTCCTCCTTCCCTTCTTCCCCCCTCCCCTTTTCTCCCTTCCCCCACCCAGGGCAAAAATATATTACTGTACCTACTTGAGTATGCATGTTAGTCCTTCTTTGAGCCAATTCTGATGATATTAAGGTTCACTCACTCCCCCACTCCTTCCCCCTCTTCTGCTCTTCTCCATAAGCTTTTTTCTTGTTTCCTTCATGTGAACTACCTCTCCCCAGACCATCTCTCCCCTTCTCCCTCCCCCAGTTTATTCCTCCTACACCTCAACTCTATTTTAATTATGTCATCATGGATTAGTTAGGTGGTACAGTGGACAAAGCACCAGCCCTGGACCCAGGAGGCCCCAAGCCCAAATCCAGCCCCAGACATAAGACACCCCACCTTGTCTGCCCTACAAAGAACAAAACATAAATGCTTTACAGATATCATCCCTTCATATTCAGTTCAGCCCTGTCTTCTGTGAATTTCTTACTGAGATAGTTCTTATGATTTCAAAGTATTATCTTCCCATGTAGGAATGTAAACAGTTTGATCTTTTAATATCCCTCATGAAGTCTTTTTCCTGTTTACCTTTTTATGCTTCTCCAGGGTCTTGTATTTGAAAGTCAAATTTTCTATTCAGTTCAGTTCTTTTCATCACAAATGCTTGAAAGACCTCTTTCTCATTGAAATCCCATTTTTGCCTCTGAAAATTTATATTCAGTTTTGCTAGGTATGTGATTTTTGGCTGAAGTCCCAGTTCCTTTGCCCTCTGGAATATCATATTCCATGCCCTTCGGTCCTTTAATGTAGAAGCTGCTAGATCTTGCTTTATCCTATTGGAGCTCCACAGTATTTGAATTCCTTTTTTCTAGCTGCTTGCAGTATTTTCTCCTTGACCTGGGAGTTCTGGAATTTGGCTATAATATTCCTGGAGCTTTTCCTTTTGGGATCTCTTTCAGGAGGTGATCGGTGGATTCTTTGAATTTCTATTTTAGCTTCTGCTTCTAGAACATCAGGGCAATTTTCCCTCACAATCTCTTGGAGGATGGTGTCTAAGCTTTTGTTTTGGTCATGGTTTTCAGGTAGTCCAATGATTTTCAAATTATCTCTCCTAGATTTATTTTCTAGATCAGCTGTTTTTCTTTTTCTTTCTTTCTTTTTTTTTTTTGTGAGGCAACTGGGGTTAAGTGACTTGCCCAGGGTCACACAGCTAGTAAGTGTCAAGTGTCTGAGGCTGGATTTGAACTCAGGTCCTCCTGAATCCGAGGCCAGTGCTTTATCCACTGCGCCATCTAGCTGCCCCCTTCAGCTGTTTTTCCAAGGAGATATTTCACATTGCCCAAGAGGGGAGTAATTCTTCCAAGCCTGAGCAGCCAGTCTGAGGCAGAGCCAAGAGTAGAACCCAGGTGTCTGGAGTCTATTCTGAGCTCCCTCCCCCATAATGGATCAAACCATCCCCTCTGCCTCCTTAAAGATCTCTCCTCCGAGATAGATGCTTCCCTCCCTACACACTACCAGCTGCTAACCCTTTAAATAATGCCCAGTGCCTGAAGAAGGATGAGGAGTTGAGCTCAGCTGACCTAGGATGAGTTTCTGGGTACTTTCCAGTCAGACCTCCTGCTAACTAGGTTTCTTCTCTCTTCTGTTTTATAACCAGCCACTATGACTGTCTCTATCCCTTCTTCCTTGCCTGTTTCTCCTTGGCTAAGTAAGGGCTGAATGCTGGAGGCAAAGCTAGTCTGCAGTTGGGCACTAAAGTACTTCTTCAGGATACCTAGTTCCCCTTCCCTTGGGCCCTGCTACCTAGCTGAGACTGCCTCCTGGACACAGATTGTCCTCAGGCAACGAATGGACAATGCTAGTCATCTAAATCATATAGTCCATTCATTATCGTGGAAGTCAGGACGCTTACCTTCCAGTCCTCGCTTTGCTACTGAAGTGGCTCTTTTCCCATCTCTAAAAGAGGGGTGGGAAGGTGAATTAGAGATCTTTGGTTGTTTCCTCTTCTGCCACTTTATTTTAAGCTTTCCTCAGTTTTAAGAGTCTGTCAAACATCTTTGAAGTCAAGGGGCCCCCACTCTCCTATTCCCTTCAAATCCTCTCTAATTATCCCTCAGCTCGCTCCTAGGACCCACCTGACTCATCCAGACCCATGATTCTGCGTTCTGGAAAAGTGACCCTCATGTCTCCCCAACCACTGGAAGACCCTAATGTCCCGGAGAAAGACAAATGGCCCTGTGTCAGTCCATGCTGGCAAGTCCAGAGGACAAGGGAGGCTTCAAGGCCACAAGAGAGAAGCTGGAGGTGTGAGGCCAGCAGTGAGGTCCATCTCTCCAATGTGGAGCAGTGCCAGCCATTGAGTTTGGCCCAGGAGTCATCAAGCAAGAGGAGCTGGGCAAAGGCATTTGAAGAAGGTAAGGGGTTATAAAGTTGGGGTAGAGGAATGGGGGCCTTGACTAAAAATCATGTCTCCTGGGGAGGGAGACTGGGCTATCAAGGAGAAGGACAATCTGAGCTTTCCACTTCCTTCTCCACAAAGGCCTCCTTTTTTCCTTTAGCCCCCCAGGTCCCTTGGAGTCAGCCTACGACCCCAACCCCCTATTTCTCTGCTCTACCTGTGGATGAGACCCTCCCCTGTCCCCTGTGAGTACAATGCTGCTAAACACCTCCAAACCTGAGCCAAGGCAGGGAATGGAAGGAGATCCCCTGTGGCATAACAAATGGGAGGAATCTAATCGGGGATATCTTTTCATTTGACTTTTTATAATGTGTATGGTGTGTGGTTTATTTTTTTTGTTTTGTTTTGTTTTGTTTTTGTTGAGGCAATTGGGGTTAAGTGACTTGCCCAGGGTCACACAGCTAGTAAGTGTCAAGTGTCTGAGGTCAGATTTGAACTCAGGTCCTCCTGAATCCAGGGCTGGTGTTCTATCCACTGCGCCATCTAGCTGCCCCAATGTGTATGTGTTTTTTTTAATTATTGGTACATTTTGTTGCCACACAACAGACTTTTCAACAAACCCTCTTTCAAAGGATGTCCCTGAGAAACAGTTTATCCATTAACAGAAAAGAGCTGTATGTATTCTTTCACTGTGACATTGTGATGCTAACACAGACCATTGTAATTGACAGAGGTTCTGTTTTTTGTTTTTGTCTCCTTGTTAACATCACTTGCTTTTCTGAATTTATTGTGTGAGTCCATTGTTCTTTCAGCCCTGCTTTCCTGTCCCATGTTTTTAGTCTTAGGAGAGAGACAAGAACTAGATCTGGAACTTTACTGATGAAGGGAACTCCCAGGTGAGGTAACTCCCTCCACCAATGTCAGTCAGCACCCTCTCCACAACTTATCATCTTAGAAAATTGCCTAGAGGCTAGCTTCTTAAACTGTGGGTCTCGACCCCATATGGGGTCAGATAACTGAATACAGGGGTCTTTAAAAATTTGGCAACATCAAAAACAAAAAAAAAAATTTGGCAACAGTAAAAGATTATGTATACCTATTTTACATATCTATATACCCAGGATCATGGAAAAATTTCTCGAGCAAAAAGGGGTGGCGAGTGGAAAAAGTTTAAGAAGCCCTATCCTAGAACACTGAGAGATTAGAATTAAGATTAGTTACTTGCTCAGTGTCACATAGCCAGTGTCTGACAGAGCCAGGATTTGAACCTGGGTTTTCTTAGCTCCAAACCCTACTCTATCTACCATAAGTCCTCTCTAGTCAGTAATAGCCCAGCTATATCCGTATACTATGTGGAAGGCTGGATGTGGAAGTGAGAAGGCTTGGATTCCAATCCTTCTGATACATACTAGCTGTGTGACCTTGGGTATGTCACATACTATGTGCCTCCCTAGGATAACTCTTTAGGACTTATAAAGTCATTTATAATAATAAAGGGAGTTCCCATGCCAAAGAATGTCCATGATGCCTAAATTGCAGATCATTAGCTTATTCATGTACCATAATTTATACAGCTATTCCTCAGTCATTGGATACATGATTTATTTCCAGTTTTTAAGCATAAATAATGCCATATCACTGAAGTTGCAATCCCTGATAATTGACTTAATTTGTATTCTAATGGGGTATTGCTTTAACCTAAATAATGTAGTGCCCTAATGGTGGAATTTCAGTCAGAGTGATTGCTCATTAGAGAAGACATTTGGGGGTTGGAGGGTCCTCCCAGAATGAAGGTCTAAGGAAAGGAATAAAGGCATCTGCCCAGTCCTTGTATGGCTAGCAGACCAGACTCACTGAGCTTCTGTCTCTCTCTAGCAGCTCCCTCACCCCTTGTCCTCTATACCGAAGGAGACTCTGGCCTCAGAGGCTAAATATTCCTCCAAAGACCCGGAGCATGCCAGATAGCACATTGGTCCTGGAGTTGGTATGTGAACCAGGGCCCATTCCTTCCCCTTGACCCTGACCTCAGCTCCAATCTTAGCCAACTGTTGTCTCTTCCTTGACGATGGCTAGAGCTTAGGGGGACCAATGAGAAGGGCAGGGTGGGGGTGAGAGGAGAAGAGCAGACCCTGTTCGGTTCCTCCAGCCCAGTTCCCTCCTCAGGATGATACCCTGGTCTCTTGCTCCCTTCGGGCTCTACCCAATGCCCACTTCTCCTTTCCTGTGAGATTCCAAGGTATGTATTACAAGGTGAGTAGTTTTGGTCTCAGGGTAGATGGTTATGGAGGGTTGGAGAGAAGCCTATTGATCCCTGAATAGCCCAGAAGGCTACTGATCCCTGAACCATAGAATGGCTGAGCTAGAAGGGACCTGTAGCTTGATCAGCAGGCCCCTGGGCCTGGTCACCATCTTTGGCTGGCAAGTGGAGGGAAGACCCCCTCGCCATTGCTTCCAACAGGCACCTACTGTTGGTCCCCAGGTGCAGGGCAGGCTTCGGCCCCACACCTGTGAATTCCTGGAGATCCTGAGCCAGTTCTTCCAGGTACCATCTTTATCCCGCCCCCCACTCCCCACCTTGACACCTCATGGGTCACACACCTCTACCTGTAGTCCAGTTTGACAACCAGAGGGAGAGTGGTGTGGATGGGTCAGTGCATTTACCTTCTGGTTGGAAGGGAAAACCGAAAGGATCCCTGGGTCTTCCTAAGGATTACATTTCATCCAGGGATTCTAGGAAAACTGAGGGTCAGGAGTCTCAGACCTTCAGCCTATCCTCCTCATAATTCCCCATTCCCCCTCCCCACTCTAGATCATTATCTTCACCACAGCCAAAAGGGACTATGCAGAACCAATTTTGGATCTCCTGGATCCCCACAAGAAGCTGATCAGGTAAAGCCACCAACTCTCCCCTCTATTCTTTAACCCTTTGAGTCCACCACGACCTGATCCTTCACCCATATAGTCCCAGTGGAATGAGCACTGTGGGTGGCAGTCAGGTATCTTATCTTGGCTTGGCCATGGTCTGGCTGTGTGACCTAGGGCCAGTGACTGCTGCATTCTGACCCTCCATTTCCCCCATTTATAACATGGGGACAGTCTACCTTCCCCTCCCTGTCCAGGATAAGGTTAAGAGAGGCCGTGGGCATGCAGTGTGAGAAAAGCTTGGGAAGGAATAAAGCAGCACCAAACAGAGGGGTGTTTGAAGGCAAAGGGTGAAAATGACAGGTTTGTTTGGCCCCCAGGGGCCGACTTTTCCAGGAAGACTGCATCTGCCTCCAGGGTCACTATGTAAGGGACCTGAAGGTGCTGGGGCAGGACCTGGCCCGGACTGTGGTCCTGACTGATTCCCTCAAGGCCTTCCCCTACCAGGTAACAGCCTTCCCCTCTTCTGCCCTCACCACCATGGATAGACACATCTACATGTAGAGCAGTGAACAGTAGTGGAAAGAACCCTGGGTTTGGAGATGGATCACAGGGTTTTAGAGTTAAGGAGGGACCTCAGAGCTTATCTAGGGCAGAGCTTCTCAAAATTTTTCCACTTGTGACCCCTTTTCCCCAGAGAAATTTTTATACAACCCCAGGTATATAGGTATATAAAATAGGTATACATGACCTTCTGTCGCCAAGTTTTTCGGCCCCCCCCACCCCATTCAGTTACCCAACCCCATATGGGGCCAAGACCCATAGTTTAAGAAACTTTGACCTAGTTAAACCCCAGCGTTTTACACATTAAAGAAACTGAGGTCCACAGAGAGAGCTCAGCAGTCAGGATTTAAACCCAGGTCTTCAGGCTCTAAATTCAGTGTTCTTACCACTACCCAAAGGACCTGGGTTTGAATCCTGTCTTAGCCACTTATTCCCTATACTGCCTTGGGCAAATAAATTCCTCTCCCTGGGACTCGGTATCTTTTTTTTTTTTTTTTGCGGGGCAATGGGGGTTAAGTGACTTGCCCAGGGTCACACAGCTAGTAAGTGTTAAGTGTCTAAGGCCGAATTTGAACTCAGGTACTCCTGACTCCAGGGCCAGTGCTCTATCCACTGTGCCACCTAGCTGCCCCCAGGTTAATTCTTAATGGTTCCATATTGGTATAGTAAGAGGCCTGAAGTGGAGGGTCCCAGGGATCTGTGCTGGGTCCTGTGTCAGTCAGGAAGCATTTATTAAGCACTTATGGTATACCAGGCACTGTAATAAGCACTGGGGATACAAAGAAAGGCAAAAGACGGTCCCTGCTGTAAAGCCTCCAGCCCTCCCTAATGGGAGAGACAACATGCAAACAGCTATGTACAAACAAGATACACAACCTCTACACTGTCTAACACTTATTTTACTTACATGAAGGCCTCGGGAGCGTAATCATTAAATTTCAGATGAACCAAAACACTGGAAGGTAGAGTAAGGATCCAACAAGGCCCTGACAGGATAGAGCATTGGGTTGAATCCAATTTGATGATATTCAGTAGGAATTACTGTAATATCTTATGCACTGGTACAAGAGGAAGGAGGCCTATTTAGGCTGCACTTGTTCTGCCGAGGATCTGGAGGGGTTTAGTGAGTTGTCAGTCAAGCATTTCTTTTCTTTTCTTTTTTTTTTTTTAGTGAGGCAACTGGGGTTAAGTGACTTGCCCAGGGTTACACAGCTAGTAAGTGTTAAGTGTCTGAGACCGGATGTGAACTCAGGTACTCCTGACTCCAGGGCCGGTGCTCTATCCACTGCACCACCAGCTGCCCAAGCATTTCTTAAGCACCTACTATGTGCCATCTAAGTAATGGGGCTACAAAAAGAGGCAAAAGACAGTCCTTGCCCTGAAGGAATCTAATGGAAACTCAATATGAGGCAACAGTGTGATGTGGCAGCAAAAAAAAAAACAACCTCATGTGACCTTGGACTACACATTTTGCCCTCATCAGACCTCACTTGCAGCATTGCTTTTGATGCTGGGCACCACCATTTGGGGATACCAATGAAGCTGGAGAGAGTCCAGAGGAGGCCAAGCAGAAGGAGGAAGGGTCTTAAAGTCGTGTCTTATAAATTGAATCGGGCATATATAGCATGAAGAAGAAAAGACTCAAGGGGCCCACAGCTGTCTTAGGGTGGAGTGAGGGGTATCATGTAAAGGAGGGATGCTTTGTCCTGTCTGTCCCCAGACAGTAGAATCAGGACGAGTGAGGGGAAGTTGAAAAGAGGATAATTTGGTCTTGAGGTCACTGGGAGCTGTCTAGAAGGTAAGATGACCTGCCTTCTTCTTGAAGGTCTGCAAGCAGAGGCCAGACAACCTTGTGTTATGGATGATGTTGCGGGGGTTCCTTTAATACATGAGTTAGAGTGGACAGCTGCTGACATCCCTTCCAACTCTCCAATTCTGTGATCTACAGAATCTGTCTCCAAAGGGCAATGGTTCTAAGACTTGTGGCATTTACAGAAACACTCTGGAAGAGAAAATATTCATAGCAGGGCTCTGTGGTAGCAAAAACCAAAAAACTGGGGGCAGATAGGTGGCGCAGTGGATAGAGCACCAGCCCTGGAGTCAGGAGTACCTGAGTTCAAATCTGACCTCAGACACTTAACACTTACTAGCTGTGTGACCCTGGGCAAGTCACTTAACCCCAATTGCCTCACTAAAAAAAACAAACAAACAAAAAAAAAAAAACTGGAAACCAAGCAGATGCCTGTGAAATGGGAGATGAGTGAACAAATGAATGTCAGGAGAATATTATTGTACTATAAGAAACAACAAAGGTAAGGAATTCAGAGAAACGGGGAAGACCTTAATGAACTCATGTAGAGAGAAGGAAGAATGGGAGAACAATCAATGCTCATGATGCTGATGCTAATGAAAACATCACTAAAACACTATTGAAATCATATTAATTTCAGTGACCAGTCTTTGTCTCAGAAGAGAGAAGAAAGCATACTTCTATCCTCTTGGCAGAAAGGAGGAAGGCTAGGGGTGTCTGACGGCACGTAGGGCAGTGAGGTGGTACAGTGGATAGAGTTCCTGGTCTGGAGTCTCATCTCCCCAAGTTCCAATCTGGCCTCTGACACTTACTAGCTGTATGAACCTGGGCAAGTCACTTCACCCTGTTTGTCTCAGTTTCCTCATCTGTAAAATGAGCTGTAGATGGAAACACCAAACCATTCCAGTATCTCTGCCAAGAAAACCCCAAATGAAGAATCCAACATAACTGAAAAAGGGCTAAAACAATAAAAGGTTGTCTAATGAGGAATTTATTGTTCACTTCTTTGGATAGGTTTTGTTTAACTTTGTCTTTGCTCAGTGGTATAATGAGACTTTTAAAGGCCGAAATAAGAGTTGTCTATGGAGTGAGGAAAACAAAACAAAACAAAAAAATAAAGGTGTTAGATTAGCCCTTAATCCTGGTAATGAATCCTCTTTACAGCCATTCACCCACCCACTGGCAAAGGGAACAATCTGGCCTTTGCTGCCCTCTAGTGGTCATAAGGAGAAATCAACTTTGGACAATGGGAATTAATAGGTGGAAGATGTCCCATCCTTTGCATGTCTTCCAGATGGACAACCAGCTTCTGATTCCCCAATGGCAAGGTGACAGTGAGGACCAGGAGCTGTGTAAGCTTCTGCCTTTCCTGGAACACCTAAGTCACTTGGTAAGGAAATAGTGAGGAATGGGACAGAAAGCCCCTATTGAGGATTTGACCCAAGTTCTAATCATCTGCTCCCCATTCCACTAATTGGACCTTCTATATTCTCCATCATTCCCTAACACTCCTGTGGAGCACCCTGCCCCTTCCCCCAGTGCTTATCCTCCATCTTGTCATTGCCTCTCCCATATACTTTGTTGCACAGGATGATGTCCGACCAGCACTTTGGAGCCTTCATTCTACCCTGAGTAAAGAGGAGTGAAGCAGGCCTCCCCTCCCTGGGAAGGTATATGTGCATATAGAGACTCCCCCCTCCTCCAATTCTCCCCTTCATCCAACACCCCCCCCCAACAACCCATCTCTGACATCTGGCTTTTGGGGGGTGGAGGTGCTAAGGAGATAAAGAGAAAACCATTTTTCCTTGGGATTGAGTGGACTCGGTCTAGGCTCAGGTCCAAGGCTCCAGTGAAATCAGGTAATGAGACTAAGGGAAATAAGACACCTTGGCTAAGAAATGAAACATATTGTCTTATCTTTTGTTCCTTTCCTTGTATTTTCTTAGGGGAGCACAGACTAGGGCTAGGGAGGTGTGGTGAATGGTGGTGGGGGCTGAGCCAATGCTGAGATTTTCATCTGAGATTTTCCCTGTTTAATCTAGCAAACATGGGGAATGAAGGACTCACCCTGGCAGAAGAAAGTGGGTGGCTTACTTTAGCTATAGGTCAGAGGATGTATCGTTGGGGCCAGGGTCTTGTCCCTCTGTGATGATTCAGGAATTCTCAGAATGCTTGAGGTGGAAGAGTTTATAGAAACATATAAAAGTATCAGAAGTGGAAGAACTTAGTTCAACCTGTTCCTTTTATAGAAAAAGGCAGTGACTTGACCAAGATCACCAAGCTCTTCTATGACAGAACCAGGACTTGAACTTGGGGTTTTCTCAAGGGATATTTTTTCCATTGGGCCAGTCTTGGCCTCTGACCCTCAGCCCTGATTTGTGTTGTCTACTGCAGTTAGATGCTGTTTCCTGTGGCCTTTCAGTGGTCTGGGAGAGCAACGGGTTCTCCCTGAGAGAGGGCACCTGTGGCGTTTCATGTATGAAGAAACTGACAAATTATAATAAAATGATTTTACCACTCCGGTGGCTGAGGTGGACAAGGGACCAGTGGCGGAGAAGCATTCTCTGGGTTTACTGGGTTCAGAGCAGCAGTAATCCTAATGAGAGTAACACATTTTTTTACATGCATGAGCCCATTTAAACCATTTTACTGATAAGGACGCTGCATTTTGGAGAGGTTACTTGCCTTGCCCCCTTCAAGTGTCAGAGGGGGTTGGAATGGATGTCTTCCTGATTCCCAAGCCATCATTCTAGTATGCCACTTTGCCAGGGCTAGTGCCTTGGAGTCTATAAGTAAACACTCATTAAGTACCTACTCTGTGGGGCAGCTAGATGGTGCAGTAGAGCACCAGCCCTGGCGGCAAGAGGACCTGAGTTCAAATCCGGTCTCAGACACTTAACACTTACTAGCTGTGTGACCTTGGGCAAGTCATTTAACCCCAATTGTCTCACCAAAAAAAAAAAAAAGTACCTACTCTGTGCCAGATCCTGTACTAAGCAATGGGGATACAAATGTAACAAATGAAAGAACCCTAAGTGACAGAGTTTCTGGGTAAATTTTTAATAATCAATTAATTTAATTAGGCTACCCAGCAATCAATAAATGGATGGTCAGTGGTTTCTCTCAGTAACCAAAGACAAACCCATTGAAATACTGAATGCCTTAAATACCTTTGTAAGAGGGCATGCCCTAACAAGTGAAAATCAGCCCTGATTGGTGGACGTTAATGAGGGAGTAGGAAAGGAGTCTTCAGCTCTTCCTGCTGAGGACACTGCTTAATCATGAGACTCCGCTGTTTTCAGCAGTCTGGATAGAGTAATCCATCTCCACCTAGATCATGTGACTTGGTTTTCTCCCTCATGAGCTGGGTCACCCTAAACTCTCATGGAAGGGTACAAGGACAGGGGCTCATTTTCCCTCCCCCCATACCCCCAGCAAGAACTCATCCAGGCCGGATTCTGTTTACACTCTAAATAGAAGTTAGGCCTCCTAATTGGGTGGGGTCCCTTCCCAAGATTGAAGAACATGTGCCTTAATGGCTAGGGCAATCTCATCAGTCGTATCCTTCGGAGACTGACTTTTTTATAGGGGCTGGGCCTTGAGTGAGGAAATAAAGGAGAAAAGCCTGGATTTCCACTTAATAATTGATTATTAATATAATAGTAAAATAATTTCTCTGACCAAGGCAAAAGACAGTCCCTAGAGGATTTCACACTGTAATGGAGGAGGTGAGACCTGAGTTCCTGATACAAATGCCCTTAGTATCATATGCTTATTAGTATCAGATCTTCTCTGGGGCTCAGGGGTCTTGGATAATTTTTTTGATTTGTTTTATTTTTTTGTTTTGTGTTTTTTTTTTTTTGCAGGGCATTGGGGGTTAAGTGACTTGCCCAGGGTCACACAGCTAATGAAGCTAGTGTGAAGTGTCTGGAATCGAATTTGAACTCTGGTCCTCCTGAATCCAGGGCCAGTGCTTTATCCACTGTGCCACCTAGCTGCCCCTGATTATTTTTTTGTTGGTTTTTTTGGGGGGTGAGGCAATTGGGGTTAAGTGACTTACCCAAGGTCACGCAGCTAGTAAGTGTTAAGTGTCTGAGGCAGGCTTTGAACTCAGGTCCTCCTGACTCCCAGGCCGGTGCTCTATCCACTGCACCACCTAGCTCCCCCGGTTATTTTTAATAGTATTTTATTTTTTCCACTTACACATAGACAATTTTTTTTTAGTGAGGCAGTTGGGGTTAGGTGACTTGCCCAGGGTCACACAGCTAGTAAGTATTAAGTGTCTGAGGCTGGATTTGAACTCAGGTACTCCTGACTCCAGGGCCGGTGCTCTATCCACTTCCCCATCTAGCTGCACCCACATAGACAATTTTTAATGTTCATTTTTAAATAAAATTTTGAGTTCCAAATTTTCTCCTTCCCTCTCTTCCCTCCCCCTTCCCTAAGACAATAAGTAATTTTGATATAGGTTATATATGTGCAATATGTATGTGTTATATCTGTAAAACTTAATTCCATATTAGTCATGTTGTGAAAGAAGAAACAGGTTTGCCAAAAAAATTTTACAGTTTGCAAAAGGAAAAAACCTGCCAAAAAAAAAAGTAAAGTAAAAATAAGATGCTTCAATCTGCATTTAGACTCCATCAGGCCTTTCTCTGCATGTGGAGAGCATTTTCCATCATGCATTCTTTGGAATTGTCTTAGATCATTGTATTGCTGAGTTAGATTAGTTTATGAAGGCATTAAGACTGCCTGTTCCTTTGGCTTCCCCTGCCTCAGTGAGCCATGAACTCCAGATTAAGCCTTTTTAGATTTGACAAGTCTCACTTGCCTGTGGGGTCAGAGCACAGTGCCGAGTCAGCGTGGGGGAGGGGTGCCCGATGTCCTGGAGCACACCCTGTCCCAGTGAGATAAGAACCTTACCAATTCTAAAGTGCAACATTACATGAGGAGCCTATGGGAGAGTTTCAAAATAAGGGGCTTTGTGAGGTACAGTAGGAAAAAAAGGAAGCCTTTCTTGGTGCAGTTTGGCTCGGAAAAGGTCATGGAAAGCTTCATTGTGGAGTTAGCTTCGAATTGAGCTGCAAAGGGATGGTGGTGGGCATTAACCAACCCTGGAGGGTTGGGGTAAGAGGCCTAGAGAATATTACAGAGAAAGGAAGATAGATGGTGGGGAGTATAGGGTACGAGGACAAGGGGCTGAAAAGCAGAGGGTGTGGGCAGCACTTGTTTGTATCTGCAACAGGGGTACAATAGAGTTTAGCACCTAATTAGCAAGAGTAGTTAAAATAGGTAGAGATCCCACTCCTGGGCAGCCCTATCCCAGCCCAATGCCATTCATGCTTCCCCCACGGGTGCAACAGAGAAGTTTGTCTTTCCCTGCTCCTTTTCCCTCCAAATAGGGCACTGACTCTGAAGTCTCTCTAACAATCACAAGATTTGACCTCAGACATCCAGTCCGACCAATCCACAAAAGGAGTGGCCACCAAAACACAAAAGTAGGCATTGGTCATCTACTCAGAGACCTCCAAAGAACAGGAACTTCTCCTGGAAGCCCATTCTTTTGGAAAGGTCTATAGGGGCTCCAAGTTTTTCTTGACATCAAACCTCAGTTGCAGCTTCTGCCCATTGCTCCTGGTTCTGCCCTCTTGGGCCCAAATAGATCAGGTCTAATTCTTTCTCTACATAATGGACCTTCAAATAATTGAAGATGACTAGATGACCTCTCGCTTATTCTGGAAGAGAATTTCTAGAAAGGGGATGTCAGGACACATGATATTACCTATCTCCTTTTTAAGTGCCTAAGATTGCTCTCTTCTGGATCCTCTCCAGCTTGGCAACATCCTTCCTAAAATGTGGCATCCAGAACTGAACAGAATCCTTGAGTAGTCTGACAAGAGCACAGGACTATCACTGCCCTCCCTCACTGTGAACACCAGAGCCCCTCTCCACATAGCCTAGAGCCACAGTAATCTTTGTAGCTACCATATCACTCAATTCATCACATTGAGCTAAAACATTGTCCCTCAAATAACTAGATTGTTTTATTTGTAAAAGTTCTCTTAATAATCATCAGTGAATTGATAGCAGCTCTTTTGTGGTGGCAAATTGGAAATCAAGAGGATGCCCATCAATTGGGAAATGGCTCAACAAGTTGAGTTATATGATTGTAATGGAATATTACTGTGATGTAAGAAATGAGCAGACTGATTTCAGAAAAACCTGGAAAGACTACATGAACTCATGCTGAGTGAAGAGAACATTGTATACAGTAACAGCAATATCATATGATGATCAACTGCAAATGACAGCTAGTCTCAGCAATACAACAATCCAAGACAATTCAGAAGGACTTATGGTAAAAAATGCTCTCCACATCCAGAGAAAGAACTAATGGAGTCTGAATGCAAATTGAAGCATACGGTTTTGGGGGGGGGGTTTGGTCTTCATTTTCTTTTACAATATGGCTAATATGGAAATGTTTTACATGACTGCACATGTATCATCTATATCAAATTGCTTGCCTTCTCTCTCTCTCTCTCTCTTTTTTTTTTTTTTAGTGAGGCAATTGGGGTTAAGTGACTTGCCCAGGCTCACACAGCTAGTAAGTGTTAAGTATCTGAGGTCAGATTTGAACTCAGGTACTCCTGACTCCAGGGCCAGTGCTCTTTCCACTTCGCCACCTAGCTGCCCCTGCTTGCCTTCTCAAGAAGGGGGGAAGAGAGGGAGGGAGGGATAGAGAGAATTTGGAACTCAAAATTTTTTTAAAAGCAAATGTTAAAAAAAAGAAAAATTTAAAAGGGAAAAAATCATCAGTGAAACTGCTCATAAATATACAGGATTAGGAATTCAAAAATGTTCATGCAGATTTCTTCAGTATTTAACAAAATAGAACAAATTCTGTTCTGTGTGTCTCTGAAACCACTGTTTCAAGGCATATAGAAGAAGTTAGGTGATTCAGTGGAGAGAGCACAGGGCTGGGAGTCAGGAAGACCCAAGTTAAGATTTGACCTCACACACTAGCTGTGTGACCTTGGGCAAGTCATTTCACTTCTATCTATCTCAGTTTCCTCAACTGTAAAATGAAGATCAATGAAGATCACAACACCTATCTCCCAGAGTTGTTGGGAGAATCAAATGAGATAATATTTGTGTGTTGCTGTTTTTATGTTCAGATAATATTTGTAAAGCACTTGGCGCAGTACCTGGCACATAGAGGTTAATAAATGCTTGTCTTTCTTTCCTTCCACGGGCCCAGACTTACACACAGACTCTTTCCACTAAGAGCCTTGTGCCTTCCACAGCCT
The DNA here is from genome assembly GCF_019393635.1 of Dromiciops gliroides. NCBI lineage: Eukaryota > Metazoa > Chordata > Mammalia > Microbiotheria > Microbiotheriidae > Dromiciops > Dromiciops gliroides. The sequence goes on along the minus strand of NC_057861.1, from coordinate 55,525,556 downwards.
AGTAGCAAGGGCACAGGATGGAGTCAGGACACCTGGGATCTCAGTCCTTGGCTTATCCACTGGTTCCCTATATGACCTTGAGCAAACTACCCTCCTCATTCTGGAGATGTAAAATGGGGATAATTGTGCCCACCTGGATCAAATGAGAACCGATTATTGGGGGCAGCTAGGTGGCACAGTGGATAAAGCACTAGCCCTGGATTCAGGAGGACCTGAGTTCAAATCTGACCTCAGACACTTACTAGCTGTGTGACCCTGGGCAAGTCACTTAACCCCAATTGCCTCACAAAAAAAAAAAAGAGAGAGAGAGAGAGAGAGAGAGAGAACCGATTATTGGATCTAGAATTGGAAAGGGACCTTAGAGGCAGCAAAGCTGAGTCCTAGAGGGAAATGATTTCTCCACGGTTGTTAGTATAGAGCAGCAGGAAGGTTCCAAATCTAGTGTTTGAGGTTTAGTCCAGATGGCACTAGGTTTGCAGTAAGGGCACTTGTACTTTTTACAGAGGAGATTTTTTTTTAGGCAATCGGGGTTAAGTGACTTGCCCAGGGTCACACAGCAATAGTAGGTGTCTGAGGCTAGATTTGAACTCAGATCCTCCTGGTTCCAGGGCCAGAGCTCTATCCACTGTACCACCTAGCTGCCCCCATAGTAGACTTTTTTTTCCTTTTTTGTGGGGCAATGAGGGTTAAGTGACTTGCCCAGGGTCACACAACTAATAAAGATGCTATTTGAGCTAAGCTTTTTTTTTTTTGATGGGGCAATGAGAGTGACTTACCCAGGCTCACACAGCTAGCAAGTGTCAAGTGTATGAGGTCAGATTTGAACTCAGGTCTTCCTGAATCCAGGACTGGTGCTTTATCCACTGCACCACCTAGCCGCCCCCAATGATTATATATTTAAAGAGCTCTGTGAATGTTAAATGTAATCATTTGTTGAACTGAAAGTGTTTGATAAGATGACAGAAGATGGGAAGTCCATGTGGGAGGTATTTCGGAAAGATAGGCTCACTAGTGCTCAGGTGGGGAAGCCCTGAAATGGTTCAACCATTCTGGAAAGTGATTTAGAATTGTGGGAAAAAAAGTCATTGAAATATCTATACCCTCTGACCCAGAGGTTCTACTACTAGACACCTTCAGTCCCCTCCTTTGGGTGGGCTCTAGTTTGTCATTGTCCTTCCTAAAATACGGCATTCAGAACTGAACAGAATGAAGAGAATGACAAAAAAGGACCCTCCACACACCAAAGATAGCAGCTTCTTTTTCCCTGGGAGCAAAGAATTAGAAGCAAAGTTGATGCCAATCGATCGGGTAATGACTAAATAAGTTATGGCACATGAATGTACTTGAATATTACTGTGCTGTAAGAAATGATAACTATGATGCGCATATAGAAACATGGAAGATTTCCATGAGCTGATGCAGAGTGAAGCAGGCAGAGCCAGGAAGACAATATGCCTAGTGACTCCTACGATGTAAATGAAAAGAACAAGAACAAGGAAACAAAGAAAACAATGCTTCCAGTGACAAAGCTTGCCCCAAAGGAGAAAGAAGAGATGTTGCCTCCCTTGCTTCTTTGTAAGAATAGGGGTGGGGAGGGGCAGCTAGGTGGCACAATGGATAAAGCACAAGCCCTGGATTCAGGAGGACCTGAGTTCAAATATGACCTCAGACACTTTACACTTACTAGCTGTGTGACCCTGGGCAAGTCACTTAACCCCAATTGCCTCACACACACACAAAAAAAGAATAGGGGATGATTTGCTGGTGTGGATGCTGCATATGTTGTCAGATTTCTACCCCCCCCCCCAAAAAAAAATTGTGGGTTAATTTTGCAGAACTATTTTTCTTCTCTTTTTCCTGGGGGGGGGTCATGGGGGATTGTGGGAGACCAGGGAGGGATATGTTAGGGGATGCAGGTGACATAAAAAACAAAAGATCTCTATAAAAATGGATTTTTAAAAAGTGTTTTGTAACCCTGAAAGGACTAGAGATATATTCCCACCACTCTGACTTCAACACTGAACTGGAAGAACTTTAGAAAATGCCAATGGGGGTGTTCTAAGTCTGAGCATTGTGACTGGCTGCTGGCATATGCATTTTTTCCCATTTGGGACCTTGAAGCCTTCAACTGTAGAGCCAGGGACAACGGAACCCCCAGTGCACACAGCCCCCCTCCCCTCTCAGTAGGAAGAAAGACAACAAGCTTTGTGTTAACCTTTATTAGCAAATATGGAAGCCAGCCCTCAGCCTTCAAACTGGGCCCCGGGTGCCCCATTTCCTGCGAGGCACCTCCCTTCTACCCACCAAGGCCAGGGAAAGAAAACTCAAGCCAAGGGATAGTCCCACCTTGGCTCCCAAATAGCAGGGGAGGGGGAACTCCTAGAGCCCAGGCAGGAAGAAGCTCAGCAGGTTCATCAGCCCAGAAAATCCAGGTACCAGGGCAGAGGGAGACAGTAAGTGGAGGACCCCACCCACCCATCCCAGACAATCTGTGTTCTGGTTCCAGAGCAGCTGTGAGGACTAGCCAGGGGAGGAGCTATCACTGTCTAGGTCTGAGGCTGGCCCAGAAGATGTAGCCATACCAGGGCTAGTGGTCCGAGAGGCCAGGTAGGCTGGGCCGGGCCCAGGGCCAGCCCCAGCCTGGCAGCAGGGACGGTGCCGGCTGCCCAGGCGCGATCTCAGCAGTTGATAGCTGAAGTAGACAGTGCAGAAGAAGAGGGGAATACTGCAGGCCACGGCCAGGATCACCACGGTCGTTGTCTTCAACTGCTTGGGCTGGGCCAGCGGTAAAGAGCTGGTGAGCTGGGACCGTGATAGGGAGAGGGAGGAGGTAGTTGGGGGTGGGGAGCAGGAATGAGTCCGCGCGTTCAGGGTGTAGTGGGGCGGGCAGGCTGTGCAGGCATGAGCCGAGTGGCCTTGACATGTATAGCAGGAAGGGTGGCAGCTGGCACAGACCCGGACCTTGGAGGCAGGATGGCCAGCTTCGGGCCTTAAGCCCCGGCGAGTCCGGTTGAAATATCGGGGAGGGCAATAGGAGAGGCAGAAGCGGCCCAGGATGTAGTAGGGGCTGATACACTCTGTAGGGAGATGATAGAATCAGACACACCAAAGATAGTATGAATGAGGCAGGGATAGATTGGAGGCATTTAGAGATGTTGGACATATTATTCAGGGAGGCTGGGCCATAGGATCACAGATTTATATCGGGGAGAGACCCTAAAGGCATGTTATTAAGTCCAGTCCCGCCCCCCCCATTTTACAAATGAAGAAACTGAGGCACAGAAAGATTAAGTGATTTGCCCAGGGGCCTGAAGTTAGCGCCTGAGATAGGATTTGAACCCAAGTCTTCCTGACATCATGCCCAGTGCCCTCTCCAATCCACTACACTGGGCCATAACAGCTCCTGTCCCCAAAATCTCTCCCATGGTCTGAAGTGGCCAGGGGCCAGGGCCTGTCACTCACTTTGGCACAGGCCCTTGGGGTCCCATTGCAAGCATTCACTGGTCACCTGCGTGCTCAGCTTCCGGGCCAACATATTCTCCTCTGTCCCATACAGAATCAGAGTATAGCTCTGAAGAGTCCCTGAACAGTGTGAGGTGGGAAGCGGGGCAGAGAGGATAATGATTATAGTGGGGAGAGCAGGGGTGCGGGTATCTTGTCTAAGAGCACGAGGAGAGCCAAGCCTCCAGGGCAGAATCCCTAGAGATTCTAGGGGACCTCCCCTCCCTCCTCCTCTTCCCCCTCCATGCCCTCCCCCCCCTCCTCCCCTGCTCTCCTCAGTGCCTCACCAAAGTTATAATAATAGCCTTTGTTCTCTAGTTCCAGGGTCCAGATGCCCTGTGGGTCCTCATCCCAGAAGTGCGTGGACATGAAGATCCAATTCTTATAACCCCGGCTGCTGGTGTCAAAGGGCCTGAAGGAGGGAGAATGAGCTGCTTTGGGGAAAGCAGAGATGGAGGGCACCGAGGTTGGAGGAGAACTAGGTAACCCAATGGAGTCAGGAAGGACTCCAGTTCAAATCTGGCCTCGGATGTCTGTTAGCTGTGTGACCCTGGGCAAGTCAATTCATCTCTTTCTGCCTCAGTTTCTTCATCTATAAAATGGAGACAATAATAGTGCCTACCTCCCAGGATTGTTGTAAAGATAAAATAACACTTGTAAAACCCTTTGCAAATCTTCAAACACTATATAAATGCTACTATTACCAGGAAGAGGTGGGGACAGTGGGGGCAGAAGTGAGGGGACCAGGGAAGTTCTAAGCCACAGTCAGGTCCTTATCATCCTGCCCTGAGACCCTCCCCATCTCCACAGGCGGCCTGAGGAATCTTCCTAATGCCAAACTCTTACTTACCCTTTACACAGTTCAAAAACCAACCAACCAACCCCAAATGCCAAATAGAGGGTAAATTCGTAATCTTAGCATTCAAGGCCCTTCCCAATCTGACTCCAGCCTCCCTGGTCTCATCTCCTCTCCTTCCTGTACTCCACATTCCAGTCAAACTAGACTAGCCCCCCGCCCCCCCCCTTCTCCATCCTCTTCCTTTGCTCTCTCCTCTCTGGGCCTCCCCATTCTTGGAAAGGGTTCCTTTCTTTCCACCCCCATCTCCATCGACTGAAGGGCCTCCCTTCCTTCAAGGACCATATCAGGTGGGGTGTCTGCCAGGAAGCATTTCCTGATTCCTCCAGGTGCCACAGTCCCAGAATGACCGAATTTCAGTTGAAAGAGGCCACTATGTGTCTCCATGGCCAAGGACACTGGACTCAGGAAGAACCGAGTTCAAATTCCACCTCAAAGGGGCAGCTAGGTGGCACAGTTGATAGAGCACCCACCTTAGATTCAGGAGGACCTGAGTTCAAATCCAGCCTCAGACACTTGACACTTACTAGCTGTGTGACCCTGGGCAAGTCACTTAACCCTCATAGCCCTGCCCCCAAAAAAGCAAAACAAAACAAATTCCACCTCAAACACTTATGTGACCCCAGGCAAAGTAACTGAATCTCTCTCAGCCTCAGTTTCCTCTCTGTTCCATTCTCCACATAATTGCTAAAATAATTTTCCGAAAGCATATCTCTGACCCAATCACCGCCTGCTGAAAAATCTCTAACTCCTTAGGTTGGTGCTTAGAGCCCTTCCCCACCTGGCTCCCGCCAGTCTTTCCAGATTGATGTCACATCCCGCCCTTTCACCAACTCCAGTCTACATTCTGGCCAGACTTGCCTGATTGCCCCTCCTTGTATGTGATATTCCATCTCCTCTCTCCATACCTTTGCTTCAGGCTGTCCCCTTTTGCCCAGAATGCACTCCCTTCTCCTCTTAGAATGTCTGATGCCCTTCAGAGCTCATCCCCAGGGATACCACCTACCGGAGGCTGTTCCTGATCTTTCTCCCACCCCCCAACAGCCCCAAATACCTCCCCCCATCCTGAAATTGCCTCGTTTTTACTTTGTATGTGTTGATACTTAGTGTGTATATACCCACCTCCTCAAGGCTGTGAGGATAAAATAAAATAACTATAAAGCACTTTGCAAACTTCAAAATGCTATAGAGATGCTAGCTAGGTTGGGATTGATGATGCTGTGCTATCTCCCCCAATAGAATGTAAATTCCTTATTCTCTTTGTACATTGAGTTTGTCTTTGCATTTCCAATGCCTCAGATTGAGTAGGGCACATGATAAAGAAATGCTTGTTGACTGGTCACCCAGCTTTTGCTTAGAAAACTCACACACAGGAGATCAGAACGGAATTCGGGCCTCCAGACACGGTCTGCTCAGGGCAACATGGGTCAATCTATTACACCTCCTTATTCCTGCTTGCTATGACTCTCAATGCAGTTAAATATCACATTCACTCCCTCAGGTGCCAAATCATATTGCTGATTAATGTTGAGTTTACGATCTACTAAAACTCCCAGATCTTTTTTCAGATGAATTTCTGTCTAATCATACTCTCCCCAATCTTGTGTTTGTGCAATTGATTTTTTGAGCCCAATATTATGACTTTCTATTTATCTCTATTAGATTTCATGTTAAGGTTCAGCTCAATGTTTTTCCATCAAGATTTTCTTTTTGGACTCCTGACCATCCCCATCCAATGTATTAACTATTCCTTTTGGCTTTGTACCATTGGCAAATTTGATAAGGATGCCAGCTAAGCCTTATCCAAGTTATAATATAAGATTTTCTTTGGACAACATTAAACAGCCCTGGGCCATGCATAGAGTCTTAGGCACTCCCCTGGAAATCTCTTTCCAAGATGATATACTTTCTTTTAAAAAAAATTTATTTATTTTAATTTTTCTCAATTACATGTAAAGATATTTTTTGAGTTCCAAATTTTTCTCCCACCCTCCCTTCTCTCCCCCCTCCCAAGGCCAACAATCAATGAGATGATATACTCTCATTAATAACTACATAATAGCTGTTCATTCAATCAATTCTAAATCTACCTGAATGTGGAGTCAGTCACTATATGACTGTCTAGCCCAGGGCTTCTTCTTTTTCTTTTTCTTCGTCTTTTTTTTTTTGCGGGGCATTGAGGGTTAAGTGACTTGCCCAGGGTCACACAGCTAGTAAGTGTCAAGTGTCTGAGGTCAGATTTGAACTCAGGTCCTCCTGGCACCAGGGCCCGTGCTCTAGCCACTGCGCCACCTAGCTGCCCCTCCCTCTCTTTTTAAAAATCAGGACAATATTTGCCTTTCTCTCCCCCTTGGGTACCTCTCCCATTCTCCATAATCTTTCCAAGGTCCCTAGCAGTGACCTGACAACCACATCTGCCAGTTCATCCAGTCCCCTGCTGAGTATATAGTTGGCTTGGGCCAAGTGAGTTGAACTCATCAATGATGTTTCCTTCTCATTCTCTGTACATTCTGTCTTTTAAGAAGCTGATGAGGGACAGCTAGGTGGTGCAGTGGATAGAGCACCGGCCCTGGAGTCAGGAGGACCTGAGTTCAAATCTGGCCTCAGATACTTGACACTTACTAGCTGTGTGACCCTGGGCAAGTCACTTAACCCCAATTGCCTCACCAAAAAAAAGAAAGAAAGAAAGAAGCTGATGTGTCAGTTGCCTTGTGTAGACACATCACTTTCTAGGGCCTCTGACTTTTCAAAGCCAGACCCTCCCCCTTAGCACTGGGCTCAGTCTCCCTTATGTCCTAACCCCACCTTTAACCCTTAGTTAGAGCATCAGCTCCTGGAGGGCAGGATCTCTGTCCTATCTATTGTGCACCAGGACTATGAACAAGGATTGAATTAAACTGAGGCTGAGCTCACCTGACTGCTACAAGGGTGGAATGTGTGCCCATGGGGCTGGTGAGCGTGATCTCCAGGTCCCCTCGACGACTGTAGGTGAGGGACAGCTGTACCTGGACGTGTTCCAGTGAGCGGATGTGGGGGTCGTCCCCTCGGCAGGCTGATACATTTCGCCTCACCTGCGTCCTTGGTTTAATGGGACTGCCCAGGGGTGGGGTGGGGGATGAGAACACAGGAGTCACATGGAGCAGCTGAGACCCTCTTCACCCTGGGGTGGGGCCAGGAGCAGGGGAGAACCCAGGAAAAGTGACCGGGACCCTGGCCAGGCAGGGAAACACTCAGAGAATGTCCAGGTTAGGTGGGCCCTTAGAACACAGAAAGTCAGAACCAGGAGGGTCCTTAGAACATAGGAGGTCAGAGCCTAAAGGGCCCCTAGAACACAGACTGTGGGAACTAGGAGGAACCTTAGAAAACATAATGTCAGAGCTGGGGGGTCAGGGGTCAGGGTGTCTTTAAAAGATATCTATTCCAACCTTGGCACCAACAAGGTAACGCACAAGTTAGAGCTAAGGTGTGAACCAAGGCCTTTTGACTCCCAAACTCTTTCCACCATGCTTCTTACACTAGGCTTATATTTTAGCAGAATGAATAAGAAAGGTCTAAGGGCATTGGCCCTGGAATCAGGAGCATCTGAGTTCAAATTTGGCCTCAGATACTTAACTGGCTGTGTGACCCTGGGCAAGTTACTTAACCCTGATTGCCTTAAAAAAAAACAAGACCTGGGGGGAAATGATGAAAGGCCTAAGAAGGGAGCCACACTGGGACTGCTGATGGAAGGAAATAAAGTGAGTTAGGGGGCCCAGCAGGACCCAGGACCATAGGAGGAGGGGATAGATGGGAAGAAAGGCAAATGCCACAGACTCTTACCATCCTATACTAGACTGGAGAACAGCATAGTGGGAAGAGTACAGATTATGAGTCTGCTCTTTCCTGGCTGTGTATGTTTGAACAAACCCCTACCTCCTCTGAGTTTTCATTTCTTCATCTACAAAATGACCCCCTCTGGCTCTAAACAGTGATTTTATGATGCACAGGGCTAGGGCTGCATATGGGATGGGGGAAGTGGAGAAAAGGTTGGGGGGGAGGCTCACATGGGACTGCTGATGACCTTGATAGAACATTTCAACTGGGGTTTCGTTATCCTCCACTTCTTGGCCAAATCCACCAGAAGCCCACCGTCCAGCAACCCATAGCCATAGTGGTGGCTTACTGTGGGCAGATAGGTTCGGGGCCATCTGTTTCTTGGCCCTGAACTCCAGGGCAGGTCCTCCAGGGTCCAGGACCTCCCCACACACCTCACCTTTGCGTCCCACTCCATTGGTGGCCCAGTCCTCGGCCTGCAGTTGAGCTGGCTTGGAAGCCCTCACTACTAGATGTTGCATGTCCCGCCAGGTAAGGAAAGGGCTATGGATGAGGGGACAGGGTAAGGGATTGGGAAAGGAAAAAAGAACTCAGGTTCTAGAAGGAAACAGGTATAGAAGGAAGAGGTATAGGAGAGAGGGCCAAACTGGAGGAAGAAATTCAAATAACATAGAATGTCATAGCTGGGAGGGCCTTTAGAATCCAGAATGTTATAGCTGGAAAAGCTCTTAGAACCCAAAATGTCAGAGCTGGGAGGGCCCTTAGAACAAAGGATGTCAGAGCTAGGAGGGCCCTTAGAACACAGAATATCATAGCTGGGAGGGTACCTAGAACAGAGAATGTCAGGGCTGGGAGGGTGCTTAGAACACAGGATGTCAGATCTGGGAGGGCCCTTAGAACACAAAATGTCAGAATTAGGAGGGATCTTAAAACATAACATGTCAGGGCTGGAAAAATTCAGAACGTCAGTGGTAAAAGGGACTTTATAGATCATTTGGTCCAACCCTCCCACTTTACAGATGAGGAAACTGAGACCTAGGAGGGGGCGATATCTTCACTAATGATGCTGCCTCATCCCCTTGCATGTAAGAGTTGGTGAGTGGAGCCCTTTGGGGAAAGGGGTGGGGGTGATGCAGTCCAGACCCAGCCCTGATTCACCTACTTGGCCTCCAGGGCAAGGGCGATCATGCCAGCAGCCAATGGGGCAGAGGCCGACGTTCCCGTGTGCTTATCTGTGCACCTGTGGTGCAGGTCTGTGGTCACCTGGAGGTGGGGGATGGAGAGGAAAGCAGCGCTACAGCCTTCAGATGGCCAGGTGGGGGGGGCCTGGGGGTGGAGTGGCAGCTCACCATGGGGGCGGGGCTGGGAGCTGCACTTACAATCTGCCCGTCGTCGTTGGTGAGGCCACTGCTGAAGGTGGTGGTGAGGGTGGAGGCGCAGGCCTCGCTGTACCAGGGAACAAGGCCATGCTGGGTCGTGCTGCCCACGGACAGCGTGTAGATGCTGTTGGTGTAGCCGTCGCAGTTACAGTTGTCAAAGTGGAGGCCGCCATTGCCCGAGGCCCAGACGAACAGCGTGCCCAGGTTGCTACGACCCTGGAAAAGAGGTGGGGTGCTGTGGGGTCAGTGGGGCAGGGGAGAAAATGCTTATGCGACTTAGATCTGGAAGGGACCTTAGAAATCTAGCTCAACACCCTCCTCTTCCAAGTCAGGAAAATGAGACCCAGAGAGGGGAAAAGATCGGCCCAAGGTCACGAACAGAAACCCAACTCCAAGGCCATGGCTCTTCCCAACGCACTGTGCTGCCCGGGGGCCCATGCCTTGGCCTTGGCCATCCTTCTCCCTGGAGGGTGAGGAGACAGGCTAACATCTCCCCACTCTGCCTGGGGAGTCAAGTCAGTCTGGAACCAAGCAGAGTATGGTGGAGCCAGTAGGGACAGATCGAGACCCCTTCCTGCTTGAGCTTCTCATTCATTCGTTCAGAGGGAGACAGCATGGGATGGTGGAAGAAATAATGAACCACTGAGAGGATGAGGAACTGGGTCCAGATCCTGGCTCTGTGTATGGGCAAACTCCTTCTCCTCTCTGAGCCTCAGTTTCCTCATCTGTAGAATGAAGGGGTTGTCTAAGAAGATCCCTTAAGGACCCTGCCAGCTCTAAATAGGAACCTATGACCTCTGGGAATTGGGGGAAATCATTTCACTCCTCCGAACCTCAGTTTCCCCATCTGTAAAAAAAAGTTCTATCCGCCGCACCACCTAGCTGCCCCCTGCAACATTCGTTTTTGACTGTTTGGGGGTTTTCCCACTTTCCATCGTGCATTGTTTTCTTGGCCTTGCACCCATTCATGAAGATTGCCACATTTCTCTATATTCGCCATATTTATCATTTCTTTTTTTTTTTTTTAGTGAGGCAATTGGGGTTAAGTGACTTGCCCAGGGTCACACAGCTAGTAAGTGTTAGGTGTCTGAGGCCGGATTTGAACTCAGGTACTCCTGACTCCAGGACCGGTGCTCTATCCACTGTGCCACCTAGCTGCCCCATATTTATCATTTCTTACAGCATAGTGATTTATCATTACAATCCTATACCACAATTTGTCTAGCCACTCCTCAATTGATGGGCATCTAATTTGTTTCCAGTTCTTTGCTAGCACAAACAGCATTGCTATAAATATTTAGGTGCATATAGGGACCTTCTTCTTGTCAGTGGCTTCTTTGGGCTATCAGCCCAGCAATGGAATCTCTGGAGTTAAAACGTATACACACTTTATTATTACATCTTTTGGGGGGGAGGGGCAATGAGGGTTAAGTGACTTGCCCAGGGTCACACAGCTAGTAAGTGTCAAGTGTCTGAGGCTGGATTTGAACTCAGGTCCTCCTGAATTCAGGGCCGGTGCTTTATCCACTGTGCCACCTAGCTGCCCCCAGGTATAGACACTTTAGCCTCTTTGTTTGCATAATTCCAAAATGATGGTAATGATTCACAGCTCCATTAATAACGTACCAGTGTGCCTATTTCCCCACAACGCCATCACCACTGACTATTCCCATCTTTCATCTAGATCAGGGATCATGTACCCCTTTGGCAGGGAATCTGGTGAAGGCCCATATACCCCTTCTCAGAACAATGTTTTCAAATTCATAAAATAAAACACATACAAAAGATTACAATGGAAGCCAATTATATTGAAAATACAGTTATTAACAAAAAAAAATTTTTTTAAGTTCATGTACCCTTGGTTAAGAACTCCTGGCATAGGGGCAGCTAGGTGGTGCAGTGGATAGAGCACTGGCCCTGGATTCAGGCGTACCTGAGTTCAAATCCGGCCTCAGACACTTGACACTTACTAGCTGCGTGACCCTGGGCAAGTCACTTAACCCCCATTGCCGCGCCAAAAAAAAAAAAAAAAAAAGAACTCCTGGCATAGCTGATCTCTAAGGTCTCTTCCAACTCTAACATTCTCCTTGGCCATGGGATGACCAAACTGGTCCAGAAGAGAAAGGTTACCATGGCAACAGAAGACCTAGGTAATATCGTCCATCATCATCATTATGGACAATGGACCAAAAAATGGTGATAGTAACATTTCTGTGGGGTTCATCATTTTCAAAGTACATTCCCCACAACAACCCTGGAAGGCCTGGAGGCATTTATTAGCTGCATGACCTTATATGAGTCCCTTGAAAGATCTGGAACTCATTTTCCACAAGACAGAATTTGTGGCTGTTCAGTTGTGTCTGACTCTTTGTGACCTGATTTCAAAGTTTTCTTTTCTTTTCTTTTTTTTTTTTTTTTTGCGGGGCAATGAGGGTTAAGTGACTTACCCAGGGTCACACAGCTAGTACATATCAAGTGTCTGAGGTCAAATTTGAACTCAGGTATTCCTGAATCCAGGGCCGGTGCTTTATCCACTGTGCCACCTAGCTGCCCCTGATTTTGAAATTTTCTTGGCAGAGATACCGGAGTGGTTTGACATTTTCCTTCTCCAGCTCATTTTACAGATGAGAGAAGTAAGGCCAAAAAAAAGTTAAGTAGGGGGCAGCTAGGTGGCGCAGTGGATAAAGCACCGGCCCTGGATTCAGAAATACCTGAGTTCAAATTTGACCTCAGACACTTGACACTTACTAGCTGTGTGACCCTGGGCAAGTCACTTAACCCCCATTGCCCCGAGCAAAAAAAAAAAAAAGTTAAGTGACTTGCCCAGGATCACCCAGCTAGTAAGTGTCTAAGGTCAAATTTGAACTCAGATCTTCCTGACTCCAGGCCCAGTTCTATCTACTGCACCACCAAGTTGCCCACAAGAAGGAATACTAAAGTATAGTATTATATAGTATTAGGATCACAGGATTTGGATTCCAGTCCTAACACTGCCCTTACTACCTGTGTGAAATCACAAATAATCATTTATCCCATTTTACAAGAGAGGAAATGGCTCACAGAGATTGGAGGAAGAAAGGTTGTGCAGTGGATAGAGTTCTGGATCTGGAATCAGCAAGACTTGGGTTTAAATCCCACCTCAGAAGCTTAGTAGCTGTGTGACCCCTGGGTAAATCACTTAACCTCTGCCTGCCTTAGTGTTCTTATCTGTAAAATTGGGATAGAAGAGTACCTACCTCTCATGGGAGGATTTGCAAACCTTAAATTGATTTATAAATGCTCACTATTATTCTATGATTGACTCCCTCAGTGGTACCAGCCTCCTGTCTGCTTCTGTGCTAACCCCATGCTCAAGGATTTGGGGAATAGAGTCTTCTACCAACAGAAGCAGGAGTTCTGGAGGGTCAGCCTCTTGGGGGAGGAGAAGACTGTGCATATGGTCCCAGAGTCAGAAGAGCAAGGGACTAAGGAACAGCACGAGGGAGTCTGCTGTGATCTTGTCCATCCTCTGCTATTACCATGAGCTCTTAGGAAGACAGGCCGCTTCTCAAGCAACCCCAAGTTCATTGTTTGTTTCTGACAGGTGTCTGAATTTGTGTCCTGTGTTATGAGTCTGGGGGAGAAGTTGGACCTTTCTGCATTTTCCATAGCATGAAATAAAGGCTGGCATCATTATCTCCAGTGCTTGTATAGGACCCAGCAAGCCTTGGGGCAGTTAGGTGGTGCAATAGATAAAGCACCAGCCCTGGATTCAGGAGGACCTGAGTTCAAATCTGGCCTTAGACACTTGACACTTACTAGCCGTGTGACCCTGGGGAAATCATTTGACCCTCATTGCCCCACAAAAAAAAAAAAAATGTATTTCCACTCAGGACCCAGCAAGCCTTTCATCTCTAGAATCCATGACCTAAATTATATTCTGAGCTTTCCCAGAGGGAAACTCTGGGTGGGAACAAAACAAACCAAAGAGTGATGATTTAGAAAAGTCCCCTAGATTGGACGTGGTACTTATAAGCCCAAAGCTTTGGCCACAAGTCAAGGATCATCCGCTCTCTCTGGACAACAGGTCCATAGTAAGGTTGTTGTTGCACCCCATAGCAACCCCAGTGCTTCCAACTTGTGTGGGCTTGAAGGAGTGGCAAAGCTTGGCATTTTCTTTTGATATCTTTGCTTTTCCCCTATATTTTGTGGCTATGGGCTTTGGGGCAGACACATATTGGCCCCGAGGCAGCTCCCAAAGGAGTTGTGTGCAGCTCTGTGTGCGGGTGAGGGCTTCCAGGCCTCGTCTACTGTGCAGGGTCAGGACCCTCACTCGCAAGTAATGGGGGTGAAGATTTATTAACCTATTTGTCCTTATTTATTGAGGAGTTATTGATTGTTTATTAATCTATTAATTTGGGAAAGTTTAAGAACAGAGCATCATAGATGCGGCTGGGCACTCTTTGCCAGGGAGAACAAGGCCCTGAGAAAGGCAATCAGGAAAAAGGGCTGCACCGAGGGATCTTCTGGGCACAATGGAACCCCTCCCCCTAGTCCCCAGGGAGCTGTCCTCAATCCATCCCAGCATCTAGTACAGAGCCTGGCACCTTGTTCAGTCATATCCAAGTCTTTGTGACCCCATGCACCACAGTACATCAATGCTGTCCATGGGGTTTCCTTTTTATGAATAATTTTATATATTGGGGGCAGCTAGGTGGTACAGTGGATAAAGTACCAGCCCTGGATTCAGGAGGACCTGAGTTCAAATCCGGCCTCAGACACTTGACACTTACTAGCTGTGTGACCCTGGGCAAGTCACTTAACCCTCATTGCCCCGCAAAAACAAAACAAAACAAAATAATTTTATATAATTTTCCTAGTTACATGTAAAAACAATGTTTAACATTTGTTTTTTAAAATTAAAAAGCAGGGGCAGCTAGGTGGCACAGTGGATAGAGCACCAGCCCTAGAGTCAGGAGGACCTGAGTTCAAATCCGGCCTCAGACATTTGACACTTACCAGCTGTGTGACCCTAGGCAAGTCACTTAACCCCAATTGCCTCACTTAAAAAAAAAATTAAAAAGCAATTAGATATAGGTTATACATGTGCAATCAAGGGTCCATGGGGTTTTCTTAGCAAAGATACTAGAATGGTTTTCCATTTCCTTCTCTGGTAGATTAAGGCAAACAGAAATTAAGTGACTTGCCCAGGGTAATTTTTTTTTTCTAGTGAGGCGATTGGGGTTAAGTGACTTGCCCAGGGTCACACAGCTAGTAAGTGTTAAGTGTCTGAGGCCGGATTTGAACTCAGGTACTCCTGACTCCAGGGCCAGTGCTCTATCCACTGTGCCATCTAGCTGCCCCAGGGTCATATTTCTAATAAGTATCTGGAGCCAGATTTGAACTCGGGAAGATGTCTTTCTTACTCCTGGCTGGACACGATCCACTGCACCACCTAGCTACTGCTGCTTCTGTGTGGGTGGGGGGTTGTTTTTGTTTTTGTTTTGTTAAGTCTTTTTGGTTTTTTTCTGGGCAACAAGGGTTAAGTGACTTGTCCAGGGTCTGTGACACAGCTAGTAAGTATCAAGTGTCTGAGGTCAGATTTGAACTCAGGTCCTCCTGAATCCAGGGCCGGTGCTTTATCCACTGTGCTACCTAGCTTCTTATTAAGGTGCTTATTAAATACTAGTTGAATTGATTTGCCAAAGTTCCTTAGCTAGTAAGTTGGTGGAGTCAGGATTCAGACTCAGGCCTGCAGGATCCAGGTCTAGGGTATACCATGTTATATCAGTAGTTGTGCCACCTCCCTCACGCAGGGTATGATAAGGACCAGATGCGACTGTGGCCTAGAACACCATCAATGATGTGGAGCTTCCCAGACCTGGGGCTTCTAGGGACCTTAGCCACTGTCTCCTCCAAACCTGCCCCTTCACTTTTTACAGATGAGGGAACTGAGGGGAGCTGAGCTGAACTGAGAGGAAGTCCCTTGCCCAAAGGCCACCTGGCTAGTAAGAGGCAGAGCTCAAATTTGAACTCAAGTCTTCCAACTGCAAATCCAGCTCTTTTCTAAGCTGCCCCTAAACTGTAAAGAATTCTAAGAATATGAATGACGTTATGATAACTTCCCACGTTTCTCAAGCACTTTATAGTTTATAGAGTTATTACTTGCACAGTCCTGTGAGGTAGGAAGTATATTATTATCCCCATTTTGCAGATAAGGAAACCAAGCCTTGGGGGCAGCTAGGTGGCACAGTGGATAAAGCACCGGCCCTGGATTCAGGAGGACCTGAGTTCAAATACAGCCTCAGACACTTGATACTTACTAGCTGTATGACCCTGGGCAAGTCACTAAACCCTCATTGCCCTGAAAAAAAGAAAAAAAAAAGAAAAGAAAAAGAAACCGAGGCTCCGAAGGAGGATTTATTCAGTGTCCCACGGCTTGTAAAGAGCTGAGACAGGACTTCCCCGCCAGGCCCAAGTCTCCCCACATTACCCTGCCCTGCATCTCCAAGAAAAAGGAAGGTGAGGAAGACTGAGTGATCTGCAGGGCTAGAACATGAAAGTGAGTTTCCTGACTGAACTGGGTTTTAGTCTTGCCCTCTGTCAATAGCCATTGAGGTCTGACTGCTAGGACGTGAGGTCCAGGGCAAGGATGGGGGTCTAATAGGCAAAAGTTATCTGTTTCATCACAGCCGTGTGGCCCTGACAAGTCACTTCTCTCTGAGCCTCGATTCCCTGACTTGTAAAACAGGGGTATTCCCCACAAGATTATTGGGAAGAAAGCACTTTGCACATCTTGAAGAACCACAGAAATGTGAAAAAAATCACCACCCTCTACAAGAAGACCCCTCCCTTACTCCTTTGCAGAAATTGGGGGGGAAGGGTATCCCACAGGTGTGGAACATTGCAAATATCGTCAGATTGCTTTGGCCAGCTTTTCTTAATTTGTGTTCTCTTCCTCTTTTTTTTTTTTTTTTTTAAAGATTCTTAGGGGCAGCTAGGTGGTGCAGTGGATAAAGCACCAACCCTGGATTCAGGAGGACCTGAGTTCAAATCCAGCCTCAGATACTTGACACTAGCTGTGTTACCCTGGGCAAGTCACTTAACCCTCATTTCCACAAGGAAAAAAAGAAAAAAGAAAGAAAGAAATTCTCATAAAGGATGACCTTTTGGATGGTAGGAGGGAGAGAGATACAGGGGGATGTTTAGATGTAAAAACAAAAGATGCCAACAAAAATGTAGTTAATTTTTGAAAACCATCATCACCTCCCCCTACTGGTGTTGAATCTGACCTTACCTCTGAGTCTGGGTTTAGCTGTACATTAGGACAGGCTCTGAACTACAAACAGAAGGGTTAGTCTTGGGTGTGTATGGAAAAGTATCCCCAGGACACATGGCCATAGCTCCAACTCACTGTGTTGACGCCCTGGGAGAAGGCCTCTTGAGCCAGCACCCCAGGGCCATCCACTGTGCGCCCGTCGTCCTCAGGACCCCAGCTGGCGCTATAGATATGAATGTGTTGGGGCTGAAAGCTCAGGGACTGGGCCTCTACAATGTCAGTGATGGGGCCATCCAGCATCCTCACACCTGGGGATGAGGGAAGAGAAGTGGGGATGGGGGTGGGGTCTGGGACCTCCCACCCACTTCCCAAGGCTCTCTCCATCCCCACACCTGGCCTGCATTTGTAGTCAAGACTCAGATATCTGTAGGACTCCACATTGCCCCCAACAGCCAAGACTCTAGAGTGGTAAGAGCCCCTAGAACGTAGAGCATTGACACTGGAAAGAGCCTCCTATGACTTGGAGTAGAACTTCTCAAACTGTTTTTGCTGCTGACCCGGTAACATTCTCTAAGGAGAAGAATCCGAGCACATCCCAGAAGAGTTGAGAAACCGGAATGCGCGTGTTGTTTTGAGTGAAGATGAGAGGAGACAGAGAAATCTCAAAGCCTAGCAGCCTGGAGGAATGAGGGAGATGTCTGAGCTGAGCTCTCCCTATTTAAGGGGAGGTTTGGAGTTCAAGGCCCCACTTTCCTTCCAATCAGAAAGACAGAGGGTGATTATGGGATTGTACAGAATGATGAGGTTATCCCAATAACAAGCTTCCAGAGGGGGGTTGGGAGGAGTCTGGGCTGGGGGTGTCCTCAAGTAGAGCAGCCAGGTGATAAGCAATAACTCTCTTATGTGGCGGTTGGACTAGGTGCTAAGGTCCATTCCAGGTCTCTAATTCTGTGGTTCTTGAGACTGTCTAGCCTGAAGTATTTGAGGGCTGTCATGTGCAAGAGAGATCAGGCAGTCAGTCAACATTCCCTGTTCTAAGGGCCCTCCCAATTCTAACATTCCCTGTTCTAAGGATCCCCCAGCTCTGACATTCCCTGTTCTAAAGTCCATTCTAGATCTGACATTCCATGTTCTAAGGGCCCTCCCAACTCTAATCAATAGTTTTTAGAAATGACTCCATGTGCCCAATGTACTACTTAGACAGTGGTTCCCACCCACAGACACCAGAACCTGGAGCACCCTCTGTGACACTCTGAAGCACTGAGCCTCAGTGCCACTTTTACCTGCCTTGTGGCAGGCAGCAGCACCCTGGCATGGGGGGCTGGGGCACTCATCTCAAGACCATCACCAGAAACATAGATTTATCACTGGGAAGGCCCCTAAGGGGTTCTAGTTCCATCTCTGGCTGGAAATCACTTCTGAAACAAGGATGCCCACCACCCCGTGCTGCCCCCTGCCTGCCCCGATGGGGCCCAACCTCCAATCTTGGCATTGTAGGCCACACCCACGCCGCAGATCCCATTGTTGGCAACAGCCGCCACTTCCCCAGCACAGCGAGTCCCGTGCCTGGGGAGAGGGAGAAAGAGTAGCTTGGTGAGATGGTCCATCCCTCGCCTCAGTTGAAGCTCCAAAGAAGGCACCCCTGTACGCCTCTCCACCAGCACCCGCGCAAGAAGCTCACCGATTGTCATCCATGAGGGTGTATCGGGGCTGTGGGTCAGGGTCATGGTCATTGAAGTCGTAACTGGCCAGGTGATCCTGGACCAAAAGATGATAGGATTTAGGGTTGGAAGAAGCTCTGGAGACCATCTAGTTGGCCAACTGAGGCCTTAAGTATTGAGTGACCTGTCCAAGGCTACACAGGACAACAAGTAGCAGAGCTGGGATCTGAAGTTCCTCACAGGGAGTACATGCCAAAGAGGAGCAGGCAGCCTTGGGAGAGCATGGGCCCCCTGATCACTTAAGGTCTCAGGTAAAGGCTGAATGACCATTTACTTGTTGGGAGTGTTGAAAGGATTCTTGGCCAGGTATGGGTTGGCTCCCCTAGCAAAAGCAATGGGATTTGAACCCACACCATTGAATCCCAGGACTTAGAGCAGGAAGGGACCTCAAAGGTCCATCCAATTCACTTCCATTTCATGAGCATTTCTTTACTGGGCTCTGTGCCCAGCCCTGGGCTGGCTGCCGAGGCTACAGAGACAACAGTGAAACTGACCCTGCCTTCACAGGGCTTACATTCTACTGGGGAGAAGCAACATGTGCGCCGATAAAGACACACAAAACCATTTGGGGGAACCTGAGGGAACGCTAACCACCAGGGGTTTCCGTAGGAGGTTACACTTGAGCTGCGCCTTTCAGGGTTTCCAGGATTGGATGGCAAGGGAGAGAGGGTTCCAAGCATTGGGAAGGAGGACACAGAGACATACCCACGGGAGGTGGAATGGGATGTATAGAGAACAGCAGCTAGATCCGTCTGACTGAAGCATAGGGTTCAACACTCTACTTTTATAGATAGACGCTAAGGTCATTGAGGGGAAGTGACTTTCCCAAGATCACACAGTTAAGGAAACAGAAGAAACTGAATTCCAAGCCAGGTTCTGATTCTTGATCCATTCTGTGTTTTTAGTACTCCCTCCCTCTGTTGAGTTCTGGCTCCGTATGAAGGTTCTGTTCCAGTATGGTCATTCCGGGGAGGGGGCTCTAAGAATCCCTGGTCCTCAAACCTCCCATGTCATGTCCCCTGCCCCCAGGCCCCTGCACTCACGTAGTTAGCCTGCAGATCAGGGTGGTCCTTCTCTATGCCGTCATCCAGGATGGACACCACAACCCCCTGGCCTGTGTAACCTTTCTTCCAAGCCTCCAGGATGTTCAGGTCAGGGTGGACTTGCTTGTTCTAGAAGGGGAGCTTCAGAAGGTCCCTGCAGGGGACTTCCCCAGCCTGGGGGCCCCAAACTCCACACAGTGGAGTCTCAGGCTCAGGGGAAGCCTTGCTCCTCACCCGGTCCCCTTACTCCCTATTCAGGGGCTCTGGAGTTGCCCACACCCCCAGTGCCCACCCTTCTTACCATATACCACTGCTTGGAGAACCAGGGGTCTGTGGGTAGCACAAAATTCTCTCTCTTCACCCGGCGCTTCAGTGTTTGCTGCTCAAACCAGTGGACCTGGAAGAATACCAGCCCTGTCTTCCCCACCCAGAGACTTCAGGCATCCGGGAAGTTCTGCAAACACTCATTTCTTTACTATTTGCTGTTGTATTATTTTGATCTTTGGTCGTTTCAGTCGTGTCTGACTGTCTGTGACCCCATTTGGGGTTTTCTTTTTTTTTCCTTTTTTCTGTTTTTGGTTTTTTGGAGGGGCAATGAGGGTTAAGTGACTTGCCCAGGGTCACGCAGCTAGTAACTGTCAAGTGTCTGAGGCTGGATTTGAACTCAGGTACTCCTAAATCCAAGGCCAGTGCTTTATCCACTACACCACCTAGCTGCCCCCTATTTGGGGTTTTCTTAGCAAAGATACCAGAGTGGTTTGCCATTTCCTTCTTCAGCTCATTTGACAGATGAGGAAATTGAGGCAGACCAGGTTAAGTGACTAGCCCAGGGTCACCCAGATAGTGTCTGAGACAAGATTTGAACTCAGAAAGTTGAGTCTTCCTGACTCTATCCAATGCGTGCCACTTAGCTGCCCCATTGTTCTGTAAGCTAAGCTTTATACTTGCTGCTCAGGAGAAAAACTAACATGAATATGCTTAGTTCTAGCACTGAGAAACTCGGAGCCCAAGAGGTTGGATAAGACACCCCCAAGGATTAGGCTGGCAAAGCACGTCCATGTAGCAGAGGCACAAATAATCAGATGAGGGAGGACATCTCAAAGTCAGAGAGATAAATAGATCTCTTTCACCTGGAAGAGGGGAAGGAGAGAAATCAGGGAACACTTGGAGGAGGTGGCACTATTCAAGGTTTTCTTTGCAAAAACAAATAAATTGGAAGACAACTTCCATCTCCAACAATTGGAGAATGGTTGAATAAAATATGGCGTATCAACACAGGTGAGAGGCAGTGTGAGATAAAGAATGGACCAACCTTAAGAAGCAAGCCTTGAACCTCTTGGGTTCAAGGTCAGCCTCTGACATCCACCAGCTGTGAACCTAAAGAAGGGGTAATGAGTTAACCTGTCAGTGCCCCCAGGCAACTCTGAGACTGTAAATTACAGAGGAGCTACTGATCTATGCTGGTGAAGAGAATGCCCACACCCTGAGCTCCCAGCACTGATGAAATCACCAATCTGGACCAAAAATAATGTCATGAAATATCATAATAAACATGAACTGCAAAAGAAATAGCCCAAAAACATACCAATGGAAGGTGGAATGTGATATACCAGGAACAGCAGCTAGATCCACTAGACTGAAGCATATGGTTCAATACTCTACTTTTATAGATAGAAACTAAAGCCATTGAGAAGTGACATTCCCAAGATCACACAGCTAGTAAGCAGAAGAGCCTGAATTCGAACCCAATAACATTAACATAGTGTTTTAAAATTTGTGATGTGTTTTAATTTTTTTTTTTTTTTTAGTGAGGCAATTGGGGTTAACTGACTTTCCCAGGGTCACACAGCTAGTAAGCGTGTGTTAAGTGTCTGAGGCCGGATTTGAACTCAGGTACTCCTGATTCTAGGGCCAGTCCACTGTGCCACCTAGCTGCCCCATGTGACATGTTTTATACATACCATGCTGTTTTCTATATATCATGCCATTTGACCTTCACAACAACCCTCAGCTATTATTATTCTCATTCAACTATTGAGAAAACTGAGGCTGACAGAGGTCACATGGCTAGTGTCTGAGGCCAAATTTGAACTCGGGTCCTCCTGACTCCAGGGTCGGTGTTCTATCTACTGTGCCACCTAGCCCTGAGCTCAGGGCTTCTTGACTCCAGATTTTATCCATACTCTATCTAATATTCTGCCATCTACCTGCCTTGATGACTGCATGCAAGCCTTATAGGGGAAAAAAAAGGGGAGAGGGAAGGGTATTTTTTTCTTTAAAGAAAAAAACAGAGGAAGTAAAACTTCAGACGAACATGGAAGGAGACACAGGGTAAAACAAAAGATCATTTTTCCTTATTTGTGGCTTGTTATATAATATATGAGGGTTGACCTTGTTAAATAAGATAAGAAGCATTAGTGTAGGAAGAAGATGCAGGTCAGTCTTAGAGTCCCCAGACCACTAAGGTTAAGTGACTCAGGGGGCAGCTAGGTGGCGCAGTGGATAAAGCACTGGCCTTGGATTCAGGAGGACCTGAGTTCAAATCCAGCCTCAGACACTTGACACTTAACTAGCTGTGTGACCCTGGGCAAGTCACTTAACCCTCATTGCCCTGCAAAAACAAACAAAACAAAGGTTAAGTGACTCACTCAGTCAGTCATTGTCAAAGGCAGGACCAGAATCCAAGTCTTTCTGCCTTCAAGACCACCTCTCTATCAGCTACCCCACACTACCTCTTTAGATTTCATTTCTTTTCTTTTTCTTTTTTTTTTTTTTGATGAGGCAATTGGAGTTAAGTGACTTGCCCAGGGTCACACAGCTAGTAAGTGTCAAGTGTCTGAGGCTGGATTTGAACTCAGGTCCTCCTGAATCCAGGGCCAGTGCTCTATCCACTGTGCCACCTAGCTGCCCCTACAGTACCTCTTTAAATGCTAAGGGGCTTATGTAAGATTTTCCGCCTTATTTTATATTTTTAGGTTTTCATTGTCGCTTACTAAATTTGTAATTTTTTTTTTAAAGAGCCAATAAAGTGAGCTGTTGGGGTGGGGTGGAGCAAAAGTGGATACTCACATACCTTGTGAAGCCAACAAAAGGATATCCCCTGAGTCTTGGGGTGGGTAGGGGTAGCGGCCTGTCAGCTAGGTGGCATAGTGGATAAAGCATTAGATTTGAAGCCAGAAAGTCCTGAGTTCAAATCCATCCTTAAGGGACAGCTAGGTGGCACAGTAGATAGAGCACCGGCCCTGGATTCAGGAGGACCTGAGTTCAAATCCAGCCTCAGACACTTAACACTTCCTAGCTGTGTGACCCTGGGCAAGTCACTTCAAAACAAAAACAAAAAGAAAGGTTGTGATGGATAAGAGGAGTTAAACTTGCTTTGCTTGGCCCCAGAAGACCAAAAAAGGATAAGTGGATTTCAGGCAAGAGTGTGCTAATAAACGTTTAACAACCAGGCTCTCAGAAAATGCAAGACATCTTTTAAGTTTAATCTGCATTTTTAACATGTTTTCAATCATTTTCTTAAGTCTAGACAATCAAAACAATAAAATCAGGCAGGGATTTGCAGTGTTAGGGGACTTCTGAGGTATGTCTTCTGGTTCCAGAGAGTGGGTTAGAGCTGCTCCAGCACACCTCTGGTTTCAGGAAAGCTGACTTAAGTTCAACAAAACAAAAAACTGCCAAATAATGAGAGCTGCTCCAAACTGGTATGAATGGCCTCAAACAGTAAGGAGTTCTCCACTGCTACAGACCTTCGAAGAACAAGTATTAGAAGTGTTGAGATTTGTCAATCCCATGATTCTAGTCCTCCTCCTTACTCACTCACCTTGCACAAGTTGCTGCCACTCTGTGGGCCCATTTTCCCAAGATTCTGATGTGTGATATGATTTTGAGGCTATAAAATAATAGCCTCCAGGGGCAGCTAGGTGGTGCAGTGGATAAAGCACTGGCCCTGGATTCAGGAGGACCTGAATTCAAATCTGGTCTCAGACACTTGACACTTACTAGCTGGGTGACCCTGGGCAAGTCACTTAACCCTCATTGCCCCGCAAAAAAAAAAAGTTCAGTATTTGGGGGCAGCTAGGTGACACTTGACACTAGCTGTGTGACCTTGGGCAAGTCACTTAACCCCAATTGCCTCACCAAAAATAATAATAATAATAATAATAGCCTCCAACTTGCCCTCCCCCACCCCCAAGGACAGGAGGAAGAGAAGTGGGGCAGGTAAAATAATATGGTCAAAAAACCTAGGGTTTTCCTCCCCCTTCCCCCACTCACCTTAGGGTCTTTCTTCAGCCTTAGACTGTGGCCCCAGTGCTGGCTAAGGGCTCTCGCAGCCACACCCCGATGCTGGAAGTGGTAATAGTGCTGGCCCTGGATGACCTGCAGAGAAGATGGCCAAGCCAGGGGTTGAAGGAACTGGGACCTGAGGAATGGGTCCCCTTGATACCATACCAGGGAGGGTCAGCCCAGCATCACCCCTGCCCCCTGGCTTGCCACTGCCCCACACCTCTGGGAGCCTGACCCATGATAAGGGATCCAGCTTCCTGAGGGTGCCCACCAGGGTCTTCCCTTCCATTGGTCCCCTTCCTCACCCAGAATGGGATTGTGCTTGGCCACGCAACGGTGAGTTCTAGTGATGTGGTAGGGGCTGGGGTGTTTGGTATTTCTCTGTGACTGAGCTGGGGAGGAGAAAATTTGGGAAGGAAGCAGTAGGAAACAGCTGGGCAAAGCCGTGTCTAGGGCACAGATGTATGTACCTATTTCTGAGCTTAAGGGAGTGATGCTGTCAATTAAATGATAAAGTAAGAGCCATATGTGCTCCCGGGAGGACAGTGCATGTGTTTTGTTTTTTGTTTTTGGTGAAGCAATTGGGGTTTAGTGACTTGCCCAGGGTCACACAGCTAGTAAGCGTCAAGTGTCTGAGGCTGGATTTGAACTCAGGTCCTCCTGACTCCAGGGCCGGTGCTCTATCCACTACGCCACCTAGCTGCCCCAAGACAGTGCATGTGAAGGGGCCCTCTGTGGGCCTCCAGATGTGTCCAGGAGGGAGCTGTGTGTATATGTGTAGCAAATGAGGAAGCAGGTGGGTGGATGCTCACATCAACTTTAGTTCAATAAATATTTCTTAAATGTCTACTCTGTTCAAGGCCCTTGCTAGGCACTGTGGAAACAAAAATAAAAAGTGACTTGGGGGCAGCTGGGTGGCACAGTGGATAGAGCACTGGCCCTGGATTCAGGAGGACCTGAGTTCAAATACGGCCTCAGACACTTGACACTTACTAGCTGTGTGACCCTGGGCAAGTCACTTAACCCCCATTGCCCAGCAAAAAAACCCCAAACAAACAAAAAAGTGACTTGGCCTTCAGGAAGCTTACATCTTACTCCCTGGGATACCTCATGTGCACAGGTAAGTGTGAAACAAGGTATGGGGATGGGGGCAGAGAAGAGAGCCAAGCAAAGTGCTCTAGGAAAACTGGACAGCTGAGAAAATGCTTTAAGCTGGGAGTCTAGGGAGGAAGGGAGGTTTCAGGGAAGACCACAGGCTCACCGGTCTAAAGGTAGAAGGGGCCTTAGTCCAAACCTCTCATTTTGCAGATGGGGAAACTGGCCCAGAGAAAGATAAAAAGACTTGCTCAAGGTCATTCAGGTGCTGACTTGAGCCTTTAGGGGAGATAAGGATCAGTTAACCTCTGCCCCAGTTTCCTCCTCTGTAAAAAGAGGGGGTTGGACTGATTGGCCACTGAAGTCTGTTTCCACTCTACTTTCCTGGACAACTACAATGGCCTGAGCTGCGTCTCTACCCCTTTTAATCCATCCTCCACACAGTGGCAAAAAGTGATTTTTCTTCAAGTTCAAGTCCATGTCACTCGATTACTCAGTAAATTCCAACAGCTCCCTATCACCTCTAGGTGATCACATATAAAGCCCTTTAAAATCTGGCCTCACCTGACCTTTCCAACTTTCTTACATGTTCCTCCCCTTCCTGTCCTCTACAGTTCCCCCACCCCAAAGGCATTTGTGCTCTTGTTTATACATCACGCTCTATCTCCCTTTTCCAGGTCTCCACTGTCTCTCCCCCATCCCTAGAATGCACTCCTTCCTCATTCATCTCTGCCTTGTAGACTCCCCGTTTCCTGCAAAACTCAGCTCAAGCAATAAGGTCTACATGAAGCCTCTCCCGATCCTCCCTCTCAGCTGTTTGTGCCCTCTTCCCCAAATTTACCTTGATTTTACTTTTATATATTGTATAGATATTGATTTATGCAACCTTCTCTCCTGATAGAATGCCACTGGAGTCTTTGCCCAGTACCTAGCATGGTGCCTAATAATTCCTCCCCTGTTTCCAAATCCAAATGTTTCTTCCATTGTACTATACTGCTGCACTGGGTTCTGGGATTACAAAGAAAAATGGAAAACGGTCTTTGTCCTGGCTCAGGGGAGAGGGAGAAGCTATGCACACATAAGTATATAGATGGTCATTTTGAACAGAAAGGAGGGATCCATTCCAAAAATATGGTGGCTGTTATGGGCCCATAGCACCCCAAAAGTTCTCTAGGGCACATCAAGGAACCTTCTCCTTGAGAAGCTAAACCAAAGGACAGACACACCTAAAGAGATAAGTGGAACCAGATCTGACTGAGCTAACTTCATTCTAGTCTCCCTTACCCCTGGGGAGTTAAATTTGGGTGTGGCTGCTTCCTTTGTGTCTTGAGGAGAGAGATGGCTTGAGAGATCAGAAGCCACCCCTCCGACAACTCCCCCAGCCACCACCAGTGGGGGATGGTCCTCCCTCACTAGAGGAACTTTCCAGTCAGTCCTCTATAAAAGTACCTGCCTGTCTCCTGCTCCAGGAGATTGGTATCTCAGAGCCACTCTCTCTGTGGCATGCCTTTCTCCCCATGAGAAATCCAAGGACTTCTTTCATGGTTTCCCTTCCCTTCCCTTCTCCTTATTCTAAATAAACTACTATCTTATTCTAACTGCTTTTGTGTGCAAGAGGGTGTAATTCTTTTTTTTTTTAAATGGGGCAATGAAGGTTAAGTGACTTGCCCAAGATCACATAGCTAGTAAGTGTCAAATGTCTGAGGCCAGATTTGAACTCAGGTCCTCCTGAATCCAGGGCTGGTGCTTTATCCACTGTGCCACCTAGCTACCCTTTTTTTCTTTTTTTGGGGGGGGGTGTAATTCTTTAAAGAGGAATTCCTAAGGACCCCAAACCCCTACCCCTTACCCCCAACCCCATTTTCCCCATGACAGTGGCCTTCAAAGACCAAACAATGGTCCACTTGGACTAGAACATGGAGGTTACAAAAAAGAGAAATAAGGCAGGAAAGGCAGCCTGGGACCAGACTGTGGATCTATCTAGAGAGTAGGAAGCTAAGTAAGGTGTGTGCATTTTATCTTATGGGCCACAAGGAAGCACTTGCTAATGGCTTTGGAGGAGGGGAATGATTCCATCAGACCCATATGTTGAGATGATGTCTGGAAGGTATATGGAGAGTGGAATGGAAAAGGAAGACCCAGGGGGAGGGAAGCAATGAGAGACCACTTAGCGAAGTACTGCAAGAGTTCCTGTGGGAGGTGATGGGAAGCCTAAACCAAGATGGCGGCCATGTAAACTGGGAGAAGAGGCAGTAGTCAAAATTTCTAGGACTTGAAGATTGCTGAGATGCTGGGGGATGAAGTCAGACCAAGAACCCTCTGAGGGGGGACTGGGAGGAAATAAGTGAAGTCTGGAGAAGAGGCAGGTTTCTTGGGGAAGTCAATAGATTCCATTCTGAACATGCTGAGTCTGGGATGTCAGCAGGGCATCCAGGTGGAAATTCGGGGGGGGGGGGGGAGCTCACAGCAGGGAGAGCAGAGCTGAATGCATAACTATGTCTGCACTCAGGTCCTCCAAGGGATAGCTGGTGTGTGTGGCCTGTTTTCACCCACCTCCCCCACTCCCCCATACCCACTCACTCCTCAAACCCTGGCAGTTGGGTTCTATTGAAACAACTCTCTCCAAGGTCATTGATGACCTCATTACCACCAAATCCAATGGCCTTTTGTCAGAGCTCAGCCTCCTTCATCTATCTCTATTCAGAATTTGATACAGTGGCCCACTCCCCAACTTCTTGAGATTCTCTCTCCTCCTCCCCTCCTGGGTTTCTAAGATACTATGTTCCTGTGATTCTCCTTGTAACAACTCCCACTTTTCTTTTTTTTTCAGAGCACACAATCCCAGGAGGAAGGCAGATGTATCATAGAACAAGAGCATCCTACAGTGAGAGAAGGGCTGAACTTGGAGTGAGGAGAGGACTAGAATCAAATTCAACCTATGACCCTTCTTAGCTTAATGAGCTTGGATTAGTCACTTCCTTTTTGCAAGTCTCAGTTCCCTCCTCTGTAAAATGGGTGTTATTCTTGCCATGGTATTTACCTCCCAGGATCATTGTGAAAAGCAAATGAGATAGTTAAAGTGTGGTGTTTTGTTTTGTTTGGAAAAAAACAACAAAACCTTTAAGTGCTACAGATATGTGAGTTATTATTATAATTATCCTTACTTTACGGATGGGAAAACTGAAGAATTCAATAAGTTAAGTTGGGGCAGCTAGGTGGCGCAGTGGATAGAGCGCTGGCCCTGGAGTCAGGAGTACCTGAGTTCAAATCCAGACTCAGACACTTGACACTTACTAGCTGTGTGACCCTGGGCAAGTCACTTAACCCCAATTGCCTCACTGAAAAAAAAAAAAGTTAAGTGACTTGCTCCTGATTATGTCTAATCCAATCCAACAAGCATTTATTAAACACCTACTTAGATTGTATATTTAGAGCTGGAAAGGGGCCTTAGAGACTTCCTAGTCCAACCCCCTCCTTTTATAGAGGAGGAGCAAAGGCCCAGGGAGCTGTGACTTCCCCAAGGTCAGAGAGGAGCAAAATCAGGATTCAAACATAGGACCTCTGTCTGTCTCTGAATCTGACATTGTTCTTTCCACTGGACCATACTGCCTGTGCTGGGCTCTGGTTATACAAAGAAAACATGGAAAATTATCTCTAGGTCCTCAAAGGGCTTATGCTCTCCTGGAGGAGTAGAGAGAACTACCCAGACAAATCAATAGGTAAACAATCATTTGAAAAGAAATGAGAGAGGGGCAGCTAGGTGGTGCAGTGGATAAAACACCAGCCTTGGATTCAGGAGGACCTGAGTTCAAATCCACCTCAGACACTTGACACATTCTAGCTGTGTGACCCTGGGCAAGTCACTTAACCCTCATTGCCCCACCAAAAAAAAGAAAAGAAAAAAGAAATGAAATGAAATGAGAGACAGAGAAGGGAAGACTGGAGGGCCAGCTGACTGAGGCGGGGGTGAGATCAAGGCACAAGCAGAGGGATTGCTTCTAGTGAGGAAAAGGACCACCAGGAGGAGAGATGACAGGGAATCTTGAGGAGTAGAATGGCAGATAAGAGGGAACTCATGGCAAATGATCTTGGTTTTCTCAGTAAAGTATGAGTTCTCAGAAATACCACTACTAGTCCTGGGTCCAAAGAGACCAAAGAGAGAGGAAAAGGCGTTGTATGTACAAAAACCTTTAAAACAGCTCATTTTATGGTGGCAAAGAACTAGAAATTAAGCAGGTCCCTACCAATTGGGGAATAGTTGAACAAATTATGGTATAATATAGCAGGCATATGAGTATAATGGAATACTATTGTCTTGTAAGACTTGATGAAAGGGATGGTTTCATAGAAACCTGGGAAGACTTATGTGAACTGATGCTGAGTGAAGTGGGCAGAACCCAGAGAACAATTTACAGGATGATAAAATGTCAGGACAAACAACTTTGAAAGGCTTAAAAACCCTTACTACTTAATACGAAATAGTCCAGGAGTGAGGTAATGAGGGTCTGCACCAGGGTGGTGGTAACGTCAGAAGGGTTATATATACAAGAGATATTACAAAGGTAGAATCAACAGGATTTGGTAACAGATTGGATAGAAGTGGGGAGAGGTGAGAGAGTAAGGAGTCAAGGATGATATATAGGTTTCCAGCCTGGATGACTGGGAGGATAATGGTACCCTTGTCAGTAATGAATTGGAGTTTTGGACATGAGGAGTTTCAGATGTCTATGGGGGGCATCTAGTCAAATAGGCAGTTGGAGATGCAAGACTAGAGCTGAACAAAGAGATAATAAGGTTAGATAAACAAATTTGGGAATTGTCAGCATAGAGATGATAACTGAATCCATGAGAACTAATGAGATTGACAAGTGCAGAATACAGAGATAGTACAGAGAGAAGAGGGTCCAGCACAGAGCCTTGGGGGAGCGGGGTGGGGGTGGGGTTTGCCCTATCAAATATGACCTGATTAAAAATCCATCAAAGAAGATGGAGAAAGAGCAGTCAGATAAGTAGAAGGAGAACCAGAAGAGGGAGATGGGCAGTGTCAGAGGCTGAAGAGAGGTCAAGAAGGATGAGTACCAAGAAACATCCATTAGATATGTCAATTAAGAGATCACTGGTAACTTTGGTGACAGCAATGTCAGATGTCAAATGGCAGAAAATTAAGAAGATGGGCAAAGAGGAAAGGAAGAGGAGGCACTGATTGCGGAAAGCTTAGTCATTAAAAGAAGGATGGATATTACTCCTCTTCACAAACTCTTCAATCCAGTCAGACTGGCCAACTTGATGCTTCTCAAGTTTTTAGTAAATGCCTTCTATGTGCCAGATACTAGGCTAGACTCATACCCAACACTCCATCTCCTCTCTGTACCTTTGCACAAGCTGTCTCCCTTGCCTGGAATGCCTTCCCTTCTCACCTCCACCTCTTAGAATCCTTAGCTTTCTTTAAGAAGGTTCAAGTGCCTCTTCCTAGACACCTTTTATTTACTTTATAAATACTGTATCTAGTATGTGGCAGGGCTTGGCCTGGAGTCAGGAAGATCCATCTTTCTGAGTTCAAATCTGGCCTCAGATACTTGCTGGCTCCAAGTGACCCTGGGAAACTCACTTCACCCTGTTTGCCTCAGTTTCCTCATCTGTCAAATGAGCTGGAGAAGGAAATGGAAAATCACCCCAGTATCTTTGGTTGTATTGTTGTTTTTGTTTGTTTGTTTGTTTTTCCCGAGGCAATGAGGGTTAAGTGACTTGCCCAGGGTCACACAGCCAGTAAGTGTCAAGTGTCTGAAGCTAGATTTGAACTCAGGTCCTTCTGAATCCAGGACTGGTGCTTTATCCATTGTGCCACCTAGCTGCCCCCACTCCAGTATCTTTGCCAAGAAAACCCCAAAATTCGGTCATGAAGAGTTTAAATCAACTGAACAACAATAATCTACCACGTATATAGTTATTTCCACGTTGTGTCTCCCATTAGAATATAAGCTACTTAAGGATGGAGATTATTTTTGCCTTTCTCCCTATAATCTTGTGCTTAGCTTTTCTGTGCTGACAATTATAAAGGCTTAAGAAAAGTTTATGGACTGAACATTAAAGGGCCAGAGGTTCCTGAGTGATGGCTAAAGAAGGAGGTTCTGGGAGTAGCAATGCTAACCTCTCTCCACTCCCAGTATATCATTGGTCATGACAGAGGGTCCAGACAGAGAATGTAGCCAGAGATTCTGTGCCTACTGGAGAGGCAGATTTCTGTGAGCACAAGAGAAAAGGGTCTAAGATAAAGGGGAGTCTTTAAATAATGGAAAGATGAGGGGCAGCCGGGTGGCGAAGTAGATAAAGCACCAGCCCTGGATTGAGGAGGACCTGAGTTCAAATCCAGCCTCAGACACTTGACACTTACTAGCTGTGTGACCCTGGGCAAGTCACTTAACCCTCATTGCCCCCAAAATGAGTGAATGAATGAATGAACAAACAAATAAGCAAATAAATGAATGAATGAATGATGGGGAGATGTCCCACCTAGCTACCCTCCCCCCCCCCCCAAGCCATGACTGGTATACTCCTGCCTGTGATGGGCCTGACTCCCGGGTCTAGCTAGAATTCCACCACACCACATTGCCTTACGAAAGCCTCCTCTGCTTCCACTTGCCAATTTCTGCCCTTTAACCATAGGAGTCCCTGAAGGCTCCATCCTTGGCCCCCTTCCCTCCATATGCTCTAACCACTGGTGACTCCAGTCACTTCCATGCTTTCTGTTATCTCCTTTTTTTTTCTTTTATACACTGTTATTTTTAGTGCTGGAAAATTCCCCTAGTCCCAGTAAATATTTATCTTTTAATGTATCAGAAAGTCAAATTGCAAGTATTAGTATTAACAATGGAGCCTCAGCAGATAGCAACACATGGGGAGAAATTTTTCATGCATTAGTAGGATTAAAGTTGCAAATTTTCCCCGGGCTGGGAGGAGGATGGGGTGGGAGGGGCAGAGATTTCTCAATTCATCACTATGCAGATGGCAGGACTGATGTACGGTGGGAGGAGCGCCAGCTCTGAAGCCTGAAGCTTACCTCCTAAGCTTACTCTTAGACAAGCCTCATCTTTGTCTGGGCCTCAGTTTCCTTGGTCCTTTTCGGCTCTGCCTCTGTTGTTAGTACTAATACTTGCAACTTGACTGCCTGATACATTAAAAGATTCATATTTACAGGGACAGGAGAATTTTCTGACACTAGAAGATGACTATATAAAAGGCAAAAAACAAACAAAAAAACTAGTGGCCGAAGTTGCCAATGGTTAGGGCTTATGGAGACAGATTCAGAAAAGATGGCAGACAGCCATCAGCTGGCAGTCCAGTTTAGCAGGAATGTAGAGTGTATAAAAGGGAGTAATAACTTGGGAGACAGAGGCCAGTTCCTAGCTAAGGTTCCCTCCTGAGCTCCCTGGCCCTGCATCCTCAGTCCCTCTGCCAAGCCCAGTTGTTCTAACCAGGAAGCCTTGGCTGCTGCTCTTCCCTCTGCTGCAGGGTACAGATAT
The DNA here is from genome assembly GCF_019393635.1 of Dromiciops gliroides. Classification (NCBI taxonomy): domain Eukaryota; kingdom Metazoa; phylum Chordata; class Mammalia; order Microbiotheria; family Microbiotheriidae; genus Dromiciops; species Dromiciops gliroides. The sequence goes on along the minus strand of NC_057861.1, from coordinate 55,493,083 downwards.
CCTCCATCAGGCCTAGTTTTCTCTCCAGGGACGATTTTAGAAATGGCTACCTAGTATCCTACTGATTTGTGAGCAATTTTATCTTATCTCTCAAAATTCCCCGAGGTCGGGGATTATTTATTTATTTATTACCAGCGAGTATATCTCATCCCCCTAAATTCCCATAACCAGTATCTTTTAAAAAGTCATTTGTTGCATAGCCAGGGCCATCCACGGAGCTGAATGGCTTAATACATTGTTTCCTGAGAACGAGAAAGTATAATGGTGTCCGGAGGAGTGTGTGCCAGGGGGAGGGGGTATCATAGTATGGAAAGAGAGGTGGAGTGGAGGAATGGTGGGGGAAGGGGAGGAGACTGTGAGCCTGGGGGTGGGGGTGTGTGGTGTGTGGAATGAGATGTGTCCCACTAGAAGGCTTGGGAAGCTACTACCGGAGCCCAGGGAGTGTGGCATTCGTGCCTTGGGAAGAACCCAGGGTCCTAAAGAGGTTCTCCGGGTGTCCTACCTGCCCCAAGTTGACAAAGCCGAACTTGCGGGCCAAGCGCTCGGCCTCCCGGCTGCCCCCGGGCAGCAGCACAGCCCAACTGCTAACATAGATGGGGACGAAGAAGCGGCCCCGGCGACCCCAGCCCGTCCCGGGTTCCTGTCTGGGCCCCTTTAGGGACAAGACGGAGACCAGAACCAGGGTTAAGGTCAGGGCTAGGACCAAGGTCAGGGCCAGGGTCAGGTGAACGAGCCTCAGTCGGGTCCAGCCTGGCCGCATGGTAGCCAGGGGCCGGGAGAAGCCCCTCCCTCGGGACAAACTGTCCCCAGGACCACAGGGGGTCGCGTTTAAACGCCCCCGACCCCCGAACCCACCCCCGGGCAGGAATGGAGCAGCCCCGCCCCCTGGGCACCAGAGCGAAGCAACCCCCGCCCCCTGGACGCCTCTTCCCGGCTCCATGGCAACGCCTTTCCCCCGCCCCGCGGGGGGCTTCATTCCCAGGGGGCTGTGCGGCCGCTGAACTACAGCCAGCAAGTGGAGCGCTGGAGGGGGTGGGGAAAATGGAGCTCCGTTCCCTGGGGCGTGGTGGGGGTGTTAACCTGGAGGACTGCCGGGAGGAGGGGACTCTCCAGGTGAGTAGGAATTGGCTAAACTCTCCTCTCTAGTTGCCCTAGTCTACTACCCATCTCCTAGCCTCACTCTTTTTTTTTTTTTTTTTGGTGAGGCAATTGGGGTTAAGTGACTTGCCCAGGGTCACACAGCCAGTAAGTGTTAAGTGTCTGAGGCCGAATTTGAACTCAGGTACTCCTGACTCCAGGGCCGGTGCTCTATCCACTGCGCCATCTATCTGCCCCCCTAGCCTCACTCTTAAACTGGAGAAACAGGTTCGAGTTCTGGTTTTACCAGTCTCGCTGTGTGACCTTGGGCCAGTCATTTCCCCCCTTTTAACCCTCCGTTGTCCTCTACTGTGAAATGAGAGAGTTGCACTAGATTCTAGCTTCTTAAACTGTGGGTCGCATAAAAATTTTTCTGGGGAAAAGGTTTAAGAAGCTCTGCACTAGGTTATAGTCTTAGCCGGAAAAGGCCTAACTAGCATATAATTAATAGCAGAGAGGGAACTTGAACCGGGGTGGCCTGAGCCTAGTTGCGGGTTTCCTCCGATACAAGTTGATTCAGCCATTCACTAGGATCTGCTCGAGTTTCTATTATACTTTACAGCAGAACATGCAAATACCGAAACCCCCATTTTAAAGAGGAAGAAACTGAGGAACCGAGAAGGGAACTGAATTAACTTGTTCAAAGTCACACTGTTTTGCTGGTCAGTCCATAAACAAATGCCAGATCGGGCGTGCTAAGAGCTTGGGGAATACAAAGAATGGCAAATGACTGTCTCTGTGCTTTCCAAGAGCTCACAATCTAACGGGGAGACACCATGGAAACAACTTCGTGTAAATAAGCTAGATTCAGGATAAATTGGAGATAATTAACAAAGGGAAGGGACTAGGCTTTAGGATGATCCCAAAAGGCTTCGGTGGTGGTGTTGTTTTAGCAAGAGGCTGAGCTGGAATTTGACTTCCCACTCTAAGAATTTCATCTAATCATTTGCCAAGTCCTATACATTCTTCTTCTCCACCTCTATATTAATCGTGGCTCCTACCCTAACTGGGAGCTCTACATGGTCCTGCGGACCTGCCCTACTCGCTTGTAAACTTCCTTGTTCAAGCTTTTGTCTTGGGGGTTGTCTGGGCTGCTGTCTTCCTGTGCCTTGGATGCTCTCCCTCCTAAGTGCCAAATCTTGGAATCTTTAGGTTCCTTCAAGTGCCACCTTGTACATGAGGTCTTTCCAGATCCATCCCCCACCCCAACTCCATGGAACTATGGTTCCTCTTCTACCCCATAACCTTGGATTTTGAATGTGTATATTTTCATTTGTGTTTTGGCACATAGTAGACATTTAATAAATGCTTTTGGTCGTTTGATTGATTGAATCATCACTTCTCGCCTCCCAGTTGATCTCCCTCCCTTCTCCAGTCTCTTACACCATTGCCAACCTAATCCATCTATCTAGGGACCAAATTTGATCATGCCAATTTCCCATAGCAATCAGCTTCAGGGGGCAGCTAGGGAGCTGCCAGAGCACTGGCCCTGAAGTCAGGAGGACCTGAATTCAAATCTGGCCTCAGACATTAGCTGTATGACCCTGGGCAAGTCACTTAACCCCTGCCTCAAAAACCAAAACCAAACCAAACAACCCTTCAGTGGCTTCCTATTTGCCCATAGGTTAGCATACATATTCCTCATTCTCTACAATGTCTCCAACCTACCTTTTCATATTTATTTTACATTATATTACCCCTCTTTAGGCAATCTATATTCCAGCTAAAATGAACTGTTGTTTCCTCAGACCCAAAAGGGCTACTATCTCCTTGGGCTGGCTCAAATCCCTCCCACTTCCCAACCCTATAACTGGAATACATTCCTTTCTCATCTCTGCTTCTCAGAATTTTTTGCCTTTCTTCAATGAAGGGCTAGGTTTAGGTGCCTTCGCACTGAATTTTACTCCCCGATAAAATAGAGCACCACTGGCTTCCATATATCATTTTTATAATAAAGATGTTAAAAGCTAATATTTACTACATACTGCTCTAAAGTTGGCAAGAAACTTTACATTTATAATCTCATTTGGTCTTCACAACAACCCTATGAGTTAGTTGCTATTATTATCCGAATTTTACAGATAAGAAAACTGAGGCTGAGAGAAGTTAGGTGACTTGCCTAAGGTCACACAGTTGGTAAGTGTATATGTATTTTCCACTGCTTTAAAACACAAGCTCCTTGTGGGCAGAAATTGTGTACTTTTTATTTCTGTGTCCCTGGGCTGCCCGACTGAGCACTGTGTCGTACACAGAGTAGACACTTAATATTTGTTGAATGAATGAACTAAGTCTTTTGACTCCAAATTCAGGGCTCTTTTCCACATTGCATTTCCAAACATTTATTGAGTTCCTACTGTATGCAGAATACTAAGTGAGACTTCTTCATGGATCTCAGAGGGAGGAGAAATTTGGAATGTAAAATGGCCGAGGATGCGGGGAGAAAGAAGCATGAGACTGGCTCACGGAGAAACTCCCGCTCGAGGTGTGGGACCAGAAGTGAGTTCAGAGGTTAAAGGATTAGTTGGAAAGCTGAGCGAGAGGGAAGAGAGAGGTGGGGAAGAGCCTAGACTGGCTAGGGTCTGGGGGTGGGAGGGACGTTAACTTACGTAGGAGACCGGGCAGGTGTGCCCCGAGAGGGGTTGCCTGAGAAATCTAGGATGTTGCCCTCCTGGTCTCACCTGGCTTTACCTGGCCCCCCCTCTCCACTACCAGCCTCCTCCGCGTCCCGGTTCTCTCCTAGGCCCCGCCCCCTCTTCTCACTCCCGCCCAGCTCACAGGTGGGTGGTTCGGAGCTCTCGGTGTAAGGAGGGGCAGGAGCGGGTTGGAAGAAAAGTCCCGCCTCCTTTGTCCGTTCCGCGCTCTCATTGGCCAATGTGGGCAGGCTGGGTCGACCGAAGCCCCGCCTCGATTTCCTGTCCAATCCTATATCCAGGGGGCGGATTCAGGTAGTCCCCAGCAGTTGCAGGACCACGAGGTGGGAGGCGGGGAAGGGGAGGGACCTCGGGATCGGAGGAGTGGAGGTTCTGGGAGCCTGGAGAGGGAGACGCCACCAGCACCGCTGCAGAGCAGCGGAGAAGCCCTGGAGGTCGCCCCTCGGACCCAGGTCCAGTCTTCCTCCGTTCCCTCCCCTCCCCCCCTGGTCCCGGGAGCCATGGGTAGCTTGAGGCAACGTTTCCAGAGGTTCCTGGAGCAGAAAAACATTGTCACCGATGTCCTGGGGAAGCTGGAGGAAATCTCTGGTATCAAAAAGTACTACTTGGCTACAGGTAAGGCCCTCAGGGTTCCCCTTCTCTACTTAGAACTTTAGCGCTTAGAGATCCTCCGGACCCCCTCCTCCAGATAGAACTTTAGCGTCCAGAAATCGAAAACATGCCTCTCATTCCCCATATTGTAGATGAAGAAACGAATTCCCAGTGAGATAAGGGGACTTCCCCCAGGTTCTGCAAACAAGACTAGAACCCCAACCTCTTAGCTCCTGCCAGGGCTTTTTATGGAAACAGTTGTTCTTGCTACCCTTGATAATTTTTATTCCCTATCCTCTCCACCATCTCACAACACTCCCCTCTCCACCACCTTCAATTAACTGGCTTGGAATGTCTTGGGTTGAGGTGGGGGGAACGGGGTTGATCTGCTAACCATCTCTCAGCCATAGCTGGAAAAGTTCCAGCATCACCCCCAGATTTCAGTCCCACCCAAGGGGGCAACTAAGAGATAGGGGAGCATCAGCTTGTCTTTATAGGATTGGGGGCTTGAAGAGACCTGTCCTGCTGCTCAGGACCCCAAATCACACAACTGTAGAATATGAGATCCTGAGCCCAACCTTAGAACACAGAACCACAGAAGTGGGAAATGATCCAGGCCCTCTCCTCCTGCTCCCTCTCTAGTTATGGAGGGGGAAACCTCCCCTAGCCCAAAGTCACACCAAGGCCAGAAAGATTGGGGGAGGGGAAGGCAGCGCCTGAGGCTAAAGCAGCTTTGGCCAGGAAAAGGAGGACCTGAGAGGTGGGGCCAGTATTTACGTGGCTACCGATTACCAGCCTCTGGTCCTTAACGGAGCAGATTAGCCTCCTACGGACACCTTCCTTCCAGGACTTCAGGAAGTCGGATGTAGTTATCCCCGTTCTAAGGACCCTTCTAGGAATTTCGGGGCCCACTGGGGGAGCTCTCCACAGAGGGGGAGGAGTATTACATCACCTTGCCCTTTGATATCCCCCAGCTCTTGGACTTTGGGAGTGCTATGACCAGCATATTCTGAAAGAGGCCATGTTTGAAAGTGTGGCCCGGCCACCCAGAGGTCTACCAAGGTTGGGCCAGGCTCTCCATCCCACTGGCTGGGGGTCCTCTTCTAGGGAGATCCCCAGCTTTCTGATCCTTCCGGTTGCTGGTCTGCTCTGGGGCAAGGGGGAGGAGGTGGCTGGCAGCGTGGGACCCAGCACAGAATGGCTCGGCTGCCATTGTGCAAGGCTCTGGCAGCTGGCCCTGGGGGCCAAAGCCCAGCCCAGGAGGCAGGGCCAGCAAGTTCAGGTTTGATCCCTGACAAGCCATTGTGTGGGTCAAGGCCAAGGGTGCTTTGGGGAGCAGTTGAGGATTCCTTACCCTCTCCCTCCAGGTGCCTCAGATACTTACTGTAACCCTGACTGACCCTGCTTTCAATTAAAACTTGTAAAGCTCTTGATTGAATTTCTCTATACCAGGGCTTCTTAAAAAATTTTTTCCCACTCTTGACCCCTTTTGTTTTTTCTTTTTTTTGGGGGGGGTGGTGGTGAAGCAATTGGGGTTAAGTGACTTGCCCAGGGTCACACAGCTATTAAGTGTCAAGTGTCTGAGGCCAGATTTGAACTCAGGTCCCCCTGACTCCAGGGCTGGTGCTCTAACCACTGCGCCACCTAGCTGCCCCTCTCTACCCCTTTTCCCACAAGAAATGTTCATGCCACTCCAGGTCTATAGGTATATAAAATAGGTCTACGTAACCTTTTACTGTTGCCAGATTTTTCAACATCTCCACATTCAATGGACTCACACTTTAAGAAGCTTTGTTCTATACTTGGCAGGGTGGAGAGAACATGAGGCCTGGAGTCAAGAAGACCTGAGTTTGAATCTGGCCTCAGACTAGTTGTGTGGCCTTGGACAAGTCATTTAACCTCTGTGGGCCTCAGTTCCCTCATCTGTAAAATGTGGGTCTTAATAGCACCTCTCTGCCAGGGTTGTTGTGAGGATCAAAGCCATAACATCGGAAAAGCACTTTGGAAAACCTTAAAACTAAGTAAATGCTAGCTATTTGTTACATGTCAATTAATAGACCGTTGGGTTTTTTGTTTGTTGGTTTGGTTTGGTTTGGGGTTTTTTTGCGGGGCAATGAGGGTTAAGTGACTTGTCCAGGGTCACACAGTTAGTAAGTGGCAAGTATCTGAGGCTGGATTTGAACTCAGGTCCTCCTGAATCCAGGGCCCATGCTTTATCCACTGCAGCACCACCTAGCGGCCCCCTAATTCATAGACTGTTAAAGCCAAAGAGACCTGGATTCGGGGTTTTCTTGGCAAAGATACCAGAGCGGTTTGCCATGTCCTTCTCCAGACCATTTTGCAGATGAGGAAACTGAGGCAAACAGGGTTAAGTCTTGCTCATGATCACACCAGTTAGAAAGTATCTGAGGCCAAATTTGAACTTGGGTCCTCCTGATTCCAGGCCCAGTACTCTATCTACTGTACTGCCCCATCTCCTGCCCTGGAAGAGACCATAGAGAACATGAAATTATCTTGTATTTACTTATCTCTCAAGTTTCTTCTACTAGAATGTAAGCTCCTTGGGGTGGGGCTTGGGGGGTGGGGGGAGGTTGTTGAATTAAATGGGATGTAGTCCAACTCTTTTTCCTCACCATTTCCACCCGGCTTCAGTTGCTCCCTCTGATTCTCACTAGTAGTGGTCAGTCGTAACCAGCTGTGCTCACTTCTGAGTGTCGTCTTCTATACAATGGGGGGGTAATAGCTGTACCCATTTCACTGCGTCTGTAGGGCTCAGATGAGATGTATGTAAAGGTACTCAGAAATCTCATTCAAGATAGCAAGGTTTTTTTTTTTTTTAATTTTTTATTTATTTTTACGGGGCAATGGGGTTAAGTGACTTGCTCAGGGTCACACAGCTAGTAAGTGTCAAGTGTCTGAGGCTGGATTTGAACTCAGGAACTCCTGAATCCAGGGCCAGTGCTTTATCCACTGCGCCACCTAGCCGCCCCGATAGCAAGGTTTTTAAAAGTGCTTTATTTATTTATTTTCAAAGTGCTTTATTATACTGATTATTTCACATTTGAACCTCAAACTGCAATGAGGCAGGTGCCATTATTATCACTCCCATTTTATAGATGAGGAAGTTGATGGTCAGGGTGGCTTGCCTGTGGTCACCCAGCTAGCAAATAGCAGAGGGGGTATTTGAACCCAGGCCTTATTCACCCCAAGCCTGGCTACTCTTTTCAGTACCCCCAAGATCTTGAGACCAACTTGTTCCCCTTATAGATGAGAAAACTGTGGTCCACAGAGTAGAGGTGATTTGTCCAAGGTCATATTCTCAGTCGGTAGGACTATTCTGCAGTCAGGCCAAAGTCACTATCTCACTCCCCACAGACATCTGTCTTCATCACCCCTGCACCCACCAGTGGCTATTACCCATACCTCCCTAACTACCTTGTATTCTGTACGTATTTCACAGATTCCTGGACAGAACTGGCAAGGACCTTAGGGGTCATCTACTCCTGCCTCTTTCTTCATTTTATGGATGTAGAAATGACTTAGATAGAGTTTGGGGTTTGTGTTTTTGTTTTTTTTGGTGAGGCAATTGGGGTTAAGTGATTTGCCCAAGGTCACATGGCTAGTAAATGTCAAATGTCTGAGGCTGGATTTGAACTCAGGTCCTCCTGACTCTAGGGCCAGTGCTCTATCCACTGTGCCACCTAGCTGCCCCTTAGATAGAGTTATACAGAGTTAGCATTTGCATCTGGGGCCTCTGACTTCAAATCCAGCCCTTTTTCCATTGAGAAACCAACAGGTAGGGGGCAGCTAGGTGCTGCAGTGGATAAAGTACCAGCCCTGGCTTCAGGAGAACCTGAGTTCAAATGTGGCCTCAGACACTTAACACTTACTAGCTGTGTGACCCTGGGCACACACCCTCATTGCCCCATGTGGTAAAAAAAAAAAAAAAGAAAGAAAGAAAGAAAGAAAAGGAAAACCAACAAGTGTACATCCCCCTTGCTAGAACACAGGGATTGCTACATCCTTTTGGTATTTGTACCCTGAGTGCCTAGCACAGTGCTTGGCCAGTGCTAATGAATGCTTGTTGAATGGTGAGTCATTGAGCTGGAGGCCAAGTATCCTCCAGCCCAGTCCTGTGTACTTTCTTTGCCTTCCTAGATTCTCCTGTTCTCTGCCTTCTCCTAGTTGTACCTAGTTTGTTGTTGAGAATCTTTGTTCCCTCCATGGTGCCTCTGGGGGCGTCAGCTGTCAACTGTGTGCACGTTCCCAGGCCAGCAATCGAGCTTTTCAGCTCTGATGCAAGCAGCCATTCTTTTTTTTTTTTTTTTGCAGGGCAATTGGGGTTAAGTGACTTGCCCAGGGTCACACAACTAGTAAGTGTTAAGTGTCTGAGGCCGGATTTGAACTCAGGTCCTCCTGAATCCAGGGCCGGTGCTCTATCCACTGCCCCCCAAGCAGCCATTCCTTGCACTCGCTTGGCTAAGTCTTTGAGAACTCAGGGCCACTGCCTTGTGACAAGACTGTGGGGTCATGGGTCATTCAGTCAGGAAGCATTTGTTGACCACTTTTCCAGGTGCCAGACTCAGGACAAAGCCCCGGAGAGCCAAATAAAGGCAGCAACAGTCCCTGTCCTTAAAGAGCCCACAATCTAGTGGGAGAACCAATGTGCCAACAGTAATGTTACACACAAGCGACACCCAGGGCAAATGGGAGGGAATCCCAAAGGGAAGGGCACCAGCAGTGGGGGAAACCAGGAGAGGCCTCCTGGAGGAGGTGGCAATTGAGGGGAGTCTTGAAAGAAGCCAGAGGTGAGGTAGGGGGAGAGCATTCTCAGCATGAGGATGAGCCAGTATCAAGGCATAGAAATCAGGAGATGGAGCTAGGTATTTGTTGTAGTTGTCTAGTTATTTCACTCATGTCCAACTCTCCATGACCCCAATTTGGGGTTTTCTTGGCAAAGATATGCTGGAGCAGTTTGCCATTTCCTTCTCCAGACCATTTTACAGATGAGCAAACTGAGGCAAACAGGGTGAAGGGACTTGCCCCCAGGGTTGCACAGGTACTAAGCGTCTGAGGCCGGATTCGAACTCGGGAAGATGAATCTTCCTGGCCCCAGACCAGACACTATCCACTTCTCCACCTAGCTGCCTGTAGTTAGGTATTGCTAATCATCAAATTTGTCCAAGAGAATAAAGCGTAAGAATATATGGGAAATATACCTAGGGAAATATGTGAGGCAGCAAGGCCATAGAGAGCTTTTAAAATCAACCAGAGTGGGGCAGCTAGGTGGTGCAGTGGATAAAGCACCAGCCCTGGATTCAGGAGTACCTGAGTTCAAATCCAGCCTCAGACACATGACACTTACTAGCTGTGTGACCCTGGGCAAGTCATTTAACCCCCATTGCCCCGTTAAAAAAAAAATCAACCAGAGGAGGTGGCAGCTAGGTGGCATAGCGGATAGAGCACTGGCCCTAGAGTCCAGAGGACCTGAGTTCAAATCTGGCTTCAGACACTTTCAAGACTAGCTGTGTGACCCTGGGCAAGTTACTTAACCCCAATTGCCTCACCAAAAATAAAAATTAATTTAAAAAATAAAAAAATAAAATCAACCGGAGCCTCTCCTATTTGATCCCAGGAGATTTCAGGAGGAGGAAGGCCATTTCTATCTGTTGCAATCCTTCAAGATCCAGCTGAAATGCTGCCTCTTCATCCCTCCCCAAACCTCCCCCAGCTCCCCTTCTCCCCACCCTCTCAGCTGAGAACTTTGCCCCATATTTTACTGAAAAAAAAAAAAAAAAACTGAGGCCATTCACCCAGAGCTTCCTCCCCTCCCTCCCTCCCTTCTTATCTCCTGTGACTCAGATGCCTCCTGTCCCTCTCTCCTCCTTCACCCCTGTCTCACATGAAGAAAAGTGGGCTTACCCCTTACCGAGGCCAACCTTTTTCCCAGCTCCTGTGATTCCACCTCTTTCACTAATCTTCAGTGTCTGCCTGACTGCTGGCTCCTTCCCTACTGCCTCCACACAGGCCCTGGCACCCCTATCCTCAAGAATCACTCTCCCTTGATTATCGGCGTCCATTGACCAGCTCCCCTCTCTCTCCTTCCTTTTGTGGCCAGTCTCCTTGAAGAAACTGTAACAGGTGCCTCTGCTTCCTCCCTCTTAATCCCTGACAACCTGGTTTCTGATTTTATAGTTCCACCAACACTGGCTCTCCAAAGTAACTCATGATCCCTTAGTTGCCCAATTCCATGGCCTTACTCAATCCTCCCTCTCCTTGACCTCTCAGCTGCCTCTTTTTCCCTCACCGACCCTTCCAAGGAGTAGGTGCTCAGCGACAGGACTAAGGAGGATTCCTAAATAACCGGTTTACAAAGAGATAATCTCTTTAAGGAAGAGCCCAGTTCCACCTCAAACCTAACCTGCCTGAGGCTTGGTTGTTAAACTCTGACCCCTAACCTGGGACCCTGGGGAAGGTTTAGATCAAATATCTCAGACTTAATTAAGCGTTTATTGAGTGCTTGGGGATTTGGTTTATTTTCCAGATTGGACTAAGATGAGGTGGGGTGGAGAGGCTCTTAAACTTTTTTCTGTCTGGGTTCCTTTTGGCCTGTGATCTAGTGAAACCTGTGGGTCCCTTCTTAGAATAATGTTTTATAGCTGCCCCCCCCCAAATCAATATTAAAAAAAAATAAGTTTACAGACCCCCCCCCCCAATTTAAAAGAATCCTTGTAGCAGCTAGGTGGTTCAGTGGATAGAGTGTGCCTGGTCTGAGGTCAGGAAGACTCATCTTCCTGAGTTCGGATCCATCCTTAGACACTTATTAGCTGTGGACAAGCACTTAACTCTGCCTCAGTTGCCTCATCTGCAAAATGATCTGGAGAAGGAAATGCAAATCACTCCAGGATCTTTGCCAAGAAAACCCCAAAATGGGGTCATGAAGAGTCAGATAGGACTGAAATAACTGAAAACAACAAACAACAAGCAGCCGGGTGGCTCTGTGTACGGAGTGCTGAGCCTGGAGTTTGGAAGACCCAAGCTCAAATCCAGCCTCAGATACTTACTAGCTATGTGACCCAGGGCGTAACCTCTTTTTTTTTTTTTTTAGTGAGGCAATTGGGATTAAGTGACTTGCCCAGGGTCCACACAGCTAGTAAGTGTTAAGTGTCTGAGGCCAGATTTGAACTCAGGTATGCTGGTGCTCTATCCGCTGCACCACCTAGCTGCCCCAGGGTTTAACCTCTTAACACTTAACCTCTGTCTAGTTTAGTTTCCTCTTTTGTAAAATGGGCATAATAATAACACCTACCTCCCAGGGTGGTTGTGAGAATAAATAGTATTTATTAAGCACTTTATAAACCTGAAAGTGCTATTTGATTATTGATGATGATGATGGATTCTAAGGGCTTGTGTTCTAAGGACCCTTTCAGCTCTGTTATTCTAATTTCTAAGGTCCCTTCCCCTCTTTGACATTCAAATTTAGTTTAACTAATACTCATTAAAGGGCCGGTTGTTGCCTCAGTGGATAGAGTATGGGACCTGGAGTCAGGAAGACCTAAATTCAAATGCAGCCTCAGATACTTACTAGTTGTGTGACCCTGGGCAAGTCACTTAACCTGTTTGCCTTAATCCACTGGAAAAGGAAATGGCGAACATCTCCTCTGTATCTTTGTCAAGAAAACCTCATGAACCATATGGTCTATGGGATCGCAGAGTCAGACACAACTGAACACTAACAACAACAAAAATATGCCCCATGCTGTATTGGGGGTACAAAGACATAACCAAAAACAGCCTCCCACCCTGCCAAGGAGCTCCTGTTCTCTTATCAAAGGAGTTCTAGAATTTTCTTTGCTGAGAATGAGTCAGATTCTCTAGGCAAACTGGTTCCCCTTAAGCTAGTCTCCTATGCCCTTAGGGCACAGTTCTGGGTTAAAAATGCAAGTGCCAGTTTAGTTTATTAATATTTATTAAGCGCCTGGGGAAAGGCCTCCCCTTATCTGTCTGAGGGAGGGCTAGGACACTGTCTCTGGTGTGTTGTAGCTAAGTCAATATCTTGGGCACCTCCCTCACTGATAATGTGTCTCTGCCATCTTTTCCTCCATTTCCAAAGGAACTCACAGACCAGCTGGTCCTGGACCAGGGCCCACAGAGCCACCTGGCCCTGACCTGCCTGCTTGGGCAAACTGTTCTTATTGGCGATTGGAATTTTAGTTCTGAAGTTGAAAGAAAGACCCAGTCTTAGTGGGAAGAATTGGAGCCTTGGAGGAGGAGGAAGCGCCTGAGAGAGATCTGAAACCTAGAGGGGTTAGTGCTGGACTCTTAAGCCAGGAAAGATCTGGGTTCATGTCCTGCTTCTGATGCTACTAGGAAGACAACAGTGATTTATGGTCTCTCTTCCCCACCCCCCTGGAGTTTTGTGGTTTTTTTGGGGGGTGGGTAAAATATCTTTTTAAGGTTTGCAAAGACTTTATCGATACTATCTCGTTTGGTCCTCACAAATTCCGGGAGTTCTCATTTTACAGATGAGGAAATGGAGACCAATTAAGTGACTTCCCTAGCTATTAAGCGTCTGAGGCTAGATTTGGACTTTGGTCTTCCCGACTCTAGGCCCGGTGTTCTATCCATTGTGCCACTTAGCATCGGTAGTGTGTGGCCGCAGACTGGTACTACTCAACTCCAATGGATCATGGATTTTTAGGGACCTTATTGGTTAAGTGACTTGCCCAGGGTCACAGTGTCAAAGATGGGATTCAAAACCACCACAGCTTTACATTGTTTTGGTATTTAAAGCCCTAACTCCCCCAGCCTCCTATCTTTCATGGACATGAGTGTTAGAAGAGTACTTGTTATATGTTCTTTGATCCCTTCACATTCCATGTCTGGCTAAGGGCACTTTCTCCTTCTGTCCCCCTGACCAGTGACTTCCCTGGCTTCCTTTAAGTCTAAACTAAAATCCTATCTTCTACAAGAAGCCTTCTCCAACCCTTCTTAATTCTACCTAATTAATTCTCTTTTTTTTTTGGTGGGGCAACGAGGGTTAAGTGACTTGGCCGGGGTCACACAGCTAGTAAGCTAGTGTCATGTGTCTGAGGCTGGATTTGAATTCAGGTCCTGAATCCAGGGTCAGTCATTTATCTACTTCGCCACCTAGCTGCCCCATACCTAATTAATTCTTTTTTCCCCCTAATTAATTCTTAATGAACTTCTGTTAATGGTTTCCTCTTTATCCTGAATATATAGCTTGCTTTATATATCTATTTGCTTGCATGGTGTTTCTTCTATTAGATTGTAAGCGTTTGCTTCTTTTTCTATCCCCAGTGCTTGAAAAGTAGAAGCCTAATTAACTAATTAGCTATTGATTGATTGATTGATTGATTGATCTAAGGACTGTCTTGCTTACCTCTGACTTTGTTCTCTGGACTCTCCCAATTTTAACATTTTCCGATACCCTTTAGAAGCTTGAAATGGTAATCCTTGTGGGGCTCCAGGCATCCTAACATAGCCAGACCCCTTCCATACTGGCCCCATAGGGCAAAGAGAGAGACTCAAGTCTGCTGTTCTGACTTCCCACATGGGAGCCGAAAGGTCTTTCACCAAACTGGCTGATTCTGTTTTGTGACTGGCCAAGCAGGGCTAAGTCTATCCCTAATTGGCACTTCTAGCCTCTGCAGACCTTCCCCTTCCACCCCAGGGTTTGCTTTCCAAGGTGACCTGGAATTAGGTGGGACTTGGGGATTTACACCCGGCCTCCTGCTCTGCTTGGAGGAGGGTGACTGGGAAAGGTAAAGGGGCTTAGTCACTTTCTCCCCTCCTCCCTTTGCCCTTGGCTACTTCTTGCATTAGCATTTGTGGAGATTTCCTTATCCCTCAGGCTAAAAGAGTCTTAAACTGTAGTGGGGGTGGGGGTGGGAAGAGGATCCCCAGGGCTTCCCCCTCCCTCTTGTAATTCCTCCCCATCCCTGAGCCCCAAGGCCACCCTGCGGTAGAGAAGGGAAGCAGGAGGGGAGGGGGTAATGCTGATTGGATCTTTTCTGCCTGGGTTATGGAAAAGTTTTTATAAAGCCATGTTGACTGATTTCTTTCTCCTCTTACGGCCTCTTTGGTATACAGTTCAGGAGGGGCCGCTAGATGGCACACCTGCCCTGGAGTCGGGATGACCTGAGTTCAAATGTGACCCCAGACACTAACCATGTGACCCTAGGCATGTCGATTCCCTTCAAACAAAGAAACACACTTGAATTTAGTGGGGGAGATTGGGGGGCTGAGAAGGTTGAAGTACTTTAAATTCTCCTGAGGGGATGGGGCTGTTTCTATAGTTGCTGGATGGGGGAACCAGCACTAGGCTCGCTAAGTGCTTTACAAACATCTCGTTTGATCCCCACAATAATTAGACACCGTTATACTGGGTAGTCTTATGGCCCCTGTTTTACACTTGAGGAATCCAGGGTCTCTTAGCTAGTAAGTGACTGTGGTTCGATTTGATCTCAGACGTTCCTCATTCTGAACCTGGGTCTCTATCCACTGCGCCTTCTTCATGATCTCTGTGGTCAGGAAAGATAGTCTTCCTCTTAGAATCTCAGTCATCTGGTCTCTCAAACTAGGAAATCTGCTCCTTCCCCCTCCCCCCCACTTCCTCCCACCTCCCCATCCCAGCATCCCTAACAAGCAGTTTTCCATCTTCTGGAATTCTTCCTGAGAAAGGAAGCTGCCTGCTGCCTCCCTGGCCTCTGGAAATTCTTCCTTAGATCTTGCTCATTAATAAAAGGGTAATTTCCCCTTAGCTCCCAGTTCTGCCCTCTGGGGCCACAAAGAACAACTAAATGGGGGTGGGGCGGGTATTGGTATTTTCATTACTCCCATTTTGCAGGTTAGGAAACTGAGGCAGACCAAGGTTAGGTGACTTGCCCGGGGTCATACAACTAGTAAATGTCCGAGCCCAGTTTTCAATTCTGGTTTTTCTGACTCTAGTCCCAGCACAGCTATCTTCACAGATGGTGAAAATTTGTTGGGGTTTTTTGGTTTGTTTTTTTTTTTTGTGGGGCAATGAAGGTTAAGTGACTTGCCCAAGGTCACACAGCTAGTAAGTGTCAAGTGTCTGAGGCTGGATTTCAGGTCCTCCTGAATCCAAGGCCAGTGCTTTATCCACTGCACCACCTAGCCGCCCCCCATGGTGAAAATTTGAATTTAGATCCTACTTCTTTAGACACTAGCCATGTAGCTGTGTGTGAACCTGTGACTTCAGCTCCCTCTTCTGCAAAAAGTGGACAATGAGAGCATCTGCCATAGGGGTTGTTGTGAGGGTTAGGGGAGTATATGTTAAAGTGCTTTGCAAATATTAGCTATTTATTATTTATCAAGGGCATTTTAGGCACAGGAGATGGGAAAGCAGAATGTAGTCCCTCCCATCAAGGATCTTCTACATTACATAGGGGATGTGAGTACTTTCCCTCCAGCTGTGTAGGTAGGAAGAAGTAGATTGAGCCTCAGTTTCCTCATCTGTGAAATGGGCATAATACCTAGTACAAGGGCTGTTGTAAGGGTCAAATGAGATGATGTGTTTAAAATGCTTCATGAATGTTAGCTATTATTGGGATCATTAAAAACAGTACCAGGAGTCCCCAAATGCAATCTTCCCTCCTCTCTTCTTCCTAGTCAATCCAGAGCCCAGCTCCTTGTTCCATCTGCAATCCCTTCCTAATCAGTCAACAAGCATTTATTATTTCCTATGTGCTAGACCCTGTGTTAAGTGCTAGGGATACAAAAATAAAAGTGCCTGTCCTCAGGGGCGGGCATTTTAGAGAAAGAATCTTATCTATAAAATCAGAACATACAAGATAAATACAGGGCAGCTGGGTGGCGCAGTGGATAAAGCACTGACCCTGGAGTCAGGAGGACCTGAGTTCAAATCCGGCCTCAGACACTTAACACTTACTAGCTATGTGACCCTGGGTAAGTCACTTAACCCCAATTGCCTCACCCCCCCCCCCAAAAAAAAAAAAAAACCAGGATAAATACAGAGTAGATGGAAAGTAACCTTGCATCAATGTGGCACAGTAGATAGAGGGCTGTGCCTGGAGTCAGGAGGCCCTGAGTTCAAATCCAGCCTCAGACATTTCCTACCTGTGTGACCCTGGTCAAGTCACTTAACCCTCTTTGCCTCAGTTTCCTCAACTGTCAAATGAGCCGGAGAAGGAAATGGTAAAACACTCCAGTATCTTTGCCAAGAAAAACCCAAATGGTGTCACGAAGAGTCAGACACGACTAAAACGCCTGAACAACAGCAACAAAAACCTTAGAGGGGATGGTGCTAGCAGCTGGGGGGACAAGAAAAGGCCTCCTGAAAGTGGAAGGAAGCCAGTTCTTTTTCTGAATGTGAAGAGCATTTTCCACCATAAGTCTTTTGGCATTGTCTTGGATCATTGCATTACTGAGAAGAGCCAAGTCCATCACGATTGATCATCACAAAATGTTGTTGATACAATGTTGTACAATTTCTCTTGGTTCTGCTCATTTCACTCAGCATCAATTCATGTAAGTCTTTCCAGGCTTTTCTGAAATCTATCTGCTTATCATTTCTTACAGTGCAATAGTATTCCATTACATTCATATACCACAACTTGTTCAGCCATTCCCTAGTTGATGAGTGTCCCCTCAATTTCCTATTCTTTGCTACCTCAAAAAGAGCAGCTATAAATATTTTTGTACATGTGGGTCTTTTTCTTTTTTTTATGATCTCTTTGGGATATAGACCTAGTAGTGGTATTGCCGAGTCAAAGGGTATGCACAGTTTCTTTTTGTTTTGTTTTGTTTTGTTTTGTTTTTTAGTGAGGCAATTGGGGTTAAGTGACTTGCCCAGGGTCACACAGCTAGTAAATGTCAAGTGTCTGAGGCTGGATTTGAACTCAGGTACTCCTGATTCCAGGGCTGGTGCTCTATCCACTGGTCACCTAGCTGCCCCCGGTATGCATAGTTTTAAAGCCTTTTGGGCGTGGTTCCAAATTGCTCTCCAGGATGGTTGGATCTGTTCCCAGCTCCACCAACAATGCATTAATATTCCAATTTTCCCACATCTTCTCCAACATTTATTATTCTCCTTTTTTATCATATTAGCCAATTGGATAGGTGTGTACCTTAGAGTGGATTTAATTTGCATTTCTCTAATCAGTAGTGATTGAGAACATTTTTTTCATATGGCTGTAGATAGTTTTAATTTCATCATCTGAAAACTGCCTGTTCATATCCTTTGACCATTTCTCAATTGGGGAATGCATTTTATCAAGGAATCCACAAGCATAAAAAGTACCTACCCTGTTGCTGAAGCTGTGTTGGAAGCTGTACTTTGCATAACTGGACCCAGTACTTTTTTTTTTTTTAGTGAGGCAATTGGGGTTAAGTGACTTGCCCAGGGTCACACAACTAGTTAAGTGTTAAGTGTCTGAGGCCGGATTTGAACTCAGGTACTCCTGACTCCAGGGCCGGTGCTCTATCCACTGCGCCACCTAGCTGCCCCGACCCAGTACATTTATAGTCTACAAACAGTAAGCCCAAAGAGGGGTTTTGTTTGCCTTGTGACAGACGAAAGTTGCCAAGTGCTGTAGAAAATCATTTGTCAATCCACTGTTAAAGTTTCATCTCAGTTACCCTTGCTATGCAATCTATTGTGTAGATCATTCTCTTGAAGATTTTAAAAAGACAAGTATTTATTAAATGCTTCTTATTATTAAATGGATGCCAGGCATGGTACTAAGCCCTGGGAATAAAAAGAAAGACAAGAAAAATGCCCAGCCCTCAATAAGCTCACTTTCTTTGTTTTTGTTTTTGTTTTTTAGTGAGGCAATTGGGGTTAAGTGACTTGCCCAGGGTCACACAGCTAGTAAGTGTTAAGTGTCTGAGGCCTGATTTGAACTCAGGTACTCCTGACTCCAGGGCCGGTGCTCTATCCACTGCGCCATCTAGCTGCCCAAGCTCACTTTCTTTGGAGCAGAAAAGCAGGTGTGTGTGTCAATGCTTACTGATGTCATTCATGTACCTTTGGTGGATAAAAATACCTTCGTAGATTTTCCCCCCATCCTCCTAATTGTCTAATATCTACCTCTTTCAGATTTCTTTAAGATAGACCCTTTGATGCTTTCAGAATTGAGCCACCTGTAGCATAGATTTCTTCTGGTCTGGTCCAGGGGCTCCACCCCAAATCATCTTCTATTCTTTCTTGTAGCCTACTGGTGTCTTGAGTCCAAATATGGTCTGATTCTCTGTGGCACAAGAGATATAGTGCACAGAGTACCAGGCCTACAGTCAGGAAGACTCATCTTCCTGAGTTCAAATCCAGCCTCAGACTGTGTGTGACCCTGGGCAAGTCATGTCACCTGTTTGCCTTAGTTTCCTCACCCATAAAATGAACTGGAAAAAGAAATGGCAAACCACTCCAGTATCTCTGCCAAGAAAACTCCAAATGGGGTCATAAAGAGTCAGACATGACTGAAACCAACTGAAAACCAACAAATTCCTCTCATTGGTGATGAATATAGGTCACTGAGATGCTAGGAGATTTGCACCATTTTTCATTTGTCGTCCTTCCAGTTTCATCTATACATCCTTTTGGGATTAGTTAGTGCCCCACCAAACTTTCCTCAAACCTGTTTTCTCACCATTGTTCTTTCCTACCCTGTTGCTTATCATCTTCCTCTCCCATCTTCTTCCAGGGTATTTTGCAGATGAGTTCAAACCAGAGTTGTCCTGGGTGACAGCTATCCATCTTCCCCTTTGGTCAGGAGATCTGGGCTGAGTTTCTGGACTCTTCTGGCCTCCTTATCTTATTGATTGCTTTATCTCCTTTAAGCTTCTGAAGGCATGGGCGATAATCAGAATCGACAATGTCTTATCCTCTCTCCAATTTATGCCACCAATAACTTATTTTGGTAGATCGGGTTAGAGCTGTTGTCTTCTTGGTCCCCTTTCTTCTCATTGGGTGGGTGTTTCTTTTGACCCTTGCTCCCATGTCTTGATCTGATCTGATTACACAGACAACTATCTGGCCTATGGATAAGCTCCTCCCTTGGTAGCTAGTCCTTTCCTTGCTAAGATTTAGTGAGTTTTATTTCTTTGTATGAGATGTCTTTTGATGCTCACCATGTCTAGGGCCAATTGGCTATGTTTTTGAAGAAAAGACAAATGAGATGTGAGGGTCTCATATACAGAGTCCTGAGCAGCCTACAAACCTTTCACCTTAATCCCAAACCATATTTTCTGTCGGTTTTGGACCTCCTTCCCTCTTTTCAATCTCCTCCTTCCCGTTGAAATCACCACATAGTTATGTGTGTTCATTCTGACATCACTTGGAGGAGCTTGTCAAGGCCATTCATGGGCTTTTCTTGGCCTCTTCATCTTTTGCAATAGATGGCCCTTAAATTGCAGTTCTCTTCAGTCTTCTTTTTGCTTCTTGCCACTCCAAGGTGAGATGAGAAATTATTTTTCACGAAAAGTTGAACATTTTTAATTTTTTGCCTCTGATACAACAGAGTGAAACTAACTCCTTCATTTGTCTCTTCATGAAGAAACCATGAGCCTTTTTTCCATCTAGCCTCAGTGTCCTTGTATCTTCTGGCCGGTCAGTCAACAAACATTAAGAACCTACTATATGCCGGGCACCGTGCTAAGTGCTAGAGATATAAAGAACAGCAAAAATAATCCCTGCTTTCAAGGATCTTACAGTCTAATGGGAGAGAGGCGATGTACCAAAAAAATATATATAAATATAACTTCTATAGTGGGTAAATAAATAAGAATGTTTATATGTGTGTGTGTGTGTGTGTATGTGTGTGTGTGTATATATATATATATATATATATATTTGGAGGAGGCAATGAGGATTAAGTGACTTGCCCAGGGTCACACAGTGTCAAGTGTCTGAGGCCAGATTTGAACTCAGGTCCTCCTGAATCTAGGGCCAGTGCTTTTTCCACTGTGCCACCTAGCTGCCCGGAGAAAGTTGATATTAATAAGAGTTGTTTCCTCCAATTATGTGGCAGGCAGCATTGCTGGTCCTTGAACCAAGGATCTCTCCTTTAGGCCACCAGTAGTTATGTTAATATTTGTAGATGGTCTAAAACATGATTCTTAGGCACCCTTTGTTCCCTTTTCTGCCGTGGTCTCACACAGGATTGGGGACCATTTGGTAATTTTGCTTCATTTTCCAGGCTGCCTAACAATTGGCAATCACCTCCTAATGATCCTTGGGCAGATTTAGCCTGTCACCAGGACTATGCTTGGAGGAACCTGCCAGACTCTGCTCGGCTGACCTAGCCCTTCCCAAGGCCCAGGGTCACCCGCACACCATGATAGGGCATCAGTGGAGGATTCTTGCGTTTGGGCACTGCCTCTATTAATGGAGCTCAGGCATCACCCAGCAGACTGACAGTGCAATGTTAGGGTTCTGAGGGCCCTTAGAACACACTGTGTGTGTTAGAGCTGGCAAGACCCTTACAAAGAACTTGGAATGTCAAAGTGAACTGGAGGTGTTGCGGGGAGGGGAGGGGTGAGGGGGGCAAGGTGGTACCTTGCCTGAGTGAGTCACAGTGCTGGGGGTCTGAATCCAGGTCTTCTGACTTCCAATCCAGTATGCCTTCTACCTTAGTTTGTGTGATGGGAGGGCAGGAGAGATAGCGAGCTAGCCCAATCCCTAAGGCACTTACCGCTAGGCTTCATTCTCCCCGCTGCTCCCACCTTCATCCTCTTTCTCCCCCACAGGTACCATTGCCTTCCTGGCCCTCTATCTCATATTTGGCTATGGTGCCTCCCTGCTCTGCAATCTCATCGGATTCATCTACCCAGCATATGCCTCGTGAGTGAGATCCCTTGCTGGGGACTAACTCTTAGCTAAGCAAGGGAAGGGGCTTTGGCTGGTACAGGCTAGTTGAGACCATTTCATGAGTTCCCCCAGGGGTCCTTACATACCTGAGCCTTGAAGCCAGAGGACTGATCTGCCTGGAGCAGATTAGAAACCCCCTGTGAGAGAAGCCCTGGAGTGGGTACTGTGGCAAAAAAAGGAGGAAGAAGAGCAGGGGCCCTTGTCTCAAGGAATCCCAGATCTTGGGTAGAAAACACCAGGCTGGCCAATAGTCTAGACTATTCAGAGAAGAGGACCAGCCACGGCTGGCTGGCTCTCCTTGGTGATGCTACCTAGAGAACAGCCTCTCTGTGTGAGGCCTAGCCTTATGCTGCAAGTTACTTGTTCCTTACAACTCAGATGTGCCCTCAAGCAGAACTAAGTGGAATGATTAGGGCTGGCTGGCTACTAGTTAATCCAGGGAAAGTGTCTGCAAGTGAGGAGTGTTGAATGAATTAAGCTTTTAGAGGAAGGGATGGATGGATATTGGAGAAAAGAAGCCTCCCCTCCTCCCCACTGTTTTCTCTCTGACCCTTTCACCCCCAGTGCCTTTCGTCCCTTGGACTTTGATGAAGTCCCGAAGTCCAAGCCTCAGTAGCACCCATTCCCTGCTTCCTCTTTCCCGCAGCATCAAGGCCATTGAGAGTCCCAACAAAGATGATGATACCATCTGGCTAACCTACTGGGTGGTATATAGCATTTTTGGTCTGGCTGAGTTTTTCTCTGACATCTTCCTTTTCTGGTTCCCCTTCTACTATGCAGGGAAGGTAACTAATGGGGGACTTTGGGGTGGTGGAGGATGGGGGTCTTTCCCTGTTCTGAGAGTGGGGGGATGGGGTGGGTAGGATCTAAAAGTCCTCTCTTTTGGGGGGGGAATCTGATCTCTGCCCTCAGGGAGTTCCTTGTGTGGGGTGGGTATGGGGGGGCAGTAAAGGGTTCCATATGGGCCACACCAACCCTTGTCCCTGCCTTGTCCAGTGTGCCTTCTTGCTGTGGTGCATGCTTCCAGCGGCCTGTAATGGCTCACAGATCCTGTATCATCGCCTGATCCGCCCCATCTTCCTGAGGCACCAGGCTTCTATGGACAGCCTGGTGACCGACCTGAGCGGACGAGCCCTGGACACGGCAGCCAATTTGACCCGGGAAGGTGAGCCCCCTTTCCCATTCCCTCTCCCTCTCCCCTAACTCCTGCCTTTGGCTTCTTGCCTGCACACTCTAGCCTGTGCTTCCGCTCTCTCCTCCTTACTGCGTCTGTCTATGCCTGTCTCTGTTTCTGTCATGCTGTCGGGATCCAGTCCTCCAGGCCTTGGCTCACAGCCGGACACTACTGGCAACCCAGGTGGCTCCTCAGCTCCCTCCAGAGTCTCCGTATGTAACTCACCTTCCCCACCCCACAGCAAGGGTGTCACGGCCAGGGTGGATGGGGGAGGGAGGAAGGGTCCTGGCCTGGGAGTCAGGAGGACTGCTTCTCACCTAAACTTTGCAACTAACTCATTTTGTGTCCTTGGGCAAATCACATTCTGCTTCTTTGCTGCTCTGAGTGTGTAAAAGTGGTGGTGCTGATAGGGGGAGGGCCCCTCCAGCTCCCTTGGTGGTAGCTCTGAGCCTGAAGAGCTCTCTCTGATTCCAAGTACTAGTGTGTGTGTTGGGGGGCCAGGATGGGGAAACCCTTAGGGGATGAGTCCTAGCAGATCCCAGGAACCCTGGGTGTGGAGGATGGGGAGACAACCATTTGATCTGAGCGCCCTGGGCACCTTAGGTTGGGACCGAGTCTTGGTTTTGGTGCTTGGGGGTGGGAGGGAGGCAGGTTTCCTGTTTGGCTTGTGAGTTGGGGGGTCAGCAGTTTCTCCTTTCTGAGCTGCATTCTCCCTAATCCCCTGAGCTTTTGCCTTCTCCCTGGCCCTCCCCTTTCCTTTTTCTTCACCCATACTACCCTAAATCAGTGCTCTCCTTCCCATCAGTTTCCCTTCCGGATCTATTTCTTTGACTCTTCCCCTCCTCTCTATCACTCTAGTACCCCCATTACAGCCTGTCCCCTCCCCCACAGTCTCACCTGTGTTTCCCCCTCCCCCAGCAACCAAGGCAGGCATGATTCACCTACAGAAGAATAAGTGAAGAGTTCACTCCTGAGCCAGAAGCTTTGAATGACTGGACACCCTCCTCCCGGCCCCCTCAGCATCAGGGACCACGGCCCCTAGTTCTGACCCACGTCTAAGCAGCTGACCCCTCCCAGCTGTAGCTCCCCCAACTCTACCCTTGGGCTTTAGGGCATTAGAGAAGTCTCCCCAGGCTGGGAGGTAAGGTGGGCATGGAGGGGGGGACCTCTGCCCATCTAGTATCTATTGGTACCAGCTCAGGGCCCTGCTGGTGCTCAAGACTGCCTCTAGCCCCCTCCACTCACTCCCCACAGGACTCTTGATATGTCTTGGCTGTTCCTGCTGCCCATGTAGTTAAAAAAAAAAAAAGTCCAACACAGGCCAAACTTGTTTGACCTCAAGGTTTTTCGGTGTATTTTTTGTTGTTGGGGCAAGGGAATGAGGGATGAGGGGAGTGTTTAATGATCTGAAGGGTCTCAGCTGTCTTTGGTGAGGGAGATGCCTTCTAGAACCTCAATGTCCCATGTGATCCATATTTCAGGGTACCTCCCAATTCCGATATTCTGTGTTTTGAAATCCAGCAAGGCTGATCACCCCACCCCCCCATCCCTTCATCTGCTCCCATCCTGGAGCTCACCCAAGGCTGTAGATGAAGTCTGTGCTGGCAAAATTTGCTCTTCTACATCTAGCCACCAGAGGGTACTATGGTCCCATCTAACCCTCGGCCTATGGATTATTTATCGGTTTTGTTTTCTGCCCTTGCTATGGACCAGAAGCATGGGCCTTAGAGCCAAAAGAAACCTTCAACTCTCTCTGGGGATTAAGTGATTCGGCCAGGGTCACACGGCTAGTGAGTTTCTGAGGCTGGATTTGAACCTTGGTCCTCCTGACTCCAGGTCCACCCTTCATTTTTGCAGTTGAGGTGACTGCAGAGAAAATACTTTTGTCACACAGCTTAGAAGTGGCAGAGCCAACGATGGAGATTGAAATACAGGGAGGAAGACTAGGACACTTCAGAGGCCCCTGAAAGGATTGGGGGAGACAAAAGTCAAGACATGCTATATTGAAATATCCTTGGTCCTGGTGGGGTCTGGTCCCCGCTTCTCCACCTTAGGAGATGAGTTATTTCTTGAAGAATGAACTTTTCCTCCAAGGAATGACTCCGTCAAGGCAGAGAACAGGATGTGGGAGTGGAGTGCATGCTGCTGTCCTATGGTGCCCTTTCTGCCCGTGCCTTAGGAGGGAGCTCTGGCTGTCCAGTTCAGGCTATGGCCACAGCCGGGAAGGAGGCGGGGTTGATGTTTGGGCAAGAGATGGCCACGGCTGCCTGCCTGGTGAGGCAGTTCCTGGCTCTCCCCCTGGCCCGGGGCCCCACCTCATCCACTCCCTAGAGACCATCTTTGGGAAGAGGATGACAATTTGTTCCATGCTAAGGGAGGGGAGCTTGGAATAACCCAAACATAAATAATCCCATACATCTGATTTTTTTTTTAAGTGGTTCATACAAAATGGGTGGAGGGAACTCTCTCACCCCTCCTCTCCAAACTTAATTAATCCTCCCCTGTGCAGGAAAGTCTTTGCCGGCTCATCCTTCCCCCCCCTCCCCTCCCCTCCCCTCCCCAACAAGGGCATCCAGATGTCTCGGTATCTAGAATGGACTCCTCCCCAGATATAGCTGCATATGGCTGTGAGTGTGGCATGGAGAGAAGGGAAGAGGGTGTGTATGGGAAGGGACGGGCTGGAAACTTAGAGAGAAGCCATGTATTGTGGAAAAATAAATGCCAGGCTACGGGCCAGGTTCAAAAGGAGAATGGGAGATCTGGGCCTTTCCAACAAGGGTAACCATATGGATTGGGGGAATCTGATTAAGTATAATGTGTGAGACTTCCTGCCTCCTGGAGGCACTTAGGTGGATAGCTGGGCCTGGAGTCAGGAAGACCTGAGTTCAAATGTGGCCTCAGACATTAGCTGTGTGACCCATGGCAAGTCACAAACCTTAGCCTCAGTTTACTCGACTGCAAAATGGTGATAATAGCCCCTACATCCCATGGTGGTTGTGAGGATCAAATGAGCACTAGGCACATTGCCTGGCACACAGAGGTCACTATATTATTTCTTTCTTTATTTATTTTTGAGCAGGGCAATGAGATTTAAGTGACTTGCCCAGGGTCACACAGCTAGTAAGTGTCAAATATCTGAGACCAGATTTGGACTGAGGTCCTTCTGAATCCAGGGCCAGTGCTTTATCTACTGTGCCACCTAGCTGCCCCCGAGGTCACTATAAATGCTTCTTCCCTTTCCCCTTCAATGGGAGAGCCTCCCTTTGCAGGCCTGTTGCTGGCATGTGTCGGGGTTCATTCCACTCATTCTGACAGTCACAAGAGTCTCTGGAGGAAGGGCTATCTGGTCACTTCTAAATATTAGAGAAGTGTTCCATAGGGAGTCGCCTGAGGCTATGTGACATCACATAGTAAGTGTCAAAGGTAGAATCTGAACCCAGGTTGCCTCGTACTCTCCTCTCTTCCAGCTTCCATCCCTTGCCCCTACTTCTACCCACTGGGACTAACCCTTTCTTCCATATGACAGCCCAAATGAGATACTTAAGAGTGGTGTCAGGTCCTATTTGTCCCCCTCCCCAAATATTGGCATTGAGGGAGAGAGTTGGTGGACATTCGGTGAGGTCCCCACAATCATTGAGCTCACAGCATGGCTGAGGATGAGCCATGACAACCAACTCTGGCATATCATAACATCCCCTGAGAAGTGCCTCAGAGAGGTGGAAGACAATGAGAAGTCTGAGGAGGAGGGAAGAGAATCAAGGAAGGTTTCCCAGAGAAGTTGGCACTCGAGTTGGCTTTTAAAGGATGGGCAGGATTTCAACAGGTCTTAAGATTTCAGTGCTATGTGACTTCACGTGAATCATCCCTTGCCAATGAGTGGGGGAGGAACCAGAGAGAATTTGGGACTCAAAATTAATATCTTTATAAAAAAAAACACACCACTTATGTGCTATAGACCCCAGTAACATTTGTACTGCCAAGGCATGTGTTTCATTTCTGTCCTACATTAATGATTATATCTGAGTCTATCTCCTAAAGCAGTTATATCCTCTCCTCCCTTTCAAATTATCCTGGCTCAACCTCACATTTCACCTAAGGCAGTCTTGTTGACTCCAGTCACTCCTTCTCAAAAGGGCCCCTCATTTGCCCCCCACCAAAAAAAAACCTGGCTCCAACCTTTGCCAGTTGTTATAGACTGTTCTATCCAATCTGGATGACTCCCCATTCTTGTTGGAGTCTCTGAGCCTTGTCACCCTGCCCTCTCCCAGCTCCGCCTCAGTTCACACTGTCTGCCATTCCTAGAGGGGCTTCCTTTGCTCCACTGGGTTTCTGTCTGTTAAAATCTTGAAGGCCCAGCCCAGGTGGTATCTACTCCCAGAGTCCTTCCCTAATGCCCCAGGTCAAGATGACCTCTGATTTTTCCTGGCACTTTGCCTGGTTCACTCTCTCCTTTGCCATGATCTCATTCTCCCTTGTCAAAATGGTGTAAATATCTTTATCCCTATTGGATTGTAGGCTCCTATGGAGCAGGGGGTCTGTGTATTCATCCCCGACCCTATCAGAGACCCTTCCTCATATATAGTAGGTACTTAAAAAGTGTCTGTTCAATGAATGATTGAAAACGGAGCGTTGCTTGCATTTGGATGCCTTGTGCCTGTGCTTTGACCTGCATCGTGCCACATCCAAATTGTTTCAATGTATTGTGCCATGTGAATATGTGCCTGGGGGAGGGAGAGGGAGTGTGTGTGTGTGTGTGTGTGTGTGTGTGTGTGTGTGTGTGTCCATCTGGAACCCTGCAAGCTAGAAGGCTGGAGGAGAAAAACTCAGGGTCCAGAGGGAGACCATGGGACAAGCAAAGGCCAGTCCTGGTCCCCATAGTTCCTGCCTCCTTCCAAAGGTTGGGCACAAGGGCAGAATGGGGAAGCCAATATGGCTCCTCTCTGCCCATGGCCCAGAAGGATTCCCCTGGAGCGCTCCCATCCTGGCCAGCATTACTGTGGAATGGATCTGGGACTCTAGTCCAGTGGGCTGGGTGTGGCCCTCTCCAGAGGTCAGGCAGGTAGCCTCAGCCTGGTGGTGGGGTCTGGGGACAATGCTTGGCCACCTCTTGGATGCGGGCATCTTCTTTGGGAGTCCAGGGCCGGGCATAGCCAGCATGGGGCAGCAGCAGCCGGTCCAGGGTCCCCTCGTAGTTGATGTGTCGCTGGGCAGCCACCAGGTACTCTGCTCGAGGGACCAACAAGGGGCAGGGACAGGCCCCGGGGGCCCAGAGAAACTCCCTTCGCTCTAGTGGGGTCCAATTCTTGTAAGTGTGTTGCACCTGAATGTCATAGCGGGTCTCTTCACCCACTCGGAGCCGTGCCAGGACCCGGGCCCGGAATACTGTGGGTATCAGCAATTGCACACTCAGGAACTGGGAGAGAAGTTTATCCAGCCTCCTTATTTGTTGAGACTTAGAGAAGGCAAGAGGACTCAGGGTAACCCAGCAAGTCAGCAGCAGAGACAAGGATAGAAAGCACCCAGGACAGGGGCTCCTTCCACTCATTTAGAATATTTTCAACCTGATGCATTCCCCAGCCCAAGCCCTTCATTTTACAGAAGGGGAAACTGACACCTGGGGTGGGATTTTTGTCCCAGGGTCACACAGTGAACCCAGTGGCATGACTAGAATTAGAACCCAGTTCTCCTGACTCCTAGTCCAAGGCTGATCTTTGGGCAGCAAAGGGGTGGAATAGGAGACAGTTTGATGCAAGAGAGACCACTAAATTTTGAATCGGTATTTGGGTTCAAATCTCTGCTCACTCCTTGTGTGACCTGGGGCAAGTTAACTTTAACCTTGTTTTCTTCTGTATAATAAAAGGGGTTGAACTAGCTGATGTCTAAGGTCCCTTTCAGCCATAAAGCCTATGGGATCTTTTAATCCAGGGGCCCCAAACCTCAAGGTGAAAGGAGAGAGGGTAGTTGGGGTGGGAATAGGAAGTAGAGGGAGGGGGAGATCTTACCAAAGTCGCTCCGGCAGTAATGAAGCAGACGCTGGGTCCGTCCCTTGGCACCTGGACATGGCTGGCAGGTCTCTACAGATGGCAATGAAGTAGTTGGGGGGAGGGGTCAAAGAGGGGCTTCCCTTCTCTCCTATTCAGGGGAAAGGGAGACCCACCTGTTTCAATGGGCTGCTCCTGATGTGGGGAGAATCTTGGAGAGGAGGGGCCTGGCCCAGTCCAGGCTGGGGCAGCCTCCTGGGGCCCCACCTCAACCTCCCGAGTCTGTGGCTGCCTTAGAGGACTCCTGTGGCTCTGAAGGGTATAATAGGCATCCCTTGGCAGCCAGAACTCAAACTCAATGCCTGGATTGGGCTCTTGGTAGAGAACCTAGGGGAGCAGAGAGGCTCAGATTCCCATTTATACCTTCTCCCGAGCACCAGCCTCTTCACTCTGGGGGCAGTTTCCCGGCTGTTTCCTCCCCAGATCATCACTATTCCCCACTTTTGACCAAATCAATCAACGAACAAACATTCTATGACCTGGGATCATACTATACAATCATGTTACAAAGAAAGAGAAAACAGTCCCAGCTCCCAAGGATCCCATGTTCTAGCTGATTCAAGGTCAGCACCATGGAGAGAGCCCCTGGTCTAGGAGTCAGAGCTGAATCCTGGGTTCAAGTCCTAACTTCCATTAATCACTGTGTGATCTTGGGTTTTCTGGGCTTGTTTCCCCATCTGTCCAATGAAGAGGTAGGGCTACATGGTTTGTAAATTCCATTCCTGAGAAGCAGATTAAAGGCCTGGGCTTGAATCCAAACTTTCAACACTTGCTGGCTGGCCAGACCTAGAGAATTCTCTGAGCTTCAGTCCCCTCAGCAGTTAACTGGATATAAGATCCCCTGTCCTGCCTTCCAGAGTGGTTCTGGCTGTGAGGCCGCCCCAAACCAGCAAATTTCAATAGAACTTTAAGATTTGAGAAGGAAAGTAGAAGAATCACCCCCATTTTAAGGCAAGTAATTGTTTTGGGTTTTTTGGGGGGGCAGGGCAATGAGGGTTAAGTGACTTGCCCAAGGTCACACAGCTAGTAAGTGTCAAGTGTCTGAGGCTGGATTTGAACTTAGGTCCTCCTGAATCCAGGGCCTGTGCTTTATCTACTGTGCCACCTAGCTGCCCTCACCTCCCATTTTATAGGTAAGGAAATTGAAGCAGAGGATTTAATCCAGGGTCCCAAAGGGTCTCACAAAGTATCTCCCTAAATGGTCATATTCTCTTCAGCTGATTATGCCCCACCAAGATATTGCTAAGTCTTTGAATATATTCAATATATAGCTCCTGCCATTAGACTACACTCCTTGAGAAAAGCGGCTGTCTTCTGTCTGTAGCCTCAGCTCAAAACAGTGACTAGCATATAGCTAGTAGGTGCTTAATCATTATTAGGTGGGGCAGCTAGGTGGCACAGTGGATAGAGCACCGCCCTGGAGTCAGGAGTTCCTGAGTTCAAATCCGGCCTCAGACACTTAACACTTACTAGCTGTGTGACCCTGGGCAAGTCACTTAACCCCAATTGCCTCACTAAAATTAAAAAGAAAAAGAAAAATCATTATTAGGTGACTGCCTGCCTGGATTTCTGACAAATGTAAGTAACAAAGCCCCTAGCTCCCACACAAGCACTCAAGGTAACAAATGGTTTCAAGTCCAGGACAACATTTATTTATCTCGCAGAAAATGCAACCATCCTGGGAGGGAAGGAGTGGAAGTATTATTGTCCCCATTTTGCCGATGAGGGAACTGAAGTAGTTTTTCAAAGACCACACAGTAAGTGGAGGAGGCAGGTATTAAACAGATCTCCCAATTCCAAATCTAAGGTTGTTTTTATGATTATCCACTGCCTCCTACAAGATTTCAGCTGACCCACAATAGTGGCATCTTTCATTAGAGCCTGTGGTGAGTCTATAGTAGCCCACAAATAACTTCCCAGGATTGGTTTCTACCCCTCACCCCAGATTTGCAATCACCTGCAAGTGGAGGTCTTCACCTGTGGGCCCAGCTGCCCACAGACTCTCATCGCGGTCATTGGTTCTGCTATAGTGAACCTGGGTCCCAGCCACCTGGAAGGTCCCTGGCCAGTCAATGGCCCAGTCCCCATTGAAGACATAGCGCCCATCGTTGCCCATTAGTGCTGGGTGGCAGGGGAGGGAAAAGAGTTCAAGGAGTTTGCTAGAACCAAGTTTCCCACCTCCAGTAGGATGCTAGGAGGCCAGAGGGAGGGAATGGGGTTAGTTTAGCCCTAGACTCTGGGCCAAGTCTGCTTCCTGGGAGTCCCTGTCAATTATGGAGAGCCCCACCCCACCCGAGGAGGTAATACTCCCAGACTTTCTCTTTACCCTCCACCCCAGCAGGGTCGGGAATCCCCAGGCTCCAGCAAGTGGGAGGCACTCCTGGCTCTCACCCAGATAATTGCGGCTCCGGTCAGTGACTCTGATGTGCCGGGCACCAATGGGAATAAGGGTCACATTCCAGTAGCCATATGATTGACCTAGTAGGAAACATGGAGACGGGGGAAGGCAAATGAGCCTCAAAGCCTTGACCTTGCTGCTCTCCCTCAAAAGCCATGAGTACACTTGCATTCAGGGTCCCAGGTATAGGGGCCTACACATTGGTGCATGGGTCACACAAGCTTGTGTGTGCAAGTGCACGAGGGAGCCTGCATGTGGATAAAGTGTGCAATGGGAAGAACTCTGTCCTGGCCATTAAGTCGTGACTGTCACTCACTATTTGAGCTTCCTCTCCCAGCAGGGCTTTCATTCATTTTCTATCAAATGGAGGAGGTGAATCTGATGGT
The DNA here is from genome assembly GCF_019393635.1 of Dromiciops gliroides. Taxonomy (NCBI): domain Eukaryota; kingdom Metazoa; phylum Chordata; class Mammalia; order Microbiotheria; family Microbiotheriidae; genus Dromiciops; species Dromiciops gliroides. The sequence goes on along the minus strand of NC_057861.1, from coordinate 55,461,835 downwards.
CCCTCAGCTCTGACATCCCGTTTCTAAAGTCCCTTCATCCAGCTGTGACATTTTTATATCCCATAGTCCCCTCCTGCCCCTCTGACATTCTATGTTCCAAGGTCCCTTCTAACTTTGTCCTTCGCTCGGAAATTTTCTGTTCTGTGTCTGAAGGTCTCTCCTAGCTCTGACACCCAATGTTCTAAGGCCTCAGTTTCCCCATCTGTCAATTAAAGAGGTTCAATTAGATAAGGTCCCTTCTAATCTGAAATCTCTAATCCTTTGGACTCTGACACACTACGCCTAAAGGACTTTTTCCAGCTCTGATATTCTATGTTCCAGAAGCTAGAAGGGACAGATGGGATGGGCACAGGTCTGGGAACTCTGGGTCATGTAAAGCCTAGGTCAGCAAGGAGCATATAAGGGAAAAAAGAGGCAATTTGGGAGCCCAGAATGGAAGGAGTCACCCCTGCAGGGGGCAGTCACCAGAGGGTAGGGTGGCCTCACTGAAGACTCGCTGAACGAAGAGACAAGAGTTGTTCCTGCCGCCACATTGCCCACAGTGGTCCTCATGGGTCCCGGAGCCCAGGACCCCATCACAGCCTGCGGTCTGGGAGACATAGGTAGTGAAGGAAACCTAGCTCAGGGATGCCCCTTCCTTTTGTGCCCCACAAGGCTAGGGATTTCAGAGATAACCCCTCCCGCCCTGCCCTCATTGTGCCCATCCCAGGACACAGCCCGCCCCACCCCTCCACTTCCCCCTGCAGGGGTCAGTACTGAAGGCCAAAAAGGCTCCCTGGGCATTTGTGGCAGAGGCCAGGCTGAGTTGGGGAAAGAGACTCTCACAAGGCATCGGCCATTGATACAAAGCCCCTCAGAGTCTGGGCTGCAGGGGGTCCCATCCAGCACTCGTCCAAAGGTGTAGTAGAAAGTATGGCCCTCCGCCAAGCAGTTCAGGTCACACAAGTTGGGAGCTGGCAGAGAAGAGGATGAAAGGTGGGGAGAAGACCCCTAACTGCATCTTCCCAAATACCCTTCCCAAGAAGTTCTCTCTAGTCTGCTCTATCATTCCATATCCCCTTATCAATAAGGCCGAGGTCACAGGCTGAAGCCAGGTATGAATCAGCTTCACAAATTCCCTTCCCAATTCTTAGGAGTGGAGGACATAACCAGAGCTCCCTTCAGACTGAAGTCTCCCTGAGGGCAGGGCCAGGTTGCTCCTGTCTTCATTCCAAAGTTCCGGATGGTTACTCAGTTACCCACTCCCAGACTTGGGTAGCCCGCCCTAAGTTCCCTGGGCAGTGAGGCTCTGGGAGCAAGGAGGTACCAGTGTCCTAGTCTTGGGCACAACCACTCACCTCCATAGAAAGGAACCCACTGGTAGATGGCCTGGTCACCCAGAACAGGCCTGCTGTTGTAGAGGGCACACTGCAACTCCCTGAAGGGCATGGCACCAGAGGGGCATTCCTGCCAAGCAAAGCAGGGAGGGAAGGCTGTCACAGGGAAGAGAGGGGAGTGCCCTTGGGCTGAAAGGTCAGAGCCTGCTGGGGAGAAGGGGGAAGGGTTGGCACTGGGGAACTAGGGAAAGAGGATGCTTCCAAAGAGAACTGTGGAAAGGGAAGTTGAGGGGATCAGGAATGGATGGTGGGCAAGAACTTCACCAATGGCACCGAGAGACTCAAGGGAAGGGGGGAAGAAGAGGGCTTGTAGGCAACACTAAAAGAAATCTGGAGAAAAGTGTATCCTTTAAGGAACTGGAAATTGAGGGGACGCCCATCAATTCGGGAATAACTGAGCAAGTTATGTGAATACGATGGAATACTGCGGTGCTGGAAGGAAGCAAGAAGGGGCTGTTTTGCATGACTTCACATGTATAATTGATATATTGCTGGCCTTCTCGAGAGGTGGGGGAGGGGCCACATTTTAAAAAACTGAATGTTAAAGTATAATCTTTTTAAATAGGGGAAAAATAAGCAATGAAGGAGATGGTTTACAGGGACAAAGAGTATTTCGAGGATGTGTGTGAGATGTTTGCAAAACACACTTGGAGCTGTAATTGGTAGGAGGAGCCTCAGCATAGAATCTTCCTACAGAGAGTAGATGGAGTGTGTGGTGTCCCTGGAGGGGGCTGGAGGGGATGGGGAGGGGCTGTAGAGGGAAGAGCCATTAAAAATAGAATGTCAGAGCTGGGAGGGATCATCAGGCAGCACCTCCCTCATTTTACAGGAGAGTCAAGGGCAGAAAATGAGGTGTCCTGTTTGCCTCAAGTCATGTAACAGACCAGGAGAGCTGGGCCCTCTCCACTGTGGAGCAGACTTCTTCTCTTGGGGAACCCTATCTGGGCGGGGTTGATGAGCTGGAGGGAGGCACAGGGTGTCATCTTGGAATTGGAGGTAGCTGGAGGCTTTGGGAGAGAGGGGGACTCACAGGGAGCCTGCAAAGGCGGTACTGATGAGAGTCTCCCCCGCAGGCATGTTCCCGGGAAATCCTGCAGGCAGATTGGAGTGGGGTTTGGGGGGGTCAAAGGCTGTCAGGAAAGAAGCAGCAGTGCCTGCCCTATAACACCCTCCCCCTCACTTCCTGCATACATCGCTCCCAGCCTAACCCCGCATTCCAACGGGATTAAAGGGCTGTGCCCGGGATGGGGCGTGGGGGTGCTCAGTGCCCAGGCCTGCCCTGACACCCCCCACCCCCATCAATCCTTGCCTTCTCATCCTAAGCCCTGGGGGAGGTGGAGTTGGAGGGGAGGGCAAATGTCTCAGGTGCCCCCACCCCACTGAAGGAGATGCAGAGCTACTTGGGAAGACCCAATTCTCCAAGCTCCCATCCTTTCCCAGGCCTCCCATGGGGAGCACTCCTCCTTGGCTCTCCCTTCCCCATCTTCCTGAGGGTCTCACCGCATGCATCTCCGGTTGCGCACCGAGGCCCCCTGCCCGCAAGTGCTGGAGCAGCTGCTCCAGGCCCCCCAGGATGTCCACTCACTGGACCCAGACCTTCCCTACTTGGAGGAAGATGACTGTTAGATGGACCAGGTAGTCTCAGCTCCCAGCCTACAGGCACCCCTTTATGGGGTGGAGTCAGGAAAGGAGGTAAGAAGGTCCCCAGAGGCCCTGTCCCCCTAGGGGAGACCCCTCCCTCAGTCAACATGGCCCAACCCCAACCACTTCCTCTGCCCTAAGGGGAAGTGGGCAGCAATGGGGAGCTTCCCCAGCTCCTGGGAAGCAGCTCCAGGCTGCTGGGTGCCGTCCAGCCCTGGCCTGTTCAACCAGCTTCAGCCCCGGGCCCCAGGGAAGCTGGCCCTAAAGAGGAAAGGGGAGTGTGTGTAATTTTCTTAAGGGGTGGGACAAGTAGGGAAAATGATCTAGGGAGGGGCCCTAGAGACTGGTAGGATGTGAGGAGGTGAGGTGAGGAGGGAGGGCTCCTCAGGGCCCAGTAAAATTTTGGCTGTGAGGGAGGTTGCAAAGAGGACACTGGCCCCCCACACACTTCTCAGAAGACCCTAAAAATGCTGATTCTAACAAGAGCCCCTGACCACCCCCGGCTTGCTTCCCCATGGCCACTGCGTGGGCCAAATTCCATGGAGGGTAGAGGTTGGAGATGCGGGGGCCGAGTTTCTAAGGGCTGGAAAGGACCCATAAACAGAGAGAAGGCCAGCTTGTAACCTCTGGCAGAAATCCCCGCCACATTAACAAGGCAGGCGCAAGCGCGCAAGCACACACACACACACACACACACACACACACACACACACACACACACACACACACACAGAGTGAGCCTCCTCCCCCAAATGCAGCAGCTGACCCTCTCCACAAAGCCCTTCTACCCGCACTCCTGCCTCCTTTAGCACCAGACTGGGGTCTGTGGGTGAGGGGGTCCCTCAGTAACACACGAATCCTGCTCCGTGCATAGGAGGCTGCTATTCTCCCCACCCTCAAACAGCTTCACAAAGTCACTAGGGAGGAGCTCCATCCATCCCAGTAAGCAGCAGAGAGGATTGTAGGAAAGAGTTCAGGAAAGTGCCCTGGGACCTCAAACCCTGAAGCAGTCCCAGGACAGCCCTAGCTAGCTGGGCTGTCCTCTGCTGTCCCTTTCCCACTAGAGGCTTTGGGGGGTGGGCAGCAGATCCTGGAATGGGTGAGGACTAGGCCAGAGCAAGGCAGCTATAACCAGAGAGGTGGCTGGGGCTTCTGGAACAACTAGGATGTCAGACTCAGGCATGTTCCCTTTACCTGAGTCCTCCCTTCCAGACCACAGCATAGGTATATCCAGATCAGGAGCAGGACTGGTCGAGGCCTGGCCCTAAGGGTAGCAAAGGGCAGAGTTTAGGGGGCCCCAAGGGGCCAGGAGAAGGATCCTCTATCCAGCTCACCTTCCCAACTTAATAATATAAAGATGAATGCTAAAGTTTGTCTTTACCTATAATCGAGGAAAAAATACTACTACTAGTTAGCATATTAACATTTTAATTATTTTTTTTGTGGGGCAATTGGGGTTAAGTGACTTGCCCAGGGTCACACAGCTAGTAAGTGTTAAGTGTCTGAATCCAGGGCTGGTGCTCTATCCACTGCGCCACCTAGCTGCCCCTAGCATATAGTACTTTAAGGTTGGCAAAGCACCTTACATATAATATCTCATCTGGTCCTCACAAAAGCCTCTGCAGGTAGGTGCCCAATTTAAATTAAAATCATTAAAATTATCCCTATTTAGATAAAAATTGGAACTCAAAACTATAAATAAAAATGTTTATTACATTTAAAAAATTCATGAAAACAGATTCCCAGAAATCCTGGAAGATGTATATGAACTGATTCTAGGAAAAGTAAGCAGGAGAAGAGTTTATACAATGACTGTAAAAAAACTGTAGAAGAAAAATACATTGAAAAATTTAAGAACTCTGTGATCAATGCAGCCAATAATCACAATTACATATGACAGAGGATGAAGCATGCTTTCTGAATAGAAAGGTAATAGACTAGAGATAAACATATTCAGACCTGGAAAAAAATTATCCCTATTTAACTAATGAGGAAACTGAGGCTGAGAGACTTAACTGAGGTTAATTGACTTGCCCTGAGTTACACGATAAGAAAGTATCTAGGGAAGGATTTCGACTCAGGTTCAGCACTTTCCCATCATCCCCTTGTTTTTCCCCATCTCCTAATCTGCTTTTTTGTTGTTGTTGTTTCATTTCGGTCACAACCTGCTCTTTGTGACTCCATTTGGGGTTGGTTTGCCATTTTCTTCTCCAGCTCATTTTATAGATGAGGAAACTGAGGCCAACAGAGGTAAGTGACTTGCCCAGGGCCCTACTTCTTATTGTTGTTTGTCCTTCATTCTGGAAGAGGACCATGACATCAGAGTGATATCATGACTTGCAGTGAATTGGACTTAAGGGAGGAAGGGCTGTGCAAAATCACCAGCCTCACCCTCTCCTCCAGAGCCATCTGGGTCCAGTGGCAAGATATAGATCAGGACGATTGGAGAAGGCCCTTGGATGTTTGAGGCAATGGGGGTTAAATGACTTGCCCAGAGTCACATAGTTAGAAAGTGTCAAGTGTCTGAAGCAACATTTGAACTCAGGTCCTCCTGACCCCAGGGCTGGCACTCTATCCACTGTGCCACCTGACTACCCCCTAATTCACTACTCACTCTCTATATGGCCTTGGCAAAATCACTTCCTCTTTTCCTGCATCTGTTTCTGGGGAGGGGGGCTCCCTATCATTGGAGGTCTGCCATGAGAGTCTGAATGACACTTGCTGGACATGGGAGTCTTGTTCAGTTAGGCCTTGGACTAACTGCCCTCTGAGGTCCCTTTCAGCTCTGACCTGTGATTCTACAACCAAATGACCTCAGAGGCCTCTTCCAGCTAGCTCTGAGTGCCTCAGAACTACTTCCAGTATCTGTCTTTCCTTGGCTGGGTACGTTCCCTCCCCAGCATGAGCCAAAATCCCTCTTTAAGACAGCAGATGATTTTTGAGAACTGCCAAGTCAGGAAAATTCATCAGATGGCCGTGACAGTGATGGACTGCTCTGGGCTTAGCTAGGCTGGTCCTCCGGTTGAAAGAAGCTAAAGCGATCCCTGGCCTGTACTCCACACATTTCTTGGAGGTACTTGATAAATAATGAGTTTTTCCTTTTGTGATCTATGCTCCCTCCCAATGGACCATCTTTGTTCTATGTTCTAAGGTTCCTTTCAACTCTCAACAAGCATTTTACTAAGGGTCTACTATGTGCCAGGCACTGGGCACACAAAGATGAAAATGACACAGTCCTTACCCTCCAGAAGCTTAATTCTATTTGAGGAAACAACAATCATACATCTGTAGTATAAACAAAAGAAATATAAGGTAATTTAAGGGCTGAAGGCATCAGCAGCTGGGAGATGTTGTCAGAAAGGACTTCCTAGTGGTAGTCATGCATAAGTGGAAATTTTGAAGGAAATAAGAGATTCTAAGAGGTAGGGGTGAGGAAGGATGGCATTCCAGGTATGGGGTATGCAAAAGACCAGAGGTGGGAGCTGGATTGTGATGCGAGAGCAAAATAGCAAAGAAGGCTTCTCTGGCTGGCATGGTAGGTTGGAGCCAGGTAGGATGAGGCTTTAAAAACCAAACGGAGGAAAGGGGCGGCTAGGTGGCACAGTGGATTAAGCACTGGCCCTGGATTCAGGAGGACCTGAGTTCAAATCCGGCCTCAGACACTTGACACTTATTAGCTGTGTGACCCTGGGCAAGTCACTTAACCCCCCCATTGCCCCACAAAAACAACAACAACAACAACAACAAATGGAGCAGGGCAGCTAGGTGGCACAGTGGATAAAGCACTGGTCCTGAATTCAGAAGGACCTGAGTTCAAATCCGGCCTCAGACACTTGACTCTAGCTGTGTGACCCTGGGCAAGTCACTTAATCCTCATTGTCGCTGGAAAAAAAACAAACAAAAAACCCAGAGGAATTCAAAAGATAATCAGGAGCCACTGGCATTTATTGAGGAGGGGAGTGGCAGGGATAGACTAGAGCTTTTGAAAAGTCAAGTTAGCAGCTGGGTAAAGGAGGGGTTGAAGTGAGAAGAGACAAGACTGGGAGGAACAATCAGATGACATGGCATGGTGTTTGGAGGGCCACCTTCCACCCTCAGTCAGCATCACAGATTTAGGGATGAAGGAAATCATCTAATCCAACTCACATTTTTCAAGATTAAATGGCAGGGGCAGCTAGGTGGCGCAGTGGATAGAGCCCCAGCCCTGGAGTCAGGAGGACCTGAGTTCAAATCCGGCCTCAGACATTTACTAGCTTGGGTAAGTCACTTAACTCCTCCCCCCCCCAAAAAAAGATGAAAAATAATTAAATGTCAGAGCTAGGATTTGGACCAAAGTCTATTGACTCCAAATCCGGCACTCTTCCCACTATGCGACACTGACTGCAGGGTTCAAGTCTTCCCTGTCTGTTCCCTGGGCAACCCTTGTGTTGTTCACTCATTTTCAGTTATGTCCAACTCTTCATGAACCCATTTGGGGTTTTCCAAGACATTAGAGTGGCTTGTTATCTCCAGCTCATTTGTCAGATGAAGAAACTGAGGCCAACGGGGTTAAGTGACTTGCCCAGGGTCATAGCTAGCATATGTCTGAAACCAGATTTGAATTTGGGGCTTCCTGACTCCAGGCATGGTGCTCTGTCCACCTCGCTGTCCCTGGTCAGGAGATCTAGCTTCAAATCATGGCTCCAGTATGTACTACCTGAAAGACCATGGGGGGAGTCACTTTACCTCTCCTAGGCTCAGTTTCCCCATCAGCAAAATGAGAAGGGTAGGGTGGCAGCGGGGGGGGGGGGTCTTGCTGGTCTCTCTCTATAAAGTCCCAGCTATAACATCTATGAACTGAGGCTAGAGGGGAAAGATTATGATGATCCTGGGAACTGGTTAATTTCACAAACACTCATCAAGCATCTACAGTGGGGCAGGAATTGCACCAAGACATTCCATCTCTCGGCTGTAGCCATCTTCTCTGGCTGTCCCCATGCCTGGAATGCTCTTCCTCCTCTGCTCTGGACTGCTGACCTCCCTGGCTTCCTTTAAATCCCAACTAAAGTCCCACATTCTACAGGAAGCCTTCTCCAACCCCTCTTAATTCCAGTGCCTTTCCTCTACTCATTATTTCCTGTTGATCCTGCATACAGATTTGTTTGCACATTGTCTCCATCATTATATTGCTTTCTTTTGCCTCTTTTTGTATCCCCAGTGCTTAGCACAGTGCTCTGTACTTAGCAGGTGCTTAATAAATGTTTACTGATTGATTAATTACAAAAACAAAAGTGAAAATCCCTGCCCCCAATCTGCCAGACTTGAAGTTGGGAACATCTGGGTTTGAAGTTTACCTCATACATTTACTAGCAGGGCGATTCACTTATTCTTCTCTCTGAGACTGTTTCCTCATCTGCAAAATGGATACAATAGGGGGCGGCTAGGGGGCGCAGTGGATAAAGCACCGGCCCTGGAGTCAGGAGTACCTGAGTTCAAATCCGGCCTCAGACACTTAACACTTACTAGCTGTGTGACCCTGGGCAAGTCACTTAACCCCAATTGCCTCACTAAAAAAAAAAATTAATGAAAAAAAAATGGATACAATAATAGCACCTACTTCACAGGGTTCCTATAATGGCTATTGCAAGGACCAAGCGAGATCATGTATGGAAAGCACTTTGAAAACTTTCAAGTTCTATATGGATGGGAACAATTATTATTGCCCCCATCTTCATTCAGCTAAGGGATACTTGATGTAGGGAGATCAGTAAATGCAGGATCAAGGAAGGATGTTTGAGAAAGAAGAGAGGCTGGGCTCCAGGGCAGTATATACAGGGACTTGAGCCTTGGGGGAGCCCCAGAGTAATGCCCCCCCTGACACACAGAGAGGGTTTTTGTTCTCTGACCTGGGTATCAACATCCCCATACAATCTGTGATTTTGACTACATGAACTCACAAAGGTCTCCTAGCCTGCTTCATTTTTCTCATCTGTCAAACAGTCCCCCTAGGGGAAGGGGGCAGCACCTAGCCCTCATCAGCCACACCCTCATCCTCACTCTGACCCCCTCCATACTTCCCACCCCCTCCTGGCTCCCATATACCAGCACCCCTTAACTCTTTATCTCTGAATACAGGCCTGTCCTGGATCTGATGTGGGCAGGAAAATAAACAGCTGCCTAAATCTCTTGGTGGGGAGAATGCTTGGATGGGAGGGAAATCAGGATTGGGGAGGACTCCCTTGATGGGGAGGTCAGTGGGCAGTGCCTGCCCAAGCTTAGCAGCACACACTGGGCTCCTTTGGGCAACTCGGGACTAGGTCTGGGGGCTACATCCATGTTCCCCCCCCCAAATTGTATCCATGCTTACAATCCTACTCCCCAGTAAGCACCAACACCCCCCCCACATGACCATAAAAACCCCAGCTATCAAGGGCACCAACAGATCACAGAAACATAGCACATGGACCTTAGAGTCCAATCCTGTCATGTGACAGATGGGAAATCTGAGTCCCCGAGATGGAAAGTGACTTGTCCAAAGTCACACAGTGAGCAAGTGGCACCAGGCTTGCCCTCTCCCCTAAGAAATCCACAAGCAACTGGGCCTAACACATGGGAGGCCCCGGGGGCATCCCTTCTCTCCTCTTTTTCTATGGACTCAGTCCTGACTCTCAGGGACTGGGATTGTTGATTGTGGGAAGGATCTCGAAGTAATGAGGCAGGGTTGTGTAATGGAAAGAACTCTGGTTTTGTCCTCAGGAGACCTGGCCTCCCTGGGGACTAAGTCACTTCCACCCGCTCTGCCTCAGTTGGGCCTGCTATAATAGAAGGAGTTAGGTGACCTCTTAATAAGGTCATTTCCAGCTCTTAACATCCCCCGAAGCTACGCAAAGAAGGTAGTTTGGCTCTGAAAGCATCCTTTGGAAAAATAACCCACCGAGCCTTGGGCCAGGCCAAGGTGGGGGTAGGGGAGGGGAGGCCAGGGGAGGAATGAGCTTGGATTGGTGTATGACGATTTGAACACCCACAGAGAATCCCCAGGGGAGGGGAGGCAAGACTCTGGAAGGAGGAGTGGGGGAAGGGGCAGGGAGAGATTACCCATATATACTCCTGGCTGGGTGCCTGACTTTTAGCCAAAAGAGACACTGGCCTGGGAATTCCTGGGTTCTCCTTGCTTTTCGTGCCTCTGGTCCCAAGTTCCTACTCCTCAGAACCTCCTGGTTCTAGATGAATAAGAGAACCCACCATCCCAATTCCTCCAAAAGGAAGGGAAGTTAGTTGTTTTTAAAAGTGTTTCAGAACTTGTAGGAAAATGCTGGTGATATCCCCTGGTGGGGCCAGGGGTTTAACCTGGAATCTGGAGAGAGGAGGATAGGCTGACCCCTCAGGGAAGGTTTTGATAGTTTAGGAAGGAAGGGCTTAGAGAAAAGGAGAGTAAAGGTGGGTGATGGAAAAAAACGAGGGGGATGGAGCAGGAAGCTTAGGTTTGGTTCCTGAGCCAGCTGAAGGAACAAATTAGGGGGAACTGCCACTCTATCCCTAATCTAACCCTCTTCCTGCTTCCCAGCACAATTTTTAGGGGGGTGGTTAGAGAGGAGAGAGTTAATTGTTTCATAAAAGTATTTTATTATTTTCCAACATTTGTTTTTATAAGATTTCTAGTTTCAATTTTTTTCTCCCTCCCCCCTCCCCAAGACAGCTAGCAATCCGATATAGGTTGTATATTGTTAAGAGAAAAAACTTGGAGGGGTGAGACCTGGGTCTAGTTTGGAATCTTCCACTAGGCAGATGTGTGACTTTGAGCAAGTCCCTTTTTCATCCATCTGAGCCTCATTTTCCCATCTTGAAGATGAGGAGGTTGGGCTAAATGACCTCAAAGATCCCTTTCACCTCTGACATTCTCTTTTAAAGTCCTTTCCAGCTCAGCCACTCTGTGATCTAACTTCTGTAGTCCTTCTCTCCCCCCACCTCCCCCGCAGCTGTGAAGTTCCCTAGACACCCCTTTTTTCGTGGAGAGTTTGCGGACACAGGCTATTTCCCAAAGCTTTTTTGGAAGGAGTTTGGGGGAGTGGGGAGGGCCGGGGTTCAGCACACTGTTGGGGGTAAGGGAAAGGGGAATGGTCCCCAACCCCATCTTTCCCTGGTGGGAGGAGGGAGGGCGGCCTTAAAAAGTCCAGGGACTTACCAGAGCTTCCCAGTTGGGTGTTCAACCCGAGCCTCGTGGGTCCCCGCGGGAGGTGGCATCTGGGGAGGGGGGCGCGGTCGCGCGTGGAGCTGGGTGGGCCACCTCTCCCTAACCTGGCCCAAGTCTCTGAGAAGTTCTCCTGGCCGGGACTGGCGGACTGTGGGGTGCTGCCCGAGCAGCGGCCCCTCCCACCCCGGGCCGGCGGGAGGAGGGAGGCGGGGGCGCCTTCGGGGCCCCGCGCCCTCCTAGGCCCCCACCCCTTCCACCCCACCCAGGTCCCATTAACCCCTCCAAGCTCATCTTGAGACTGTGGGACTCTTGGCTCTGCTTAGCGGAGCTGCCAGGCATCTTAGGGGTTAAACATATGGGGTGTCGAGGAGGTGGGAAGGAGGAGTGCGTTCTCCTGGGCTCTGGGGCAGGGGATTGCTCTGGCAGGTGCGGCGCTGTGGGCACTGGGGTCTCCCCCAGCGGGGGAGCAGCTTCAGCCAGAAGACCACCCCCTCCCCCAACGGCTCGGCCGGGCGGGGAGGGGCGGGGTCGGATTGCCCTTCGGAGTTCGCTCTCTCTGGGTTCCCGGAACCCGAGAGCCGGAGCTAGGGGTGGGGTGGGTTGGGGTGGGTGGGAAGGGGGACAACAGAGGGACATGGGGGCAGGGTGAGGACTCATTCTCGCCGACTGCCCCGCCTCCCAGGGGCCGGAGCCACAGTAGGGGCCCCAGGAGACCTGGAGCCCCAGTCTGCCGGGCCGTAAAGTGACCTTGGGTATCTCCACTGTCCCGGGAAGGGAGGGGAGGGGGCGGGGCGAAGGAAGGAGCCGTCAGAGCCTCTCCCCTCTTCTCTCCTCCCCCTCCCTTCTTCCAATCTCATTTTCACTCCCCCCGCCCCATTACCATCTCCATCCTCTTCTCTTCACCGCCCCCCACCCCGCCCCGGGCGTTGCTATTTCTGCTACTCCTGCTCAGGCCCGGGAAATGTGAGCGCGGGGTGCGGTGCTCCCAGGGGGGGAGGAGAGAAGGAGAAAGGGAAGGGTGAGGCCAAGCTCGCCCCCGCTCCTGGAACTCTGAGCGCTCAGGGTCCGCAAAAAGGGCCCTGAAGATCGTCGAGTGGTCTGGGCTCTTCGTTTTACAGATCGAGAAACTGAGGTCCAGAGCAAGAAGCCCAGCTTGACTGGCTCTATCGAGAGGTCCTCCTTCCTACAACGTCCTCCCCTCCGGACATTCTGCCCATCCCCAGGAATGCCCCGGACACCTGGGTCCACAGAGCTGAACCCCTGACCCCAACCAGCTACTTACTAGACCTCCCCTGCTCCGCCCTCGGACACCTGAGTCCCCAGTCTTAATACAGGGACCGGGTAGGCCAAAGCAAGTAGACTCTCCCAACACTCCGGCCCAGGGGTGTCCCTGGAGGACCGGGGACCTCAGGATGCCGCTTCCAGCAGCAGACAAAGGGGTTAACTGAGCGGGTGGGAGACTGCAGAGAGGAGGGAACACTACACAGCGACCCCTGCCGGGAATAGCCCTGGTCATTGAGCTAATAGCGCTAGGGGTCGGGGTGGGGTCGGGGGATAGGGGGATAGGGGGGCGGGTCAGAGGAGGGAAAGAAGCAGCCGTGAGAGAGCTGGGGACCCGGGCTGGAGCCACGCTAGGAGCCTTGCCCTCCCCCGGGGCTGGGTAAACAAGGAGATCGCATGTCACAGGCGCGTTCCAGGGCGCTGCCGTCATGGGGTTGCAGGGTAGTAGAAGGAGGCCTCGAAGATTGGGGAACCCTCTCCTAGCCCTAGATCACCAGTACCATCTCTTAAGCTTCCCTCTCCTGCTCCAGATCCCCGTCCTTGTCCCGGAACTCTCTTGGACCCCTCCCTTGTACAATTTGTAGGTCCCTCTCCCTTTCCCAAACCCCTTTCCTGTCCCCTGGGGCCCCAGGCTCACCCTGAACCGTGCCTCTCCTTCTGCTCCAGGGCTCCCATCCCTGCCTCCTTAGGGAGGAGGATTCAACAGGGGAGGAAGAAAATACAAGACGAAGGGACAGTCGGGAAGCAAGGAAAAGGCTTTTGAAGGGACTTAAAGAAGGAAAGGTGATGGGCTGAGTAGGAAATTGAGCAGGAGCCCCTAGGAATAGGGACTGAGGAGAGAAGCCTTAGGGGACAGAGGGAGAGGGTGTGCAGTCACCTGCTCTCACAGTCCTGATGTGAGAACAGGCCCTGGCCTGGGACCTCAGACACCCGGGTTCTAGGGCTGTCTTTGTCAGTGGAATCAAAGAATGCTAGAATTAGGGAGGACCTTACTGATGGTGGCAGGTGGAAGGAATCCTTAGGACTCAAGATATCAGGGACTTTAGAATAATCATTATGTAACACCATCTGTCATATATATGTCATGGGGAAAATAGGGTAATGGGTAAGGGGTAGGGGTTTGGGGTCCTTAGGAATTCCTCTTTAAAGAATTACACCCTCTTGCACACAAAAGCAGTTAGAATAAGATAATAGTTTATTTCGGGGCTGAGGAAGGGAAGGGGAAGGGAAGGGAAACCATGAAAGAAATCCTTATATTTCTCATGGGGAGAAAGGCATGGTACAGAGAGAGTGGCTCTGAGATACCAATCTCCTCGAGCAGGAGACTGGCAGGTACTTTTTTTGGGGGGGGGGCAGGGAATGGGGGTTAAGTGACTTGCCCAGGGTCACACAGCTAGTAAGTGTCAAGTGTCTGAGACCGGATTTGAACTCAGGTCCTCCTGACTCCAGGGCCGGTGCTCTATCCACTGTGCCATCTAGCTGCCCCTGGCAGGTACTTTTATAGAGGACTGATGGGGGTGACCATCTGACTGTGGAAAATTCCTTTAGTCAGGGAGGACCATCCCCCACTGGTGGTGGCTGGGGGAATTGGGTGAGGGGTGGCTGCAGATCTCTCAAGCCATCTCCTCAGGACACAAAGGAAGCAGCCATACCTAATCTCAACTAGAATGAAGGGTGGGGATCCCGGAGCTAGCTCAGTCCGATCTGTCTAGTTTCTCAAGGAGAAGGTTCTTTGATGTGCCCCAGAGAAATTCTGGGGTGCTATAGGCCCATTATATAGATATATACATATACATATATACACATATATACATACACACACACACACATATATATATTTCCTCATTGGGTCCTCAAAACAATTCTGTGAGGGAGGTTCCATTATCATCCCCATTTTACAGATGAGGACACTGAGGCTCAGGGAAGTTGGGATTTGCCAATTGGCACAATAGTAAATGTCAGTTCCTGGTCTTAAATCACATCGCTTTACAAAAAAAAAGAGAGAGAGACAGAGAGAGAGAGACAGACAGACAGACAGACAGACACACACACACACACACACACACACACACACACAGGACCTCATTTAGTCCAACTTCCTCATTTCATAGATAGGTCACAACTCAGAGATATAAAAGGACGCATCCATGGTCACAGAGGAGCAAAGAAATGGCAGAAAATGAAGACCCAGACCTCTAGATTCACCCCTCCCCTGTTCCTGCCCACTGGGTTGGGGATTGCTGCTGAGGACAATGGGTATGGACGAGTAAAAATGCTTTGGCTTCCCTGCAAAGCTGAGGGCTCTCAGACGATGCCCTTGACCCTCCTCCCAGCTCCTTTTGCCTCTCTTCCCTCCCCCCCCTCCCCGTTCCCCCGACCTATCCTGTGTTTCTTATCTACCTTTTTCCCACCAAAATCTCCACTTGATCAAACTCTGTTGACAGAAACTCTACCAGTGGTCCCCAAATATTGTAGGCCTGAGAGCCATTAGGGGGCACTGCTTACCCACTGAGATCACTCTGGGAGCTTATGTAAAGTTGGAAACTGGTCTTTTCCATCCGTGGAAGTGCCCAGCCCCTGGATCCTCCATTGCATCATTGGCTTTTACTTTTTATTTCTCTGAAAATTTGGATTCTACCATTTACTTGCTTCATAACCTTGGTCAAACCCTGTATGTAAAATAAGTGGGCTGAGCTAGGTGACCTCAAAAGCCTCTTCTAGCTCCAATTCCAGTTCTAAAGCTGGAGGGAAATCAGGGAGTGGGCTAAGGAGAAGGCCTGTGCTCCACGGTGTTGGGCAGGTTCAGAGTGGTGAAGCATCTGTTATATACCGGGCACTGCGTTCAAAATAAAGACAAAAGCAGTCACTGGGTGGCTATGGAAGAGACAACACATACAATTTCTCTCTCTCTCTTTTTTTTTTTAGGCAATGAGGTTACGTGACTTGCCCAGGGTCACACAGCTAGTAAGTGTCTGAGGCCAGATTCAAACTCAGGTCCTCCTGACTCCAAAACTGATACTCTATCCACTGCACCACCTAGCTGCCCAACGCATACCCTTTTCTGCAAACTTCTGCCCCAAATGAGGAAGGCCTTCCTCGGGATCAGGCTGATCCCACCTGGAGGGGGTAGCATTGATTGGTTCCCCAGTTCCCCATAACCTCACTGGCAGTCAAAGGATTTAGAGCTGAGGATCATCTGGTATGGTGCCCTCCTTTTACAGGTAAGGAAACAGAGGCCCAGAAAGGAAGCTTTGTAATCAAAGCCCAAATGTAGATAGACCTAGGTCCTCTGGCTTTAGAGGATGTTAAGTGGCTTATGGGATAGAATGTTAGAGCTAGAGTCAAGAAGACTTGAATTCAAATCCTGAGGGGAACACTTTCCAAGCTGTTATTACCCTAGAAGTCATTTAACCTTTCTGTGCCTCAGTTTTCTCAACTGCCAAATGGAGGGATTGGACAAAACAGCTTCTAAGGTCCCTCCCCCCAGTTCTAAATCTATGATCCCTTGAAGTCCATACCCCAGTCTTCCATTCGAGGTCACCAAGCTGCCTAGTTAGCTTAGTCCATGGGCATCTTTCCAATCCCTCTCTTCCAGATATAGTGAGCTTTCACTTCTATAGGGCTCCAGGGTTTATCTTCCTTACAAGCAGCCCGATGATGTTCACAGTGTAAGTGTTAATGTCCCCATTTGACAGATGGGGAAGCTGAGGGAAGAAAGAAATGACCTGCCTTCCTCTCTGGCATAAAATAATAAGCATGGGCCCCAGGGAAGTCTTTCAGAGCAGGTTTCTCCATCCCTCCCTCGGCTGACCCTTCATGCAACCTAGCTTTGAGTCACAGAATGGGAACCCTGCATATTCCTAGGTATCACTTGGAGACTGAATGAGCAGCCATTCCCAATATCCTCACTGGCTGGGGCTAGCAGAGGATCTGAAGGTTCAGGGCTCACCATCCCCTCACCCCCACGGGGAATGGGGTGTCAGGGCACATCTCAAAGCCCTAGGAAAAAGAGAAGAGGGCTCCCTCTAGCCCAAGTGATCCTACTCTTTACCAAGCACCTAACCATACCCACTTCTCAGATGAGGAAACTGAGGCCCACAACCAGTGGGGAGGGACACTTACGAGCACATATTATATATATGGAGGACACAAAGGCAAATGCACATAGTAACATATGCCTGTCACATTCAGGGCAACCTTCATATGCACAGTCACACATACACATAACATGCATATGGGCACAGTCACAAATAATCATATGAATACACAGAGCTGAAGTTCACATATGCATACACAGGACACAATCACAACCCCACTCACAAGACCAAACCCCGTCCTGCGCACACACAATCCACAGAGAGACACATTTCCATATTCACTGGCCACACATTCACACATCCCATACACACATACGCTAACGCGCACAACTGCGCGCGCACACAAACATTTACCTACAGAATCTCAGACACACACAAACTCCCACACACAATCTCTTCGCCTCAGCCGGGTGTGCGTGCCTGGCGCGCCTCCCTCCCTCCCTCCCTCCCCCTCCCACGCCGCCCCCCCCTCCCCCAGGGCTCTCACCCTCCTCCGATTCCCCCTCCCTCTTGTCTTCGCTACAGCCAATCACCGAGGGAGGGAGGCCCGGAGGCCTGGCCCCGGGGGGTATATGAACCTTCCCGGGGACTCCCCCAGGCACCGTCCGAGACTGGGAGGGAGAGGGAGAAGTAGCGGGAGAGGGAGAGAAGAAGGGAGGGAGAGGGAGGGAAGGTGGGTGGGAGAGCCCAGCTGGGCCTGGGTAGGGGCTAGGGGTGTGTAGGAGGGTGGGGATGGAGCTGAGAGGCCCCAGGAGGCGGGGGCCCCAGGAGCCTGTAGCCTCCTTCCTCCGGGACCCGAGCACAGGGCGCATCTACAGGCGGGGGCGACTGCTGGGCACGGTAAGGGCTGAGGAGAGGGGGAGACCTGGGAGCCCGGGGGCATGCTACTCCTGGGTCCCTGGGGGTTAGAAAGGGAAGGATGGGGACGATGAGGCACAAATGGGTGCAGAGCAGGGAGGGAGGGGGAGTCCCGCGATGGGAGGGGAGCCAGGATCCAGAGGGGCTCGCCCCAGACGATTTCTGAAGTCTCTTCCAGCTCCAAATTCTCAGATGCTGGCTGGCCCACTTTCCCAGACTTACTTACTTGGCTCCTCTGTTTCCTCCTCCTGGGTCTGCCTTTACCCCTAGCCAGACTGCAGTGTGTGTGTGTGTGTGTGTGTGTGTGTGTGTGTGTGTGTGTGTGTGTGTGTGTGTGTGTAGAGGAGAGGGGATACATATGTAGGTGGCCAGCTGAAAGGCTCAAGCCCACAACGGTCCAGGTAAGGGACCCAGTACAGGTGTAAACAGGCAATGGAGGAAATGTATGGCTTTGTACTGTGCTCATGTGTGTATGTGTTCGTGCATATGTGCGACCCTCCCCCCCTCTCCCCACTCCCAGCATTTGGGAGCAATTGAGGCCGGGTCCTAGGAAGGGTCTGGGTGAGTGGTGTCCAGGATGCTTGTAATGTGTCTCATGTTCCCTGGGACTCCCCCTCTCCACCACAGGGTGCCTTTGGCAGATGCTACAAATTGACTGACATGTCTACCAATAGAGTCTTCGCCCTCAAGGTGTTGCCCCGGGGAAGACTCTGTGGGCTGGACCAGTGGGGGAAGGTAACACTTCCTCTGCCTTTTCAGAGACTCCTAACCCTGATCCTTTCCCCCCAATCCTATCCCAACTCGATCCCCATCCCTAATCTTCCATTCCTGTCCATAATCCTAAATCCCTAGTTCCCATCCCTTATTCCCATCCTTATTGGAAGTATTTCCATCCCTAATACACTGATGCTAGTCACTGATCTCTCATGTCCCAATTACTAATCTCCACCGTCCCTGATTTCTCCTGTTCCCATCCCTATCCTTTATCTTCCCTGTTCCTGATACCCCATCCCCATTACTGATCCACCCCATTCTGATGCCTCATCACTCGTCTCCCTATATTCATCAATGTCTGATGTTCCCTATAATTTCCCTTTCACCCTCATTGCTCTCCCTTATCACTGACTACATTCATCTCATCACTAATCTCCTTCTTCCCTAACTTCCTTCCCCATCCTTAATTCCCTCATCACCGATCTTCTTTCTCCATGAATCCTCTGACTCCATCTCCATCACTGATCCTCGGTTTCCATGTCTGACTTCCCTTCACCCTCATGGCTGATCTCCCCCATCTATGAATCTCCCACCCCCCGCCTCACCCCAGATCTCCATTCCTATCCTTAATTCCTCTATTTCCATCCCTGACACCTAAATCTTCCTCATCCCCGACCCCCAGGTTCCCAGCCTCCTCAGTTCTGCCCCCAACCCCATCATGCTTCTCTTTCTGCCCTGCAGAGGGGGCCACCTTCCCGCCGGCAGGTGGAAAGAGAGATTGAGCTCCATAGCCAGCTGAGGCATCGGAATGTGGTTGGCTTCCATGGGCACTTTGCTGACCAAGACAATGTCTATTTGGTGCTAGAGCATTGCAGCCGCAAGGTGAGAGCCTCCTCATGGCTAACCTGCCAGGCCTATGTCTGATTCACCTCATCTCCTCCTTCTCTGACCTTTCATCCTCATCACTGATATCTCCATCCCTGACCCCCATCCCATCTCTCCATCAGCTTCCCCAGCATTAATCTCTCCCATCTCTGATCCCTCCCAAAAACTTATCCCTATTTCCTCTCTGCTGAAGCAGCTGGGTGGTAGAGTGGTGGAGCACTGGGCCTAGAGTCAGGAAGACCTGAGTTCAAATGTGGTCTCAGACAGAGTGTAACCTTATGTGATCCTGGGGGTCACTTAACCGAAGTCGGCTTCACTTTCCTCAGCCGTAAAATGGAGATAATAGCAAGCACTTACCTTGCAGTGTTGTTCTGAAGATCAAAGGAGACAATATCTGTAAGGTGCTTAGCACAATGCCTGGCACACAGTAGGTACTATATAAATGTGTATTCCCTTCTCTCTTCTTCCACCTCCGGCACTGGTCCTCTCTTAGGGCCAAACCAGGGTGGGCCTCCTCAAGGCCGAAAGTCAGGAGGCCTGGGTGCCATTCCCATTCTGCCCCAGACTCCTTGTGTGACCTTGGGGAAGTGCTTTCTCTTCCTGAAGCCTCAGTTTTCCCATCTATAAAATGGGAAGAATACCCTCTCTCCCTGGACTGTTGTGAGGAAAGAATGGATGGAAAGGCCCTGGGGCTGGGGTGATGGGGTAAGTGGGAAGGCTGGAAAGAGCACCTTACCATACCCGGCCTCTTCTTCCTTTCCTTCCCTTCCCTTCCTTCCTTCCTCCCTCCTTTCCTTCCTCCCTTCCTTCCCTCTTTCTTTCCTTCTTTCCTTCCCTCCTTCCTTTTTTTCTTCTTTCCTTCCTTCCTCCCCTCTTTCTTCTTTCCTTCCCTCTTTCTTCCCTTCCCTCCCTCCCTCCTTCCTTCCTTCCCTCTTTCTTTCCTTTCCTCCCTCTCTCCTTCCTTCCCTTTTTCTTTCCTTTCCTCCCTCTCTCCCTTCCTTCCTTCCTTCCCTCCCCTCCTCCCTCCTTCCTTCCTTCCTTGCTTCCTTCCTTCCTTCTTTCCTTCCTCCCTTCCTTCCCTCTTTCTTTCCTTCCCTCCCTCCCTCCTTTCCTTCCCTCCCTCTCTCCGTTCCTTCCTTCCCTCCCCTCCTCCCTCCTTTCTTCCTTTCTCTTTCCTTCTTTCCTTCCTCTCTTCCTTCCTTCCCTCCTTCCCTTCCTTCCTTCCTTCCTTCCCTTCTTCCTTCCTTCTTTTCTTCCTCCCTCCCTCCCTCCGTTCCTTCCTTCTTTTCTTCCTTCCTTCCTTCTTTCCAGTCCTTGGCCCATGTCCTGAAGGCCCGGAAGACACTGACTGAGCCCGAGGTCCGCTACTACCTACGAGGCATCGCAGCCGGCCTGCGATACCTCCACCAGCAGGGTATCATCCACAGAGACCTCAAGCTCAGTACGCGGAGGTTCAGGGGCAGGGACAGGGGTGGCTGAGGCAGAGGAGGGGAGGGAAGGATGGGAGGAGTGACCAAGAGAATTAACAGAGAGTCTTGTGAGAGGCAGGAGACCAGGGACATCGTGTGTCCCTTGTGAGCACCCTCTCCCCTACCCTTGCCCCACATGCTATCACACTATCACACAGCATCATATACCCCACATGCCATCACATACACACACGCACACACCATCACACACACACACGTCATCACACATTATCCCTTCCTTCTTCAGGTAACTTCTTCATTACTAAGAACATGGAGGTGAAGATTGGCGACTTGGGACTGGCTACGAAAGTGGGGGCTGGGGGGCACTGCCATGGGTAAGTGTGTGTGACTTGCTTGTGTAACTGAGGGGTTGTGTTTGGGCTCTTGTGCAAGTGTGGTTGTTGGTGTGACTTTGGGTGTGACTGTTACCTTGTGATGTTGTGTGTCTGCTCCTCTATGTGTGACTAGGGGGCAAGTACTGGCATGTGGCTCTGTGTGTGTACATGCACAGGTGTTACTCTCCACGTGACACGCAAGTTTGTGCACGTTGGACACCCTTCAGTCTGGGTCGAATGCTGTCAGTGCTTCTGTCTTTCTCCCCAGGGGGCTCTGTGGGACACCTAACTACCTGGCCCCAGAAGTTGTCTCCCGAAAGGGTCACTCCTTCCAGTCGGACATCTGGGCTCTTGGCTGTATCATGTGAGTACTGAACATATGGGGGTGTGACTGAATGTCTGTACACATGTGTATGTGGGCACAGCTGCAGATTACAGGTCTGGTGGGGGCTTTGGGGCAAGGTCCATGAAAGGCTCATCCCATCAGAAACCCCTTCCTCACCCCAGGTACACCGCACTGACGGGCTTCCCCCCCTTCAAGGCCAGCCCAGTGCCCGAGATGTATCAGAGCATCCGGGACGCCTGCTATCCTGTGCCCGCTCACCTCTCACCCAATGCCCGAAGGCTTATTGCCCGCTTGCTGGCCCCTAACCCCGCTGACCGGCCCAGCCTCGACCAGGTCCTGGAAGATGACTTCTTCACTCAGGTCAGGGCCACATCACACCTGGGTGTGGGTATGGGAACATGGGCTCAGCCATTGAGGTGAGATCCTCCCTTCTCAAGGGGCTGAGGCCTGAAGGGACCCACATATTCCTGCTTATGGGTCAGACCAGTAATAATCTAAGCTCTTTCACTTCCCTTCATGAGTGGCAGCATGGTGCCGTATCAATCAATCAATCAATCAATCAATCAATCAATCAATCAATCAATCAGCACCAAGCATTTATTAAGTGCCTGATATGTGCCACGAACTCAAGAAGGGGGACTGGACTTAAATCAAGGGAGCTCCAAGTTCAAATTCTGCTTCCAACACTTGACTATGGCTGCATCACATGATTTCAGCCTCACTTTCCTCATCTGTAAAGTGGGGGTAGTATTAGTTGTGCCACCTCCCTCACAGAGCTGTGAGGCTCAGAGAAGAAAGTGATCAGTGTAAAGGGTTTTGCCTACATGAGGGGGCTGTATAAATGGCAGCTGTTAATTGTTTTAATTTAATTTAATTTAATTTTATGTGAGGCAGTTGTGGTTAAGTGACTTTCCCAGGGTCACACAGCTAGTAAGTGTCAAGTATCTGAGGCCGGATTTGAACTCAGGTCCTTCTTACTCCAGGTCTGGTGCTCTATCCACTGTGCTACCTAGCTGCTCCTGTTAATTGTTGTTAAGATTATTATTGTTGCTGTTTCTCTGGGTTTGGAGAAAAGGGAAGGGAGAGCTTATTGTGCCTTCTTACACGGAAAGAAAGGGAGACCCAAGGGAAGGGAAGTCACTTGACCACCCTCAAGGCTAGTTAATGGTTTCCTAGGATTAGAGCTAGAAGTGACTTTAGAGGCTGTTTACTCGAATCCCTTCATTTTACAGATGAGGTTACTGAGGCCTAGAGAAGGGGGAAGGGCCATAGCATCACAGATCTAGAGTTAGAGTGGCCCTCAGAGGACATCTAGTCCAACCTTGCCATTTTAGAGATGAGCAAAATGGGGCCCAGGGTAGGGAAGTGACTACTTGCCCAGGATCACCCAGGTAGTAAGTGGCTGAGGTAGAATTGGAACCCAGGTCCTCTTAATTCCAGAACTAAGGCCTCCTCACCCTCTGTGGAAAGAAATTTTGTGTGTGTGTGTGTGTGTGTATGTGTGTGTGTGTGTGTGTGTGTGTGTGTGTGTGTTTGTTTGTGTTTTTAAGGGAAGACAATCGGGGTTAAGTGACTTGCCCAGGGTCACACAGCTAGTAAGTATCTGAGGTCATATTTGAACTGAGGTCCTCCTGACTGCAGGTGGGGTGCTCTCTCCTTGTACTGCCTAGCTGCTCCTGGAGGGCTTTCTCTACAACATGTCCCTGGCTTTATTTTGTTACTTCACTGATGAGTCCTTCCCCCTTCTTTCCCCTGCAGGGCTTCACCCCAGACCGATTGCCTCCTCGATCTTGCCACACAGCACCCATCTTCACCATCCCCCAGCCCTTGGACAAACTCTTTCAGAAAGCCACCCAACTGTTCCTGGCCGTGGCCCAGCGCCGGGCCCCACGTGAGTTATGTGGTTGTGGAAAAAGAGGCAGGAGACCATGTTCCCAAGGTCAGCCCCTCTGCCCAGCTACCAGGGGCAGGCCAGAAACACCACCGTGGCTCATCTCTTCTCTCCCCACTCCTCGCTTTCCAGGATCATTTATCCCAAAGGTGCCAACGGCTCCAGTGCCCGAGGACCCCCAGAAGACTCCCAAGGAAGCAGGCAGTGAGGTGAGAGACCCAGGGGAGGAGG
The DNA here is from genome assembly GCF_019393635.1 of Dromiciops gliroides. Taxonomy (NCBI): domain Eukaryota; kingdom Metazoa; phylum Chordata; class Mammalia; order Microbiotheria; family Microbiotheriidae; genus Dromiciops; species Dromiciops gliroides. Next base: position 55,438,541 of record NC_057861.1, on the reverse strand, counting down.
CTGGGGGCAACATTGCTCACATTTAGTCCAAGGGGGCTTCCACCCCTCATTCTTTCTTGTGACTCTTCCCATTAACAGTCTTCAGGCTCCTCACTTCTTTTTTTTTTTTTTTTGGTTAGGCAATTGGGGTTAAGTGACTTGCCCAGGGTCACACAGCTAGTAAGTGTTAAGTGTCTGAGGCTGGATTTGAACTCAGGTACTCCTGACTCCAGGGCCGGTGCTCTATCCACTGCGTCATCTAGCTGCCCCTGGGCTCCTCACTTCTAAGATGAGGGGGTAGATGATGACCCCTAAGTTTCCTTCCTGCCCTAATACTCTCTGTTCTCTCTGACAGTCCATGTTCTAAGACCTCTTCCACCTCTGACACTCTGTGTTCTAAGGGCCCTCCCAGCTCTGACATCCTGGGTTCCAAGAAACCTCCCAGTTCTGACATTCTGGGTTTTAAGGTCCCTCCCAGTTCTGACATCCTGGGTTCCAAGGACCCTCCCAGCTCCGACATCTTGGGTTCCAAGGTTCTGACATTCCATGTAAGAACCCATCACTGTCTAGGGTAGTGGAGGAAGGATGAGAATTCAGGGCAGGTCTTCAAAGGGATCAGTGGCCCTCAGAGGATAGGATGGGGTGTTCAGCAAAATGAGGTAGCCTGGAGTGATACAAAGAGCCCAGGCTTGGGAGCTAGGATACCTGGGTTCCAGTCCTGGCTTTGTCATAATTTGATGTTGTGACCATGGACCAGTCACTACCTCCCTGAATGTAATAACACTTGGACTCTGCCTCATACGAGTGTCCCAAGGAAGAGCCTGGTATATTGTTAGGACTGGCCTTATGTAGCTGGGTGGCCCAGTACATAAAGCACTGAGCCTGGAGTCAGGAAGACCTGAGTTCAAATCCAGCATCAGACATTTATAGCTGTGTGACCCTGGCCTAGTCACTTAACCTCTGTCTGTCTGATAATAATAGCTCCTTCCTCCCAGTGTGGTTGATCAAATGAGATAATAATTGTAAATTGTAAATACAAGACTAATTGTAGAGCACTTGGCACAGTGCCTGGCACCCAATGGGTGCTTAAGCATTGCTTGTTTGTTTCCTTCCTTCCTGTTCCTTGTTTAGGTCCTTTCTCATCCTCCCCACAAGGCTGAAGCCCCGGAGGAGGAAACTCAGCCCCAAGTTCCCTACCTGGAGACACCTATCCACCTCCTCCTCCGAAGGAGCCTGAGGTGTCACTCACCTGGTACTGAGGGTGAGCGGCCACTGATCCCTCCCCCCCTCCCTCCCCCTCTGAAGTGTCTATGGCTTGCGCCCAGGGAAAGGGGGGTGGCTGGAATGAAGGGAGGTGGAAGAACCCTTGTCCAGAAGGATGGAAGGTTGGGAGGGGTTACCTGGTTCATGGGGGAAGGCGTCCTTGGTTCTAATGCTGGTTATGCCCCTGACTTGGCTTGGGACTGGAGAGCCTCAGCTCTTCCATCTATAAAATTAACTGGATCTCAGATTCCTTCCAGCTCTAAAAAAACATCCCATGCAATTCTGTGACAGGCCAGGACCGCAGCTGGATGGCGTAACCGTAGTTGGCTGTGGCAGCTAGTAGTGAACAAAATCTTGGCTGCTTCTGGGTCCTGGGGCTCCATGAGCAAGCTACTCACGCATTCTCAGAAGGTGTCTGATTTGACACCTTCCTGGGCAAGAACTCTCTCTATAAAGTTCTTGGTAGTGGTAGTGCACTCTCCTCTTGAACACTTCTAGCGACAGGGAGCTCATTACCTATCTTTCTTATTTCTACAGAATCCCCAGGGATTCCAGGTGATGGGGCTGAGGTGGCTACCAGGCTCCTGCAGAGTTGCCTGGGCTTTATGCCAACAGGTAGGACCACCCTCCCCCTTCCCTCCCAAATCTCCATTCTCATCCCCCTTCCTAGACACAGACTAAATATCTAGGTTCAGGCCGTGCGACTGATCTACTGTGTGGCCTTGGGCCAGCCAGTTGCTCAGATTGGGGTTCACTTTCCTCCACTTTAGGATGAGGAGGTCAGATTAGATGACTCCCAGCTCCAAGTCCTTGTTCTTTGGAGACCTCACCCTCTTCTCCCTTTCTCTGCTAAAGCTTTTGCTGTCCTGCCCAAAGCCAGCGGCCAGGCTGGTTCATGGGTAGCTGCCACAGGGTATAGAGTTGCTTGCTCACTTACCTTGTCCTCCTTGTGTGCAGGGGAGCGGGACCCGCCTGGGTGGCAGCAGCCGGTATTGTGGGCCACCAAGTGGGTGGATTATTCTAACAAATACGGCTTTGGCTACGAGCTCTCCGACCGCAGCACTGGGGTCCTCCTCCGTGATGGCACACACATCGCTCTCCAGCCGGCCCTGGGGTGAGTCCCTGGTCCTTATGTCTATCCGTGGGGTGAGTCTCCAGCTCCTTCCTTCTCTGACTCCCCTGCTTGTCTCCTGGCAAGGGTCCTTGTAACCCGAGGTCTTTCCCCATTTACATCTATTTCTGGGTCTCTCCCACAGGTGCATAAGCTACTCTCCGGTTCAGGGTGAGGTGGTGACCTTTACCTGGAGGGAGATTCCTGACTCCCTGGCCACCAAAGTGGCTGTCCTGCAGCTCTTTACCCGCTATATGCAGCGGTGGTTGGTAGAGGTGAGGTTGGGTCTGGCAGGGACTGCTGGGCTCTGGTGCCCTTCCCATCTCTCCGGCCCTTGACTCCCCTACTCTTGCCCTCCCTACAGGGTGGGAGTCTTCCTACACAGCCCAGCCTCAACCCCGGCCCTGGCTTCTCCCTGCTCCACTTCCTCAAGTCAGACCGGGCCCTGCTCCTGCTCTTCAGTGATCAGACAATGCAGGTAGGGAGCTCAGGGGGAAGGGAAGAGGCAGAAGGGAGAAAAGGGATACCAGGGGGGCATGGAAGGGGCTGGGACCCTCCCTGCTGGCAGAACCCAGTCCTGGCCACAGCTGCCCTCTCTCCCTTGGAAGGGGCTTCTCGACTCGGGTCCCCAGGGTCACACAAACTCCTAGGATGTGTCAGGGGGTAGTGGAAAGCACCCTGGACAGGGAGTCAGCTCTGCTGTGTGACCTTGAGCAAGCTGACCTTGCTGGGATTCTTCCATCATCTATACAATGAGGTTGATATCCAGAATCCTTTTCCACTCTGACTCCCCCAGCGAGAGGGAGCCCCTGGGCAGTTTAGGGGATCCCTGATGCCATCCTCTTGCTGCCATCCACCAGAGGGAGAAGTGAACAGGGGACCCTGTGACCAGCTGCTGCCTAAACTTACATCTGTCTTTGGCATCAGCTACTAGGGTGGGCCACAGCATGGGAGGGGAACGATCACCATCCTTCATTGTCCATCTTGGCCAGGTCAACTTCTACCACGACCACACCAAACTGCTCCTGAACTGGGCCGGGGAAGAGGCCCTGCTCACCTACATTGACCAGGAGCGCCGGGCCACCTCGCGTCCACTGGGCATCCTGCAGCGCCAAGGTTGCAGCGAGGTCCTGCGGCAGCGCCTCTGCTACACCCTCCAGCTGCTCCAGACCTTCTAGCACCCTGTCCTTGGGCCTCTGGGATGCCAGGGGGAGGTGGCAGGGGGTCTGCAGGCCAGCTGTCTAGAACCCCCGATGATTGGAAGAGCTTTATGAGGAAATAGTGCAAGTAGGGAAGATGTGCAGACTAGGGGAGCAGAGGGCACAGGAGGCACGGAAGGTCATTAGCAGGTTGGGTAGAGATGAGGGATCCAGGGAGAGGTGGCTTGGACACTGGAGAAGAGGGTGAAGGCAGAGTTTGGGGTGGACTGGGTGTAGGGAGAATTCTAGAGAATTCCCAGGAAGCCTCAGAGACCTCTGCTGGCTGACCCTTTCATTTAACAGATGGGCACCCTGCAGCCCAGAGAAGAAAAGGGACTTAGCCAGGGACACAGAGAGTGGAAGACTAGAATCCAGGGCTCCTTGTTCTCAATCCACTGCCCTGTTCCTCACCCCATGCTGCCCAACACCCAGCAGGACAATCAGCAGTTATCAAGGCTGGAGTGAGAGCCAAAAGGATGGGCAGAAGCAGAAGCAAGTGAAGGAAGGAGAGCTGGAGCAGCTTCCTTTGGCCACCATGGACCCAATGAGGTCAGCTTGGTACCAAGATTGGGCTGGAAAAAAAAAAAAACCCAAGATGAAATTTAACAGGCATAAATGCAAAGCCCTGCTCTTGGGTTCAAAAAATTAACCACACAAGAACAAGATGGGGGAGATACAGCCAGAAAAAGCATGTGAAAAGGATCTGGGGATTTTAGTGGACCGCAAGGTCCATATGAAGTAACATAAGACATTGCAGCCTCCAAAGCTTGGTACAATCTTGGGTTGTATAAGAGAGAAAAAATGCATCAAGAAGAAAGAAGGCAGGAGACACGTTGCCCCCTGCCCCAGTCAGACATCCAGAGGACAGTGTTCGGATTAAGGAAGGACGTTGCTAAGTTGGAGCAGATCCGAAGGATGGGCAGTGCAGGGAGGGGCCTGGAGATCATGTCATACCGGATCAGCTGAAGGAACTTGGGGGTGTTAGCCTGGAAAAGAAAAGACTTGGGCAGAGTGGGGGATGAAAGAGGCATAGCAGTTGGTTTTATTTTTTTCCCAAATATCTGAAGGTTTGTCATATGGAAGAGGGATGATTTCCCTTATTTCAAACTTGTTCTGTCTGACCCTGGAGGTCAGACCTAGGAGCACTGAATGGAAGTTGCAGAAAAGAAATTGGGAGAAATCTGTCCTACAATGAGATGGATTACCTTGGGCAGTGGGGAGCACCCTGTCTCTGGAGGTCTTCAACCTTCCATTTGTTAGGGGTGTCGTCATAGATTCATATTGCAGGGAGGGATCCTCTGAAGTCTCTTCCAACTCTTTGATCTTATGGCTGATTAAATACTCAGTGTGGGATGACAGGGGATGATGGGACAGATGGGTGATCTCAGCAAACTCCTGTCCTTGCTGGATTTGGCCTGAACCAAGCAGGCACAGGCCAGAAGGGCTGGGTGGGAGCTGAAATGGGGCAAGGGCATTCTGCAAGGTGCCCACTGGGCTGGACCGAGTGTCTCCAAATGGTCTTTTTTATTAAAGGAAAAAGCTGGGATTGGATCCTGTTGTCTGTGTGGGAGGGTGGGACAGGATGGGAAAAGGTATTGCTGGCCAGGGAGGACGATCTTCCTCACCCAACTGCTGACGCAGCCAGTTCCCTTGCACTGCTCACCCAGGGGATGGTGACCAGGAGAAGAGTTGTTGGGCTCTCTTTGAACCCTTGGGTTCTGACATCCTGACTTCAATGATCAGGGCTCAAAGAAGCCCGGAGGATCAAACAGGATCACCCTAATCTTTGTGATTTCGGGCTTACGGAAGCCTGAGCAGGGAAAAGAGTACCAGACTTAGAGTCCAAAGAGTTCTCTGCATCTGCCTACTTATGTGGCCTTAGGAAAGTGCCGTTCCTTCCCCGAGCCTCAGTTTCCCTATCTGTAAAATGTCTCTTAGATGACCTCCAAGTTCCTTTCTGCCCATAAGATCCTGTTATCTCAAGATAGGTGGGGGGGGGGGAGGGGAGGGGAGGACGAGACAATCTACAACAGGAAATCTCACCGGGAAGCCCAAGCCTTACATGCACCACAACCCCCCACCCCCAGGAACTGCAGCTAGTCAGGGAGCAAGGCCCATAGAGGGAATGCTGTGGAGGTCAGGGGGTGTGAAATATTAATGAGACTGTGCTGGATTTTGCAAAATCTCATTCCGTGAGAGGGGAGTCAGGGGTAAAGCAAGGCTTCTGAGCTCAGCAGGGATTTCTCCAGAGGTTTTCTTTCCCCCGCCCTGGTCCCATCCCCGCCAAGTCAGGGCTTTTAATATCTGTCTGGGCTGGAAATAGCCAAATAGTCAGGGCCTGAATTCCTGACTTAGCTGGGCAGCCCCGAGCCGTCTGAGATGTGGACAAGGGTCGGATAGGGCTGGCCTCAAAGGTGACCCATTTGGGTCACAAGCTGGTCAGAAGGCAGAGAGCAGAGTAGATTGTAGTTTCCCCTGGCCCTGCTAAAGGGACCTGAGTTGTTGTCTACTTGTGTTTGTGGACAGCCTGGAATGGTTCTAGATTCCAGAGCCTTCTAGTGTTTTCCCAGTATAAGATGAACCAGCAGTCTGATCCAGGGATAGAGGAGCAGGTCATGGAGGGTGATTGGCTCCTGTAATGGGGGAGGGAGGGGAGGAACGGACAAAGCTTCAAGACCATTCCAGACTTGTCCCAAATCCAAATCCTACTACTTTTTTTTTTTTTTTGGTGAGGCAATTGGGGTTAAGTGACTTGCCCAGGGTCACACAGTAGTGTTAAGTGTCTGATGCCGGATTTGAACTCAGGTACTCCTGACTCCAAGGCCTGTGCTCTATCCACTGCGCCACCTAGCTGCCCCCAAATCCTACTTCTTAACAAAATAGATGTTATCAGACAGCAAAAAGAGCTTGGGAGGTTTGCTCTTTGACTTGTATGATCTGGCTTTACCACTAGAAGGGATCATGTCCAAAGGGATAGGAACAGACCTCAAACATCCTTGAATTGCCTCTTAAAACTAAGATGGCATGGAGAGAAGCTGAGGCTCTTGAAGCCCAAGATTTGGTAGCTCCTACCAAGATGGAAGTGCTTCAGACATAGATCTCGTGGGCCACTGAGCCTCAGTATGAAGCATTTTCTCTTGGAGAATCTGGGCATTAGGGCATGTGTCGGTTCAACCCCAGCAAGGAGCCAAGACCAAGACCAAGGCAAGAGAGGGTGTGGTCTGACTTGGTTAAGGGGGGGACTCAGTACCCCCCAGGGCCCACACAGATGAGATCACGAATGCTTGAAGCCCAAGTCTGAGCATGCATAGATTTCTCCAAACCTTCCTAGAACCTGTGTCTGTTCTTGGGTCATGTCACTTTGCCTGGGAACCAGACTGATATTATGATTCCTCGTGTAACAAGCATTGATGGATCCCAAGGTACCTTTTTCTTTTTTCATTTCAAGGTTCTCCATACTTTTAGTGTTGGGGTCTGGGGAACACTATACTTGATTCTCTTTTTGAATCACCTTGTTGGACAGTCTTAGAACTGGAGGGCCAGGGCAGCTAGGTGGCACAGTAGATAAAGCCCTGGATTCAGGAGGATCTGAGTTCAAATCTGACCTCAGACACTTGACACTAGCTGTGGGACCCTGGGTAAGTCACTTAACCCTCAATGCCCCACACAAAACAAAACAAAACAAAAACAAACAAAACTGGAGGGCTTCTTGTAATCATTTATGTAAAGGGCATTGAGGTGGGAATAAGATCTGGCTTCAACCTAGCTCTTCTGCTTGCCAAGTGACCTTGAGAGGGTCACTTAGCTTCTCCCTGGCTTTGTTTCCACCATCTGACAAATGGGTATAATAACCCCTTTGATGCAGACCTCAGAGGCTTTGTGATGATCCAGGGAGAAAGGAGATGCTAAAGTGCTCTCATCAACTAGGTGGCTAGATAATGGAGGCTTGGACGGGTTAATGGTCATAAGGCTGAGTATCCGAGTCAGAATTCTCACCCAATTCCCCAACCTTATTCATCCAGTTTGAGGTCAAATGCCTTTGGGTTCTCTCAAAACCCAAGTCTACCATAAAAAAGCAAGGGGAGGGGGCAGCTAGGTGGCGCAGTGGATAAAGCACCAGCCCTGTATTCAGGAAGACCTGAGTTCAAATCCAGTCTCAGACACTTGACACTTAATAGCTGTGTGACCCTGGGCAAGTCACTTAACCCTCATTGCCCCGCCCCCCCCAAAAAAGGCAAGGGGAGTCTGAACACTGAAGAGGCTATCCTCCCCTAAAATGGGCCTGGGCTGGTGATTTGGTGATTCTCTTTTCTCAAAATGGAACCAGCTGACAAGCTCAGGCCCTGAAGGGTTACAGTGGTTCCCACCCCTCTTTGCCCTCCCCATCTCAGGGAAGCTCCAGGTTCTCCTGTTACAGGCTGGCCTTAGGGAGGTGGGTCAGGAGGCAGTAATAGTAGAGTCTCTACTCTCCTCTCATTCCCTAGGGGTGAAAAGGTGGGGGGAGGAGACAGCACTTGGGCCGTGGGGATGACTTAATGGAGACCAATAAATCCCGAAGGGGCTGAACACAATACATCTGACCCAAGCCAAGAATGTGGCCGTGCTCGCTTCTGAGATGATAGTACATGTCTGGAGTGTTTGAGAGCTGAGAGAAGGAATGGAGGGGAGACAGCAGACGGTGGTGCCCTGGGCTGGCTCAGAATAGCCACAGTATTAATATTGGACTTTGGGCACATGACGGCCCCCCTGAGTCTGGGGACGCCTAGGGAATCTGGGAGGTTTAGGAGTTGCGTTCCCAGTTATTCCTGGGCCCCAGCCAACCGCAGTTCTTGAGAAAAGGCATTAGAAGGGCCCCAGTGGAGGCAGACGGTGATGAGAAGGTCTGCCAGATTGGCCTATTCTCCTGGAGCGGAATGCTCCCCCAAATCAAGCAGACACCCTTAAGTTCCCAAGACCCCAGTAACTGGAGAAACCTATAAGAAGCCAACGTGGCTGATGGCCGATGCCTGCCACCTGGAGGTGAGGAGGAGGAGAACATGAGCCATGGTCCTGGGATTGGGCATGAGTCCATCAGAGTCCAACCCTTTTATTTTTTTTAGGTGAGGCAGTTGGGGTTAAGTGACTTGCCCAGGGTCACACAGCAAGTAAGTGTTAAGTGCCTGAGGCCGGATTTGAACTCAGGTACTCCTGAATCCAGGGCCGGTGCTTTATCCACTGCACCACCTAGCTGCCCCAACCCTTTTATTTTGTAGAGGACAATGCTCAGGTCACAAGAGGCTAAATGGACTGCTTAAAGGTCCATAGATAATAAGATATAGAACTCCCATTCAATCCCAGGTTACAAGTCCACGTCTTCCACTAAAGCATGTTCCCAGTAACCAATGAGGTATATTCCAAAAAGTCACTTGTCAGGCAGTGACAACTAGAGAATTGGAAAGGGCCTCAGAACATGGAATGTCAGAGCTGGAAGGAACCGGAGAGACCATCTCCTTTTAACCCTCATTTTAGCCAGGGACAGGTCACTTCATGGCAAACCCAAGTGTCCCGGTCTCCAGTTTAGGGTTACGTCCATGATACCATGTTCCTTCCCCTAACTCTCTCAGGACCCAGCATAGCTGTCACATAGCAGGGGCCATGACAAATGCCAACGGCTCCCTTTGGCTCTCCATGAAGAGGAGGCAAGAGTCATTATCTGGTTTGGGGCAGGCCCATCTACAGTCAGACACCTGGGCTCTGGAGAGGATGGAGTGCAGATGGACAAACTTTATGGAAATGAGCGTCTACCCTTTCCCAACAGCCTGGAAACCTAGGTTATCATTCTCAACTCTTCACTCTCACTGCTCCCCCCACGTCCAATCTGTTGCCAAGGCTTGTTCCTTTTACCTTAGTGATATCTCTTGCCCCTTTCTTTCTGACACCGCTACCACCCTGGTGCAGGCCTTCATCTCCTCACACCTAGACTACTGCAATAGCTGCTGGGGGGGCAAGGGGTTTCCTGCCTGCCTCAAGTCTTTCCCCTCTCCAATCCATCCTCCATTCAGTCACTAAAGTGATTTTCTTGGAAGCTTTAGATATAGGGGCCCTGATGTTGACATCTTCCTGAGGGTGCCCCTTGGTCTTCCCTGTTACTGAAGAAACTTTCTATGTCCTCACCTTTCTCTGTCGGCTCATCTTGCCTTTCTTTACTAGACTTTTAGCTCCTTAAAGTGGGGCACTGTTTCCAGGCTGCAGTATGTGATTTTCTTAAAGTGCAGGTCTCACCATGTCATCCCATTACCCAACAAATTCCATTGGCTCCTTATTCCTTTCAGGATTAAATATATAAAAATCTTTTAAAAATAACAAAAATGCTTTCATCCATTTATTTCTTTTTGAGTCTTTTTTGGGTGGGGCAATGAGGGTTAAATGGCTTGCCCAGGGCCACATAGCTAGTAAGTGTCAAGTGTTTGAGGCCAGATTTGAACTCAGGTCCTTCTGAATCCAGTGTGGGTGCTTTATCCACTGTGCCACCTAAAGGTAACGCAGTGCCTCCCTATTTTAATATATATATATATATATATATATAAATAAAATCTTCTCTTTGGTCTTCAAATCCCTTTCATAAGAGCCCCTCCCCCAACAGCACTTCCAGTCTTCTTCTGCCTCACACCCAGCCATGTGCTCTTTCTTCAGTCCAGCGACACTGGCCTCTTTGCTGTTCCATCAAGACACACTTCTCTCTCAACTTCCCGCATTTTCACTGGCTGTTCCTCCTGTCCAGAACATTCTCCTTCTTCACTGCTTCCTGGCTCCCCTAGTCCCAGCTAAAATCCCAGCTTCTACAGGAAGCCTTTCCCAATCCCTCTTTAAATTCAATTTTATTTTATTTTCAGGTACAAATCTTCTCCCTCTCATATCCCTCTCCCCCACTTATTGAGAAAGCAAAACAAAGGAAACCCATTACAAACTTGTATACTCAAGCAAAACAAATTCTTGCATTAACCACATCCAAAAACCCCCAAACAATGTATGGTTCACTCTACATTCTGAGACCGTCACCTCTCTATTTGGAAGTGGATAGCATGTCCAACCCCCTCTAATTCCAGTGCCTTATCCCTGTGGATTATCTGATTTGTCTTGTATGTAGCGTGTTCGTACATAGTTGTTTATATATCGTCTCCCCCATTAGATTGTGAGCTCCTTGAGGGCAGGGACTATCTTTTCATTGTCTCCCTAGAACTTAGCCCAGTGCCTAGCACATAGTAAGTGCTTAACATTTTTAAACTGACAATCCTGTAAAATTGTATTGGTGGGTGGGGTGGAGGGCCATGGGGCACAGGTATGGAAATAGCATGTATTTCTCAATCCTTCCCTGATTTCCCCAAATGGGGATACAAAAGAATCTGGGCTCCCCTGTTGTGTGGGAAGAAGCACCCCAAGCAGGAGCTGGAAACTTCAAGAAACACTGCTCCTGTCCCAAAAGATCCTTTTAGAAACCACTTTTTATTAGTAATAAGCACTTTGCCAAAACATGGTCAGCTTAGTGGGCCAGTTTGACTTGAACCATTACAAAAATCTCAAAAGCACCATTCTTTGGGGGCGGGAAGGAGCAGGCAGGGGTTAGGGTGCAGACCGACATGACCCCAAAGGAGAGAGGGGAGGGGGAGGGGGGAAGGGGCCAACTGTATAAGCAGAGACGGCTCCTTAGTGCTTACTCTGGTAAGCTCATTGAAGACAGGGACTGTTTGGTAGTTGTCTGTATCCCTAACACGATGCCTTGCATAGTAGATGCTTACTTAGTAACTGCTGAGTTGAGTGAAGAAGAGGACCTTTTTGGTGAGGTTGGAAGTTTATAGAGGGGCAAGTTTTACCAGCCTCGGTATCACATTCTCTCTGCAAGTTGACGTTAGCAGCTGTCTGTCTCCATGAAATCGGTGCGGTCACAAGGCTTTGGAGGGTAGGCCAGGGCAGCCAGGATCGTGCCTCCTTTCTAGGGCCAGACAAAGGGCTACTTCCTTTTCCTACCCCAGAACGACAGGGTCCATTTGGCATCAGTGCCAAGCCTGCTACCAGGCTCGCATGGGACAATGAGGCAGTCAGGGCAAGTGGGCTCCACCCAGTGGTTTCTTTTGAGAAAGCTAAAAGGAGCAGAGCCAAGGGAAGAGTTGGGCACCTTCCCAGCCTGGCATTCCTGACCATACCACGCGCCTGTTTCCTGACCCTGCAGCTGATGCACCTGCATCAGGCCGGGAGGAGGGGCAGGGGGCATAGTCTGCAGCCACGGGGTAGGAGTGGAGCCTGAATGAGACAGACTAGCGATCTCTAGCCCTGCCGTGGGCAGAGAAGATAAGATGGCAGACAATCCTTTCTCAATGACGGGAGCCTCTGGGGAGCTGAGGCTGTCCAGTGCTGACTCAGCAGCATCACACCTGCCTTAGGTATTTTAAGCCATCCCCACTGAGAACGGGTTTCTCCTTTGGGATTCTGCTGGGTACCTGAGCTGGGCTTTCAGTACAGCCAATATACGTCAGGGCATGGAAAAGGCTTTTAAGATGCTGGAAGAGAAGGCTACTAGAAACGGGGTCAGGTAGAGGCAGCAAAAGACCCTAAAGAAAAGGCCCAGGCCCCTGGGCTTTGGGGGCGAGAACACTGGGAAGAAGGGGCCACAGTCAGTTCCACAGGCTCAGAGATCTCTAAGCACTGACACTAGTTCCTGAGGAGGAAGCAATATGGGCACAGGGCTGGCCCAGCAAAGCAGGCAGCAATTCAAAACCTGTGACCTTTCATATTCCTTATGATGCCACAGGAGATGGGGACAGAGCAAGAGCTTGGTGCTGGGGGCACGGGGTGGGTGAGGGCACCAGGAAGGAAGGCACCAAAACTCAAGCCTGTACTACCCTCTTGAGGAGTTCCTAGCCAAGAAGGTAGTAATTCTGGGGCCAGCTTGGACAGATAATGCATTCTTTGCCTGCTTAATTAGACTGAGGATTAAGAGGTGGAAGGACCAACTCTAAAAGATATAGTCCAGTCTTACCTTTTGGCAGATGGGGAAAACTGGTGAGGGGAGGGGAAGGAACTTGTCTATGGTCATATGGGTAACAGTCAGGATTCAAACGCATCGATAGATCTTACCGTTACACTAACTACCTTTCACAGCTCCATCTGGAACACACTTGGCCTCCTGCAATGGCTCCTCCCTCCTGCTCCCAAGCACTCTGGCACCTGGACAGCAGAGCTCTAAAAGCAGCCACGGCCCTCAGACGCCTTGTTCTCCTCCCTGCTTATGAGTTTAGACATCTACATCTTTAAAACAACCACCACCAGCAGCAGCAAGGGCAAAGGTCACAAGCCAGGAAAACCCACTAGCCTCCAGCCTTCCCTGATCCCATGTGGCAGGACAAAGATCAATGGGGTGTGTCTGCACCTCGAAGGCTGAGTAGTGAAATGAAGCAGAGGCCACTCACTCACTGCAGGGTCCAGTAGGGTCTGGCTAGCATAAAAGGATGGCAATTGGACAGAAGAATTAATCACATCTCCTGACACCAGCACAACTGCCCTGTGGATTTGGAATTTTGGGCCAGAAGATTGTGGTAGTCACAGAATCGAAGCGTAAGCACCTCACTTTCCTGGGATAGTGAAGACACCAGGGACACCAGCTACTGAGCCTTCAGATCTGCCCTTACTAGCCCTGGCTAAGGAAAATCAGTTATCTGTCCTCCTGGCCTACAGCTTTAGGAAAGGGCAGTGTGGATTAGCTACAACAAGGCCTGGGCACAAACCAGCTTCCAAATCATTCCACCCTGGTTTAGGAGCTGGGTGTGGATGAGTGACAGGGAAGGGGGTGGGGGGAGGAGTTGGAAAAGAGAAGAACCAGACCCCCTCCCCTCCCCGCAACCACTGGTCTGCGGGCAGGTGATGGGAGAGGGAGATCCACCCTCCTCTATGCCTTCCTTGCCAACCCAGAGAGCACAGTACTTGATTTTACAGATGGGTCTTGCTGTGGCTGACTGCACTGTCAGCTGTTTCTACCTTGGGGTCTGATGAAACCAAGAAAGAGAGATGCTTAAGCAAACACTGGAGGAGTCATGGAACTCCAAGCACCTGACTGAAAAACCCAAGTAGAGGGAGGAAGGCACCATACTTCACTGTCATAGTCAAAGGCAGGGGGCTTACCACTAACACAGTGAGAAAAGTGTCAAAAGATTAAATTAAGTGAGAGATCAAATCTCCTTTTGTCTGGCTATTCCTCAGGAAGTGGGAGGGGGAGAGACAAAGAGATAGAAAGTGGGAGGGATTTTTTTTTTTAAACAATGAGGCCAAAGCTCCAGAGCTACAATAGTCAGCTCAACTACACCAGGCTCATGAGGGTGAGGAGTTTATGGTTTCCCACCTTAGACGGGTCATCTGGGGTCATGATTAAAATCCAATCAGGCTGGTTCAGCTCAAGGCAGGAGGATGTTTGACTCTTCCCTGAAGGTGTTTCTGTGGAGAAGGGCCTCCCTTGGCAGGGGGAGCACAAATGAGGCCCAGGGATGCAGAGGCACAGGGGGCTGAGGCTGCTTCTAGGAAGGACGGTATTTGGATGGGAAGGCTTAGTATTCATGGATTTGTGGAGGGGCTTTAAAGATCACCTACCCCAACATGAGGCCCACAGAAGTCGGCTCAAGGTCATAGGGTGAGGCAGAGGTAGAGCTGCCAGGTGGTAGAGGGTGGGGAGAAAAGAGAGCCCTCCAACGGCCTTCTTATGGAAATGGATTTGGGGGTGTCTCCCTTGCCTGAGCACTCCCTCCTCATCTGACTCCTGGCTTCCTTCAAGTTCCCCCCCAAACCCCACCTTCTCCACAAGCATTTGCCAAACCCTTTTTATTCCAGTGCTTCCCTCTGTTGAGTCTCTGCTGTTTGTCCCATCTACAGCTTGTTTGTACCTAGTTCTTTGCGTGCCATCTTCCCCATTAGACTGTAAGCTCTCCGAGGGGCTGAGGGAACAGGAATAGGCAGCAAGTCATGCCGGGAGAGCTCGTGCCCTGATTTCTCTGACACCCACCAATTAAAAGCTGTTCCCGGCCACTCCAAAGTCAAAGGTGCTGCATCTTCCTCTCCATCTTTCCTGGGGGCACTCTCTCTCTCTGCCATCATACCACCCCACCTTTGCTGCCTGCTGCTTGCTAACACAGAAAGCCCAAAAGCCGAGTTCAGGTCTCTGTGCTTGTCTTGTTCTCGTAGGCTGAGGGGATGGAGAGTGGCCGAGGGCAGGAGTAGTCCCTGGACAGAACCAGGCCCGCAGAATCTCTCCTGCAGGATTTAGAGAAAGTCTTTTGGGGTTAAAGTGTGTGTGGGGGGAGTCACTTAGGCCAAATTCCTTCCAAATGCCTTCTCCTAGGGAGCTAGCTCCAACCCGCCCTCACTCACTGAACAGGCTAACAATAGGCTTCCTCCAGGTTTATTATGTGTAAGCCAGGCATTAAACACCCACTGAGCTGCTAGGCTCAGAGTCCCGAAGGAAAGGTTGGACAAAGCTCAGGGTGAACTTTCTAAGGCCCCTTGGTTCCAGGTAGGAAAACAACTCACTCATTTCACTCACCAGCTCCTGCACACACGCGCACACGATGCACTCACCCCAGCTGTCAATTCCCTGAGGTCTAATCGATCTCTCACTGAAACAGTATATGATGAACCACCCCCAAAAGACTAAACCATGATTTCTGCCTTAACAATCACTCAAACTAAACCATTTCAAGGTAGGAGGAGGGAGAGAGGGAGGCAAAGGAGAGACTCCTTCTTTCCCTCCACCCTTGAAAAATGATCACAATTATTTCATAGAGAACCTGATCTCGGTAACTCTGGGGTGGGATGGACAAGGGGAAAAAAAATATCAGGCCATATGGCCAACACAAGAACTCTCCAAACATCTTAATGTGACTGAGCAAAGACCCTCAAAAGGGACTGGAAGGTTAAAAAGTAGAAATCAAAACAGAGTGGGTTTGGGGCAGGGTGTAGAAATCCCCACTCCCCTCTGCTAGTGGCTGGGCTAGAGTCCCTCTGCTCTCTCTCTGTTGGGAGTTTAAGGCAACAGGGAGGCCAGTGGAAGGTTATGTCCACACTTGCTCAGTCCTGAAGGATGGGGATGCATGAAGAGCTCCCGTGCTAGCCCATCAACAGGCAGAGGGCAGTGAGCTGCTGTCTGACACCTTCAGGCCTTTGCTCAGGAGGAAGGCATCTTGCTTGGGCTCCCGGCCGAGGAACTGCTGCAGCATGTTGATAGCATCGACAGAGCCACCAGGCTTCAGGATGCAGGTCCTGTAGTCCATACCGACCTGCAAGAGGGATGAAGGATCCAGTGTGGAGGGAGGGGGAGGGGAAGGGAGAGGGAGAGGGAGAGAGGAGAGAGAGAGAAGGGGGGCTATAGGGGTTATCTCCCCCTCAACCCTTCCCTGACTTGGGATACAGGGGATGGGAGAAGTACTTCCCTGCGCCGAGGCTGTACTGGGAGGCACAGAATCCTGATGGGGAGCAGATGGTCCACACTCCTCTTCTCTGGGAGGAAACACTCTCTTGGGGGGCGGGGGAAAGGGAGGGAAGGGGGGGGCAGCGGCACACTTAGATTTCCTAAAGTCTTGGGGACAATCCCCACCACTAGGGGCCTTCAACGAGAGGCCAGATGAACTCTTTCAGGGAGGCTATGAAGATGATTCCTACTTAGGAATGAGCAGAAGATCTCTGAGGTCTCTTCCTACTTTGATGATTCCCTGGATCATAGATCCTAAAGCTGGAAGGAATCTTAAGAGAACATCTAGTCTAGCCCCAGTTTTTAGGCAAGTAAAATAAAACTATTCTTTTTTTTTTTTTTTGGTGGGGCAATGAGGGTTAAGTGACTTGCCCAGGGTGCTAGTAAGCGTCAAGTGTCCGAGGTCAGATTTTGAACTCAGGTCCTTCTGAATCCAGGGCTGGTGCATTCTCCACTGCACCACCTAGCTGCCCCCACAAAGGCCCAGAGAAATCAGGCCACATCTGTGGCTCTGGGCAAGTTACTTAACCCCCAGGAACACAAAGGAGTCCAGATTAGGCCGATGGGGAGAGAATTCTAGTGGGGGAGGAAACAAGTATAACAGAGAGCACTTCTGATCACCCCAGGAACACTGCTGGATCCCCAAAGTCTGGGGCCTTTCAAGTCTTGCAAACATTCCCCAGACCTAAGCATCTGAAGTGATACCAATTTGAGACATAGTCTAGCTAATGGTAGGTACTCAAGCAGCGACTATTCCTGGAATGATGAAGGGGACGGTTCCCAGTCACTCTCCGATCAGCAGATATAGTCAGTCTGTGCTAGCCCCCGGCCCCAGGGGAGGTCAGCTGCTCTGATAGAATGGCAGCTCTAAGGGGGTGGGGAGGAGGGAGAGGGAAGGAATTCTGAAGTCCTGGGTAGGAGCAGGAGAAAGGAAGCTCTTGGCAGAAGGCCACAGCGGGTATCACGGGGCAGCCAGGAGGCAGGCAAAGGGGGCATCCATCTGGGAAGCTTACGAAGCTCAAACAGACTAATTCAAAGCGCTCCCAGAATCTCCGTGGTTGGGAGGGCCCTCAGGGGTGGTCTTCAGGTCCCACCTGGAAGGAGCCCCAGGAGTGGGGAGCCCATGACACTTGGGCAGCTGTCATCATTAGGAAGTTTTCTTTATGTGGAGCCCCAGGTCCACCTCTCTACAGCCACCCCACCAAGCTCCTGGTTTGGTGTCCTTGGGCCAAGACAGACACGTCAAAATACTCTGTCAGGTGACAGCCCTTCACATGCTGAAAGACGGCACCTCTGCTGCCCACATGTTGTGTCTGGCTGCTGCTGGCCCTGGCCCTGAGATCCAAAGGGCTCCAAGAGGGAAGGAGAGCCTATAGACCTGCCCTGGAAAGTTGAGGGAGGTAGGAGAGCTGACTTCCCCCAGTAGTGGGAGAGACTTTGCTGAGAGAAGAAACCCAGGCTCACCTGGGCTAACAGAAGGTGCACACAGAGGGCTTTGGGATTATACAAAGCTGTGCTGCACTTTGCAGGGCAGAGGGAGGGAGCGCTAGACAGGAGTTCACCAGGGAAATGTCTTCTTCCTGCTTACTGATGGGAAAGGGGACCAGGAGGACTGGAACCAGTCACAGGAATGAGCTGTTTTACCTTACAGTTGAGGACCCCTTCCATTTTGAAGCGCGTGTGAAACATGTCCATGGAGTACACCTCACTCCAGAGGTAGCCGTAGTACTGGGCATCATAGCCTCCTGCCAGGTGACCGAAAGTGGCCGGCATGTTAGTACCTGGAGAGCAAACACAGAGTGAGGCAAAGACCACAAGCTCTCCCCTTTTCCTGAAGTATCTGACATTTCAACAAACTATTCTATGTGCAGAGAACTGTCGTTCATTCTGGGCAAGATGCCTCAAGGACCTAGGAGGTCTGCAGAATCCATTTTCCTCTCAGAGACACCCATTACAACTAGGAAGTCACTCTTCACGAGCTACTCAGGTCAAAAAAGAACCCTCATCTTGGGCCGACGGAGAGCTGAGGGTCCCTGAGCATGGGTAGCCTGGCCCTCTCTGCCAGACCTACCCACCACAAGGCACAAGGTCTCCTCCACGCCAAGAGGAGGCACTGGAGTAGGATTCCAGGGCAGTCAAGAATTCACAATTCCTGCTCACAGGGGGGTCACAATAGAGGCAGCTGCTCTAAAGGTTCTTCCCTCAAGTTTCCTATAGTACCTCTCCCTCCCTCCTCCTTAGGAGAGTACCTCACTTCCTACTTCGCTGAGAAAAGAGATCAGCATGAACTCCGATTAATCACAATGACGGATTTTAGTTCTGTAGAAATACTTCCTCTTGGTAAGGGACTATTATGGGGTGGTTTGTTTGCTTTTTTTTGGTTGCTAGGGGAGGTTTCAATTGGGGGTGAGGTAGCTTAGGAAATGACTGACAAAAGAATAAAAAGCTTAAATATTACTTCACACTCATTACTTTTTTTTTGGTTTTTGTGAGGCAATTAGGGTTAAGTGACTTGCCCAGGGTCACACAGCCAGTAAGTGTTAACTGTCTGAGGCTGGATTTGAACTCAGGTCCTCCTGACTCCAGGGCCAGTGCTCTATCCACTGCGTCATCTAGCTGCCCCACATTACTTTTTTTTTAAAAAAAGGAGTAAGATAAAGTTGTAAAATAAGCTGTTGTGAGCTCTTTCCTTTCATATTTTAAAACTCCTCCTAATTACCCCTCCTCCCCATCATTCTCTCCTCCTTGGCTCTTCTCTCAAAGGGGACTTGTCCT
Source organism: Dromiciops gliroides (assembly GCF_019393635.1). NCBI lineage: Eukaryota > Metazoa > Chordata > Mammalia > Microbiotheria > Microbiotheriidae > Dromiciops > Dromiciops gliroides. Next base: position 55,419,730 of record NC_057861.1, on the reverse strand, counting down.
CACCTCTATAAACTTTTCTACCTGTGTTCCTAATCCTATCTCTTCCAGGAAAGACTACCTCTTCTACCACCCTCTCTCTTTCATCAACCTCTCCTTGTCTCCTGGGGTCTTTCCTACTGCTCACAAACATATCCGAGTCTCCCCATCCCCCCAAAATTTTCATTCAACCCCACCATGCCATGTCACCCCGTGTATGTACACTCAGCTTCTAGAATGACCATCTGTACTCATCACTTGCAATCTGGCTTTTGACCTCAACACTGGACTAAAGCCTCTCTCTCCAAGTTTACTAATAATCTTAAAAAGTAGTATTTTTGTCCTTAAAAATCACATCACTTCCTGACAACTCATCTCCCACTTCCAAAAAATAAAAGAACCTTCCCTTGTAAGAAAGAAGTGGAGTTAAGCAAAACAAATGAACACATTGGGCATGTCTGACCACATCGGCCTCCCGGGGCATCTGTTTTCCACTGCCTCCTGGCATTCTTCACCAACAGTCCTCTTAAGTCATGATTGGTCACTGTGACAAATGATCTCCGAGTTACTAAATCCACTGGCCTTTTCTCGGTTTTCACCTCCTCCATCAAGCTCTTTGCTGCTGCTGTTTCCACCCCACCCCCCCAACATGAACCTGCTCTTCTCTTGGCTTTGACAGCTTTCTCAGGCTCCTGTACTGGACCATCATCCGTGACCTGCCCTACCCCAGCCATGCTGTCCCTGAGCCCTTGTCTCTTCTCTCTTCACACCTAAGCCCCTTCCTACTGTTGGTGATTTCATGAGCACTTCTGGTTTCAAACAACTTCTCTATGTGGATGACACCCAAAGCTTTATATACAGCTCCCATCTCTCTCCTGAGATCCAGCCCCCATCACCGACAAAGAAAAGCCATGGACCCCCTTGGCATTCTGGGGAAATCTAGGGACCCTCTCACAACAGTGTTCTTTTAAAATGCATAATGAAGCCACTTATATTGAAATAGTTACTGAAATATTAAAAAACAAACTTATGGACTCCATAAAATTTATCCATGGAGCCTAAGTTACGAAAATCTTCTCTAAGAAATGCTCACATTGATGAAGTGGCTGATGTTCTAAAGTACTGACCAGAATATCACACAGGAGGAGACAACAGAGGACGCCAATGCCACCATCAAAGCTATTAGGGGTGTTGGATCCTTCCTCTCCACCCTCCATCCTCCCAGAGGAAGGAGACTCATATTAATCTGCATCTTTCTTTCTCTTACAGGCCAACAGACTACACATAAATAGCTGATTAGGGAATGCCTCTCACCCTGCCAATCAATTATTTCCTGTCTGCTAAAATGTCAATGTCATTTTGAATAATGTTCAATGCCTTCCATGGCCAGTACCTTCTGATGCTGATCTACAAGTCTTCACAACACACAGTATGATTCTTCTGCAAAATCTGCCAGCGCTTTGCCTCGGTCTCTTTTCTTGCTGCTTAACCTGGAGGTCCAATGACCTCCAACGCTTTTTTACCATCCTTCCTAATGGCTACTTTTGTATTGAAGTCACCTAGCTGTACTCCCTTCCCTGCCTCTCACATTCCTCCAACTCAGAGGTCGCCTCCTCCTTGAAGCTGCCACAGATTCAAATATCATAATGTAGATTGTTACAAAATCTACACAAGCAACTCTCACCTCTCTCCCAGGCTCTTGTCCCCTCATTGCATTCACGTACATAATCACTGTTTGATTTGTTCTCCTGGTTCTGCTCATTTCAGTCTAGACCAGTCCCTACAAGTCTTTCCATCACATGCCATATGTTTAGCCAAAGCCCAATCAATGGGCACCCACTCAGTTTCCAGGCTTTGCTAAGACACAGAGTAGACTATTAATATTTAGTACACAACGGACTTTTGTTTTTGCCTTTGATTTCCTTGGGGGTATATGCCCAGTATCTGAATAATTGCTAATTATTTTCCAGAACAGCTAGATTGCTTCACAATTCCGACAGTGCATTAGTGCGGGACTGTTCAATTTTTTGTCACGGAGTAAGGTGAAACCCTAGAGTTGTTTTAATTGGATTTCTCTTACTATAAGTGATTTAGAGCCTGTTTTCATGTGATTATTTATAACTCACAAATCTTTTTAAAATTGGTTGTGTCCCAGGAGAACAATGTAAAGACGAAAAAACTTTGAAAGATTTAAAAACTCTGATTGCTCCAATGACCAACCACAATTCTAGAGGACCCTTAGTGAAACATATTCCCCACCTCCTGACTGAGAGGCAACGGAATCAGGATGCAGAAAGAGACATTTTTTTTGGACACGGCCAAAGAGAGAATTGGTTTTGCTCGACTATATGAAAGTTTTGTTTTTCTTCCCTCCATCCCTGGGGGTTGGAGAGGAGGAAGAGAAAATAGATTTTTGTTAACTAAAAAGCCATTTAATTAAAAAAGCAATTAGTCATTTCTATCCCTTATCTAGTCCCCCATGACCTTGTTGAATATCTCCATGTGGAGGGTCCATAGGTATTTGAAATGCAACGTGTCTGAAACAAAACTCATCAGTTCTTCCACTAAACCCATCCTATCCAACTTCCCTATTCTGTTAAGAACCCCCCCCCTCTGGTCACCCAGTTCAAACCACTTTACTTTCCCTTACTGCCACCCCCCACTTCCAAGTCTTATCAATTCTGCCTCCACATCTCTTCCATTGAAGATGACAGAATCTTTGTACAGGTTGTCACAGAACCATGGATGGAATGAGCTGGAATGAGCCAATGAAGCCATAGTACAATCCCCTCATCTTATAGATAAGCAAATTAATCTCCAGAGAGGTTTTGCCCACAGAGACTCAATGGCAGAACTGGGATTGGAACTCAAGTTCTCTGACCCCACCCCCTGTGATTTACTCCCCCCCCCCCACTCCCATTTCAGGCCCCCCATGACCGATCGCCTGTGCTGTTGTAATAACCTCCTCCATCTCTAATCCCTTCCCTCTCTAACCTGGCTCCCACACAGCTGCCAAGTACAAATCTGACCTGCCTCTAGGGGAAAATGCTTCCTCTTCTTGGGGCATTTAAAGGCCTGGCCTCAAACAAACTTTTCTACCTGGGCTTACATTATGCATCCAGTGCACCAGCCATCCGTGCCCTCGATGGGACTTTCCCGGGTACCTGAAATCTTCCTTGTCTCCACCTCTTAGAAGCCCTGGCACCTTGCTCCAAGGCTGCTTCCCATAAGAGGCCTTCTTGGCTCCCCCAGTTGTTAGTGCCCTCCCCCTAAATCCCTTTATCTTTATTTGTATCTCCTTATCTGTATTCACTCTGTTCTCCTCAGGAGACAGTAAGGGACCCCCAGGAGACACTTAATACATGCTTAATTGAATTAGTCTGGATCACCAAAGGGACCCTGAGGATAATCTAAGGGCAATGCCTGCTCCCATTTCACAGAAGAAACTGAGGTCCAAAGAGAAGGGACTTGTCCTAGGTCACAAAGGTGGTAAAGAGGAGAGCTGATGTTTGCACCCAGCTCATCCAACATTAATTCCAAGTGTTTCTCTACCACATTTCACTGCCTCTCCCTGACTGGCATCCAGCTGACTCTTCTCCACCCTCTCCCTCCCCAGGGATCACAGTCCCCACCTTAGCTTGGTTGCCTCCACTGCTCTCCCCAGTGTGTGCTGCCACCTGGTGGTCAAAGCGGGGCTATTACACTGGACCCAGCACTACCTCCCTCCTCGGGTGCTGGTTTGTTTGTTGGTCCATGCTGGTTTATTGCACCACAGTTATTTCCAGGGATTTGTGCCAGCACCGCCCCTGCCTGCCCAGGGCCTCCCCTTATCCCTTCCCTCTGCCTCAGAGACAAAGAAAACAGCTAGAAAAACTGACAGTGACTGCCTCTGTCAAATCCTGTGCCTACCTACCATCCCCCTCTGCAGGGACCCCTCAGGCCCTCTGGGTAATTTTTTCAGTTGCTGGGTCACTGCATCAGCGCTTACAGTCACAGAATTGTAGCCACGATGTATACTGAGAAGAGGATGAGGGGGGGCAGGCTGGCGTCATTTAACCTCCAGCTACACAGTGAGGATAAATCACAGCAGCATTTATCCCAGAGATGTTGTGAGACTCAAAGGCGATCATGTAGTAAAAGTGCTTTGCAGCCCTCACAGCCTGTTAGGTCATCAGCTAAGCCTGCCCCCACCCTGGGGCTGCTTTCTTCCCTCTGCTTCTGTTCACACCAGTCTGTCCCAGTTTCTCTGAATTCTTCATCCTATCTTTCATTCCAGAGCATCTATATTCCTATAGGACGGTTTGTTGGACTAGGGGCAGACCTCTGGCTGCTGGTCTTCTGCTTCTCTGGTGCCATTTTATTAAATCAAAGGATTCAGAATTCCTTTGAAATGAGGCCTAGAGGCATTAAGTGGCTCGTCCCAATGTCACACAGCCAATATGTAGTGGAGCCAGGTCTCCTATAATATCAAACCCTGTGTTCTTTCCATTAAGCCATCGATTTGTCGGACATGGAGAGTGAGTGGAAAGGTGGCTGTGCCTGGAGCAGGGAGCTCACCTCTACTTATAAGACCTCCTCTTTGTACCTGCCCCAGTGTCTAGCGAGGGACTGTCTGGAACACAGCAAGAACCCTCCAGTCTGAGTGACTGCTCAAGAGCCAGTGGGAGCCCCAGCTTCAGGAGGAAGCTTATGGCCCGATGGACACCCTCAGTGATGTGCCCATTCCCTAAGTCCTCTGGTCTGGACTCAAATCTAGGCCTCTCGACTCCTACTCTACTACTGGTCTTCCTGTCATGCTGTGACACCTCTCCATGCAAACCAATGGTCCAGCCAGCCCAGCCTTCTCTGACAATGTCACCAAGGGAGAATCTGGAGAGGGGGGGCCAGATGACATCTGCCCCTCTTCTGACATTTAAGGACAAAGAGGCTAAAACTAGGTATCTGCCCCTCACTCCATGAGGGACTACGTTGGACACAGCTGGACAAAGTCAGAGGATAGCTCTGCTCTGGGGGTGGGGGGGGGGTCTCTGCATTTTCCTGGTTTTCCTCAGACTCAAGTTAATCTCCATGCTGTGCCCATGTTCCAGCTTAAATGTCAGCTGAGAAAGGCTACAGTGCTTGTGCCTGGAGCTATAAGATTTGGCTGGCAGACCTGCTCTGTAACTGCGACATGGACAAATCTGGACAAGTCCCTTCTCCTTACTGGGCCCCATCTGTAAAACAAGGGTGCTTAGACTATCGATGATCTCTATAATCCCTTTCTAGCTTTGACAATACATGTTCTAAGTAAGGGACTTGATAGTCTACGTTCTAAAGTTCTTCTCTAACCTTGAGGTTCTAGGATTCGAGGCTCCCGGAGGCCCTCTCTTGATTCCCTCAGCTTCTCTGACCCTGACTGAAGTCTACAATCCCCTTTCTGTGCTCTCCAATGGAGAGGTACCCACTTCCTCTCTGGTTTAATTTTGAGATAATGCCTCTATCTTGGAGTGACGTCCATGCCCTGCTATGGAAGCATCACCCAGGAATTTCCGTAAACTCTTTTGGACCCTGGTTATAACTGTGGCCCATATCTGCCCCTAAATGTAACTGTCAGAGGTACCCAACTCCAGTGAGCTCGTGGTGTACCTGGAGTGGCTGGAATCCCTAAGATCTCCTGACACAGCCGGGAGTACTCTTTGGCTGGGTCTGCTTTTGTCTGTGTATGCAGGGCCTGGTCCACCTTGGCGAGGACAATTTGACGAAGGTTGAAGAGACCTGTTCAGGAGAAAATAACTCATGAGATGCTGTTGTGTCGCCAGGTGTTTCCATAATGACCTTAGTAAGTCACCCCATTACCACCAGTTTAGAAACCTTCAGTGTTCTCTCCCCTGTGCTCATTTCAGCCCCACACACCCTTCCCCTCCAGCTTGGCCTGGAGGTGCCACCTCTAGCTTAAGAAGAATCCAGAGGCTATCACTGGCTTTCTGGTGATATTCAAACATCAACTTATTCACTGCCTTCAAATCACACCGTCCCTTTGAAGAAATCATAGGGAATGTGTTGTAGGCAAAGAACAATGCACTTGGAGTCAGCTGCTCAAGGTTTCAGACTTAGTTCTGCCATTAAGCTGATACTAGCTCAGTCCCTTCTCTCTCTCGCTTTTTTTTTTTTGTGGGGCAATGGGGATTAAGTGACTTGCCCAGGGTCATACAACTAGTAAGGGTCAAGTGTCTGAGGTCGGATTTGAACTCAGGTCTTCCTGAATCCAGAGTCAGTGCTTTATCCACTGTGCCACCTAGCTGTGCCCCCCCCCTTTGGGGGGGCAGGGCAATGAGGGTTAAGTGACTTGCCCAAGGTCACACAGCTAGTAAGTGTAAAGTGTCTGAGGCCAGATTTGAAGTCCCTTCTCTTTTCAGAGCTTTGCATTAGAAGGTCTCTCTTCTGAATGAACTTAAAAGTCTATTCTGTTCCACAGCCCTCACATACCCACACAGTTAGGCATGTAGAACCCACTGGGCACTGAAGAAAAACCCAAAGGGGATGGGTGAACACCAAACCTGTATTAGCTTGACGCGACTTGATGAGTTTCTCCAACAGCTCCTGGGGGATGGGCTCTCCAGTCTTGTAGTGCTGGGACATGCGCTTCAGCGGCTCCTTCTCCCACACCCAATTTTCCAGCATCTGTGACGGTGCTTCCACAAAGTCTCGCTCCACATGGGTCCCACTGAACATGGCAAACTCTGCCTGTGAATGTGGAGACAAAGTAAGGCCCACAGACCACTGTGGTCAAGGAACCCCGCCATGTTCTACTTGTCGTCTTCCCCTTCTAGTTGGACTTTACCAAAGCTTGTGCTAGGTTAAGTCAATGCCATCTGTAGTCCCTAACTTTACCCATAGGAAGGAATGTCAGTAATGGGGAAAAATGAGCTTTCAGAAGGTGTCTGATAACAATCTGGGCAATACTGTTCATTTGGGGCTAGTTCCCAAATTTCCTTAGATTGTAATATGCCTATCAGTGTTTAGGGCACAGTGCTTTATGGTTTTTCTACGTACATTATGACTGTCTAGTCCAGGGGCCAGTGCCTAGGGGCCAGATTCAGTTAAAGCCTCTGAGCTAAGAATGTTTTTGACACCTTACATACATTCTAATTGTATCTCAAACTGTAAAAAACACCATTATGAGCTTATGGGCCAGCCTGACACAGGCCATGGGTCAGATCTAGCCTTGGGCCGTAGCTTGTGGACGCCGATCTAGTCATTTACTTTTTTTTTTTTGGCGGGGCAATGATGGTTAAGTGATTTGCAGTTGTCTGAGGCCGGATTTGAACTCAGGTCCTCCTGAATCCAGGGCCGGTGCTTTATCCACTGCGCCACCTAGCTGTCCCTAGTCATTTACTTTCTTTCTTTCTTTCTTTTTTTTTTTTTGTGAGGCAATTGGGGTTAAGTGACTTGCCCAGGGTCACACAGCTAGTAATTGTTAAGTGTCTGAGGCTGGATTTGAACTCAGGTTCTCCTGAATCCAGAGCCAGTCCTCTATCCACTGTGCTACCTAGCTGCCCCTAGTCATGTACTTTCCATTCCAAACCCTTTCTCCAGCTGCCCATGTTTCTCAAATTGCTCTAGATAAAGAGCTGTCAGGACTTAAGGAATTCACTAACCTCCATGTTGCCTGTTTCCTCAAAGTAAAACCAGGGGGTTGACTAAGAGTAAGGCAGGTTCTACTGTTAAGTCAAGCGACCTGGATTCTAGTCTTAGAACATCACTGGAGGCTCAGTTTTCTTGGCTGAGAGAACTAGACTAGATTGCCAAGATCAGCTCCCTTCTAGGTTTGACATTCGGTGACTAATCAGACCTTCTATCATACCTTTAGCCCGTTGTCTACCACAGAATGGCAAGGGAGAGACTGGTCTTGCTTCCTGCAGGGCTCTGCTCGGGCTCAAGGGCCCCTTCCCCTGACCTCTCCCCACCACAGGCTCAGCCAGCTGGCTAACTTAGTCTGAGCTCAGGAGAACCCAAATCACAGCCCAACACTAGTGCTGCTGCTGGCATGTGGTGCCTCAGGCTCTGCCTGGGTTTCTGTCTTCTCCTTCCCTGGTCTCAGATGCCTGACCGACCCACTGGGCCTGACCCTGGGTCCACAAGAACCTATGGCATCCACCTGCTCTTCTGATGCTATTGCAATCAGGGGGATGGGTAGTTGAGCTATATGAGCAACAGCTCCCAATCTCCTGATGAGGGTGCCAGCCTTTCCCTTCCCACAGCAGCCTGCTGACAGCACATCAAAGAAAGCCAGGGAGAGCAAGGGAGCAAAGCAGCACACCCCCAAGGATTCTGGGCAGATGGGGCCCCTAGCGAGGCTATGGGAAAAGTCTGATGAACTGGGCTCAGTCACAGAATTCACCAAAGGGCATGACAGGCCCACGGCCAAGAAGACTCCCTCCTCAGAATCTGGGTGGGTGACTGTGTCACCAGGTCATGAACCAGCACATCCTCGACAACACTTCCGGGCCCTTCTCAGTGTCGGGGTCACCAAGCCCTGGTGGTCAGGGGCTGCCAGGTCTTGCCAGCCAGGCTCCCTGGACCTGACCTCTGCCCCACCCCCCACCCAGGTTGTGACACTGGGGTGCTCCCAGCCACGGGGCCATCATCAGTGAGTGCATTTGTGTGGGATGTCAGCCTCACCTGAGAACAGAGCTGGTGCATCACGTGCCCGAACTCATGGAAGTACGTTTCCACCTCGTCATGCTGCAGCAGGGAGGGGGCATCTGGGGTGGGCTTGGTGAAGTTGGCCACCATGGCGGCGATGGAGATCTGCCGGCTGCCATCCTTGAGGAGACAGCCTGGTTGTAGGCCAAAGCAGGCAGCGTGACCGTACTTCCCTTCCCTGCAGAAAGGGGAAGGAAATGAGTCAAGGCCCAGGCTTCAAGGATAAGCGGTGGGGGGGGATCTCCCTCCTAAGGCCTGGTCACCCTCCAGGGCTCATAGAGAAACAATGTCTTATAGTGAAGAGAACATCTGACTAGGAGTCAGGCCAACCTGGTTCCTGGCCTAGCTCTTCCTCAATGCGTGACTGTGGCCAAGTCAGTTTCCTCTTCTGTAAACTAGACTAGAAGAAAGTGCCTACTTCTAGAATCATAGAGTCCTAAAGTCAGAGTAGAGTAAGGAGCCAAATATAATATGGGATAAGTATGAAGTCAAGTACAGCTTGATGACTCAGTGGATAGAGTGCTGGACCTGGAATCAGGAAGACTGGAGTTTAAATCTGGCCTCAGATATGTACAAGCTGTGTGACTCTGGAAAAGTCACTTAACCTAGCTGCCACCTAGCGGCCCCAACTCCTGGGGGCTATTGCACAAGTGATACTTCCAAATTTCTTCTTGTTTTTAAAAATAGAAGGGGCAGCTAGGTGGCACAGTGATTCAGGAGGACCTGAGATCAAGTCTGGCCTTAAACATTTAACAATTAGTAGCTGTGTGACCCTGGGCAAGTCACTTAAACCCAACTGCCTCACCAAAAAAAAAAAAAAAAAAGAACCTCCACTCCAACCCCACACCCTCCCTTGAGTCCCAACAGTCTGCTGGACAACCATCTCGTGGCATCCCAAGTTGAGCTGTCACCAGAGAGCCTGCCCTCCTCCCTGGTAATTACTCACCGGGGGTACAAGTCCAGGTAGAATTTCCCTATCACTTTGCCCGAGTCAACATCCCGAACTGAATAGAGTTTCACATCCTCATGCCACACCTTGGCATTCTCTTCCAGTTCAAAGGTCAGTCCCAGGAGCTCTTGGTAAATGCCCAGCAGGCCCATGGTGACCACCTGCATGGGGAAGTACTCCTTCAGCAGGTTCTGGTCCACATTATAGCGTGTCTCCTCCACCTGATTCATGTAGTAGCGCATGTCCCAGGCATTGATTCGGTTGTCGAAAGCCAGGGCCCGCTTCTCACATTCTTTCTTTTTCAGGTCCAAAATGATGGCTCGCTCTTCCTCCCCAAGAGGTTTTAGTTTCTGGGCCAGTTCATCTGGCAAGGAAGATAGCATTTAAGGGAGTGAATATTAATAATGAGGGGTTCCCAGAGCATTCTCCTCCCAACAGTCCTGTGAGGCAGGTTGGCAAGCACCATGAGGCACAGTGGAATGAGCACAGATGTGGAAACGACAGGGGTTCAAGCCCCAACTTCCCGGCTATGACCCTAGGCAAGTCCTTCAGTCTCTCAGGTCTGTATGAGATCTCTCTACTGTGCTCTATAGCTCTAAAGGCGTAGACTGGATTAGGCTGGCTCTACAGCTGAAGGCTCATAGGGGTCAAACATCCCCAAGCTTACCCACCCAGTGTCAGAGCTGGAATGCCAGCATGGATGCCATCCCAGCTCAGCACCCAGCACTCTTCCCCGTACTCACACTCTATGGCACCCCAGACTTTTCAGAGCTTTTACACATGTTGTCTCATTCAGTTTAATCACCACAACAACCCTGTGAGATAAGCAGGCTAAGTGTCAATATCTCCATTTTCTAGACTAAGTCACTAGAGCTGAGAGATGTGATGGAACTTGCCCAATGTCGACAGCAGAGCCAGCCCCCAAGCGCAGAGCTGCTCACCATGCTGGAAGCCCTGGCTGGATGAGAAGGTGGTGGGCATTACCTAGGAACGTGGCAACATCCTGGCTAGTTTTGGCCATGTTCATCTCTAGGACGTAGTCGGCATGAGTATTAAATCCTAGCAGGCTGGACTTCTGGGCCCGGAGATCTACCAGCTCCTGGAGGATGGCACAGTTCTCCTGAGAGAGATCAAAGAATGAACATGCATGGTGAAGTCATCCTGGGCTTGCACTGGGGGACTCACAATGGCCATACCTCCCAACCACCAGCAGGGCCCACAACCACAGCATCCTGCTGGCAAGAAATGAGGGAAGCAAAGCCATGGGGGTTTAGAAGTGGAGGAAGACAGAGGGATGTAGAGCCTTGAGAAAGGGCCTTCAGGTGATCCAACTTCCTCCACTCAGAGATGAGGAGACTGGTACCCAAGGTCCCAAAGACAGTAAGTAGTAGAGCTGGTGACTGAAACACAGGCCTCTGTGCATCTCTCTTATTTTCTACTCTGTGCTGTTGTTGTTGACCAGTCACGTCCAACTCTTCATGACCCCATTTGGGTTTTTGTGGCAAAGAAGTGGTTTGCCATTTCCTTCTCCAGATCATTTTATTAGTGAGAAACTGAGGCAAAAGAGGGTTTAAGTGACTTGCCAAGGGTCACACAGCTGCTAAATACCTGTGGCCACATTTGAACTCACGAAGATGAGTCTTCCTATTGCTCTATCCTAGCAGCCCTTTTCTACTCTGTACCACACTACTAGACTCTAAGTTCCATGAAGGCAGGCCCCTCCCCTTAGCTAAACTCTATTTTCCTTCCTCGTTGCCAGGGACTATCCTCAGTATCAGTATGTAGAGTTTTAATAAACAGGTGTTGAACTGAAAACCAGAAATAGATCAGAGGGGAGTGCCTGAAGTAGGGACAAGGGGTGGTCTGCCAAAATATCTTCTCTCACACTGTTTGAATGTGTCATTTTACTTGACACGGCCTGAAATTCCACCAGTTAGAGACTCATTTGAAACAACAAATATCCTTTTCTAAAAATTCATGAGAGCTGAGAGAATGAAACTGCTCACTTCTAGTTGAGAGTGAGAGGGAAGACTTCAAGGAAGAGGTGAAGTTGGGCTTTAGGGGTTGATAGAACTTTTGTAGGTGGTAGTGAATTCCTAGCAGTGGCCTTAATGCCAAGAAACATCGTATGTTTGGGGATGCTGTGACTAGTGTAGCTTGACGGGGATTAAGCAGGTAGGAAGGTAGAAGCAGAGTAGGAAGGGCCTTGAATGCCAGGCTAAGGGGTTTGGACTTGTTGACAAGAGCCGCTGAAGGTATCATCAGGTTGGGGAGTGATAGAATCAGAGTGGCGGGTTAACCTAGCAGCCAGAGCAAGATGGATGGAAGGCAAAAGAGACCAGGGATGGCAGTCAGGAGGACACTGTCAACAAGAGGTGATGGAAATGAGGGGCTGAACTAGGGTGGTGGCTGTGGGAGTGGAAGGGAGGGGACAGAGAGAGACTGTCACAAAGGTGACTTGACTGGATGCAAGGATGCAAGAGAATGAAGAAAAGCTCTACGTCTCCAGGAGCTCCTGAAGGGACCCACCAATGACCAGGGGTTAAATATGATCTTGGGTACATGAGGACTCAATGACCAAGGCCAGGTGGCCAAGTGCTCCTTTTGGTAAAGGAGAGTAATCTCATCTACCTCAGAGGGTAGGGCCTCAAAGGGTTACCTTTCCCAGAGGAATCTGAACTTTAAAGGGGGAACCTGGAGGGAGGGAGGAGAGGGAGAGGGAGAGGGGGAGAGAGGCAGAGGGAAAGGGAGAGGGAGGGAGGAAGGGAGAGAGAGAGGGAGAGAGAGAGAGGGAGAGAGAGGGAGGGAGGAGAGAGGAGGGAGAAGGAGAGAGAGGGAGGGAGAGGGAGGTAGAGGGGAGAGAGAGGGGAGAAAGAGGGGAGGGAGAGGGGAGGGAGAGGGGAAAGAGAGGGAGGGAGAAGGGAGGGAGAAGGGAGGGAGAAGGGAGAGAGAAGGGGAGGGAGGGAGAGAGGGAGAGAGAGGGAGAGAGAGAAAGGGAGAGAGAGAGGAAGAGAAAAGGAGAGGGGGGAGAGAAAGAGAGAGAGAGAGAGAGAAAAGAGGGAAGGGCAGGCTTACATCAAGACGAATATCTCTCTCAATAAAGGATTTGAGCCATTAGGGACTAAGTACAATGAGCAATACTAGATTCCCTTATCCCCAGTAAGACAGGATTATAAACTAGCAAGGCTTTAAAAGGTCAGTGTGGGGGGCAGCTAGGTGGTACAATGGATAGAGCACCGGCCCTGGAGTCAGGAGTACCTGAGTTCAAATCCGGCCTCAGACACTTAACACTTACTAGCTGTGTGACCCTGGGTAAGTCACTTAACCCCAATTGCCTCTCTTTAAAAAAAAAAAAGGTCAGTGTGGTTCCTTCCAAAGTGGTCCCCCTCACCAACTGGCCTCGACTACTCTTTAGGAACTGCTTTCAGAGCCACAGGAGAATGCCTGACTCATTCAATGTGGGCCAGCTGCAATGATGATCCAAATCCTTATAAGGTCAGGTCTGGTCTTAGACACCAAAGGCAAAAAGAGGAAGAGGGTGAAGGTAAAGGAAGGAGACCAGCACCCCTGCCACTGAGCTGGAGCAGCCCTCTTACCTCCTTGCATCTACAGTTGAAAGCCTCTTCAACCTTTCTCCGGGTCTCAGGAACATAACACTTCTTTAGGAGAGGAAAGTAATGGGGGTACTTGAGAGTGACTTTCAACTTATCATCTGTGGTCTTTTCTAAGGAGTTCAGAAAGTCTTCAGGAAGGCCTCCTGTGGAAACAAGGGGAGGGAAAGGTAGGTTAATAAAAGCCCAAATCCTATCAAGTGGGCAGAAGGGACAAGGGCTCATTTTCTCTCTGCTTTAAGAAGGTTAAGTGTGAGTGACAGCATACTCCAGTGGGATCATGCAACACCTGGCATTAGGATCTGCAGTTCAGTTTCTGCATTTCATTTCCCCAGTCAGCCTCAGTTAATTCTCCCCCTGCAAAATGAAAGGGGTTTGAAGGCAATCAATAATCTCAAGAACCGTTCTGCCTCTGACATTCTATTTCTGAAGGTCTTCTCCTCCTCGGATATTTTGTGTTCTATGCCTGCCAGGGAGATGAGTGAGCATAGATAGGTTAACATTAGCCTAGAATTCTCTGAAATGTGGCTGGTTCAGTCCTTTGGGAGAGTGAGTCTGCTGCCCACTGCCTCCTCCACCAGAGTCTCCTGATTATGACACTGGGTGACCATTGCCTGGTCCCCATCCCATGGCAGGAATGAGGTTCAAATGAGAAAACGGAGAGGAAAGCCCAAAGCCTCACCATGCAAAGAAGAAGCTGCAGTCCAAAAAAGCAAATGCAAATGGGTCATAAGAGGATCCAGGAGAGTCAGAGAATTGCAGAAATAAAAAACAGAGTCTGAGGAAAGAGCCAGATAGTGTGAAAAGGACCTTTTTTTTTTCCTTTTTGGGCCAAAATGTAAATCTTGGGTCACTGTCTACGTCTCAGGCTTCCATGATAACCCAACACCACAAGGGCTTACTGGAAGACAATGGCACAAGATGGCAAGAACACCTGACTGAGAGTCAGAAGACCAAGAACCTCACTCCAGCTGTGCCCATGACTGTCCAAATCTAAAGCCTACAATCCCAGGTGCCTTCACCTACCCTGAGAGGAGGTGGGATTCTGTAATCTTTAGTGTCCTTTAGTGGCTCTGCATTCTAGGCCAGCCCAGAGATCCTGGTACCTACACCCCTTCCTTCCTTCCTTCCAAGAAGACCTTCTGAACTCAGAGACAAATGCTCAGCAGTCAGGTAAATGGATGAACACATATCAGGGCCCACAACATACAGCTGTGGTATTGCCCAAGTTCTGGTGGTGTTCTTGAAACCCTTTGGGATGTTCTAGATTCTGTCCCCTGGCCTGCACTGGTACCTGCCTGGCTACCCCCCTGCCTTAACTGACTTCTTAGGGTATGAACTCCTGGGATCCTAAAATAAACAGAATGCTAAATAAGAAGGGACCTGAGAGATCATATAATTCACTCATTTTACAGAGAGACTGGGGTGGCACAGGCTGAGAAGGTTTCTTGGCAAAAGAAGGGTTAAGATAAATTCATAGTCATTCGCTATCTCCTCTCTACTGACCTTCCTGTCACCCGGGCTCTTCATAGCCTTGGGGTCATCCTCAAAGCCTCACTTTTGTTTACCCCCCATATCCAAACACCTGCCATATCTTACTGATCCCACCCCACTCTCCCCACTCCCATCTTCCTTCCAACGCTCATCACCTCTCACCTCAGCTCATGCTAGGCTCCTAATCGGGTCTCCCTCACTCCAATCCCTCCCCTCTCCACAAAGCCCTAAGCCACACGCCCGCTAAAGTTTGATGACTATAGATAGGTTTGCCCCAGAGGTTCCAAGAGCTCCCTATTGCCTTTGGAATCAAATACAGACTCCTATGTCATGGAAAGACCTTCTTTCCATCATGTTACTCCCCTTCAAGTCCTCTGTGCTCTAACCAACTTCCACTCAACATTCCATCTCCCTTCTCACAATACCTCTGCACAGGCTGTCACCTTAGCCAGGAACCCACTTATTCCTTCCCTGTACTCATTAGAATCCCAAGCCTTCTGCAAAGCTCAGCTCAGGGCTCACATGAACCCTTAGGGAACTCCCTCAGCAACAAATAACACAATTACTTTGTATTTACTTTACATCTACTCATAAGTGTGCAGGTTATCTTCAAGATCTTTCTTAGAAGGTAAGCACCTTGAGGAAAAGAACTGGTCTTTTGGGGGGGTTTTTGGTCTTTGTATCCTCAGGGCCAGGCACCAAACCAGGTTCTGAGGATACAAAACCATTTTCAAAAGAATTGCAAACTATTAACAACCACACAAAGGAAGGCTCCAAAAAAGCAAATCAGCAAATTGGCAAAAAAATAACAAAAGGTGGGAATAGTCAGTATTGGAGGGCTTGTGGGAAGGTTGTGCAAGAATGCATTGGTGCTGGAGCTGTGGATTAGTACCACCATTCTGGAACATTACTATGCTCTAAGAAATGCTGTGCGTGATGCATAAAGACACATTGAGAGATCCACAGGAACTGATGAAGTGTGAAGAAGTCTTCTCTCAAAAAAATCAGATGTGAATAGAGCAAAATTATAAAGACCAAGCAAGACTTGTAAGAAGAGACCTGAGAAGACCCTCCCTCCCCAGCCTTTTGCAAAGATGGGGAGTCCAAAAATGCTACACATAGCACATATTTCCAAATTTTTTCAATTGTATTGATTAACTGTACTGATTTTCTCATCTTCTTTTTCCTTCTTTTTTTAAAAACTTTAAAAAGTACTATTTATGGATGAATAGGATGTTCTCAGAAAAACCTGGGAAGACTTAAATGAACTGATGCAAAGTGAAGTGAGCAGAACCAGGAACATTGTACATGGTAACAGCAATACTGCATGGTGATCAACTGTGAATGACTTAACTATTCTCAGTAATACAATGATCCAAAACAATTTTGAATGCAAATCAAAGCATGCTTTTCCTTTATTATTCTTGATGGGTTTTTTGTCTGTTTTCTTTCACAACCTAACACTGGGAGAAAAGTACTATTTGCTATATGGGAGAGAGGAAAACAATACCAGGGAAAGCTACAGTGGTGTAAAAAATAAAAGACATCACTAAGAACTTGTTTTCAAAAAGTAGATGCCCATTGATTAGAGAGTAGTTAAGTAAATTGTGGTACATTAATGTAATGGAATATTACTGAGGTATCAGAAACAACAAATATGATGAATACACAGAAGTATGGAAAGACCTACCATGAACTGATGCAGAGTGAAGTAAGCAAAGCCAAGAGAACAAAAAACATAATGTAAATGGAATGAACAGTTCTCAAAAACCAATAGAAAAAAGAAAATACCACAAAATTGCAAGGCACAGTGTGGTCTCAGAGGAGAGACATGAGAAGACACCTGCCTTCGTGCCCTGCAGAGGAGGGAGTAGGACTGGATGTTGTACATGTTGCCAGTTTTTTTTCCTCATACACACACGTGTATATATATACATATATGTATGTGTTTTGTTGTTTGCTTTTCCTTTTTTTTTTTTTTTAAGTGAGGCAATTGGGGTTAAGTGACTTGCCCAGGGTCACACAGCTAGTAAGTATTAAGTGTCTGAGGCTGGACTTGAATTCAGGTAGTCCTGACTCCAGGGCCAGTGCTCTATCCACTGCACCACCTAGCTGCCCCACCTTCTTTTCATTAAAAAAAAAAAATTCTTTTTTGTTGTTGTTGTTTTTTTTGGTGGGGGCAATGAGGGTTAAGTGACTTGCCCAGGGTCACACAGCTAGTAAGTGTCAAGTGTCTGAGGCCGGATTTGAACTCAAGTACTCTTGAATCCAGGGCCAGTGCTTTATCCACTGCGCCACCTAGCCGCGCCCCACCCCCCTTCTTTGTAATATGGGATGGCTCTTGGGAGGGGGAAAAAAGGGGAATATAGAGGAAATTTAGGCAATATTAAAACAAAAACTATCAATACAAATTATTTAAAAAAATAATTATACACCTCCCCTTCAGGGAACTCACAGTCTAGTAACATAATCTGAACTCAAATGCTTGAATGATACAAGCATTAAGCTTAAGCTACAAGTCCCACACATGGGAGGACCTGACTGTCCCCAACTAGTCACACACAAACCTTGGCCTTTGCCCCAGACAGAACTAAGCAGGAAGTTGGTGCCCTTGGGGGTTTCTTTGTGACCTTCTACTCATTTAGAACTCCCAAGTCCATGGGAGCTCTGAGGTCAGCTAATGCAAACATTGCACAATCCCTCCCCTCCCCTTCCACCTCTCTTCCCTCCTCTTCCCCCACCCCTGCAAACATATTGCCATGGGTTCCTTTACCCAGTTCCTCTCGGGTGAACGGCAAGAAGGTAGTATCCTCATTCAGGTTCTTGTTGAAGTCGATACAAAGGAGACTGAGCTTCTTTTTAATGTTTTTTATTTTCTAAAGGGGAAAGAAAGAAAGGAAGTGAGGGGTCAGGAAGAAGGGAACCACAGAGGAAAAGGATAAGTGTAGACTCTTAACTTTTGAGGTAAAAGAAGGGGAGCAAAGTGGTGTGTGTGTGTGTGTGTGTGTGTGTGTGTGTGTGTGTGTAGGAGGAGTGTATGAGAGGACTCTAATATCACTTAAAAACACACTACAACTTAGCCCTCTTAACAAGTGCTTCACCCAGCCACTCCCCTCAAAGTAGTTACTAAAGGAGATGATGGTACTTTTATTCCAAAAGGATTTCTCCAGTTATTTCAGAAGTTTCTCTTTGGGGATGAACAGCTTTCACAGTCTATATCCTGTCTTCTAAATCTATTCATAACTAGAAAATCATCATCTTCAGAAGAAAGATTTCACTTTTGCAAAGGTCCAGAAAGTCACACCTAATGACTAAGCCAATAGGGCTGGAGTCAAGAAGCTGAGGATATTATTTCTTGTATTAAAAATACATGTTGGGGCAACTAGGTGGTGCAGTGGATAAAGCACTGGCCCTGGATTCAGGAGGACCCGAGTTCAAATCTGGCCTCTGACTTGACACTAGCTGTGTGACCCTGGGCAAATCATTTAACCTTCATTGCCCTGCCCCCCCCCAAAAAAGGTGGTGGGGGAAAATACATGTGGAGGGGGTAGAGCCAAGATAGCAAAGGAAAAGCAGCAACTTTCCTGAGCTCTCCCTAAAACCCCTCCAAAAACCTTTAAATAATAACAAATACCTTTAAATAAGACAATTCATGAAGAAGCAGAACCCACAAAAATACAGGGTGAAATAATTTTCCAGCTAAAGATAACTTAGAATGCCAGTAGGAAAGGTCCATTGTACTGGGGTGAGAGTGGAGCGCAGTCCAGTGCTGGCTGTGCTAGCACAGACCTGACCCCAGCAGTGTGAGAGCAGGTGTTGGGAACCACTGAATTGGTAGCGACAGTGAATGCTTCTGGAATTCTCAGCTCACAGATGGTAAGGGGGGGGGGGGTCGAACAACTGGTCAGAAGGCAATTACAAGGGTCTCTTTGCTAGCACTGAAGCAGGACTTTATTGCTATGCCCATACTCTGATCTGGGTCGCAGTCCTAGGTGGCAGTCCCAGGACAGGGAGGAGCACTAACACACCAGAACTTGTGCCCATTGTGGAGCAAGGACCCTCTTCACAGTTCCAGGTCAGAAAAGAGTACAGACCAGAGCACAGGCCAGGAGAGTAGTAAACACACTTCTCCTTAGATCATAACATCTTAGAAGAACTGAAAACTTGCAGATCCCTAGAAGTATCTCTGAAAACTGCTGCTCAAAACCCCAACCTTGGGACAGTGCACCCTCTACCCTGGAAGCAGAGTTATACTTTAACAAAGAGTTAAAAGTAGTAGGCTGGGAAAATGAGCAAACAACAGAAAAAAAATCTGACCACAGAAAGTTACTATGGTGACAAGAAGTAGCAAACCACTGTCAGAAGATAACAAAGTGGGGGCAGCTAGGTGGTACAGTGGATAGAGCACCAGCCCTGGAGTCAGGAGTACCTGAGTTCAAATCCGGCCTCAGACACTTGACACTTACTAGCTGTGTGACCCTGGGCAACTCACTTAACCCCAATTGCCTCACTAAAAAAAAACAAAACAAAAAAGAAGAAGATAACAAAGTCAAAGTTCCTACATCCAAAGCCTCCAAGAAAAATGTGAATAGGATTCAGGCCATGGAAGAGCTCAAAAAGGACTTTGAAAATCATGAAAAGAGACACAAAAAAGTACTGAAGAAAATAACACCTTAAAAAACAGACTAGAGTAACAGAGGTAGAAAAAGCCAATGGGAAGAATATTTTGAAAAGCAAGATTGGCCAAATGGAAAAAGAGGCACAAAAATTCAATGAAGAAAAAATCCTTAAAAAGTATAATTAGCTAAATGTAAAAGGAGATTCAAAAGCTCATAGAAGAAAATAATTCCTTAAAAATTAGAATTGAGGGGGCAGCTAGGTGGCGCAGTGGATAAGGCACTGGCCCTGGATTCAGAAGTACCTGAGTTCAAATCCGGCCTCAGACACTTGATACTTACTAGCTGTGTGACCCTGGGCAAGTCACTTAACCCCCATTGCCCCATAAAAAAAAAAGAAAGAAAGAAAAATTAGAATTGAGCAAATGAAAGGTAATGGCTTTATGAGAAATCAAGAATCAATAAAACAAAACCAAAAGAATGAAAAAATAGAAGACAATGTGAAATATCTCACTGGAAAAATAACTGACCTGGAAAACAGAACAAGTGATAATTTAGAAATTATTGGACTACCTGATCCATGATCAAAAAAAGAGCCTAGGACATCTTCTTTCAATAAATTATCACATTCTGGGGCAGCTAGGTGGTGCAGTGGATAAAGCACTGGCCCTGGATTTAGGAGTACCTGAGTTCAAATCCGGCCTCAGACACTTAAGACTTACTAGCTGTGTGACCCTGGGCAAGTCACTTAACCCCAATTGCCTTACCAAAAAAAAAAAAATTATCACATTCTTCTTTCACAATATGGCTAATGCAAAAATATGTTTAATGTGATGGTACATATATAACCTATATTGAATTTCTTTCCATCTTGGGGAAGAGGGAGGGTGGGAGAAAAATTTGGAACTAAAAATTCTATGAAAACAAATGTTGAAAACTATCTTTACATATAACTGGAAAATAATAAAATACTTCTATGATTGAAAAAAAAAAGAAAGAAATTATCATGGAAAACTGCCCTGATATTCACTTCTTAAAAGAGATTTGAAAATGAAAATTCCAGAAATATTATCACCAAATTCCAGAGCTCCTGGGTCAAGGAAAAGATACTGCAAGCATCCAGAAAGAAACAATTCAAGTATTGTGGAGCCACAGTGAGGATAACATTAGATCTAGTAGCTTCTACATTAAAGACTGAAGGGCTTGGAATATCATATTTTGGAGGGCAAAGGAACTGAGATTACAACCAAGAATTACCTATCTAGCAAAACTGGGTATAATTCGAAAAAATGAGCATTCAATGAAAAAAGACTTTCAAGGCATTCTTTTTTTTTTTTTTTTTTTGCAAGGCAGTGGGGGTTAAGTGACTTGCCCAGGGTCACACAGCTAGTAAATGTCAAGTGTCTGAGGTTGGATTTGAACTCAGATCCTCCCGAATCCAGGGCCGGGTGTTTTATCCACTGCACCACCTAGCTGCCCCCTCAAGGCATTCTTGATGAAAAGAACAGTGCTGAATAGAAAATCTGACTTTTAAATACAAGAAGCATAAAAAGGTAAACAAGAAAAGGAAATCAAAAGGGATTTTAAAAGGTTAAACTGTTTACAACACTATATGGGAAGATGATACTTATAAGAACTTTTTCATTATTAAGACAGCTGGAAGGAGTATATATAGACAGTGGGTACAGGTGTCAGTTGAATTTGAAGGGATGATATAAAATGAGGCAAGAGAGGAATGCATTGGGAAAAAGGGAAAGGGAGAGATGGAGTAAATTATTTCACATAAAAGAAGCAAGAAAAAGCTTATACAGGAAGATGGGGGAGGTGAGGGGGAATAAGTGAACCTTACTCTCTTCAGAATTGGCTCAAAGAAGGAAAAACATACACAATTCAATTGAGTATAGAAAACTATCTTACCCTGCAGTAACGTAGAAGGGGAGGGGGATAAGAAGGGGTACAGTGGGTGATAGAAGGGAGGGCAGATTGAGGGAGATGATAGTCAGAAACAAAACATTTCTGAGGAGTGACAGGGTGAAAGAAGAGAGATTAGAATAAAGGGGGGAGGGAATAAGATAGAGGGAAATAGCAACAGTAACTGTGAAAAGAAATGTAAAGCAAGTTTCTCTAATAAAGGCCTCATTTTATAGAGAACAGAGTCAAATTTATAAAAATAAGTGCCATTTCCCAATTGATAAATGATCAAAAAAATATGAAGTTTTCAAATGAAGTAATCAAAGCTGTCTAAGCCATATGAAAAAAAAATGCTCTTACTCACTATTAATAAGAGAAATGCAAATCAAAACAATTCAGGGGTAATATCTTCATACCTATTAGATTGGCTAATAGAAGTGGAAAATGACAAATACTGGAGGGGAGGTGGGGAAAATGAAACATTAATGCATTGTTGGTGGAGTTGTGAACTGATTTGACCATTCTGTAGAGCAATTTGGAACTATGCCCAAAGGACTATAAAACCATACCTACTTTTTTACCCCATAGCACTAGTTGGTCTGTATCCAAAAAGAGATAAAAAAGAAAAAGAACCTATAGGTACAAAAATATTTATAGCAGCTCTTTTCTGGTGGCAAAAAATTAGAAATTGAGGGGATATTCATCAATTGAGGAATGGCTGAACAAATGTGGTATGTGATTATGATGGAATACTATTGCGCTATAAGAAATGAACAGGATGCTCTCAGAAAAACCCAGAAAGACTTACATGAGCTGATACAAAGTGAAATGTATTGTGTACAAAGTAGCAGCGATATTGTTAGAAGATCAGCTGTGAACGACTTAGCTATTCTCAGCAATACAATGATTTAAGACAATTTCAAAGGACTTATGATAAAAAATGCTATCTTCAGAGAAAGGAACTGATGGTGTCTGAATACAGATTGAAACATACTTTTTTGTTTTTATTTATTTATTTATTTATTTTAAATTTTTAGTGAGGCAATTGGGGTTAAGTGACTTGCCCAGGGTCACACAGCTATTAAGTGTTAAGTGTCTGAGGCCAGATTGGAAATCAGGTACTCTTGACTCCAAGGCCAGTGCTCTATCCACTGCGCCACCTAGCTGCCCCAAAACATACTTTTAAAAAAACTTTATTTTTCTAGAGGTCTTTTTGCCCGATTTCTTTCACAATATGACTAATACAGAAATGTTTTGCATGACTACATATGTACAACTTATACCTTCTCAAAGGAGGGGAGGAAGGGAGAGAATTTGGTACTCAAAGTTTAAAAAATGGATGTTAAAAATTGTTTTTACATGTAATTGGCAAAAAAAAATACTAAATAAAGGAGAAAAAAGATATAGGTGTGAGTAAAAAGCAACAAGATGGATTGATTTCCTCTTGTGTTTCTCAGGAACTGGATCTAAAGACAGTTTTGCCAGAAATAATGTGTGTAGCAAAAGGGGTGGTGGTGGTTGGGGGCGGCTAGGTGGCGCAGTGGATAAAGCACCAGCCCTGGATTCAGGAGTACCTGAGTTCAAATCTGGCCTCAGACACTTGACACTTACTAGCTGTGTGACCCTGGGCCAGTCACTTAACCCCCATTGTCCCGCAAAAAAAAAAAAAGGGGGGGTGGTGGTGGCTTGAGATGGAGGGGGTGCTTGCAACAACAGAGGGCTGAAGATCCAATAAGAACATTTACTAAGCTCACACACCTACAGCACATCTCTCTCTCCAAACCTTTGCACCGAATGTCCTGCAAGCCTAGGATATTCTCCCTCTTCATTTTGACATCTCAGAATCCTTGGCTTCCTTGAAAACTCAGCTTTAAGGCTACTTTCTGCAGGAGGCCCTGCCTAGTCTACTTTGTCTTCCCTATGCATTTGTTGCTGCCTCCATTCAAATGTAAGGGCTTATTTGTGCTTCTTTGTCTCCCCAGCACTAAGCACCATGCCAGGCAAATACGTAGAAGCTTACAGTCTTCAGGGAAATACACGGACAAGTAGGCAGATACAAAATATATTTCAAGTATATACAAGAGAAGTTCATGCAAGTGCTAGCAGCTGGGGGTGGGGGGGGGGGCATGGGGTCATCAGGTTAGGAAATGTCTTGTGTCAGCATTTGAGCTGACCTTGAGATTCTAAGTGGGGAAGGGCTATCCAGGAAGGAGTGCTTCTCTAGACATGGGAGACAGTTTGTACAGGATTAAAACTGGACACAATGGGAAGCAATCTGACTGGACTACACAGTGTGTGGGAATCATGTGACTGAAGGTCATGTTTCCATCACTACTGACCATCAAAAACAATAGCTTCAAAAAGAAATGGCAGATCTAGAAAACAAACAGCTGGTTGAGAAGATGGCATCTGAGAAGAGGATTGGGCTTTCTGGACCACAATTAAAAACAGAACAGAATATAAGATGGAAGGCTCCTAGCCAGGAATGGAATACATTTAACGAGGGCTATTAAGAAATAGTTTTCCTGGTGACTCACAAATCTAATTAAAAGGGCATTAAACTTGTTAACAAAATTTTCACAAAAGATATAAGAGAAGACACCTCATTCCACTGCTACGTAGAAATGTGTGTGTATGTGGGGGAAGCTGAGAGACGTAGAACACTACTACACTTATTGTCAGATATGTATATGTATATGTGTATGTATGTATGCATATATGTATACATATAGATTGATTAATTTTGCTGTTTTTCTTTTTTTTTCCTTTTAAAAATGACTTTTGATATAAAGGATAGCTTTCTGAGAGGGGCTGGGACACAGGGTGAAATCCGGTTAAAATTATTAACAAAAATCTAATTCTACAAAGGGAGGAAGAAAGCTGCCTTGGTATGTCCACCAAGCTAGATACCATAATCAGCAGCTACAGTTTAGGAAGGACAGTAGAAGAGATGTCCAGAAACTCACAGACATGAAATTTAAAAAAGGAGCCAATAATACAACTCACATTTATTCACAAATGTGCAATGTACAAATAACTAGCAAGATGGAGTAGGGGTCCTCAAATAAGGGGCCAAGTTTCATCTCATAAATACGACTTGCATTTTGTAGGATGACACTCATCACAAGAACATGGCTCTGGAAAGGCATGCTATAGATTGATAATGGGAGACCAGTCTGGTGTGGGAAACAAGAGCCATGCTGGTATTCTAAGTAATGAATACTCATGTAATAAGGTGCAGAGTATGGGAAAGAGATCAGAAGCCTGTCATGGAAACATAAGAAAGTAGTGCTGGGAGACTTTGGCTACCCAGATAACATGTGGAGTTCTCTTCATCCAAAGCAGAGCAAATAATAATTCACTGATTTTCCCTAATGATTTCATCCTTCAAAGAGTGGCAGAGCCAAGGAATGAACTCTTTTTTTTTTTTTTGAATGAAATATCTACTCTGGAATTCTCACCAACAAGGGTAAGCTGACTGCTGGAATAGGGGGAAAAAAATGGAAACTTTGTGGGGTTTGTGAGGAGAGAAAGGCTGGGCACAGTTTGTCATGCCCTCTACATTTTAGGAGAACAGATAGCAAAGGGTTCTAAGAATGAAACTGAAAGCAAAAAGAACGTCAAGGTACTGTTCAATTCTCAATTTCAATGAGAAAGAAAAGGAGTAGTTTGTCTAAAGAGATCTATGTGGACGAATGGGGAACTCACGGACCAAACAAGATTGTAAATACTGGTATAAAAAATGAAAAGTAACAGGAGATCAAATAAGTACTTAATTTTTTTATTTTATTTTTTTTGCTGGGCAATGGGGGTTAAGTGAGTTGCCCAGGGCCACACAGCTAGTAAATGTCAAATGTCTGAGGCCAGATTTGAACTCAGGTCCTCCTGAATCCAGGGCTGTTGCTCTATCTACTGTGCCACCTAGCTGCCCCCCAAATAAGTACTTATTAAGTGTCTTCATGTTAGTCATTAACCGCAGATAGAAATACAAAAAATAAGACAGTTTCTGCCCTTGGTCCTAGGAGAACAGTCAGTAAGGCTAAATCTCAGAGTGAGCAGAAACTGCTAAGGAAATCTAAGGGTTAAAAAAAAAAAGCTTTTTAAAGCTATATTGGAAAAAATTTTTAATTTAAATTTAAAATTTAAAAAACAAAAGCTATATTGGAGAAAAAGAGGAAGATCAAAGGAGGGTGGAGGAAGAGGCGATGACAATGGAAAAAAGACAGAACTAGTTCAGTTTTATTTTGCTTGCTTTGTCTCCTAAGGAGAGTTTCCCTTGTATCACAAAGGCCAGAAAGAAAAAATGACTAACAAGGAACAGATACTGAAAATAAGCAAGAAGAAAGAAAGAGAACACCTCTGTACTGCCCTTGATAGCTCAAGTGTCTACACATCAATGATCTATACCCTGGGCAAGGGCCTCAAAGAGCCAGGAGGTTCTGTGATGGTCAAACCACTGTTGGTGATCTCTGAAAGATGGAAAAGGGAGACAAGGTAAGAGAAGAGCAAATGTCCCATTCTTTTTTTTTTTTTTTGTCCCAATTCTTAAAAAAAAAAATAAAATCCTGCAAACTACAAACTACTAAGTTTAGTTTCCATTACTGGTAAAATTCTGGATGGTTTTTCTAGAAGAGTTAATGAACATCTAAGAGAAGAAAGCTAAAGAACCAACATGACCTCACCAAGAAACAGGCCAAGCCCAACTAAGCTCTCTTCCTTTTGATGTAGGATTACTAGACTGGAGGACATGCGATGGATACAGTTCTCCTAGATTCTAGTAAATAAAGCATTTGGTAAAATCTCTCACGCTTTTCTTATAGATAAAATAGAATCCTGTGAGACAGATGATAGGACAGTGACTGAAGAATGAGATGAATAGACTAATGGACTGTTCACCCAGAAAGTGGTTTCAAGGGGGACCTCAGGGTACTTGGCCTTGTGCTTTCTTGTGAATTTTCACCAATGATAAGGTTGAAGGCACACCAGGTATGTTGCCAATAATGTGACAATTTCAATTCTCCCATAGCTTGTACGCCTGTGAACACACATTGAAAGCTCTTACTTCTTGAGTTTCTTCTGGGAGGTGCAATCCATTCCGCTTTCCCAGCTTAACTAACCGATCCAGGTATCTCTTGGCTTCTGGTCTCAATGAGTCTGCTGAAACTTTCTCCTAGGAAAACAAGAAAACCAAATTGCTTTAAAGATTACTTCAAAGGACACTATTTCAGAATTCTAGAATGTCAGAGCTGGGAGGGACCTTAAAGACCATTGAATCTGACCCCTTTCACTTTACAGATGAGGAAAATAAGCCTCAGAAGGGGAAATGACATCATAAAATTCTCGAACTTGGAAAGACCCTCAATCATCTACTCAAACCCATACCTGAAATCAATCCCTTCCACAACATCCCAATGAGTCAAAAAGCCTCCACCCGAATACCTTCAGTGACAGGGTGTTCATTCTCTCTCGGGGCTGCTTATTCCGTTGGAGAACAGCTATAATGCTGACGTTTTCCTCTTAGGCTTCGCTGAAATCTGCTTCTCTGTAATTTCTATACTACAGGGTGGGCCAAAAGTCATGAAGGGGTCTAATGTTTTAATAACTTTTTGAAAATTATTTTTTCTTTTTTTTCTGCCATTTACGGGATTTCAGTTTTCACACCTAATGTTCATTTCCTACATGTACTGTATATGATGGTATGGCATTGTAAATTAAAAACCAAAAATACGGGAGTTATTAAGTAGTTGTGACTTTTGGCCTACCCCGTACAAGAGCCTAAACCCTGCGGATAAGCAGAATATGTCTAACTGCCCGCAATGACCCTTCAGATGTTAGAAGACAGCAATCACGGCTCTCCCAGGTTTCTCCTCTCTAGGTTAAATGTCCATAGTTCTTTCATCCAATCCTAGAGCAGGATTCCCACTGTTCTACATCCTCTGGTTGCTTTCTCAGTGTTGCTCCTAATATGATGGCTAGAATCACAGCAGAGTTGGACCTCAGCAGTTGTCTAGTTCAGCTCATAGACCAACAAAAGATAAGCTCACTAGACCAGACTCAGCAAATGGATGATCTCTAAGAAGGGGGAGCTGACCACCTCTTGGGGCAGCCCATTCAACATTTGGACAGCTCTAATTGTTAGGAAGTTTTCCCCAAAATCAAGCCTAAATTTGGATCATTGCACCACTTTCCCCATGTCCTGGTTCTGCTCCTCAGGGCCAGGTAGAAACAAATCCAATCCCTCCCGTACAGGGTGGTCTTTCAGTCATCACGTTCCCCAGGACTTTTTTCTCTGGGATGAACATCGGTTCCTTCAACAAGCTTCACGTGTCATGAACGCCCTGCTTGTCGTCCTCTGGACACTTTCCCAGATTATCAATGTCCCTCTTAAAGTATGGTACCCAAAATGAATAACAATATTCCTGATGAGGTCTGACAAGAGCTGAGTATAGTGAGACGATCATCATTATATCTATTAAAGGAAGCCTCTTACGAAGCCCAGAAGGAAATTTTTGGCTCCCACATGGCACTGCTGACTCTTGAACTTGTGGTCCACTAAAACTTCCAGATCTTTTTCAGAACTGCCTATTCGCAGCAGTCATCAAAACTATCTGGTACTGGCTAAGAAATAGAGTGGAGGATTAATGGAATAGGTTAGGCACAGGAGACAGTAGTAAATGACTTTAATAATGTACTGTTTGATAAACCCAAAGACTCCAGCTTCTGGAATAGGAATTTAGTATTTGACAAAATCTGCTGGGAAAACTGTAAGAGAGTATGGCAGAAACTAGGCACATACCAGCATCTTATACTTTGTACTAAAATAAGGTCAAAATGGGTACATGATTTAGACATAAAAGGTGATAGGTAAAGTAGGAGAGGAAGGAATAGTTTACCTCTCAGATCTTTGGAAAGGAGAACAGTTTATGACCAAACATGAGATGGAGAATATTATGAAATGCAAAGTGGATGATTTTGTTTACATTAAATTAAAAAGTTTTTGTACAAACAGAAGCAATGCATCCAAAATTAGAAGGGAGACAGAAAACTGAGAAAATTTTTATAACCAGTACTTCTGATAAAGGCCTCATTTCTAAAACATATAGGGAACCAAATCAAATCCAAGTCATTCCCCAATTGAGAAATGGTCAAAGGATATGAACACGCAGTTTTCTGATGAAGAAATCAAAGCTATCTATTGCCATATGAAAAAATGCTCTAAATCACTATTGATTAGAGAGATGCAAATTAAAACAACTCTGAGGTACCACCTGACACCTATCAGATTGGCCAATATGGCAAAAAAGGAAAATAATAAATGTTGGAGAAGCTATGGAAAAATTGGAACACTAATGCATTGTTGGTGAAGCTGTGAACTGATCCAACCATTCAGGAGAGCTATTTGGAACTATGCCCAAAAGGCTATAAAGCTTTGCATACTCTTTGACCCGGCTTTGACCACTATTAGGACTTTCCCCCAAAGACATCATAAAAAAGGGAAAAGGACCCAAATGTACAAAAATGTTTATAGCTGCTCTTTTTGTGGTAGCAAGGAGTTGGAAATTGAGGGTATGCCCATCAATTGGGGAATGGCTGAACAAGTTGTGGTATATGAATGTAATGGAATACTGTTGTGCTGTAAGAAATGATGAGCAAGCAGATTTCAGAGAAACCTGGAAGGACCTGCATGAACTGATGATGAGTGAGATGAACAGAACCAGGAGAACATTATACACAGTGTCAACAACGTTGTGTGTTGATCAACTGTGATAGACTTGATTCTTCTCAGCAATACAATGGCCCAAGATAGTTCCAAAGGACTCATGATGGAAAATGCTCTCCAAATCCAGAAAAAAAAAGAACTGTTGAATCTGGATGCAGATAAAACCATACTATTTCTATTGTTTTTGTTGTTGTTGTTTTTCTTTTTTGAGGCTTTTCCTTTTTGCTCTGATTCTTCTCTCATTACAAAAAAAGAACTGCCTATGCATGCCTTTCCCATATACACTTGTGAAGCTGATTTTTGGTACCTAACTGCAAGACTTAATATTTATCCCTATTGAATTTCATCTTCTTAGATCCAGACTAATGCACTAGCCTGTCAAGATCCTCTTGGATCCTGTTTTTGTTTTCTGTTGTGTCAGTTATTCCTCTTGCCTTTGCGTTACCCACAATTGTAAAGAGCAGACACTTAGGCTTTTACCCAAGTCATTGATAAAAATGTGAAGCAGTACAGGGCAAAGCACAGATCCCTGGACACTCCAATGGAGATCTCCCACCTTCCTGATAATTACTCTTTGAGTCTAAATCCACTTAAGGATATCACTGTTTAATCCATCTCTCTCCCTTCTCACCACATAGTAGGAGATGCTTTCATTAAAAGCTTTGCTAAAATCTAGGCAAATGACATCCACAGAATTCTTCTCCTCTACTGTGTAAGTCTATCAATCAAAAAGGGAAATTATGCTAGTCTGGCATAATCTGTTCTCAATGAAGCTGTGATGCTTCTAATCACTTGAAGTTTGCCAACCATTTTTAAATAATCTGGCCAGAATCTTCCCAGGAATCAAAGTCAAGCTCAGAGACTGTAGTACATAAACTTTATTCTCTTTCCTTTTCATGAAAAGAGGGAACACAATTGCCCCTCTCCAAATCTTGTAGTGTCTTATTCCATGATGATCTTTTTTTCCTTCTTCCTTCCCCCCCTCTTTTTTTTTTCTGGTTGGGCAATGAGGGTTAAGTGACTTGCCCAGGGTCACACAGCCAGTAAGTGTCAAGTGTCTAAGGCCAGATTTGAACTCAGGTCCTCCTGACTCCAGGGCCGGTGCTCTATCCACTGCGCCACCTAACTGCCCCTTTCCTCCCCTTTTGAGACTGGGTTTCCCTATCTTGCCCAACCTGGAACTGCAGCAGCCATTCATGGGCAGGCTGAACGCCACTGTTGCTCTGCATGGAAGTCTGGACCTGTTGTTTCCAATGGGGACTGGTCCAGCATTGTCCTTTGGCCTGGTGACCCTCTGCTCTCAGGGGTTCGTCACATTACACTAAGTCTGACACCAGACACCTGATCAGCTTTTTTGTTGTTGTTGTTGTTGTTTTTTACAGGGCAATGAGAGTTAAGTGACTTGCCCAGGGTCACACAGCTAGTAACTGTCAAGTGCCTGAGGCTGGATTTGAACTCAGGTCCGCCTGAATCCAGGGCCAGTGCTTTACCCACTGCGCCACCTAGCTACTCCCCCAATTAGCTTTAGACTTATGACAACTAAGTGACCCACCACCTCAGTCTCCCTTACAGTA
Source organism: Dromiciops gliroides (assembly GCF_019393635.1). Classification (NCBI taxonomy): domain Eukaryota; kingdom Metazoa; phylum Chordata; class Mammalia; order Microbiotheria; family Microbiotheriidae; genus Dromiciops; species Dromiciops gliroides. The sequence continues at coordinate 55,389,194 of NC_057861.1, read as the reverse complement.
GCGGGGACAGGCGTGTGCCACACTACTCCCAGCCTTCTGTGATCAGCTCAGCTAATCACATCTTCCAGTTCTTTCAGGACCCAAGGATATAGTTCATCTGACAGAGGTGACTTGAATTCATCAAGGGCAGCCAGGTGTTCTCTTGAGAGCACTTGACTTAGCTTGGGTATCAACTTCCTGCTAGTTGTCAGCTATCATCATCCCACCTGCCAGAAGCAAAGGCTTTCTCCTTTGAGCCTCCTTTGTCTACCACTACAGCAAAACAAAACCTTTTTGTTTTCCTTAGTCTCAACTTAATCTGAGCTTTATCTTTCCTCAAATAGCTACCATACATATTCATCTTCTGTTACTGGGAGAAAACTTAAAGCATCTCCTTTGTCTGGGGCCAAACTCATTCTTTGTAATTTTGCAACATTAATTTTCAATTGTTTAGTGTTTGTTGTTCTATTTCAATTGCTATAGTCACTGTACATCGTTTTCTTGGCTCCGTTTACTTCACTTAGCATCATGTCACAAGTCTTTCCATACTTAGGGGGCAGCTAGGTGGCACAGTGGAGCACTGGTCCTGGAGTCGGTAGGACCCGAGTTCAAATCTGACCTCAGACAATTGACCCTTACTAGCTGTGTGACCCTGGGCAAGTCACTTAACCCCAATTGCCTCACTAAAAAAAACAAAACAAAAACCCCACATCTTTCCATACTTCTCTGCCTTCATCATAGTTTACATTTGGTCAACCATTCCCAAGTTGATAGTAATCAACTTTGTTTCTATCACAGAGAGTGCTGTTATAACCATTTGGGTGGATAGGATGCCTTTGTTTTTAGCAATGAGATCCTTGGGAAATATGCCTAGCAGTGGAATTTCTACAGTAATGGGTATTGACATTTTAGCTACTTTTAAATTTGCGTAATTACAAACTGCTTTCCAGGACAGTTGTAGTAATTCACAGCTCTGCTAACAAATGACTATGCCCATTTTTGGTTATCTTTGCCAGTTTCCTGGGTTTAAGATAAAACTTAGGGTTGTTTTGATTTGCATTTCTCTTGTTAGTGACTTGGAGTATTTGCTCATATGATTAGTAATAGTCTGCAATTCTTCTTTTGAGAACCAGCAAAATATACTCCTACCAGCCTTTGTTAGGTATATTCCACATCTACCCAGTAGCCTGTTAATCCTGTATTGCAAGCCATGATTCAGAAAGGCAAGTCCTGTTCTCAGATGCCACCTTTTTAATGAGCTGTTCACTTTCCAAAGTAATTTTTCTCTTCAGCATCCCTTGAGATCAACGGGCAAAAGTGAAGAAAACAGAACCTGGATCCTTATGGTCTTCAGTTTCTTCCCCAAGTATTCATCACCATCATTGGCAATCCCGAAGCAATAAAATAGACCTCCCTTGTGGTATGGTTGGCAAACAGCCCCCTCATTACTCCTAGGGAAGCAGGGAATCACTGTCAACTCTGCTCCTTCCTGAAGGATCTCCCTAAACCAATAGTTTTGGGAATTCTATTCTATTATTCTTGGGAGGAGCAGCAGCTTGTTTCTCTTCAGAGAATCCAGATCCTTCTCCTTTAGCAAGGGGGAAAGTATGGAAGCTCTTTTTAAGTTCTAATTGGGCAGGTGCCCTTTTCCTCCTCCTCTGTGTAACCCTGTTCTATTTTCTAACACCTTGACAAGGACTCCTCCTCCACCACCAACTTTTCTCCCCATTGAAACCTTGCTTCAGCCTCCTCTGGACTCTTACTCTTCCCTAACAACCTGGAGTAGAGAGGTGATGTTCTAGTCCCTTCACTTTCTCTTCCAGGAAGAAGTTCGGCCCACAATGGGGACACAGTTATCAAACTATGGCAGGAACAGAAACATTACACAGTCAGTCCAAGTCATCAGATAATTTCCTTACTCTCCATAATGGTTGAGAAGTAGACCCAATCCTCTAGATCAGGCCTCACAAAGGAAGGCAGGAGAGCAGAAGGCCTGTTCCCTATCCTTTGACCTTATTCTCAACACAGATTTCTATTCAGGTAGATGAAGATCACATTAGACATCCTAGTGTTGTGGCTAAAGCACTCACCTAGTCATCTGAAGACCTGGGTTCAAATCTTGCCTCTGATATTTACTAGGTGTGTATCACCCTGAAACCTAAGTCAGCCTTACTTTCCTCACAAAATGGGCACAACTGTACCTACCTCAAAGGGCTGTGATGGCAATCAAACAAAATAACACATATGAAGTGGAATGCGGACGAGGAATGAGGAGCCCAGTGATAGATGTGGCACCTCTCCTAAGCCCCCACCTTCCTGTGGCTCTCCATCTGTAACTCAGGGCTACTCACCACTGCTGCCCACAACCGAGAATGTGAAAGTAATACTGAAAAGCACAAAGTGAGTGGTGCAGCCAATAGCACAAGGGCTAGAGTCAGAAGGAGTGGATTGGAGAGAGAGCCCCAATCCAAGCTGCCAAACAGGGGTGACAAAACATACAGTACCTTCTTCACAGGGCTGTTTTAAGGAGAAGCTGCTCCCCTGACACAAATATATTTGCTCTGCCCTAGAGTCTGGAGAGCTGATTTCTATTGGCTGCTAAGTCAGCTCAAAAGCTTCTCCTGCCTATTTCCTCCCATCAGCAAACACATTTACTGTGGCCGACTTTATGGCGACAGGACAACTGAAGGGGAAATGTTACTATCCCTCCATGAAGTTCTTGTGCCAGCTGTATCCTTGTGTCCTTTCTGAATGGACCAGTTAGCAGCTTCCTTCCCTGGGGGAATAGGTGAACAAATGATTAAGTCTGTGAGAGGAATATTACTGTGCTGTAAAAATGACAAAAATGATAGTTTCTGAGAAACCTGGGAGGACCGATGTAAACTGTCAAAGAACAGTTTATATAATAACAACAATACCATAAAGACTAAGAACCTTGAATGACTTACAAGCTTTGATCAATACAACCACCAGCTGCTTTATGAGAAGACCTCTGATGAAATATGCCGCCCATCTCAGCCGTGACAGAAAGACAATGGACTCAAAAGGCAGAAAGGGCATACGTTTTCAGACACGGCCAATACGGGAGTTGATTTTGCTTAACTTTGCATATTTGGGGACAGGAGGTAGATCAAAAGGGAGCAGAGAAAAAAAAAAGGGAGCAGAGGACATTGTAATGCCATTAAAAAGGGTAATTGAATCATTTTTTTTTAATGCACAGAAAAGAACAGAAAGCAAAAAGAATCACAGTTACAGACCAGCAGGACAGCTTTTAAAGTTACATGTTAAATTTATTATATACTTTAAAAGAATGGGGGCAGCTAGGTGGTACAGTGGGTAGAGCACCGGCCCTGGAGTCAGGAGGACCTGAGTTCAAATCCAGCCTCAGACACTTAATACTTACTAGTTGTGTGACCCTGGGCAAGTCACTTAACCCCAATTACCTCACTTAAAAAAAAATTTTTTTTTAATAGCTAGCTGTACATAATAGCATGGTTTCGCATACTTCTCCCATACATGTAGAAATATTACATATTTATTTGGTGTTTAATCAGAATGATTTTTTTTAAATAGACGGGGAATGTTATTGCAGTAAGTTCGCATGTCAGCTGTATTCTTTCTGAATGGGCCAATGAATAATTCTCTTACCTGGGAGAAAGGCTAAAAAATATCATGGCCTAGAAATGGAATGGACTAGGACTGCACCAAATCTGAGTAACTGATAGAAATCTGCAGTCTCATAGGAAGTGGTGCCCAGTGAAGAAAGCAGAACCAAGCTAACAAGCTGTGGATTACCCTAAGAAAGCAGTTGAGTTCTGAGTGACTGGATGGAGTGGTTCTCCTGACTCCAGGATACAAAACGTGTTCTACACTGCCCGATACAGCTTTGTTTCTAGAAGGGTTTGCTGCTTTCAGGAGGGGAAATAGCTGGAAGAAAACGTAAGGTAACACTCAGTCAGCAGTACAGGAAGAGTTCTTCCCCCTTTGCTACTCACCTGTAGCCAGACAATCCTCTGGTACACATCTCGCCTCATGCTCATCTCCACATCAAACTCAGAGAGCTTCTTGTCGGCCTCAGTACTGGCTGCCCGAATGTCTTTAGAGGGGGAGACATGCTGTGGGAAATCCAGAATGTTTCTCTGAACTGAAAAAAGGTCAATCAGGGAAAAGTATGTCAGGTTGGGCAATGACTGATCAAGCAGTGAACACCAATTTTAAAGCCTCCTCAGTGAGTCACAGAATACTTATGAGAGTCTCACCCGATCCTCCCAACAGCTCTGTGAGGCACATAGGGCTGGTCTCATTAATTGGAGATTTGACAAATGAGAGAAAACGGAAAGTTCTGTAGCAAAAAAGGCAAGAGAGCTAGGGCTAACCCACGGGCTTCCTGACTCAGAGCCCAGGGGGTTTTCTACCACACTACCAGCTTCCCTGGGACCTCCGCAAAGCAGCAGCACCAGAGAAAAGGTGGCCATCACTTATCAAGATCAGGGAGGGGATTTTTTTTTCAAGGTATGGGTTGGACTCTGTTTCCTTTAAGGTCCCTTCCAAATCTGAGACTTTGTAAAATGTCCCAACACCAGTAAGAATTCAGAACACTGGGAGAGAAATAAAAGGAAAGCACATTTCTGCTCACAAGAAAGAAAAACATCCTAGCAACTGGAGTGGCCTGCCCAGGAGCAGGTCAGGAAGGTGTTGATTCAATCCAATAAGCATCTTTTACCCACCCTGCTTTGCCCCTTCCTTCAAGGGGTGTATATTCAACGGGGGCGGGGGGGGGGCAGCTGAGCAATGTGGGCAGAACAACATGTAGCCAGAAGAAAATGCAAAATATCAGGGACCTGTGATTTCATTGGCACAAGAGACCCCAATGAGGAAACACTTGCTACACCAGCAGATCTGCTCTGGGACCTCAGACCTCCCCAGGGAGCTGGCTGAATCATGTGAATGCTACACATGATGGGGCCAGGAGTGCACGAACCAGGAAAGGCCTTTCATAGGAGTTGGTAATTAAGTCCAGTCTTGAAGAAAGGGAGGGGGGCTCTGAGAGGTCGAGAAAGGGGAAGCATTTCAGGCACAGAGGATGGACTTGTACAAAGTCAAGACAGAAGAAATGCCACAGATAGGAACAGCAAATAGGTCAGTCTACCTGCATGAAGGGGTTCAGGTGGAAGCTAAATGGCCAACAGACTAGTGGAAGTTACTGCAGGGAATCATTTGGTTCAACCCCTTCATTTTATAAATAAGGCCATTCAGTGACCTACCCAGGGTCACACAGGTAGAAAGCAGTAAAGCTGGAATTCAAATCTGAGACTTCTCATTCCACATCCAGCCATCTTTCCAGCGTAAGGTGCCACCTCTTCTACTTGGCCAGGGCAATTCTTACTTTAGGTAGTGGCTGAATGAGACAAGCTCTCCAGCCCCTTTTAGCCCTGGGATGGTATGACTGATTCTATTGTATAACAAACCAAAGCTGGCAGATGTTGTTCTAAGATTCTTCACCTTATTTTGGGGACCAATGATAACCCTGAAATCCAAAAACATTTACAAGCAGAATAAGAGAAAAGCCAGCATCTGGAAAAGGGGAAGTAGGCTATATCTGGAAATGAAGGTGATGTTGAAAACAAAGGCTATCAATAACATCGTTTAAAGGGGAGAGACAGATGGACAGGGGACTAATTGCATGTTATCTTCCACACCCCTATTAACCAATTTATATTATTAAGTTCATTGGACAAGGGGGTGGAAGGTGACAAAGAAAACAGAAGATGGCCAGATTTGGCAAGAGAGACAGAAAACAATTCCCTGACATCTTGAAACAGGTAGGCTTGGAGAGGGGAGACTCAAGTTTCAAGGCCGTAACCTGAGTTGGTTCTTGGGTGTAAGTCTGTAATTCAAGCTGGTTTTTGGTTTCCTGACTCTTAGCTAATGGGATTCATGGGCTGGATCTCTAAACTGTGCCTAGCTAGTTTGCATTGGGTAGGAGCCAATCACAAAGAGGGGCCATGGCCTGCAATTTACCTGTGTATTCCACTTCCACATCAGCCAATGCCTTGAGAGTACTCTCATAGGATACTTCTTCAAATGTTTGCAACCCCACTTGATCATACACACGCTTGGTTTTTTCAATGAGTTCATTGGTAAGATTTTCAATCTGCCCTGCTGTCAAGTCCCATCGTAAGCAGTTTGTCACAGAACATGGAGACACATTATCCAGGACATCTCCTGCACAACAAAGACAGAGGAAAACAAGCCATGTGGATTGATGAGATGAATAAGCAAGTAGCTCATGCTGGCTGACACCCAATATGGCTACCTAGATAAAACCTTGTAGGCATCTTAGATGACCCAAAGCTTACCTTTCCTTAGGCTGTAGGGAGGGACACTTAGGGACAAACGGTTTCTCTGGAAGTGGAAGAATCAAATTTTATATTTCTTTGTGTATTACCTACCCCACAGTACACAAAATAGGGCCTAAAAGAATGGCACTTCAGGTATCATCAAACATTTGTAGGACATTGACTCAAGTTCAAAGCACTGTTTAGGCACTGAAAATACGAGGGAGTAGAAGACCAAACTACGTGAAGAGATGGAACAGAAACAAAAATGCACCCAACTGGAAGTGTTCTCTTCCTCATATGATCTCATAACACTCTGTATTCTTCATATATACTTACATTCTAAATTTTTTTTTTTAAACCTGTTTATGTCTCTCTCTTACTGGACCTCTTTGAGACTACAATCCCCATGAGGGCAGAAACTATCATTCATTTTTTTATCCTGAGTACAGAGCTCAGCAGGGACACTAAATAAATGTGCACTGACTCAGAGCCCTTTTCTCACAAGCTAATCAGATACCAAGTAAAAAGACATTTTCATTTCTATAACATCGCTTGCTTCTCTCATTTGTTCCTTTCTTGTCTTAAAAAATGGGGGTGCGGTGGGGTAAGGGGATATGTTTTGTTCTGACACAACAGACAATCCCAAACAAACCCCAAGTAGTGACTGTAACTAATGGCACTTATCTCTTTCACTTTGTAGCTTAACAATAACAGAAAGGATAGGTGTTTCACTTTGATAGGAGGGTAGCAACACTGTATCTGATTTGTTTTGTAGCTGTTAAGTGTTATTTTTATTTACATTTTTATAGGTTAATGTATGTTGTTGGCTCTGCTTTCTTTACATCACTTCATGAGTCTTCCCAAGATTCTCTATTTCCTCCTTTCATTCCCATAGTCACCATCCTAGTTTATTACCGGGACTATTATCATTGCTTTTTTTTTTCGTGGGGCAATGAGGCTTAAGTGACTTGCCCAGGGTCATACAGCTAGTAAGTGTCAAGTGTCTGAGGCCAGATTTGAACTCAGGTTCTCCTGAATTTAAAGCTGGTGCTTTATCCACTGCGCCATCTAGCTGCCCCATCATTGCTTTAAAAAAAATAATAAACACCCTTATTTATAGTTTTGGGTTCCAACCCCTATCCCTCTTTCCCTCCCCCACCCCCACCAGTGGCATCGGCAAACAACCAGACATTCATCTGTTTTTTTAACAGGCTTCCCTGTCTCCAATCTCTCCCCATTGACCTATTCTACTTCTGACCATTTCTCTGACCAAATCCCTACTCTACTCAAAGCCCTTCAATATTGAAGCTGCCTACAGAATAAAGTTCAGGTAGCTAGGTAGCACAGTGGATAGTGCTGGGCTTGGAGTCAGCAAGACTAATTCATCTTCCTGAGTTCAAATCCAACCTAGCTGTGTGACTCTGGGCAAGTTACTTCACTCTGTTTGCCTCAGTTTCCTCATCTGTCAAATGAGCTGGAGACGGAAATGGCAAAATCACTCTAGTATCTCTGCCATTAAAACCCTATATGGGGGGCAGCTAGGTGGCGCAGTGGATAGAGCACTGGCCCTGGAGTCAGGAGTATCTGAGTTCAAATCCGGCCTCAGACACTTAACACTTATGAGCTGTGTGACCCTGGGCAAGTCACTTAACCCCAATTGCCTCACTAAAAAATAAAATAAATAAAAACCCTATATGGGAGGGGCAGCTAGGTGGCACAGTGGAGAGAGCAACAGCCCTGGATTCAGGAGAACCTGAGTTCAAGTCAGACCTCATTCACTTGACACTTACTAGCTGTGTGACCCTGGGCAAGTCACTTAACCCTAAGTGCCTTACCAAAAAACAAAACAAAAAAACCCTATATGAGGTCATGGAGAGTTGGACACAACTGAAAAATAACTCAACAACAGAATAAAGTATACATTGTTTCTCTGGATATTGCAGGCCTTTGACAATATGGCTCCAACATAACTTTCCAACTTTACTTGCATGACAAAATGTAAGCCAAACTGGACTTCTCCACTTCCTGTTCTCTCACTTGCCTAATACTGGTCATACTGCCCCACTCTTTCCTGGAATGGATCCCCTATTCATTCATTCATTCTTTCTTTCTTTTTGCAGGGCAATGGGGGTTAAGTGACTTGCCCAGGGTCACACAGCTAGTGCCAAGTGTCTGAGGCCGGATTTGAACTCAGGTCCTCCTGAATCCAAGACTGGTGCTTTATCCACTGCATCACCTACCTGCCCCCTTCCCCTATTCTTTCAACTCAAGCACCACTTCTTCCCTGACCTTTCTAGCCAAAAGTAATCTCTCCCTCCTCAAATTTCCCATAATGCTCTGGACTTCTTTATATTTCACCACCATTCTGCCCTATATCATCGCTATCTGTGTACATATTTTATCTGCTCTATTTGGAGTGTAAGCTCCACAAAAACATGTACTTTTCCATCTTTTTATTTGTCCCACCCAGCCCCTGGTCCCTGAGCCCAAAGCTCAGCACTCAGGCAGAGGATACCATCTAGCAGAATGAGAAGCTCCAACTTTTGCACTCAAACACTGGAGCAGGATGAAAGAGTCTAGAGGAACTCAGAGCCCCAGACACACCAGAAAACTCATGAGCCTAAGTCCAGTATCTAGAGTAGAAAGTGGAGGTCTAGTGAAATAAGCAGCTCTCCCCTTTACTGGGGCAACCTGGCTACCTAATCGCTAGACAGCAACTACATTTGGAAGAGGGAAATCTGGTTGGGCAGAAAGCTCCAGTTTCCCCTAAGAGGACCCAGATACCTAGCCTCTCTCAAGTACAGAATAGAGAATTAGCTAATCCTGAAAGGACCCAGCATCTGAAATAGAAGGGGGGAGGGGCTAGTGGGAAGAGGAACTCCAGGCTCTTTGCCTAATCTCTACAGTATGAGAGGGAAGTCTGGTGGGATTCGGAACACCTGCTTCTGATGAGATAAGGATCTAGACCCAGAGATTCCAGAGTCCAGAGCCCAAGCCTCTGCCTAATACTTAGGATTAGAAGGCACAGCGCCTTCTGGGAGGACCTAGCAGAGAAAAATGGGGCAGGCTCCCTTTGAAGACCAGATGGTCCAGAGTACTCAATCTATAATCAGAAGACATGAGTTCAAATACAGATTCTATCACTTCTTTCTCAACTCTGCTCTTCCCCCCCCCCTCAAAAAAAACAACTGTTGGTGCCTTCTCTTGGAGATTACTTTTTATATACAACAATAGACAAACAGATATAGATACAAATCTTATACATAGTTATCTGCACACTGTCTACCCATTAGAAGGTGAACTCCAGGAGAGAAAGGATTGTGGTTTTGGCCTTTTTTTTTTCTAAAGTGTTTATTTAGCACAGCGCCTGGTATTTAGTGTTTAATACGTTTGTTGTTTGTTGACTGCCCAACTAATTTAAATTTCGTAACTTAACCTGTTTCCTCATCTGTAAAATGAGGATTGTACTAGATGACCCATAAGGTCTCTTCCAACTCTAAATCCATGAACCTCTGAGAAGCATTAGAGGGAAAGATGAGAAGATCTCGTTCATAATATCCCAACTTTGGAAGAGGAAATGCTCTCAAGAGACCACGCAGATAGATTCATAACATAGCTTTAGGGCTTGAAGGGATTTCAAGAGGCCATGTAGACTATCCACCTTCCTACAAATAAGGAAATTTAGGCCCGGAGAGATTACTTTGAGTAAAGTGCAAGATCACAAAGGTGCTCAATGAAAGAGGAAAGATTTGAACCCAGGACTTGGAGAAGTCCCATAGGTAGCAAGTGGCCTATGTATAAACCTACAGCTCGGGTCTACTACACCTCTCTGGAGCCTCAGTCACAGAACAAAGGCTCCCCAGCTCCCAGTCCCTGCACCCAGGATTACAAGGAGATCCTGCCTAGCTGCTAGTCCTGGAGGAGAAGGAGATGGGGCTGCCAGCAGCCCCAGTATCATGGGGACCCAGGCTCCGGTCTCCATGGCTCCCCATCCCCTGCATCCAGGACTAGCACACTGGCTGATGGTTCCTGGGATAGGAGAGAGAGGTCTGGGGGCTAAGCAGCCCAAGATCACATGACTCATGCTCCCTGGCTCCCAGTCCCTGCACCCAGAACTACGAGGGTCTTGGATGGTGGTTCTTAGGGTACGGGGATGGGCTGGGGGGAAGGGAGGACGGTTATATTCCAAGACTTAGGCTTTCTGCCTAAGGACTACAGGCAGCCCTAGCTGGTGGTCTCTTGGTAGAAGGAGGTGGTCTGGGCGGCTATATCCCAGGAGCGGGCTCCCTGCACCTAGAACTACAAGGGGTCTCTGGCTGGTGGTGCCTGGGGTGGTGGTCTGGGGGGACTGTATTCCAGGACCCGGCTCCCAGTCCTGGCCAGCCGAGGCCGCCCTGCTCCCTCCACGGCAGGAGAGGATGCCGTGGCTGGAGCTGCGCGAACAGCCCTCGGCCGAGAAGAAGCGTGGGGCCTTTCGGCGGACGGGAGCTCAAGGGTAGTACCTGTGGGGGGCGCCATGCGGCGCGGCGGGGCCCGGGCTACAGCGGCACACGACGTGCAGGTGGCGCTCCCTGTGACGGAGATTGCTCCGAAAACTCCTCCTCCGCGGACTGAAGAAATAGACCAGCCGCCCGGGGAATTTTGGGAGCGCGGCGGAACCATAGAGACAAAGCGATAGGGGCCAGAGAGAGAGAGCGCCCACTTTCTCTTTCCGCCTAGGGCCGTCTAGGATCCTGGAGGACTGACTTTTCTCTGGGTCTTCTAGCTCCCAAACCTAGCGGTGGAAGAGTTTCCTAGAGGCCGCCTAGGTGTGCCAAGTGCGTGCCCGTTCCCATGGAAACCTCGCAGCGCATCCTCCTTCCTCTGCTCGTGGACTGGCTTGGGGCTGCTGTCCTCAGGTTTTTTGGGGGGTTTTTTTTTGGTGAGGCAATTGGGGTTAAGTGACTTGCCCAGGGTCACACAGTGTCCTCAGTTCGTAAGGGGATCCCAGGATTTGAGAGGAGGAATAGACCTTTCATTTTACACAGGAGGAAAGTGAAGCCTGGAAAGGGCAAGACACTCTGAGGCTCATTGATAATGTCCCACCTGTCCTTAAAAGCCATCCTTCCTTAATAGCCTTCACCTCCTCTAGGAAGGCTTCCCTAATTTCCCCTCTCTCCACACATCCTCCCCATACCCCAGCAGAAATCAATGTCTCCTCCCTACCTTTCATGAGAAGGACAAAGATACATAGGGAATAAAGGATCAGCCTTGGGATGAGAAAGACCTGGGTTCAAACCTTGCCTCTGACACACACTAGTTGTGTGACCTGAGCCACTCACCTTCTCAGTGCCCCAGGCAACACCCTTTGACTCTCAGACACTTACTGTAGCTGTGTGACCCTGGGCAAGTCACATAACCCGGTTTACTTCAGTTTCCTCATCTATAAAAGGGATCTGAAGAAGGAAATGGCAAACCACTCCAGTATCTCCACCAAGAAAACCCCAAATGGCTTCACGAAGAGTTGGATATGACTGAAACAACTGAACAACAGCAACACATATTAAGTTGCTGATCTCCAACTCCCTGTGGAATCTGGAACTAGAAGGGCCCTGAACATCTTATACTAAACGTCCAAAATTGAACTCATTATCTCCCCCCTTCCTTGCCTCCCAAACCCTTCTCTCTTCTGAACTTCCCAATTACTGTAGAGTATCAACCTTTTGCCAGTTACTTAGGCTCACAACCTAAGCACCCACCTTAACTCCTACCTGACATCTATAGGACCCCTCCTCACCTCTGATACCACTCTGGTGCAGGCCCTTATCATCACAGGCGAACTATTACCATAACCAGCTACTTGGTTTCCCTGCCTCACCTTTCCCCACTCCAGTCCATCATCTACTCAACTGCCAAAGTCTTTCTAAAGCCCAAGTATTGATCCAATATAACTCTGAAAGACTTATGAAAATTGCAATACACCTACAGAGAAAGAACTGATGGTATCTGAAAACAGACTGAAACACTTTTTTTTTTTGTGGACAACTCCTTAATCTGAAGTCTTTTTTTTTTTTTTGTGGGGCAATAAGGGTTAAGTGACTTGCACAGGGTCACCCAGCTAGTAAGTGTCAAGTGTCTGAGGCCGGATTTGAATTCAGGTCCTCCTGAATCCAGGACCACTTTATCCACTGTGCCACCTAGCTGCCCCCCCCCATTTGACTTTTAAAATAGTCTTCATCATCTGGCCCCTTCCAATTTTTCTGTTCTTCTTACACCCTACTCCTCTCCATCCACTCTGAGGTTTAGTGACACTGGCCTCTGTTCTGTTTCATCATTTGTCTCCATTCGTTTTATTTTTTTGTTTGTTTGTTTTTGGAGGGGCAATAAGGGTTAAGTGACTTGCCCAGGGTCACACAGCTAGTAACTGTCAAGTGTCTGAGGCTGGATTTGAACTCAGGTACTCCTGAATCCAAGGCCAGTGCTTTATCCACTGTGCCACCTAGCTGCCCTTGTCTCCATGCATTTTCACTGGATTTTCCCTGTGCCTGGAATTCACTCCCTCCTCACTTCTGCTTCTTGGCTTCCCTCAAGTCTTAGTTAAAATTGAAACATTTGTATGAAGCCTTTCCCAATCATATTCAATCATGTCTAATGCCTTCCTTCTGTTGATTATCTTCAATTTGACTTGTATATATCTGATTTGTACATAGTTGTTTGCATGTTGTCTCCCCATTAGACTGAATTCCTTGAGAGCAGGGACTGATTTTTGCTTTTCTTTGTATCCTCAGCACAGAGTGACTGGCACATAGTAAGTGCTTAATAAATGCTAGTTGACTTGATTAGATCTGCATTAGAGAAGGGAGTTCCTTGCAAAGGCGAAATTGCAAGTTCAGAACACACAAAAATATCTCAAAAAAGGATATCTTTACACAGCAGCATGTGCCTTGCATTATGATGAAGAAGAAAGGCAGGCAGCAAAGTGCAGGGAAAGTACATCTGCCCACAACCAATCAATAAACATTTATTTTAAACACCTGCTATATGCCAGCCACCGTGCTAAATGCCAAGGGAAAAAATCAATAAAAGACAGTCCCTGCCTTCAAAGAACTCACAATCCAACAAAGAGAACATGCAAACAAATGTATGCAACATTAACAAAAGGAAGGTGCTGGAATTAAGATCAGTTGGGGGGGGGGCAGCTAGGTGGTGCAGTGGGTAAAGCACCGGCCTTGGATTCAGGAGTACCTCAGTTCAAATCTGGCCTCAGACACTTGACACTTACTAGCTGTGTGACCCTGGGCAAGTCACTTAACCCCCATTGCCCCGCAAAAAACAAAAACAAACAAACAAACAAAAAAATCAGTTGGGGAAGTCTTCCCGTAGAAGTTGGGACTTAAAGGAAGCTGGAGAGGTCAGTAATCAGAGCAGAGGAGGCATGGGGGGAGAGAATTCCCCAAGCCAAGAGATGGAGGGTCTTCTTGTTCAAGTGCTTCCAGGAGGGGTGGTCAACTCAGTGCAATTTCTACATCAGTCAACAGATGGCGTCTTGAGCTCAAGCTTTTCCAGTTCCTTTCCTTTATGCAAGCACCTGTTAGAATTTCTCTGTCTCTTTAGCTAGCACATTCACAGATTAGATTTACAGCTCCTAGTCCCCTCCCCGCTGCCCCAGGGAGATTTATTGGTTTGTTTCTGGGTTTGGGATTTGTTTGTTTGTTTTGGAGGCAATCAGGGTTGTGACTTGCCCAGGGTCAAACAGCTAGTAAGTGTCTGAGGCTAGATTTGAACTCATGAAGAGGAGTCTTCCTGACTTCCAGAAGTCTATCTATTGTGCTACCTAGATACTCCCCCCACCCAGGTGGGATTTCGTTTAGAGACTTAAGATTCTCAACAACAAATCACAATTTCTCAAGTTTACTTTGCCCATATCCCATATGAGATTCTAATCTACTTACCTTCTTTTTTGGGGAGGGGGCGGCTGGGCAATGAGGGTTAAGTGACTTGCCCAGGGTCATACAGCTAGTGTTAAGTGTCTGAGGCCGGATTTGAACTCAGGTCCTCCCGAATCCAGGGTCAGTGCTTTATCCATTGCGCCACCTAGCTGCTCCCTGACTTACTTTACTGATAGAGTTTGATGAAGCTTTTTTTCCCCTTAGGGGATATAAGAGATTATGAGTCTTTTTAACTGTGTTCAACTTTTATGACATTGAAGGAAGTATGGGATCTTGTATTTATCTTTTCTCTTTTATGGCCTAAGAAAAATATAGAAGATTACAATGTAATTTTGCCTATAAAAAACCCTTGTCAATTGTCCTTCATTTTCTTTTTTTTGGGGGGGGGGGTTTGCAATGAGGGTTAAGTGACTTGCCTAGGGTCACACAGCTAGTGTCAAGTGTCTGAGGCTGGATTTGAACTCAGGTCCTCCTGAATCCAGGGCTGGTGCTTTATCCACTGCGCCACCTAGCTGCCCACTTGTCCTTCATTTTCAAAGACATTATGGGGTAACAGCTTGACTAGTATTTTAAGTGAGGCAGAGTTGCACAAAGTCATCAGCCTCACTCTATTCCTGAGTCTTCAAGCCCAGTGAGAAGACAAAAGTCAAGACAACTGGGGATGGCCTGGGATGCAGTAGATGAAGGTGGCGTCTGATGTCTGACCAAACTCTAAGCTCTCCACAGCACTTGCTTCAGCCTCCTTCATTGCCATTGAAACAAATTGTTCTCATCTTCCTATTATACCAGTGGAAGTCTTCACATACTTGGGGTAGACATCCCCCTAACTTACTGATGGATTTTAGTCCCATTGATTACCCTCAACCTAATTTAGCCCATCTGCTGAGTTGGTTTTACTAGGATGTGGCTCCTGTGCATGCCACAGCTTCTTGGAGCCACAGGTGAGAGTTGGGCAAAGATGGACACCAAAGGTGAATGAGCAGCCTTGAAAAGGGCTCAGTAAGCCCTCACACCAGAGGTGCTAGTCTTCTTTGAATACCCCCAAACACCCCAAAACCTTGTGAGAATACTAGTGATTATTCAGATTTTCTCTGAGGCCTGAACCTATGCTTGAGAATAATAATGGGGGACTTGTAGGTGGCGAGGTGGATAAAGCACCAGCCCTGGATTCAGGAGGACCTGAGTTCAAATCTGACCTCAGACACTTGACACTTACTAGCTGTGTGACCCTGGGCAAGTCACTTAACCCCAATTGCCTCACTAAAAAAAAACAAAAGCAAATATTTATTAAGCACCCACTCTGTGCAAGGCGCTTTACTGGACGCTGGAGATTTTGTTGTTCAGTCACATTTGACCCCATGGACCATGGTACACCAAGCCCTTCTCTTCTCCACTATTTCTTGAAGTCTGTCCAAGTTCATGTTCATTGTTTCCATGGTAAAAAGGCTAAAACAGTTACTACTCTAAGTAGCTTGCTTGTATGCTATATAAGTATCACACTTGTTCTGTACTTGTCATAACCCCCCAATAGACTGAAAGCTCCCCAAAGACAGGGACTTTTTTTTTCCCCATTTTTGTATCCCAAGCACTTAACATAACACCTTTCATATCAACCTTAATGGTTTTTTCCATAACAAAGGCATTTAATTAGCATTCAATAACAGCAATAATAGACCACTAGGTAGAGGAAACTAGGTGAGGGAACTTTCTCTCTCAGTATAGATTGGCAATTATTTTGCAATGTTGTTCTAGGAGCAATTTGGAACTATGCCCAAAGGGCTATAGAACTGTGCATATCCTTTGATCCACCAATACCACTGCTAGGCTTATATCCCAGACATCCCCCAAAAGAGAAAATGACCTATCTGTACACAAATATTTATAACAGCTCTTTTTGTGGTGACTAAGAATTGAAAATCAAAAGAATGCCTGTCAATTGGGGAATGGCTAAACAAGCTGTGGTATTATGATGGTGATGGAATATTATCATGCTATAAGAAATAACAAGCAGGACTTCAGAAAGGCCTGGAAAGATTTGTACGAACTGATGTATAGTGAAAAAAGCAGAACCAAGAGAACATTGTGCACAGAGACATCAAAATTTTTGATGAAGAACTGTAAAAGACTTAACTATTCCCAACGACACAATGATCCAAGATAATCCCAAAGGATTATATTGATGAAACATAGATATTGATGGAACACAGACTGAAGCATGCTATTTTTCACTTTCATTTTTTTTCTTTTATTCAGGTTTTCTTATACAAAATGGGGAGAGAGAAAAAAAGAATGTTGTTCCAGCCTTTTAAATGTTAAGTGATTTGCCCAGGGTTTCACAATCAGGGAGGTCATGAACAGATCCTCATGACCTTAAAGCTGGTTTCCTATGCCCTACACCCTGCTGCCTCTCAACAAGAAGCTATTCTACCCATAAACATTGAGCTAATTTACTTATTAATGGAGCAAGGATGATAACCAGGGGAACCCCCTGATTTGTTGGACCTCCCTCAGAGCTAGACATGTTCTCTGATTCTTTGCTGAGGGACATGGGCCTTGCTGAGGTGATAAAGGAAAACTACTGATGGGTCCTCAGTGACTACAGTGTTCACCAAAGATGATTGAGGATTTTTCCTTTTTGCTCTGATTCTTCTCTTATAACATGACTAATGCAGAAAAATGTTTAATGTTATTGTACATACATAACCTATATCAGATTACTTGCTGTCTTGGGGAGGGGGGGAAGGAGGGGAGGGAGGAAGAAAATTTTGAAACTAGCAATCTTATAAAAGCAAATGTTGAAAACTACCTCTACATGTAACTGGAAAATAATAAAATACTTTTATAATTAAAAAAAAAAAGATGATTGAGGAGACAGCTAGATGGTACAGTGGATAAAGAACTGGGCCCTGGATTCAGAAGGACCTGAGTTCAAATCTGTACTTCAGACACTTGACACTTACTAGCTGTGTGACCCCTGGGCAAGTCACTTAACCCCTCCATTGCCCTGCCAAAAAAAAAAGATGATTGAGAGTCAGGAGGAACAGTCTTTTGTCATAGAATCTTACATTGCCCGGATCTCTAAGAACTGTGGAAATCACTCCACCAGTCTCTTTTGGACCCCTCTCCCTTTGTACATGCTTTCTCTCTCTTGGGCTTCTAGCAACAGGATGAAAGGAGGGGGAAGGAGAGAGCACCAAATGGTACCTTGCAGCATAAGCACATGGCAGCAAAGACATGTGCTTACTTGTATAGACATGAGACTAGACCTTGAGGCCCTGGCTACTGCTTTCCCGCATTCTGTTTACTTTTTTTAAAAAGTTATTTTACTTTTGATTCACTGAAACAAAGCATTTCCATAACACAATACAATAAAAAAGATGATTGCACATGAAACCAAATCTACCATGTACAACTTGCTATTCCCTCCAAATATACAACAAAGGTATCACGTAGATTTTTTTACTTTTTTTTCTTCCTTCACCTTTTCCCCACCCTAGAGATGGCTAACATTAGATACAGATAGGCATATATATAATTATGCTAGCACAGGTCAGCAAACAGTAATCCTAAGAAATGGATGCTACAGCCTTGGCAGTGACCTCATGGACCAAGAGTTCCTGAGTTCCCTATTTGGGCAGCGGCTGAACAGTGGCAAGAGATTTCCTCAAGAGTGTGCTTCTTAGGGGGCAGCTAGGTGGCACAGTGGATAAAGCACCAGCCCTGGATTCAGGAGTACCTGAGTTCAAATCCGGCCTCAGACACTTGACACTTACTAGCTATGTGACCCTGGGCAAGTCACTTAACCCCCATTGCCCTGCAGGAAAAAAAAAAAAAAGAGTGTGCTTCTTAGGGGTATAAAACTATTGCTAAATCATTCTGTAATTGCTTAAACAGTGTAAGACCTAGGTCATTGTGATATATCTGTTCATCAGTCCAATGAAGTAGTCTTTACATTTTAGGGGGAATATAATGAGTGTAATAGGCTATTTGAGATGGTTTGTATTTTCTACATTTGTTTATAGGTATCTGTGAATCTTTTACACCTTATAACTTTCTGTAGTAGAGGAAATAAATGAATATCCTATACCTGAGATCTATACTGTATATTTTCTAGAGGGAACTCTGTCATCTATATTTGGGTGAGACTTTAATTAATTAAATTTTGGGGGTGAGGTAATCGGGGTTGTGACTTGCCCAGGGTCACACAGCTAGTAAGTGTCAAGTGTCTGAGGCTGGATTTGAACTCAGGTCCTCCTGACTCCGGGGTCAGTGCTTTATCCACTGCACCACCTAGCTGCCCCTGGGGGAGACTTTAAATATGACCTCATACCTAAATTTCATTTTAACTATTTTTCTGGAGTTACTCTAGCATTGGAGTAGAGCCAGAGAGAGGATTTAAACACTCAGGATCGAGCCCAACTGTGTTTGGGCCCAGGACTCCTTGTTGGGGGCCTCCTGGGTCACTGAATACACAAATATGGACCCTCTTTAGAAAGAGTGATTCCAAAATGGGAACCATGCTTGAGACAATGGGCAAGTGTATGTGATCGGGTGTAAGAAACAGGGAAACTGAGGCAGGACTCCCAGTCTTGTGTAAAGCAGAAAGACCATTTTATTACCATACGTGAAAGAAAGGGCACACACATTCTTTCTTTTTCCCCATTCTTAAATTTATTCATCCATCTATTTATTTATTCATTCGTCCATTTATTTATTTATTTTGCTATCAATTCCTTCCTTCCTTCCTTCATTCATTTATTTCGGGGCACATGCTTTCAAGGACCTTGTGTGATGTGAGCTTGGGGCAGCAGGCCTTTTGTTGTCCCTCTGGATGCACACTCCTTGAGACACTCTTACTTCATATTAACTCCTAAACATGTACCCCCACCCTGATCATATAACACATGTCTAATTATAATGTTAAATCTCCACCCAGGGGTGCTTCAAATACTATGCATGAGGCTTATTAAGCAAGCACAGTACAATTTGGGGTTAAGCTAGGGGACACAGAGGGGCCAGTTTGGGCTAGTATGCTAGTCTTCCTGATTCTGGGGAGAAATCATCCTTGTGGGACAACTTCTAATTGGATGGGGTTTTCTTGGTTCTCCTGCTATCTATCTGACTTCAGATAATTGTAACTGCTAGCTCAGCAGAAAAAGGAAGAGAAGTGGGAGTGGGAGAAAGGAAGCCCCTGGGACTTGAACAATGTGGCCCACCTAATCTGAGAGGGGCACATTTTTTTTGGTGAGGCAATTGGGGTTAAGTGACTTGCCCGAGGTCATACAGCTAGTAAGTGCCAAGTGTCTGAGGCTGGATTTGAACTCAGTTCCTCCTGACTCCAGGGCCAGTGCTCTATCCCCTGCATCACCTAGCTGTCCCTGAGAGGGGCACATTTTATTTCTCTCAAAGGCAACTGTGCAAAGGGGCACACACACAGGGACTGCATATAACCAGGTCATACACTACTTCAAGGCTGCAAAGACGTAAATTTCTTCAGTTAATGTGATCACCCTATCTGTCATTGCAGCTCAGCTGCTTCCATTGGGTATTGAGAGAAATGATTATTTCTCTTTTATATTAATGATCAATTATTGAATTAGGACCAAGATCTTTTACCTTCCTATTTCTTCATTCAGAAACCAGAAACCTGTGGGTTGTTCAATCTCAGAAGGACATGGCCCAAATACTGGGAACATGCTTTTGGATCCTAGGTGTTAGACACCACCCAACTAGAAAATCTAGAATTCAATCTAAGATGAATTCCAGCGGGGAAGAGGGGTGGAGTGGGTGGGGTTGGGGGTGATCTGGGAGCAAGAGTGATCAAAGTCACCTCCCCCAGACCCTCATTAGCATGTCCACTTTTCATTCATTGTTAACCAATCAAAGTTGATTGTTACCAGTCAGGAACACCAACTCTTCCAAGGGCACATAAGTGTCAAGAAGCTGTGAACCTTTGGTTCACGAGAGACAGCCAGATAACCAATCCTTTTATTGATTATCCACTAGTAATAATTAATGTTCTGAAATACAAGTCATGAATGGGTCTCAACACATTGATTTCCAGATATTTTATGCATTTTTTGTAGTGTGACACCTCTAGCCTGCATGTGTACTTGATGCAGACCCCTGTCTAACCCTTAATTATGGCCTACGTTGGCCTGAGCGTTGGCTGCTCTAAACCTACAGAGTAGTGTTACTTTGTGAGTGCAAGAACTGACCTGCCCACCAGGTGGTGGTATAAGCAGGCCACCAGCTAAGCGAACTCAGCAGAGTTTCTCTCATGCTTTGTATAGCCATACCCTGGAAAGCTACGGCACTCCAACAATTGGCCATTAAAGGACAATCATTTTGCAAAAGCAAAAACTACTCCACTTCCCAGTGCTGCCCAGACATTTTTCTTCTTCCAGTCAGCATTGGTTAGGATCTAAACTTTGACTAAGGGATAAGAAAATGAGATAATATTTAGAAAGCTCTTAGCACAGTGCCTGACACATTGTAAGATATTTACTATTACATGATTCCCCTACATTCATCATCTATTTACTGTGGATACATTTATCATTGTTAAGTCGTTGGAGTTGGGTTTACTGTTTCCTTCCCCAGTTCATTTTACGGATGAGGCAGCTGAGGCAAACAGGGTTAAACGACTCCAAGGTCATGCAGACATATGTAGCCCATATAAACTCTTAGGATTTTTATCCAAAGTACCGATATCGTGGATGAGTCTTGAGTCTTAGAGCAAGTCTCCATCTCTGTCTCAGGATTCTAGGGGCGTCCTTGAGAAATTAAAGGTGATTCTCTGATGCCATTGGCTTGAGATCCCACCTTTGTGCTTTCACCAAGATTATCAATTATTGATGATGATAATTAGCACTTATATTGTGATTTAAGCATTTGCAAAGAGCTTTACATATATTATCTTATCTGACCCTTATGAAATAGGTACTACATTGACTTCTGGTGTCAAGATGGCAGAGTTAAGGCAGGGAATTCCCTGGAGCCTTCCCAATTGTCCCTGCAAACAACTTGAAACTGCCTCAGATAGAGGAGAAGGGGAAAGAAGCTTACCAGCTCAGCAGGAAAGATCTGTCTCACTGGGATGGGAGGAGAGCTTGGTCCCAGAGCAGCAGCAAGGAGCCTCAGAGCAGGGGGGGGGCCTATAGCATGGCTCCCAACTCCAGAACTCCAAGGCAATCCATCAGGGAGGCCCCACCTTCCTATAAACTAGCAATACTTGAGGCAAGCCCAAAGTCGTGTAGCACAGAGAGGCCAGCCCCACCCAGCAGTGCTCACCCCGCCTTCATTCTCAAAGAGGATTATGACACAGGGGTGATGTCTTGACTTGCTGTGAATTGGATTTAAGTAAGAGACGGCTTTGCAAAGTCACCAACCTCACTCTCTCCTCCAGAGTCATCTGGGTCCAATGGCAAGATATATGAGGATGACTGGAGATGTCCTAGATGTTTGAGGCACTTGGGGTTAAGTGACTTGCCCAGGGTCGCTGTGAGAAATGGGTAGTTGTCTCCTCTCAATGTCAATATAACAGTCAATCATACTCCCCCTGACCTGTTTGTAGGACAAAGGTCTCAGATCCCCTCCTCCCCCTCAGGTTAGCAAGGTCACATGGTTCAAGGAGCCCTGGTCTCAATAAGGTCCTCTCCGGAGTTGTGTCCATATAAGGAAGTATAAGGTCCACTCCTGAGTTGTGCCCATACAAGGAAGAGGGGTGGGAATACTACGTTCTGATTAGCTAGTTTTTACCCGTAGATCGTAACCCCACCAGTGATGAAAAAGGGGAGGGCCCATTCGAGTTAGGAACTAGGGTATAAAACAGGGCCTTCGAGCCCCCTTTCTGGGCACCCACTAGCTGCACACTAGGGTGCTTCCTTCTCATGAGAAGAAAATAAAGCCTTTGTCACCTCGAATTATTGAAAAGAGGATGGATTTTTCCCTCACAGTCACATAGCTAGTAAGTATCTCAGGTGAGATTTGAACTCAGATCCTGTTGACTCCAAGGCCAGTGCTCTATCCACTGAGCCACCTAGCTGCCCCTTGTGGCGCTAATACCCAAACCAGGAAGAGTCAAAACTAATAATATTCAAAATAATATTTAAAAACTAATTATATTTATATTTAATATTTTTTCAAAAATTTAAAATAAAACACTAGCAAGGAGATTACAGCAATATATCACAAAGATCATACACTACGACCAGGTGGGATTTTTATCAAGAATGCTGGGCTGAGGGGGGGTGGGCAGTTAGGTGGCACATTGGATAAAGCACTGCCCCTAGATTCAGTAGGACCTGAGTTCAAATCCAGCCTCAGACACCTGACACTTACTATGTGACCCTGGGCAAATCACTGAATCCTCACTGCCCTGGAAAAAAACACACAAAAGAATGCTGGGCTGATTCAATATTAGGAAAAAACTATCAAGATAATTAGCCATAACAATAACAAAACCAACAGAAATCATATGATTATTTCAATAGATGCAGAAAAAGCCTTTGACAAAATACAATACCCATTCCTATTAAAAACATTACAGAGCATAGGAATAAATGGAGCTTACCTTAAAATAATAAGTAATATTTATCAGGAAGAATTATCTATAACAGGGATAAACTAGAACCCAAGGATGCCCATTATCACCACTATTATTCAGTGTTATACTGGAAATTATAACTATAGCAACAAAAGAAGAAAAAGAAATTGAAGGAATTAGAATAGGTAATAAAGAAACAAAAATAGTACTCTTTGTGGAAGATATAATGGTATACTTAGAGAATCCTAGAGAATAAAATTTTTAAAAACTAGATGAAATAATTAACAACTTTAGAAAAGTTGCAGGATATAAAATAAACTCACATAAATCATTATAACCATCAAAGCCCAGTAGCAAGAGATAGAAAGAGAAATTCAATTTAAAGTAACTGTAGACAATATAAAATACTTGGGAGTCTGCAGCCAAAATAAACCCAGGAACTATATGAATACATTTACAAAACACTGTTCACACAAATAAAATTAGATCTAAACAGTTGGAAAAAATATTAATTGCTCATAGATAGGCCAGGCCAATATAATAAAAATGATAATTCTACCTAAATTAATCTTTTTATTCAGTGCTATGCCAATCAAACTACCAAAAAACCCTATTTTATAAAGCTAGAAAAATAATAATTCACCTGGAAGACTATCAAGACTATCAAAGAATCAATCAGTTTTTAAGAATGTAGATCTCCAACTGTATTATAAAGCAGTAATTATCAAAACAATTTAGTACTGGCTAAGAAATAGAGTGGAGAGTGGTGGATAAGTGGAATACATTAGGTACACAATACATTATAGATTATGACCATAGCAATCTAGTATTTGATAAACCCAAAGATCCAAGCTTTTTTGCAAAAATAACTCCAATTATTTTATTGTTGTTGTTTTCCATAGGAATAGTCGATGAGTGTTTTTTAATTGCCTGGTAAATCTGAAAAATTAAAAAGATATGATATAGAGATGAATAATTGTGACCTAAGTCATAATATAGTTAGATTCAAGATTTTGGGACAAAACCTTGTTATTTGAAAATTGCTATGAAAACTGGAAAACAGTATGGCAGAAGCTTGGTATATATAGATCAACATCTCATATCATATACCAAAATAAGGTCAGAATGGGTATGTGATTTACACATAAAGGGTGATACCATAAACACATTAGGAGAGCAGGGAATAGATTACCTGTTAGATCTATGGATAAGAAAAGAATTTAGCACCAACAAGATATAAAAAGCATTACAAAATGTAAAATAGATCATTTTGATTATATAAAATTAAAAAGGTTTTGCACATACAAAACTAGTCCAATCAAAATTAGAAGGAAAGCAGAACACTGGGGGGAAATTTTTGTAGCAAGTATCTCTGATAAAGGCCTCATTTATCAAATATATAGAAAACAGTCAAATTTATAATACAAGTAATTTATCAATTGAGAAATGGTTAAAGGATATGAACAGGTAGTTTTCTGATGAAGAAATAAAACTTTTTTTTAGTCATATGAAAAAATGCTCGAAATCACTATGATTAGAGAAATGAAAATTAAACCTCTGAGGTACCACCCCACACCTATAAGATTGGTTAATATGACAAAAAAGGAAAATGATAAATGTTGGAGGGGATGTGTGAAACTGGGTCACTAATTCACTGTTGGTGGAGTTGTGAACTGATCTCCAACCATTCTCAATAGCAATTTGGAACTATGCCCAAAGGGTGACAAAACTGTGCCTACAGGGCAGCTAGGTGGGGCAGTGTATAAAGCACCAGCCCTGGATTCAGGAGGACCTGAGGTCAAATCTGGCTCAGACACTTGACACTAGCTGTGTGACCCTGGGCAAGTCACTTAACCCTCATTGCCCCACAAAAACAAACAAAAAACAAAAAAGCAAAACAAAACAAAAAAACCCAAACCTTGCATACCCTTTGATCCAGCAATACCACTGCAAGGTCTAAATTCCAAAGAGGTTTTGTTTGTTTGTTTGTTTTGTTTTAAAGGGGAAAGGACCCATTTGTACAAAAAATATTTAAAGCAACTTTTGTTTGTGGTGGCTAAGTATTAGAAATTGAGGAGCTATCTATCAAATGGGGAATGGTTGCACAAGTTGTGGAATATGATTGTGGTGGAATATTATTGTGCTATAAGCTATTATAAGCAGACAGATTTCAGAAAAACCTTGAAAGACTTACATGAACTGATGCAAAATGAAGCGAGCAGAACCAGGGGAACATTATACATAGTAATATTGTACAATGAAGAACTGTGAATGATTTAACTGTTCTTAGTGATACAATTGTCCAAGAAAATCCCAAAGGACTAATGATGAAACATGTTCTCTGCCTCCAGAGAAACAACTGATATTACCTGAATATAGACTAAAGCACACTATTTTCCCCTTTCCTTTCCTTTCCTTTCCCTTATCTTTCTTTGTTTCTTTCTTTTTCTTTCCTTCTTTCTTTCCTTCTTCCCTTCTTTTTTTCTCCCTTCTTTCTTTCATTCTCTCTCTTCTTTCCTTTATTTTTTCCCTCCCTTTCTTTCTCTTCAAGTCTTCTTATACAAAATGACTAATATGGAAATGTTTTACAAGATTGAACATATATAACCTATATCAGATTGCTTATTGTCTCAGAGAGGGGACAGGGGAGGAAAGGATAAATTTTGGAACTCAGAACTTCTTTTAAATGTTAAAAATTGTTTTCACATGCAGTTGGAGAAAAGAATAAAAGATTTTTTAAAAAGGTACTATTATTATCTCCATTTTACAAAACAAGAAACTGAGTTTGGAAAAGGTCTTCAATTTAGTCAACCATTGTTAAGTATCTTTTGGAAAGTGGTATTCACTAAGGTATTACAGCAATAGTAGTGAAATATCCCCCTAAGAGTAGTGGGAAGAAGTATAGTTTACTTTTTTGCCACCATACTTTCTCCACAAAGATCTGGAAAGTGTTAACAGACCAAGTCTTCATAAGAAAATACAAGAAAAAATTCACCGTGAGCCGTCCTTCCAGCCCAGGTCAGTATAGGAAGACAGAAAGTCTGTGAACACTGGGGCCCTTGGAAGAGTGGGTATTCCTGAGGGTGGCAATCAACTCTTTTTTTTGTGTGTGTGTGAGGCATTTGGGGTTAAGTGACTTGCCCAGGCTCACACAGCTAGTAAGTGTTAAGTGTCTGAGGTCACATTTGAACTCAGGTCCTCCTGACTCCAGGGCCAGTGCTCTATCCACTGCACCACCTAGCTGCCTTGGCAATCAATTCTTAAATGAGAGAGAATTAATATTATAATGAGAAGTAGACCTATTCTAATGAGGGGTTGGGAGGTGTAACTTCATGTCATTTACTTCTAAATTGCCCAGCCTTGGGCAATCTAATCAAAGAATTTATACCTTCCCAAACCTATGTAGAGCACAATAGGCTCAACCACTTTAGATTAAATTCCTTGTAAAGTTGGCTGGGGACTAAAAAAGATTAAGGAGAAGGTTAATCCTATCTGCTATCATAAATCCTGTCTGGCTGAAGACTTTAGAAAAAGGTGGAGAACTAGGAATCTCCCCAAATCTTTGATCATTAATAAACATTTCTCAGTCCCTAGGTTACCCCAAGAAAACAGCAGGAGGACCCAAGAAGGCATAAACTCATCGCAGCAATCCTCTCCAGAAGTGCTGAGAGCAAGTCCTAAGTCAAGAAGTAGGCTGGAAGAAGGAACAAACAAACAAAAAATAGTCAGAACAAAAGGTAAAAACCTCAAAAAAGAAAAAAGAAACAAAAAAAGGTAAAAATAATACGGTTCAATCTTCATTCAGATTCCACAGTTCTTTTTTCTGAATGTAGAGAGCATTTTCCATCATGAGTCCTTTGGAATTGTTTTGGATCATTGTATTCATGAGAAGAGCTAAGACCATCACAGTTGATTGTCACATAATGTTGCTGTTTCTGTGTACAATGTTCTCCTGGTTCTACTCATTTCACTCAGCATCAGTTCACTTAAGTCTTTCCAGATTTTTCTGAAATCTGCCTGGTCATCATTTCTTATAGCACAATAGTATTCCATTATATTTGTTTGGGACAAACTGCCTCAGTTTACCCAAATAATTCGAGGAGACTACCAAGTCAAGCAGAGACAGGTTTATTTCATTCTCATGAGAACAGGCAACCTCATGGAAGAGATGAGGAGTGCAGTAATGGGCTCATGAGTTGGGTTTTTATGTAAGTTTTGAGGGGGGGGGTCCCCTCGTGCACAGGGTGAGCTCACAATCTAACATTCAATCCTGTCTCGCCCAGGGTGACATGTTCAGTTCATGATCAGGGTATGGATGCATGCTCAACTATGTCTGAGAGCTGGGAGGAAAGGTCAAACCATGAGAGGGGTGAAACCACTCCAAACTGCTCCACCTGGGTAAGGAGGGGCAAAGGGCAAGAAGGGAGTGATGGTACCAGGAGCTGGTACCAGGGGGAGTTAGGACTTAGGAATGCAAAGGGGGAGGTAGTATCTGGGTGGAGTCTGCACTAGCAAGAGACATCTTCTCCTGCCAGGTCATACAACAAGGGATGGAGGTGTATTGTAGCAATAGCATAACTAACCTATAACAAGGACTGGGGTTTGGAATGTAGGCAAGAGGGCGGAAAAGGGGTGGTATCGGGGTTCATCAGGTTCAGTAAGGCAAGATACATGATTTCTATTATAATCTATGGAATAAAACATGAACAAAATGATCTAACAATAACAGGGACTGGGGGCTGGGTACTTTCCAGACTCCATCCTCAAAATCTGAACTGACTCAAGTCCACCTATCCCATACAATATTCATATACCACAACTTGTTCAGCCATTCCCCAATTGATGGGCATCCCCTCAATTTCAAATTCTTTGCCATCACAAAGAGAGCTGCTAGAAATATTTTTGTAAATGTGGGTCCTTTTCCCTTTTTTATGATATCTTTGGGATACAGACCTAGTAGTGGTATTACTGGGTCAAAGGTTATGTACAGTTTGATAGCCCTTTGGCATAGTTCCAAATTGCTCTTTAGAATGGTTGGATCAGTTCACAACTCCACCAACAATGCATTAGTATGAATAAACAGTTTTAAGGAGAAGAAATCTAAGTTATCCCTAATCATAAAGAAAAATAATCTAAATCATTAATAGACAAATTGAGATTAAAACAAATTAAAACCAAAAGCGATTAAGTTTCTACTTCACACTCAGATTGGCAAAACTGACAAAAAAGGAAAATTACAAATGCTGGGGGGACTGTGAAAAAATAGACATGTTAATATACTTTTTCATGGAGCTTTGAATTGATCAAGTGATTCTGAAAAACGATTTTGAATTATGGCCCATAATAAACACCAATATTGAGAACTGACTAACTTCATCTAGTTTGGTTCCCAAGCCAATGAAGTTACCTGAGCCTGACCAGACTTTGTCAATTCTTGCTTCTGATTATTTTGTAGATTTTCCAAACCTCTCCCCTCCAGATCCCCCTGGATCCAGGGTGGATGCTTTGTCCACTGTGTCACCTAGCTGCCCCATGATGATATCTTTAGGGTTAAATTGAGGGGTGAGGGGAATGCACTGGGAGAGAGTGAAGAGCAGAGGTAGCATGGGGTGAAATCCCAAATGAAAGAAACAGGAATGGGTTTATGGAATGGGGAAAGAAATGGGGGAGGAGCAGGGCACTAAATGAGCCTAACACTAATCAGAATTGTCTCAAAGACCTCAGTCTCATCAGAATTGGCTCAAGGAGGGAATAACATACACACTCAATTGGGTGGAGTAATCCATCTAACCCTGCAGAAAAATAGATGGGGAAGCAGATAAAGAAAGAGGGGCAGGAGCAGCTAGGTGACACAGTGGATAAAGCACTGGCCTTGGATTTGGGAGGATCTGAATCCAACCTCAGACACTTGACACTTAACTAGCTGTGTGACCCTGGGCAAGTCACTTAACCCCAATTGCCTCACCAAAAAAAAGGCTGGGGGGGGGGCAAAAGAAGGGAGGGCAGATTGGGGGAGGGGACAGACAGAAGCAAATCCCTTTTGAAGAGGGATAGGGTGAAAGAAGATAATAGAGTCAATATCATGGGGAAGGCAATAGGATGGAGGGAAACAGTTAACAATAATAATCATGAAAAAGAGAAATGGGGGGAAATTGTAAAAAAAAATTTATAGCAACTCTTTGTGGTGGCTAAGAATTGGGAATCAAGGGAATGTCCATCAATTGAGGAATGACTGAAGAAGCTGTGGTATATGATTGTAGTGTAATGGCAAGGTGCTATAGGAAATAACAAACAGGGTGATACCAGAAAAACCTGGAAAGACTCATATGAACTGATGTATAGTGAAGTGAGAAGAACTGGGAGTACATTGTGCATAGTGATAGCAGTATTGTTAGATGAGCAATTATGAATGACTTGACTACTCTCAGCAATATGATGATCCAAGACAATCCCAAGGGACTAATGATGAAGCAAGCATACTATAAGGGGCTAAAATTCTAGCTATGATGTCTAAAATCTAATGAGTGGTCACCTTAAATTAGAAAACATGTAGCACCAATCTTTGGGAATTAAGTATTTATTAAAGTATATTAAGGGTAAGTAAAGAGAAACACGTGGATCAAGTATGAAATTTGCTTGCTCCCCCTATCCTGCCTGTCTTTTGCTCCCCTGCTGAAGTCTCCCAATGAAGGCCTGCTCACTCCTCCCCTTCTCTCAGAAGCCTCCTGAGAAACTGGAAACAGGGCCATCCACACACACAGCTCCAAGCTAATTGGCTGGGAGCTCTGATTGGCAGGTCCCACAGGTGGTTCTATAGATATAACTTCCAGACACCAGGTACCTTCTGGATGCTAAAGTCACATGGTTTCTAAATCACATGCTTTCTCCTCAAGGCGGAGCTTCCCTGCAATATCTTTCCCAGCAGGGGGTGTCATTCCAATTCTCATAATACTATCCACCCACCACAGAAAGAACTGATAAAAAGAACACTTGTGGATTGTACATATATAACCTGCTTGCTGTCTTGTGGAGGGGGGAGGAAATGGAGGAAGGGAGAAAAATTTGGATCTCTAAATCTTATGAAAATGAATGTTGAAAACTACCCTTACATGTAACTGGAAAAAATAAAATAAATGTTTGTTGCAAAGAAAAGAAAGAATGTATACAAATAAAAGCAATTAACATCAACACTCTCCTCTCCAAAGATTTCCACGTTTTGGGGTTTTTTTGTACTTTTGCTTATTATATAAAAGTTTACCTTAAGAACTTATGGATACTTAATCCTCACAAAGTTAATCTCGTGACTCTCAGGACTTCATGTAAAATAACTTAGTTGGTGAAACTATGAGGTAAATTAACCCAGAGGCAATCTTTTCTCTCTCTCTGCTCTGTTACCCCATATAAAACCTGTCCCCAATAGCTAGGTGGCACAGTGGATAGAGCACCAGCCCTGGATTCAGAAGGACCTAAGTTCAAATCTGTCCTCAGACACTTGACACTTACTAGCTATGTGACCCTGGGCAAGTCACTTAACCCCAATTGTCTCACCAAAAAAAACAAACACAAAAATCAAAAACCCGTCCCCAGTCCCCATCTTTGGGTATTCCTAGCACTCACTATGACGGTGTCCTGAGTTATAACTCCTCTGCCCCGATTAAAGATCTTAATTCTGTTATATTGATTGTTTTATTAATTTTCAGGTGAACACCCAAAAGGTATTAAACCATGAATAACATTTGACTTAGTGATACTTCTACTAACTCTATACCCCAAAGAGATTTTTATTTTTCTTTTCAGGAAAATGAGGGTTAAATGACTTGCCCAGGGTCACACAGCTAGTAAGTGTCAAGTGTTTGAGGCCAGATTTGAACTCAGGTCCTCCTAAATCCAGGACCGGTGTTTTATACACTGTGATACCTAGCTTCCCCCCAACCCCCAAAGAGATTTCTTTTAAAAGAATAAAAAGATCTATACGTCCAAAAATATTTATAGCAATTCTGTTTGTGGTAGCAAAGAATTGGAAACTGAGGGAATGTCCATCAATTGAGGAATGACTGATTAAGTTATAGTATATGAAAGTGATAGAATACTATTTTGCTGTAAGAAATGATGAAGTGGATGGTTTCAGAGAAACCTGATATTTGTATGAATTGATGTAGAGTGAATAGAACCAAGAGAAGTTCTGTAACAGTAATGCTATAAAAACAAACAACTTTGAAAGACTTAAGAACTCTGATTAAATTCAATGACCAATTATGATGAAATATTTTGATAAAGATGTTGATAAAGATTGGGTTTAGATAGATATTAAAAAATTTGATCAATGCTGGAATTTGTTTTGTTTGATTATATGCATAATTGTAACAAGGGTTTTGTTTTTCTTTCCTTCTAAATGGGAAGAAAAGAGATGGTAGGGAGAGAAGGAAGGTCTTTATTAATTGAAAAAAAATTCATTTAAAAATCCCCCCACACACACCTCCAAAATCTACACTGTCCTACACATGTGGATGGAGTCCAGTAGAAAGCAGGCTCAAGTTTAGGGAGCACATGTGGTGAATGGTTAACTCATAACTCTAGTTGCTGAAAGTCCTTTCTTCTTTCTTAAGGCACTCATGAAGTTCCCCTTAGACAGCATTTTTAGTTTCTTCGCCATGATCCTTGTATAGCAATACTCTATATCCAGGTTGCTCTTGGCTCCCAATGTAGATACTGCTATCAGCTGATCTGGGGATACTTGTAGGACACTGATAGGAAGATAGAAAGTCCAAAATCCTATAGACTCTTCAAAGTTTGCAAGGTCCTCTTATGTTCAAAGGGGTAAGGAGAAGAGGAGACCTAGGCTAAGGCATAAACCAAGGCTTCTCCCCTCCTTGAACCCTTAACTCCCAGAAATTCCTCCTCATGAGTTTTATTGGAAGGCCATGATTACTCAAAACATTCAAATGATTCTGCTTCCAAATTATCTTGGAGTTAGGAAGGCTTAAATTCAAATCCAGTCTCAGAAACTGACATACTATGTGATTCTGGGCAAGTCACATAACCTCTCAGCCTCAATTTTCTTATCTGTTGAATGGAGATATCCCTCCTAGAGATGTTGGATAGCAATATGAGCACTTCTCATAGAAAACCCCTGAGTTCTGATCAACTTTCCTTGGATTATTTGAAGAGGATTCCTTTACAACATCACTTTTAAGGACTTTTTATCAATCACAGCCTAAAGCTTATTTTTGAAATGGATCAATTGGGCATCTTATCATTTACTTTAAATGGGTGGTGTGACTCCACTAAGTAGCATGGAGGCAGAACAGATATTTTCTCCACTAGAATGAGCCTTAGCATATGCTCAGTACCATGATGAAGTAAATCAATCTTACCTTTGTACAAATTTATTGAGCATAGGATAAAATGAAAAATAAATAGACCAAATGTAGTATTCACCAATATTATTCTGAAATTCCTCATCTGCAGGCCATGGGAGGGGAATAAGTAGAGAGAAGTATGTGTGTGTGAGAGTGTATATCTAACACCAAGCTCCAAGTCTAGACTATTTCAAGAAAAATCAGAGAAAATGCAATAGAAAGAGAAAGCATTTCTATTCAGAACACTATAAGAATGAAAAGAAATGACTTCTCATCCCTTTTGGGCCCTTCCTACTTTTTAAATGCATCAATTCCTTAGATTTCCAATGGGGAAGGAAGGAAGAAAATGTCTCTTCCCTCCTTCCCCCTTCTTGACCCTTCACTAGTAATAGTATCCTGCATACATGTCAGTGACAACATGCACCTCCCTAGGTGAACTTGGGACAGGATCTCAAGACCCTAACTTCCTTTTCTATTTTATGTTTCATTCCATGAGCCCAGGTCACCAAACAGCAATCATGAGAAATAAATTTTTCTAGTCCTCATGGTAACTTGCTATCCTTATATGTGATCATGTATTCTCAGAGTAGAATATATAGCTCCTTGAGAGCAGTAATTGGTTTGAAAAATGTTGTTCCTTAGTAACAGTACTTTTACATAGTAGGTAGTTATTATTTATTGAATTGAATTTTTAAGTATTAAAATATGAATATTTTCTTGATCAAACAAATGGTAAGATAAATGAATAAAATATTATGTTTCAAGTGTGTTTCTTATAAACAACATATTGTTGGATTTTTCTTTCTAATCCATGCTGCCAACATCTTTCATTTTTGGGGTGGACTTATGCCATTCATATTCATGTTATAATAGTTAATTGTTTATTTCCCTCCATCCTATTCTTTCATATTTTTTCTTTTCTATACTTTTCACTTTACCTCTTTATGATTGTTCA
Source organism: Dromiciops gliroides (assembly GCF_019393635.1). Lineage (NCBI taxonomy): Eukaryota > Metazoa > Chordata > Mammalia > Microbiotheria > Microbiotheriidae > Dromiciops > Dromiciops gliroides. The sequence goes on along the minus strand of NC_057861.1, from coordinate 55,356,084 downwards.
TTCATGTTTACTTTGTTATGTTTCTATTAATTCCTGTGCTTACACTTCAACATTTCTATATAGCTCTTGTCTTTTCATGAAGAATGCTCTGAAATCCTCTATTTCATTAAAGATACTTTTTTTTTCTTACCTGCTAACATTACACTCAGTTTTTCTGGGTAAGTTACTCTTGGTTGTAAGCCTTCTGGAATATTGTATCTTGAAAAAATAATGGGGTTCTATGAGACGCAGAGAGCCTTGCCTGATCTTTCTTAAGGCCAGCCCAGAGTCAGTAGAATTTCAAAAGAAGTTAACTCACCTTAAGACCACCTTCAAGTCCAGTAAACCAATAGATTTGAATGATGCTAGCCAATTAGCTTCGAGCAGTGTGGGAGGGCCACTTTTCTTCTAGACCCACAGGTAGCTTATGTTCTCTCTCTTGGCCAGGGACTTGGAGAAGGCAGCCATACTAAGCACTCTTGGCCTGGGAATACTGGAGGGAGCAGCCATGCTTTTTTTCTCTCTCTCTCCTCTTAACTTTCAGGGTGTGGCTCTCTCTCTTTACTAATATTTAATATGCTTTAATAAATATTTAATGCCCCAAACTGGTGTTATATCTCTATAGCCTCTAATTTCTAAGTAACGATATATTAGAAACCCCAGCTAAATTCCCTAAAACTTGGGACAGAGATAGGGCACCCCATAAATTTTTTGGGGGGTGAGGCAATTGGGGTTAAGTGACTTGCCCAGGGTCACACAGCTAGTAAGTGTCAAGTGTCTGTGGCCGCATTTGAATCCAGGGCCAGTGCTTTATCCACTGTGCCACCTAGCTGCCCCCCATAAATTTTTAAACAACACATCCCAAGCTCTCCACTTCTTTATTTTTTGTTTTGTTTCATTTATTTATTTATTTATTTAGTGAGGCAATTGGGGTTAAGTGACTTGCCCAGGGTCACACAGCTGGTAAGTGTTAAGTGTCTGAGGCCAGAGTTGAACTCAGGTCCTCCTGACTCCAGGGCTGGTACTCTATCCACTGCGCCACCAAGCTGCCCTCTCCACTTCTTTATGGTTGTGACTGCTAAATCCTGTATGATTCTGACTGGCTCCTTGGCACTTGAATCATTTCTTTCTGTCTGTCTGTAGAATTTTTTATTTGACATGGAAGCTCTGGATCTTGGTTATAATATTCCTGGGAATTTTCATTTGAGGTTTTATTTTTTCAGAAGGTGACTGGTGAATTCTTTCTATTTTCACTTTGCCTTTTACTTTTAAGCAACCTAAGCAGTTTTCTTTTAAGATTTCTTGAAACAGACTTCTTTTTTTTATCATGTCATTCAGGTAATACAATAATTCTAAAGTTATTTTTTTCCTTTGATCTATTTTCCAAGTCAGGTTTTTTGTTTATTTGTTTTTGCTATGAGATACCTTATACTTTCTACTATTTATTCAGTGTTTACCTTATATTGATATTTGTTGTGTCATTTTTTTGTCCATTCTAATTTTCAAGGACTTTTTTGCTAGAATAAAGTTTTGTATGTCTTGTGCCAAACTGTTCTCTTTCCAGTGCTTTCTTCTATAGCTTACATTTCTTTTCTAATTCTATCCTAATCTAGCACTCTCATTTCATGAACAATTTTAAAAAACATTCTTTTTAAAGCTCTTACCTCTCCTTTTTTAGGAATTATAGTTGAATTTGTGCCTAAGCTGTGTTCTTCTTTTTGGTTTTGCTTGTAGGTAGATAATTTGGAGTTATTCTCTTTTAGGTTTGTGTATTGAGCATCCTTGTCACTATAATAGCTTTTTTTGGGGGGGGGGGGAATTGGGGTTAAGTGACTTGCCCAGGGTCACACAGCTAGTAAGTGTTAAGTGTCTGAGGCCATATTTGAACTCAGGTACTCCTGACTCCAGGGTTGGTGCTCTATCCACTGCGCCACCTAGCTTCCCCTACCATAATAGCTTTTTATGGTTGGATTCTTTTTTGTTTGCTCACTCATTTGTCTAGCCTACTCCCTGACTTCAGACTTTAGGGTTGAGCTCCAACCTCTTCTGGAAAGAATGGTTGGATTGGATTTGTTGCTACTTTCTTGGCATATTGAGTGTTACATTATTGCAGGATCTCAAAGGCAGCTCATGTTGGAGGCCTGCAAGCCTTCAGTGTTTCCAAAGTTGTCTGCTTTCAGGATAAAGTCTGCTGATTGACCCCTATTAGGAGCTTTGCAAGATCCTGACCTAGTATGGATATAACCAGAAGAATTCTGCTGGACTCAGCCACTCAGCTGGCTATGAAGCTCTGATGTTTCAGAGTGACCGACCAGATTGATGGCTACCCTTTGGGTCTGTGATGTCTGCCTTGGTTATTCTGCAAACTTCAGACTGGGATAGGGACTAGAACTGAGACCTTGTTCTGCTCCTGATACTGCCTGCTTCTGAACTTGTTCCTCTCAGTACATATCCTAGGACCTGTGGTAGCTCATTCTCCCAGAAAGCCATATTTGAGAATAGATCCCCTCCTCAGTTCACTATGGGTCTGTGACCCAGAATTGGATAGTGGGTGACAAAGCTTCCAGATGGTACGTGTTCTAGTTGTGGTGCTCCTGTAGGGGTCTGGGACTTCCTTTTGCCGTGGTACACATCCTTTTCTTGGGCACTGGAATGCTGATATGCTCCTGGCCAGACCCAATTCCCAGTGTCCACAGATCTCTCAGTCTCTCTCCCTGGGCCCAACCTGGGCAGGAAAAATGACTCATTCTTCTTTGATTTCTCATCATGATTGACTCTGATGTGTTTTCTAGATCTATTTGGAGGAAATTTGGGTGAAGAAATCACCATACTCTACCAACTCTGCCATTTTGGCTTCACCTCTTTTTTCTCTCTTTTCAAAATGGAGTAAATGGGAGAGAAAGAAGGTAGATTTCCATTAATTAAAAAAAAACACTACAAAATAGAGAGGTTGGAGGGGATTCAGCTGTGCAACATTGCATATACTTTCATATGAGGTAATATAATATTGTTTGTTTTGCTTGTTTTTCCTTGTTAGAAGAGAGTTCTCATGGGACGGGAGATAATCTGGTATTGTTGGTAATCTAAAACCAAAATATGTCAGTAAAACAAAATGAAAAAGAAACCAATTTATTCAGTGTTTACTATGGGCCAGGTTCTGAGCTACAAATACTAAGATAAGGCATTTCTTGCCCTCCAGGAGTTTAGATACTCCTATAGTGGGAGATAATACCTTTATGGGAAGAACAGGGAAGGAGAGTTGATCCACAGCCCAGTGAGTTGACATGATCCTTCTGGATCACTGGTGGTATTTGATTACTGAGCCTAGAGAAAGTCAGGCTCTGGAGGATGATACAAGGCCAGTGGCAGGGCAGAGGTCAAGATGGTTGCTGCATGGGATGTGAGGCATGGTCTTGTTTAGTCTGGTGGTCTGTTTGAAACTTGACTAAGTCATCTCATTTTTCAATCCAGTTAAATCAGTTCAGTTGCTGAAGTGAATTTGGCAAAAGAGTCCTATCATCCCCAGCTGAAGAAACTGACAAGATGTTCTATGTCTCTACATAGTCCCCCATAGCTAACGAGTTGGGGGTGGGGAGATGTTAAACCACCTGACCTTGGGTCTTAGTTATTCTTGATTTTCCATTGCTTAATAGAGGAACCTCTGCCAACTGCCTAAATTCAGTTTTACAAGAAGTCTGTGATTTTTCCCCCCTCCAGATGAAATTGCAGTCAGCCTACCCATTAGTCTTGGGTTGATTTTCATTTCTTCTTCAGGAAAAGGGGAATTTTTGACAAGTTCACTTTTTTTTAATACTTCTTTTTGATGTAGGGAAAAGCTTTGGGGGGCAGCTAGGTGGCACATTGGCCCTGGATTCAGGAGGACCTGAGTTCAAATCTGGCCGTAGGCACTTGACACTAGCTGTGTGACCCTGGGCAAGTCATTGCACTCCCCCCCCCCACCCTACCCCCGCCAAAAAAAGAAAAGCAAAGCTTTGAAAAGATCTACCTTTAGGGGTCCTAGTAATACCGTGAGCTTGGTCAGGTCCTACTACCTACTATCTACTACTACTACTACCTACTACCTACCTCACAAGACCATTGTGAAGAAAGGATTTTGTAAATCACAAAGCACCATACAAATGTGAGGTAATATCATTGTTTCATGGTTTGCAAGGTCATTTTTCCAGATACCACTGCATTTAAATATTACCTGAAAACACTGAATACTTTTCAAATCTCCTTAGACAGTAAGAGTTCAAAGTTTTCATAGTTGGGGAAACTGAGGCCTTAAAAGAGGGATTAGAGTCCTTATTCAAATCTGTGTCCTTCCTCTAAAATCAGTGCTCTACTAACTTACAATCCAATAAACATTATTAGATGCCTAGTATCTCCGTGTCCCCAGTACTCGGAATATCAAAGATGAAAAATGATATATTTCCTGCCTTCAAGGAGTTTTACATAGGAAAAGTAAGTTTTAAGAAAGATATTAATATGCCTACAGTTAAGTCCTGTCTATGATAAATACTAAGATCTTTACTAGGCAGTTACAACTTCTCAGTGCCCCCAGCCTCCCTAACAAATTGTAGAATAGTTAGGGATCTCTATCTGTGCAAGGAGTTTCCTCATCAGGAGCTCTATGAAATCATGGATTTGGACATAAGATTCGATAAACTAAGAGAGGGTCCAGAGGAGGAAGACAAGAATGGTAAGGGGTCTAAACAGATTATACCTTATGCAGATCTAGGCTCCAAATAAGAAAAACTTCCTAATCATCTGCTGGTTTTGTGGTTGTTTGTCCTTTTTTGTTTGTTTGTTTGTTTGTTTTTGTTTTTAGTGAGGCAATTGGGGTTAAGTGACTTGCCCAGGGTCACACAGCTAGTAAGTGTCAAGTGTCCAAGGCCGGATTTGAACTCAGGTACTCCTGACTCCAGGGCCGGTGCTCCATCCACTGCGTCACCTAGCTGCCCCTGTCCTTCTTTGTTGAAGAAGATCATGACCAGTGGGGTGATGTCTTGACTTTCAGTGAATTTGATTTAAGTGAGGCAGAGCTGTGCATAGTCACCAGCTTCACTCTCTCCTCCAGAGCCATCTGGGTCCAGTAGTAAGATAGATATCCAGATGGCTGGAGATGCCCCCCAGATGTTTAAAGCAATAGGGGTTAAGTGACTTGCCCAGGTTAAGTCACTTACCCACTAGTAAGCATCTGAGGTCAGAATTGAACTCAGGTCCTCCTGACTTCAGGGCTAGTGCTCTATCCACTCTGCCACCAATCATCAGCTATAATAAAATGAAAGAGGTTGCCTCAACCCAGGCAGCAGGTAGGTTAGTCTTACAAAAAGGTTTTTAAGAACTGGTGGGATCTGAATGCAGATCAAAGATACTTTTTCTTTATTTTTCTCGGGGGGTTTTTTGTCTGTTTTCTTTCATAGCATGACTTACATGGAAATGTGTTTTGCATGACTACACATATATAACCTATATCCAATTGCTGGCCTTCCCAATGAAGTGGAAAGGGGAGGGAAGGAGAGGATTTGGAACTCGAAATTTGAAAAAGAATCTGAAAGTTGTTTTTACATGTAATTGGTAAAAATAAAATATTAAATTTTAAAAAGGTCTTTAAGAAAAGGGTAGATAATAAAAAAAAGAAAAGGGTGGATGACCACTCGGATGTTTTTGAGAAGATTCTCTTGGTGACCGGTCAACTCAAGATTCGGTGAAACTCCTTACAACCACCCAGTGGGGTAAGCTGCTTATATTTGTGTGTTATATTTAACCGTTAGAATGTAAGCTCTTTGAAAGATTTCTTTTATTCCCTTTTATTTGTGTCCCCATCGCTTAGCACAGGGTAAGAATTTAAGAACTATCTTATTTGTTTGATTCAGCAAATCCCCTAGCCTTTCCAATCCTGTTTCCTCATCGGTAAAATGGGAATAATATTACACAGTAGTTGTTGTGAGGCTCAAACAGGATAATTGCATTGCAATGTGCTTTGTAAATTTCAAAGCTTTATTATAAAAATATATTTTATGTAAACATAAACATAAAATACGTTACATAAACATATATTATATAGATATAATATACATTACATGAACAGAAATTATATCTATAATATAATTATACAGTGTATAAATGTTAGTTATTTTTAGGGTATATATTTTGCAAATGAGGAAAACGAGGCTCAGAGGCCGAAGACCATAAGCTCTCGGGCGCTTATGCCTTTGTAGCTTCAGTTCCCGGAGCGCTTAATAAAATGCTCTTTGAGTCGAATTGAATTTAGACTGGAAGCTAAGTTGCCCAAAGTCATAGTTGAGGTAAGTGGCAGGCACAGAACTCTTCTAGCCCCGGGCCCACGGGAGCAGATGCACGTGACTGAGTTCGTCACAGAATGATAGAGAGAATGAGATCATTCTTTGGGGGAAAAAAGACGGGTGGGGAGAGGAAAGAGGCGAGGATGGCGTCCCCTTCCGTCCCACAATGCAACACTTCGCTTCTCCTCTCTATGGCCGATAAACCGTAGAGCATAAAACCGAGACTCCAATGGCAGGCTGCCCACTTCTGGTGGGTCAATAGTAACACATCCTAAACTACAACAGCCCCGGCCTTCTCTACGTCTAATATAGGGCCCGTCGTCATCCGCGCCTGCTCTGCAGGTCATTCGGCTGAGGCTCGCGAGAACAGCTAGGGGGCGGAGCCGGGCCCTGCCTCCCCGCCATTGCCATGGCAGAGAGGAAGAGGCGGGACGGCCAGCGAGGTGCGCAGGCGTGGGCGCAGGCGCAGCGGTGGCGGAGCGGAGTCTGGGGCTCGGCAGCTTGCTAAGGTGAGTGGCGGCTGCGGTGCCGGCAGCCGCCGAGGGGCCGAGGGGAGGGAGGCCGCGACGCCCTTCCTTTCCTCCTCAGCTGTGGGTCCCGGAGCTCTGCGCCTCTGCCTGCTCTCCCTGGCGCGTCCGCTCTGGCTGGCTCCCCGAGGCGAGCTAGCGGGCGGTGGGAGGGAGGCCCCGGCCCAGGCTCCGGCTCCTTGGGCGGCCGGCTGTGAAGAAGCCGCAGCCTCTGCAGGAGGGCAAGGGTCGGCGCCCCCGGAGCGGCGGGGGCAGGGGAGAGCCGGCAGGGCTCGGCTCTCCCCTTTCGTCAGCTCACGGATCGCCTTCCTTAAACAGTGAAAGGCACCTCAGGGACCCCCAGGACAACTCCCTTTTACAGCAGAGGAGACTGAGGCCCAGAGAGGCTGAGACTTGTCCAGGGTTCCCCCAGGAGGAGGGAACCTGGGGCCTCGAAACCCCAGTACAGAGGTTTTGCCATTGCACTCACCACTCCCCCTCCTGTGAGGTGCCAGAACTATCCTTCATAGGGGGTACTTGAAACTGAGTCACAGGGAGGGCTAGGGACTTGCCCAAGGTCATGCGGCTGTTAAGTGTTTGGCCTCCAGCACTTAGACCTAAGTTTTAGGTCTCTTTCCATCTTGGGCTCTCCGAATTAAAAAAAAAAATCCCGCCCCCAGATGGTCTTAATCGTTTTGGACGGGAACTCATGATCTCTGACATTAGTGCCGGGCTTTGAAGGCCCTGCACCGGTGTATTATCTCATCGGATGCTCACATCACCCCTGTGAGGTAGGAGGGCATGACTGCCCCATTGGGCACATGAGGACTCAGAGACATGAAGTGTGTTACCAGGGGTCACTTAGCCGGTAAGTGGCAGAGCCAGACCTCAAAAGCTGTTTTAGCTCCAAGTCCACTATTTCTAACACAACTACTGCACTGCCTAAAACAAAAAACCGTGTGCTGTTCATTTAGGGCAGCTGTGGGACTTAGGACTGATGACTGAGAATTGATGATAGAGGAGGCAGAAGTCAAGAAAGGTCGAAGTGGGATGGAAGTCTTTTTAGTCGGCAGGTTTTGCTGCCCTTTTGAGCTTTTTGACTGGTTAAAGGACAGGCATAGAAGAGACATTGGTTTGTTTCCACCAGAAACAGGAATAGTACTCCTTTAAAAAAAAATCGATCAGAGTTAAGTGACTTGCTCAGGGTCACACAGCTAATTTGATTTGAACTCAGATTCTCCTGATCCCAGGGCCACTAGCTTTCTAGGAATACCTATTCCTTCAATTTAACAAGCCTTCATTGGGCTCTTTACAATGGCCAGATGATAGGATTGTAGGTTTTAAGCCTGGAAGGAACCTTAACGCATCACCAGATTCATTCCCCTCATTATGCAGATGAGGACATTGAAGCCCAGAAAGGGTGATGGCACTTGCTGAAGCCCACATTGCTAGTATGTTTCAGAGCTTGATGTTACAGGTCCTGTAGTTATAAATCCACTACTCTTTCTACTGCATCATGTTGTGGAAATAAAAAGAACATTGATAAGATTCCCTCTGTCAAAGTACTGACAATTTCAGGAAGGACAAAAGTTAAATTGTAACAATAACAATGTGTGATTTAAAGGGGTGCCTTTCCCTCTGAGCTACTCAGAGGTATGTGGGACAGTGTGGGCCACCTGGGTAATGTTCATGCTCAGTGTCCCGAACCTATTGTTGTTTGTCCTTTCTTAAAGAGGGCCATGACATCGAGGTGATGACTTGCTGTGAATTGAATTTAAGTGAGGGAGGGCTTTGCAAGGTCACCAGCCTCACTTTTTTCTCCAGAGCCATCTGGTCCAGGGGCAAGATATATGGATGTTTAAGGCAAACAGGGTTAAGTGACTTGCCCAGGGTCACACAGCTTAGTAAGTGTCTCAGGTGAGATTTGAACTCAGGTCCTCCTGCTTCTAGGGTCAGTGCTGTAGCCACTGAAACCACCTAACTGCTCCCTGTGATTAGAGAGAAAGGAGAAGGGCCTGGAATTCAGCTGTGAGTGCTGACCATGCTTTCCACAGTCATCAGTTGTATCCCCGAGTCATTCATACCTGTTGTGGTTTTTAAAATGAGTAAAATTATGTTCTCATGGAGTTATAACAAAACTTTAAAGTAACAGAAGCTCTTAGAGATCATGGAATATCATAGATTTAGAACCTTTAGAGATCTAGTTGAACCCTCTCATTTTTCAAATGGTTAAATTGAGGCCACGAAGGCTGCTGAGTATCAGGATTTGAATTCAGGTCTTCTGAGTCCAAATATAGCTCTTGACTCCATCCCCAAACCAGTTGATCCCAGTAGTTCTCCAGTCTACTTTGTTATCTCCTGCTTCCTTCCTCTTAGTAGTCTGTATAGCAGCATAGAGTAGGAGCCAGGACATGTGAGATTGAGTGCTGATTTGGCCTCTTCCAGCTGTCTGAATGTGGGAAAGTAAATTTCAGTTTCCTCACCTGAAAAATGGAGGGTAATAATCCTTGAGCTAATTCTCTTCCAAAGGTGCGAAGCCTTCTCCTGGACATTAAGAGACCTGAACTGTAGTCCAGCTTCTGCCCTAGCTGTTTGACTTTGCCCTAGCTGACTTTGAGCAAAACTGGTTTCTTCATTTGTAAGTTGCAGTCGCCAAATTGAAAATCTCCAAAAGCTCTTCCTTCTCTAGAATTTCAAGAACAACAATTTGTCTGATAAATTTTTACCATAACCTTTTAAATGTCATGTTCTTGGGTTGAAAGCTTTCATATATTAAGAGAAACAAAAAGGTTCACAAACTTTAAAGAACTTTTTGATTTTTAGTGCATGTTTCTGGTAGAATTGTCTACACTGTGCTCTCCTGTTTGACTAATTGCAATGCTTTATGGGAACTGTTGAAGGCATTTGAAAATTGCTGGCAGATATTTAAAAATGCATCTGCTATGTTGCAGAGCATTGACTTAATGTTGAAGAAGAGTCAGAGTTCAGGTAAACATAGAGTAAATGGAAATAATAGCATATATATAAACATATGGAAGACATGTAGCGTACAAATAATATGTATCTTAAGGACTTTCCTTGAAAGTACTCCCCTTCACCCCACTTTTTAAAACTAGCAGTGGCCAAAAATTTGACTGTTAGAAATTGTACTTTAAAGATCTCACAGTGGGGCAGCTAGATGGCGCAGTGGATAGAGCACCGGCCCTGGAGTCAGGAGTACCTGAGTTCAAATCCAGCCTCAGACACTTAACACTTACTAGCTGTGTGACCCTGGGCAAGTCACTTAACCCCAATTGCCTCACACACAAAAAAAAGAAAGAAAGAAAGAAAAAAAAGTTAAAAAAAAGAGCTCACAGGGGAAGGCAAACCTAGTGGGATGGAAAAGGGTCTTTATAGGTGAGGAGAACTTGGTTCAGATGCCACCTCTCACTAATTTATGGTATATCGTTAACCATCAATTCCACTCTTTGAGTCTCAGGTTTCCTTATCTGTAAAATAAAGGAAATTGAACTGGATGAACTCTCTAAGGTACTTTCCAGCTCTATAAAATACCTTTCTAGGAACTAACATTAATTCCTCTTTTAAAAAAAAGACCTCTGGAATGAACATGTTAATGGTAGTGAGATTAGGAGAGATATACTTGGTTGTCAAGGGAGAGCAAGAGAGGTTACTTGTCTGGTCATCATGTGACTGACACCGTAGATGTTTAAAGTGCTCAAGTCCTCTTTTTAGGAAGGCTGATTTTATACAGCTCCTTTGCAATCTCTTGTTCCTGTTTATAAATGGAATTCATGGATTTGTGATTTAGCCAATGTAGGCACTCATGGCTTTTTGCAATTCATGCCTCTTTGTTCCACACAATATTTGTCCATGTCTTTTCATAAAGGATCCACCCAGTGAAAAAGAGGCCTTCATGAATACCAGTCTAATACTTGAACTGTTTTTCTCCTATTCCACGGTCCAGTTTGGGTGTTCTTAACCTGTTTTGGTGTCACAGCTTGCTTTGGCTTCTGGCGAAGGCATGGGCCCCTTCTCAGAAAAACATTTTGTAGAAGAAACAACAATTATATTGAAATACAGTCACAAAAGATAAAAAAAAAAATGTTCATATAACTCTTCCCCCTGCCAGCTGCCCCTTCCCTTCCAGTATGACCCTTTGCTCTAGTTCTCTGAGTGACTCCATTTCTTAGCCACACCTATCCTTTCCATTAGATTTGAAGTAATTTGAGATGAGACAGAAGATTGAGCTTTCCTGAATGGCCTCAACTTTTTTTTTTTGACCTCAACTTTTTCGATGAAGCATATATGAGTTGAGATGCTCAGCAGAGAGGTTGGGAGAAGGGAGTTTTGTGGGAAGTTTGAGGAGAGGTGAGCTGCTATGGTGGGTGGGAGAGTGAATTGATTAGAGAGAACTAGAATGTTCCTTAACAGAAGTAGAAGAAAGAGATTAAGAAGAGGTGGCAGGGGCAGCTAGGTGGTGCAGTGGATAGAGCACCGGCCCTGGAGTCAGGAGTACCTGAGTTAAAATCTGGCCTCAGACACTTAACATTTACTAGCTGTGTGACCCTGGGCAAGTCGCTTAACCCCAATTGCCTCACTAAAAAAAAGAAGAAGAAGAAGAAGAGGTAGTAAGAATATACAAGAAGAATTTATACAAAAAAGGACTTAACATGAGATAACCTCAATGGTATTGTTACTGATCTTCATTCTGGAGAATGAAGTCAAGTGGGGCTTAGAAAGCATTGCTAACAAGGCTAGTGGAGGTGAAAGAATTTCAGCTGAGTTATTTAAAATCCTAAAAGATGATGCTGTTAAAGTGCCACCCTCAATATACCAGCAACTTTGAAAAACTCAACAGTCCGAAAGAAGGGCAGTGCTAAAGAATGTTAAAATTGTGCTCATCTCATACACCAGTAAGGTTATGCTTAAGATTCTGCAAGCTAGGCTTCAGTAATATGTGAACCAGAAGTGCAGGCTGATTTTCGGAGGCAGAGGAACTAAAGACCAAATTGCCAATATTTCCTGGATTATGGAGAATTCTAGCAAGGGAGTTCCAGAAAAACATCTACTTCAGCCTCATTGATTACACTAGAGCCTTTGACTGTGAATCACAACAAAATGTGGCAAGTCCTCAGATATGGGAAGACCAGATCACCTTACTTGTCTCCTGAGGAACCTGTATGCAGGTTAGGAAGCAACATTTAGACCCAAACCTGGAACAACTGATTGGTCTAAAATTGAGAAAGAAATACAACAAAGGCTGGGTATTGTCACTTTATTTAACCTACATACAGAGTGCATCATGCGAAATGTGAGGCTGGATGAATCAAAAGCTGGAATTAAGGTTGCTGGGAGAAATATCAACCATTTCACATATGCAGATGATACCACTCTGATGGCAGAAAGTGAAAAGGAATTAAGAAGTTTCTAGATAAGGGTGAAAGAGGAGAGTGTAAATGCTGACTTGGAGCTTAACATTAAAAAAATCTGAGATCATGACAACTAGTTCCATCACTTCCTGGCAAATAGAGGGAGAAGTGGAATCAGTGTCAGGTTTTATGTTCTTGGGGGCTCAAAGATCACTGTGGTTGGTGACTGCAGCCATGAAATTAAATGACACTTGCTCCTTGGAAGGAAAGCTGTGGCAAATCCAAACAGCATACTAAAAAGCAGAAACACCACCTTGCCAACCAAAGTCCATATAGTGAAAGCTATGATTTTTCCAGTAGTAGTACCATATGGCTGACTGAGATTTGGGCGATAAGGAAAGCTGAGCACTGCCGAGTTGATGTTTTCGAATTGTGGTGCTGGAGAAAACTTGAAAACTTGGACAGAAAGGAGATCAAATACTTAGAAATTCATTCAGCCTACTCATTGGAAGGGTAGGTACTGAAGCTGAAGCATCACTACTTTGGCCACTCAATGAGAAGACAGGGCTCATTGGCAAAGAGCTTGGTGTTGGGAAAGTTTGAAGGCAAAGGGAGAAGCAGATGGCAGAAGATGAGATGGATAGACAGTGTCATAGAGACAATGAACGTGAGTTTGGACAGACTTTGGGAGATAGTGGAAGGCAGAAGGGCCTGGTGTGCTGTGGTCCTTGGGGTCACAGAGTCAGATGGTACTGAATGACTGAACAAGAGCAACAAAGACTTTTTTTTTTTTGGTGAGGCAATTGGGGTTAAGTGACTTGCCTAGGGTCACACAGCTAATAAGTGTTAAGTGTTTGAGGCCAGAATTGAACTCAGGTCCTTCTGAATCCAGGGCTGGTGCTCTATCCACTGCGCCACCTAGCTGCTCCTGCAACAAAGACTTTTGCTTCAGTGAGATAAAAAACTGGAAAAGATATGTGTCACCACTTTGAGTTGGAATTTTATTTAGAGGCAGTAGGGGTCCCTCTTGCACTAAGTATCACCATACTTTTCTGCTTTCTCTTTTGCTCTCTCCCTCAGATATTTCTAGAATATTTTAGTCTAATCTTTCCTTTTCCCATTCTATTCCCTAGCTTGTATTTTACTTCTGTGTATGGTAATGCCCTTACCCAGTGGGATCTGAATTTCTTGAGGGAATTTTTCATTTTTGTCTTTGTAGTCCCCATCCCTAGCATGATACCTTGTATTGTGAGAAAATAATTATTAATGGATTTCTTGGGGGGACCCTTTCTCTTTCTTCCCCCTCACCCCCCCCCCTTCAGAAAAGCCCAGTTCTTGAGAAAGTTCTAATCTCTTTCAAGGGTTTAATCTCATGTTCAGGGCAGATTCAAGGAATGGAGATAGATTCTCTGTGTCTAGTTCAGTGTACCAATGAGATTATACCACATCTGTCTGAAATTGCCTTTGCCCCTCAAGGGGTCTCCCCCATTAGGCCCTGATGTTATCAGGGTACAGCTCATTTTAATATGGACCACCCTCAGATCATGTCAACCAATGGAATTGAATGATGCTAGCCAATTAGCTTTGATTAGTGTGTAATGACCTGCCTCTATCAAAAGAGGATAAAAGCCAAAGCTCCTGGTTGACACCATCTTGGATTGGATCCTTGGTTGGGAAGGCAGTCAGTTAGTCAGTGTTTTCTCCTTAGGACAGGGTAGACTGTTAGGACACCTGCTCTCTTTCTAGTGGGTAGTATTTTTTTTAAAGTGAGGTAATTGGGGCTAAGTGACTTGCCCAGGGTCACACAGCTCGTAAGTGTTAAGTGTCTTGAGGCCGGATTTGAACTCAGATAGTCCTGACTCCAGGGCCGGTACTCTATCCACTGCACCATTTAGCTACCCCTACGTGCTCTCTTTCTTAGAGATGATATGGTGCTGGGAATTTTTCTGCTTGTGTTAAATACCACACAGTCAATACTCTTCTAATATTTAATATTAAGTTAATAATAAATGATTACTACCAAAACATGTGCAATAGCCATGATTCTACAAATATCCATACACACACACACATATATACATAGAGAGATAGTGAGAGAAATATTTTAGAAAAACTCTATTTAGCCTCCCAATAATTTAGCAAACACAATTTGGCGACCACAAAAAATAGTATCTAAAGCAAGCATTTAACACAGTTATAAATTGAATTGAATTAAACTTTTCCCAGTTACTATTGCTCATAAAACATTTAATACTCTGAGTCCTCTTGACCTTTATTCTACTTAGTATTGGGATAGTAGTAGAGAGGATATAAGTCATCTCATATTCAACCTCTCCTGTTTGAAGTGCCAAATGGCCTGGTGCTGCTTTGGCAGCTCAGCTGGTGTAAAGCTTTGACACAGTATAGCCGGGATTCTGTCTTGTTATCTTGGAAAATTCACAGTAATATAAGCCTCTTGAGGAGTGTCCAGTAACATAGTTTTGGCTGATGTGTCAGCTATATCAAAAGACTTCTTTTCTGTGTACAAAGTTTCTATTTGGTATAAACAAGCTTTTATAAAATAATAGCATTTATACAGTGCTCCAAGGGTCAAAAAGTGTTTTCCATACCTCATCCCTGCAAAGATCCAGTGAGATAGGTCCTATAGCTATTATCCCCATTTTCCAAATGAGGAAACTCAGCTGCTTCAAGGTTAACTAACTTGCCCATGGTTACATAACTAGCACATATTATCAGAAGCAAGCCCAGGTCTCTTATGAATCTCAAGTTCTATGCTTTCCACTATGTCTCCATTCACTTTTTTTTTGTCTCCATTAAAAAAAAAAAGATACTTATTAGTATGTATGTCTTATTTATAAAAATCAAGACCCTGTTTTTAAAAATAAGTTTTTATTGAAATCTTTTTTATAAATCCCCACATTTCATTGAGTAATTGTCTCCCTTTCTCAAATGACAATTTTTTAAAAAACAAAAAGGAAAAGAAAAACCAGCAAAACTGATCGATACATTGAAAAAGTCTGAAAACACTTGCAATGTATTACACTTGGGACATCCAACCTTTGCAAAGGATGGGGTGTGTGGCTTCCAACCATATCTCTTCTAAGTCATCCTTGTAATTTTGTAACATTCATATTTGATTTTTTTATTGTGGTCTTTGCATTATTGTATCAGCCATGATGTATATGGTTTTCTTGTCTTTGCTTCATTCTTTTTTATTTTTCCTTTGCAACAAACATTTATTTTATTTTTTCCAGTTACATGTAAAGGTAATTTTCTTTCTTTTTTTTTTCTTTTTTTTTTTTGTGAGGCAATTGGGGTTAAGTGACTTGCCAAGGGTCACACAGCTAGTAAGTGTCAAGTGTCTGAGGCCGGATTTGAACTCAGGTCCTCCTGACTCCAGGGCTGGTGCTCTATGCACTGCTCCACGTAACTGCCCCTAAAGTAGTTTTCAACATTCATTTTCACAAGGTTTAGAATTCCAAATTTTTCTTCCTCCCCCCTCCACAAGACATCAACCAGGTTATATATGTACAATCCACAAGTGCTCTTTTTATCAGTTCTTTCTATGAGGGTGGATAGTATGCTTAGTCCCTTGGGATTGTCTTAGATCTTTGTATTGCTGAGAGGACTTAAGTCATTCACAATTGCTCATTTAACAATACTGCTGTCACTATGCACAATGTCCTCCCAGTTCTGTTCACTTCACTATACATCAGTTCTTATGAGTCCAGGTTTTTCTGGTATCATCCTGTTTGTCATTTCCTATGGCACAATACCATTCCACTACAATTATATACCACAGCTTCTTCAGTCATTCCTCAATTGATGGACACTGTCTTGATTCCCAATTCTTAGCCACCACAAAGAGTTGCTATAAATTTTTTTGTATAATATTTCCTCCCTTTCTCTTTTTCATGATTATTATTAACTGTTTCCCTCCTTCCTATTGCCTTCCCCATGATATTGACTCTATTATCTATCTTCTTTAACCCTATCCCTCTTCAAAAAGGATTTGCTTCTGTCTGTCCCCTCCCCCAATCTGCCCTCCCTTCTTTTGCCCCTCTCCCTTTATCCCCTTCCCCTCCTATTTTCCTTCAGGGTTAGACAGATTACTCCACCCAATCGAGTGTGTCTGTTATTCCCTCCTTGAGCCAATTCTGATGTGTTAGGCTGCCCTGATTAAATAGATTACTCCACCTAATTGGGTGTGGCAACTCTGATGGATTTAAGGTCTTTGAGCCTATTCTGATGAGAGTAAAATTCATTTGCTGCCCTGCTCCTCCCCCATCTCTTTTCCCACTCCAGAAGCCCTTTCCTGTTTCTTTCATGTGGGATTTCACCCCATGCTACCTCTGCTCTTCCCCCTCCCCCAGTGCCATCCCCCTCACCCCTCAATTTAACCCTAAAGATGTCATCATGGACAGCTAGGTGACACAGTAGACAAAGCATCTACCCTGGACCCAGGGGGATCCCCGCTAAAACCCTTCCTCAGACACAAAACAGTTACCCACTGCAGGATCCCAGGTATGTCCCCCAACTCAAATTTTTTATGGTTCTCTAAGGTCTTATATTTGAAAGTCAAATTTACCATTCAGTTCAGGTCTTTTCATCATGAAAACCTGAAAGTCCTCTTTTTCACTGAAGTCCCAGTTTTTCCTCTGAAAGATTACCATAAGTTTCGCTGGATGTGTGATTCTTGATTGTATTCCCAATTCCTTTGCCCTCTGGAATATCATATTCCATGCCCTCTGGTCCTTTAATGTAGAAGCTGCTAGATCTTTGCGCTATCCTGACTGGGGCTCCACAGTACTTGAATTCTTTCTTTTTGGCAGCTTGCAATATTTTCTCCTTGACCTGAGAGCTCTGGAATTTGGCTATAAATTCCTAGGAGTTTTCCATTTGGGATCTCTTTCAGGAGACAATCAGTAGATTCTTTCAATTTCTATTTTACCTTCTGCTTCTAGAATATCAGGGCAATTTTCTCTGAGAATATCTTGGAAGATGATGTCTAAGCTCTTTCCTTGATCATAGTTTTCAAGTAGACCAATAATTTTCAAAAATTTTCAAATTATCTCTCCTGGATCTATTTTCCAAGTCAGCAGTTTTTCCAAGAAATATTTCACATTGCCCTCTATTTTTTATTCATTTGGATTTGCTTTATTGTGTCTTGGTTTCTCATAAAGTCACTCACTAGCTTCCATTTGTTCAATACTATTTCTTAGGCAATTATTTTTTTCAGAGAGCTTTTGTACCTCCTTTTCCATTTGGTCAATTTGGCTTTTCATGCTGTTGACTTTTCTCATGTCTTTCCTGTATTACCCTCATTTCTCTTACCATTTTTTTCCTCTACCTCTAACTTTATCTTCAAAGTCCTTTTTGAGCACCTCTGTGGCCTGAGACCAATTTATATTTTTATTGGAAGCTTTAGATATAGGGGCCCTGACGTTGACACCTTCCTCTGAGGGTGCACCTCAGTCTTCCTTGTCACTAAAGAAACTTTCTATGGTTCTCACCTTTCAGTGTCTGCTGAGTTTGCTTTTCTTTTACTTGACTTTTAGCTCCTTAAAGTGGGGTGCTGTTTCCAGGCTGTACTATCCCAAGCTTCAGAAGGTCCCAGGTGGTATGATTTAAGGAGGAGCAGGTTTTTCACTGGCTTGTCCTGTTCCCTGGTCTGTAGATGACCTCAGACCAACTTGCCAATCAACCAACTTTGTGTGCTGTGGTTGTCAGCTCCAAGGAGCTTTGTGCCCCTCCCCCACCTGGGCCACTGCTACTCAAGCCTACCTCCTGGTTCCCAGCAGGAGTGAAAAACCCAAGTTCTGCCTCAGCACCAGCATCGACCCCTGTAATCTCCCCCCTGCCAAGGGCTCAGCCCTCTCACCAGACTGTGAGCTTAGTTCCAGACGACACTGCTGCTGCAGCTGATTCAGAGGCTCTTGGTGGGGGGGGGGTCTCTTTCTCTGGTGAGGTTTTCCTGGGACTGGTCTCTGCTTCATTCTTAATCAGTTCTCATAGATCTTGCCATATTTCTCTGTGTTTATTATGTTTGCCATTTCTTTTTGGGGGGTGAGGGGGCAATGAGGGTTAAGTGACTTGCCCAGGGTCACATAGCTAGTGTCAAGTGTCTGATGCCTGATTTGAACTCAGGTCCTCCTGAATCCAGGGCCAGTGCTATATCTCCTGTTTGACCTAGCTCTGCCCCATGTGTGATATTTCTTAAAGAACAGTAATATTCCATGACATTCCTGTACTACCACAATTTGTTTGGCCCATTCCATAATCCCAGTCTCAGATTATTATAAAACTTTATCCTTATAATATCAGCAAGGACTTTGTAGAAGCCCTCAGGAATTGTGCCCTTTTGAATACAGTAGATTCTATATTAAATTGTCCCTCAGAAAGCATTTTTATCCAGAGGCATCAAGCATAACAACAATCCTAAGATATAGGTAGTGGAGTTGCCCCTAGAAGAAACACTATGAAGCAGCCTGTTATAGTATAGAAAGTCCTGGGTTTATGTATAGAATTTCAGAGCTGGAAAGAAGTTTAGGTGATCACCTCGCTCTACTATAATGTTTCCCTCTCCCCTCTCCTTTTTCTATCTGAGGAAATTGAGGTAAAGTGCCTTGCTCTAGGTTATACTGGTAATTAATGACAAAGCCAGGACTAGAATGTAGGTTTCCTGATTCCCATTCAGCCCAGGACGATCTGTCCAATATGTCAGGATGCTGGGTTCTTGTCCCAGCTCTTTGACTTCTGGCAGTTGCTTAACTTCCTGGGTCCTCCATTTTCCCATCTGTAAATGGGGTTATCAATTCCTCTCTTTCCCATCACATAACATAGTATTTCATTTTGGGATGCTGAATTGTATACTGAATGACTGAATGCATTTCAAAGCAATTTTCCAACCTCAGTACTGTATAAATGTAAGCAGTTATCAATTTAATTTTTTTAATTAATAAAGTATTTTATTTTTTTCCTGTTACATGTAAACTTTTGTTTATACAGGCTTTCCAATTTCAGATTTTTCTCCCTCCCTCCCCCCTCCCTTAGACAGCAGGTAATCTGATATAGGTTTTATATATATATATATATATATATATATATATATATATATATATGTATATATATATATATATACACACACACAATAACATTAATCCTATTTCTGCATTAGTCATGTTATAAGAGAAAAATCAGAGCACTGATGAAAAACCTCATAATAGAAAAAACAACAGAACCAAAAACAAAAGAAATAGTATGGTTCATTCAGCATCTATACTCCACAGTTCTTTTTTTTTTTTCCCTTGGATTTGGAGATCCTCTTCTATCATGAGTTCCCTGGAACTCTTCTGTACCATTATCAATTTAATTTGATAAATATCTGTTCAGTTCCTAATATGTACATGTCACTTTGTTGGATCTTTCAGATACAAAGACAAAAAAACAAGACAGTGCTTGCCTTTAAGGAATTTATATTCTTCTGGGGAGGGGGGTATGGTGTACAATTTGAATTAAATACAAGATAATTTATGGAGAGAGGAGACTAACTGGGAGAATTAGGGAAGAGATCATGGAAGAAATGGTATCTAAGTCATTTTGAGTGAGAATAAAGACTTTGGGATGTGGAGACAAGGAAATAGAATTTTTTTTTAGGCTCTAGATATGGGTTGTGTGAATGCACACAGACAAAAAATGACATGTTCAGTTCCTAGAAGTCAGTTGCTGGACTGGAATATAGTCTTCATCAAGGACAGTAACATGAAGTAAGTCTAGAAAAGTAGGCTGTGCTCAGACTGGAGGGTTTTAAATACCAGAGTGAGAAGTTTATGTTCTTTCCTAAATGCAGTACAGAGCTGCTGAAGGTTATTGAGCAAGGCAATGATGTGATCAAGGTCTGTGTCTTCAGATTACTGGGACAGCTCCCTGGAGGATGTATTGGAAAGGAGAGAAACTAGCTAGAAGCAGGGAGACCAGTAAGGAGGCTGTTACAATAGTCCAAGCTGGAAGTGATGGTAGTTTTCATATGGGTAGAAAGATGAAAGAAGCCAGCAATGTTGGACGTTAGAAGTGGAAGCCACAGGACTTGGCACTTGATTGCTTTTGGGGATGAGAGAAAGGAAGGAGTCATAGATGACTCACTCAGATTGAGTTTGAGTCATGGTGGTGCCCAATTCAATCAACATCTATTTGAACAGAAATTGGGAGGTTTGAAAAGAGGAGAAAGGTCATTTATTATTATTATTATTATTTTGGGTGAGGCAATTGGGGTTAAGTGACTTGCTTAGGGTCCCACAGCTAGGCCCCATTTTTATAGTTAAGGAACCTAAGCAGATGTTAAGTGACTTGCCCAGGGTCAGTGACCTGCTAGTGTGTCTGAGGCTGGATTTGAACTCTGGTCTTTCTGACTCCAGGCCAAATGTTATATCCACTGTACCATTTATCTGTCCTGTACCCTATTGAAGAGAGGAGAAAAGTGCTGTATTACTAACTATGTGCTAGGTATTAAAGTTACAAAGATACAGTAAAACCAACCCCTGCACTAAAGGTTACTTTTCACCTCATCTATTCTACTTGTTTCTTGTGAATACCAATCTATGGACATGTCTCTAGTCAGAATGTAGGGCTCTTGTAGCAGACCCATATGGCAGGGATGCATCTATTTACTCATCAGTAGTCATCTTTAGAGAAGTTGGATGATGACAGAGCTAGACCAATGACTGAGGCTTTCTTTGACATGTTGAAGAAAGGTATTTGGGCATTTTTTATCTTGAAGCTATATCTCAAATTTTCAGAAGTCTTAGTTTAAATTAAGGTGTGTGGGACTGGCCCTTCCTCCTAGACTGATGCCAGAGAACATGCAATAAATGACAAAGAGAAAACATGGCAAGAATTCTAGCTATCATATTTC
The DNA here is from genome assembly GCF_019393635.1 of Dromiciops gliroides. Classification (NCBI taxonomy): domain Eukaryota; kingdom Metazoa; phylum Chordata; class Mammalia; order Microbiotheria; family Microbiotheriidae; genus Dromiciops; species Dromiciops gliroides. The sequence continues at coordinate 55,335,008 of NC_057861.1, read as the reverse complement.
TTTTCACCAATTCTTTTATCACTTGATCTATTCCGCAGATCTTGAAAATCACAAGATCCCTCTTCAGAGCCATAAAGATGGAGGACAAGAAGCGCCTTGCTTATTCCATCATCCAGTTTCTTCATGACCAGCTGCATCATGGAGGCCTCTCTCCTGATGCCCAGGAGAGTTTGGAAGGTGAGTATTTGTTGCCTTTCCAACTTTTTTATCTCATGGTTTCAGGGGTGCTTTAAAAAAAAGAAAGAATTAAGAATACCTAATGTTTTTTATAGGGGTTGACTGTCTCTGCTGGAGACCACATTTGTTTAGCACCTCACAAAATTAGCTTCAGAACAGTTGTTCTAATATTTCTTTGTCTCATGGAGTTCTTGATTTGTTTGGTCTATTATAGTTTTTGACAAGTCCTATGAGGGCTAAGGTTTATCACTTTCTATTCTAAGCTATTTATTTCCTATTTTTTCCCCTAGAGCTTTTATTTAATTTTTTTTTAAACCTTTTCCTCTTGAGTCCCTGCTCACAATTACTATTTAATGATACTCTTCTTTTGGGGGAGCTCTAGATTTTCAGCAGTTTTTTATATTGATTTCTTTGATTTCACTCATCTCTGCAGCTTTAGTTCTTGGCTCTGTCTTGTGCTGCATCTTTGAATGGGGGTCACCAGCCCTCTGGTCTTGACCAGGTGACTACCTGGGTTCCTGTACTTATCTCCACCTTCTAGACTCAGGTCTCTTTGGATGTTTGAGGGTGGGAGAATGCAGTTGTCAGGAACTACTCTGGTGACCCAAGAGACCTCATCTGAATGCCAAGGTCACCAGCCTGGGGCTTTCTTTGAGGAACTCGCAGCTCTGGGCCCCCTCCTGACACAGAAGCTGTTTGGCATGATTACTGGTTTGCCTGGAGGCCCTGCCCCTTTAGCTTTGGGGGATCAGACTGATTCTGGGATAGAAGTTACTTAGTATAGTTTCTCATTGGATTTTTTTTTTTTTTTTTTGGCGGGGCAATGGGGGTCAAGTGACTTGTCCAGGGTCACACAGCTAGCAAGTGTCAAGTGTCTGAGGCCGGGTTTGAACTCAGGTACTCCTGAATCTAGGGCCAGTGCTTTATCCTCTGGGCCACCTAGCCGCCCCCTCTCATTGGATTTCTTGATCATGATTTTAGGTCTGGTGTGAATTTGAGGCTTCTGGTGGTGCCCTCCATGGCGGTCTGCCTCCTGTTCAGGCAGCCATCTTGGCCAAAAGTCCAGTAGTTATGTTTCTTTGTCTGTGCTCCTCAACTTTCATTGTTTTTTAGTCACTTAGCAGTTTGACTTCCTTTTGAAATATATTTAAATTGAACATGATAGTTCTAACACACTGCCTTACTTGTCTTTGTTGTCATCTAAACTTCCTTCTGTTCTTTTCAGAGTATTTTTCTGACAGTTCTTTGATATTCTTTTCTATTTTTGCATTACTATAAATCCCCCCCCCCATACACACAAAAGAGTGATAGTGGGAACTCACACAGGCATACCTCTCATCTGAAAATAAAAGCCTTTCCTTGTAGAAAAGAATATTTAGTTAAGCAGAACACATTTACACATTGGTCAAGTCTAAAAGTTTTATTCTGCACCTCTAAGCTATCATCATTCTATCTCTCATACCATTTGTAGCTAAACTCCTCAAAAAGGTCATCTACAATAAGTGACTCCACCTTCCCTCCCCTCACTCTCTTCTTAACTTCTTAAAATCTAGCTTCTAGGGGCAGCTAGGTGGTGCAGTAGATAAAACACCAGCCTACTAGCTGTGTTACCCTGGGCAAGTCACTTAACCCCAACTGCCCTGCTCCCCCCCCAAAAAAAAAAAATGAAAAAAAAATCTTGCTTCTGACCATATCATCCCACCAAAGTTGTTCTCTCCAAAGTTACCAATGATCTCTTAGTTGCCAAATCCAGTGACCTTTTCTCAATCCTCGTTCTTCTTGTGCTTTCTGCAGCCTTTGATACTATTGCTCACTCTCTGCTCCTTGATAATTCTGTCCTCTCTAGGTTTTTAGGACACCACTCTCTCCTGGTTCTGCTCCTACTTCTCTCACCTCTCCTCCTTGGGCATCTTTGCTGGATCCTTCTCCTGATTACGCCTTATAACTGTAGGTGTCCCTCAGGGTTCTGTCCTGGTTCCTCTTCTCTTTTCCTTCATTTGGTGATCTCATCAGCTTCCATGGATTTAACAACCACCTCTATGCTGTTGATTCTCAAATCTACCATTCCAATCTCAATCTCCCTGCTGTTCTCCAATCTTGAATCTCTCGCTGCCTTTCAGACACCTCAAACTGGATGGTCCAGTAGGCATCTTAAACTCAGTTATGTCCAAAGTAGAACTCGTCTTTCCCCCTACTTCACCCCCACTCCACTGCTGTTACTGGCATCACTGTGATGTCACATTGGAACTTAGCAAATGTTTATTGATAGATTGCTTGTCTTGGAATCAGAAAGACCCGAGTTCAAATCCTGGCTCTTACACTTAGCTTTGTGACTTTTTTCCACCTTTTTGTATCCCTGTCAAACAGAGCATTTTGTGTTTGATTCTGGAGGCAACGGGCAGCTATTGGAGTTGGAGTGGGAAGGTGTGACATGGTCAGATAATATCACTTAAGTGACTTTGGTGGCTGAAGAAAAGGATGGTTTGGAGTTGGGAGAGACTTAAAGCAGACACAGAGGGAAGGGGGCAGCATATTTGAGACATGTTGCAAAACTGAAATTGACAGGCCTTGGACTGGATAGATGGGGTTCAAGTAAGGACCAGGATGACTCCTAGGTTGAAAAGCCTGAGGGAGGGGCAGCTAGGTGGCGCAGTGGATAGAGCACCGGCCCTGGAGTCAGGAGGACCTGAGTTCAAATCCGGCCTCAGACACTTGACACTTACTAGCTGTGTGACCCTAGGCAAGTCACTTAACCCCAATTGCCTCACAAAAAAAAAAAAGAAAAGCCTGAGGGACTGAGAAGATCATGGTGACCAACTCAGGGAACCTTGAGCAGCAACTGCAGATTCTAGATCTTGCTCCAGACTTTCTAAAACATCTTGGCTTATTGTGTCTACAGCCATCTCCCTCCCCTTCAGCCCCATTGCCTGCTTGAAAGGCTCTAGAAATAATATCATCTCACCCTTTTCCCACTTCCCTTTGAGCAACTGAGAACACTCTCTCCCTCTCTGCTCCCTTTCAGGATCTTCTTTCCCTTGCAAGTTTTTTCTCAGACAATAAATGCTTTCCAATCTGTAATCAGACTGTTTCATTTAGGGTGTCTCTTTTTGGGCCTGGGGTCTTCCTTTAATTCACACTATAAAATGAGGATAATAATAGTACCTATGTCATAAGGTTGTGAAAATCAAATGAGATGATATTTATAAAGCGCTTTGCAAACCTTTAAAGCATTAAATAAATGCCTTCCTCCTCTTCTTCCACCTCTTCCTCTTTCTACTCTTAGTGTTCGGTTTGCTGGGTCATAGGGTAAGAAGAGTTTCTACCCTCTTTCTGTGTAATACTAAGCTGATATTCAGAACAATTGGATAGTTTCTTAGCTCTGTTGTATATCAATGTAATAATTTTCCCATAACTCCTCCCACATTTTCATCTTTTTTTTCCCCATTTTTTGCCAGTTTGCATGGTGTGAGGTAAAACCTCAGAATTAATTTAAAATTCTGTTTCTCCTTTTAAAAACTGTTCATGTACTTGGACCCCACTATGTATTGAGGTACAGTTCTTCGTGTTAAATATTTGTTTTGGTTCCCTATATATTTTTATATTGGAATTTTGTCAGTGACATTTGATGCAAATATTTTTCCTACTTTTTTCTTTAGTATTTATATCTTAATTCATTTATTCATGCAAAAGATTAATAATTTTCTGTTTTATCTTTTATGATTTCTTTCTTATTAAGTATTCTCCCCCAGCTGTAGTTGTGAAAAGTACCTGCTTTTTTTTTTTTTTTTTGTGCGGGGCATTGGGGGTTAAGTGACTTGCCCAGGGTCACACAGCTAGTAAATGTCAAGTATCTGAGGCCGGATTTGAACTCGGTACTCCTGAATCCAGGGCCAGTGCTTTATCCACTGCTCCACCTAGCCACCCCCAAAAGTACCTGATTTGGTTCTCTTAAGTTTTTTTTATTGTGCCTTTCTGACCTTTCATATTCAGTTTGCATATATATTTTTAGCTTATTGTGGTTTATAGAACATGTTGGTCTAAAGTGAATTTCTCCCAAACTTCTTGTGAGTTTTCCCAGCAGTTTGACAAAAAGGGAGTCCTGTTTTATGTTCTTAGGTTTATCAAACATTGAACCGTTTTTGATTGCTTCCGTTTTTTGCTTATGTAGTCTTATCCATTCGTCTAGTCTATTTTTTTTCTAAATTAGTACCAAGTAATTTGGTGATTACTACTTTATAATCGTCTGAGGTCTGGTAACATGATGCCTGCCTCCTTTGTTTATATTTTCCTCCATTAATTCCCTGGAGATTCTAGACCTCTTTTGGTCTTCCAGATGAACTTTACTCTTTACTGCTAGTGTTATATGAGCAATTCATCTCCTTTTTGATCTTTAGTAATAGTGTTATTGTCACTTGTTGTACACAGGAAATTGTGGTTGTGCTCTTATACACACCATTTGTGTTTTAATTGCTCATTGAGTTCTCTGCAGTTAGGATCCATCTTTTATTTAGACTGGTTAACACCAGTATGGCCAAAACCCAGGGGTTAAAGGAAGTTGTCAGTCTTTTTAAGTTCTATTGAATCATCATTGAACTTTCTCCTCAGATTGTTGATAATGCTGACTCAGGAGCAATTGTTAATGCTAGAAAATCTCAAACATATTACATTGTTCTAGCCATGCATGGATCCTTTTGATGTCCTTTCAACATAAAGGATAGTTATAAATTTCACCTTTTTCTGGTGTTGTGAAATAATAACCTTATCTTGTATAGAAAATTTGTTGTAGAGGAGCTGGTATCATGGGAAGAACCCCAGCTTTATACTCGTGACTTTGATTCAAAGCCTGGATCTTCCCCTGAATGGCTGTGTTACTTTCCTTCCCTACAATTTTTTCTAAAATTGGGAGGGGGGGAGGGCTGAATTAGATGATGTCAAAGGGCCCTTCAGCTTTAAAGCCCATGCTCCAAAATAAAAGTCAAGTGGCAGTGACTTTAAGCAGATAAAAATCTGGCTTTGTAATTGACTTGTTAAATGTATCACATCCACATTTGTTTGGAAGCCTGGCAGAGTAGAGAGACACATTTCCTCATGTCAGATCAGAAGTTGTCCCATGCCAAAGTAACCTTGTTCACAACATGCTGTTCCTAAAAGAATGTATTATGACTACGTGGTGATCTGATGATGTCAGCAAAATGGATTCTTGGCTTGTTTGTCTAGGAGAATTTGGGTGACTCAAGGAGACAACGTCTTCTATTGTTATGGGCACATCTAAGTCTTTGTCTTCTATGGATTTTGGTAGAAGTGAATTGCTGAGATAGGGGAGAAATATTTTTAATATTCAAGCAGAATACAGCAGTATTATAAGTATATGTGTACAGGTTAAAATAGGACTGCCTCTTATATTCTTTTTCCCTGGAAAATAAAGCTTCAGAGTGCTTCTTAATAAGTATTTTGATGCTTAAAAAGAAGTAACCCTATTTCTTCCAGTTGCGATCCAGTGCCTGGAGACAGCATTTGGGGTGACTGTTGAAGACCGAGATCTAGCTGTATCACAAACTCTGCCAGAAATATTTGAAGCTGCTACAGGAAAAGTGAGCATACTAGATCTTTTTGAAATAAAAATCCAGTCTCCTCATTTCATGAAATTTTCAATTTGGGATTTGTTTCCTTCTTCTTAGATCCATTTGAGGGTAAAAAAAAAAATCTGGCTGGACTTAACAGGGAAAAATAAGTTGGGTGGGGGAAACAAAGGTCCTTGTCTATTAATGTCCCTCCCTAAAATGACTTGTTTTTTCTTGCAATAGAAAGACATGCCCCACATTCGGAGGAATTCTGAACCCACCTCCCCCTCTGATGAAGATACAGCTGAAGCCGAGAGACTAAAAACTGAAGGTAAAGAAAACAGACTGACATCTGCTTTAGCAGTTCCCATTTTAGCTACATATAGTCTGTTTTCTCCATGAAGTAAAGAAGGATTCCAAGGAGTGACAGGTTTACCTGTAAATAGCCAAAGATTGTAGAAGTATTCGCGTGTGTGTGTGTGTGTGTGTGTGTGTAGTGGGCACAAGAAGGCAGGAGTGTTCTTCAGCCCTATGTAAGAATATTCTTATTTAGGCAAAGATCTGATCATTCATTTGACATCTAATTTATTATGTACCTGTTATGTACAGAGAGTATAGTACTGCAAACTGGGGGAGATAGAAAGCTTAGATAAGGCCCATGTCCTTGTCCTCACTGAGGTTATAATCTGGTTTGGGGGATGGGGGGATAAGAGGTAAGCATAGATAATCTGTGTTATTGTGTACTGTCCTTACAGTGCCTTAGGGTATAGCAATACTAAGGGTACCATATGATGTCCTGGGGGAGTCAGGGAAGGTTTCTTAGAAGGTGTATTTGAGGATGGGTTGGAATTTACATAATGAAGATTTGGAGGGATGGCATTTCAGGGCACAGAACAAAGAAAGGCCTGGAAGTCGGAAAGCATGGTGTGTTGAGAGAGCAGTCTTTATGGTGTGTGTGTGTGTGTATGTGTGAGAGAGAGAGACAGAGACAGAAAGACACACACACACACACACACACACACACACACACACACACACACACAGAAAGAGAATGAACGGTCACTGGAGACAAAGCTGATGTCATGTTGTCGAGCTTTGAATACCAGGATGAGAACTTTGAACCTTGCTTGATGGACAGTAGAGAGCTACTAATAAAATTTCTAACAGAGGAGCTACATGATGACATATTTATAAAAATTATTCCACCAGAAGAATGAAGGATGGTAAAACCATCCACTAAGACAGCTTAGTCATGATGTGTGATGATAAGGGGAGCTGCCGAATGGTTGTGACAGGAAATATAAAGGCCGGGGTGGGGGATGGAGATGAGATCCTGGGATGATGGAACTGACTGATTTTGAGATGTGAGAGAGAAGAAAAAAATCAAAGTTAATCCCACAGTCATGAACATGGAAGACTAGCTGAATGGTGGTATATACTATAGATGGAAATAACAAAGTTAGAAGGAAGTTTTGGGGAAAAGATAAGTTTGGTTTTGGACAGGTTAAGTTTGTGGTACTAGTAAAACATGCAAATAGAAGTCTTCTGTACACAGTTCAAGATTTGGGTCTGATGTTTTGCAGAGAAGTTAGAACTTGATATGTGTTTGGGGGTCTTCTGTATGTAAATTGCCATGTGAGAGAAATGACAACAGATCCTTGGGATACCCACATTAAGGGGTCATGTTCTGTCTCTACTGAAGACCAGTGCTTCCATATTTACTGTCAAGAAAAGGACAGAATCCTATAGCCTTGGGCCACAAGGCCCTCCTTAGTCTAATGCCTCCTTGCCTTTTTTTTTTTTTTTTTGTGGGGCAGTGAGGGTATTAAGTGACTTGCCCAGGGTCACATAACTAGTAAGTGTCAAGTGTCTGAGGCCAGATTTGAACTCGGGTCCTCCTGAATCCAGGGCTGGTGCTTTATCCACTGTGCCACCTAGCTGCCCCCTGCCTCCTTGTCTTTGCTTCACTTATCACTTAGTATTCCTCTCTTTATATTTTAAATTTCATCCAAAATGGGATTAACTGTTTTCTTTCATCTGTCCTGTCCTTTCTGGCTTTTGTGGAATATGGCCTACTCCCTAGCATTTTTGCTTATTTAAAATCTCTTGCATTAAAGATTCCACCTGTTCTCAGAAGGCCTTATGTTATCCCCACCCCTAAATGACATTCCCTTACTTGAATCTTCTGTAGCACTTGTCTCAAAGAACTTTAAAAAAAATTTCAGTTATTTTTTCCCGATTACCATTTATTTTCTCTCTATTCTGTTCCCTCTTCCCCGAATTGAACAACCGAAAGAAAAAACTAAAGCCCTCATAACAAATATGCATTCAGTACTGTGCCCCAATTTTCCCACATTCCCTCCAACATTTATCATTTTCTCTTTCTGCTAGTCTTAAGGGTGTGAG